>NC_134584.1:82054481-82725731 GCF_037038515.1 Microtus pennsylvanicus | reverse complement strand
AATGGAAATAAAGGCTAGCACCCCTTCACCATGTAAATGCATATTCTACAGTTGGTATCACAGGTGCTGAAGACAACAGCTGGACCCTGACTAAGCAGTTGATCTCTGGGTGTTAGGACTCCATCCTGCTGACTCATTGCTGCAGTCTGTGCCTTCAGTGCCCACCTATCTATCAGGGCTTGGTGCCCAGCGTGGCTCTGTGAGGATGTAGTGGAAAGTTCAGGAGGCGAGCTTTAGTGGGACGACTTTAGACGGCTGGGGTGTGCCTTTGAAGGGGAGACTGAGACCTGGTCCTTTCTTTTTCCTCCTTTTTTTTTTCTATCTCACAACTGTGAATTGGGCAGTTTTGTTTCTCCATATGCTCCTGCTAGATCCACGGCCTCATCAGAGACCAAAGCCAACAGCACTGATGGGTCATCAATACAAACATATGACCCGGGAAACAAAACAAGCCTTTCTTTAGAGGTTAATTTTCTATGGTATTCTCATAGTGATAGAACACTAGCATACTCCCCCCGCAAACTCATGCACAGATATTATTAGTATGCAAAGTATTTATAGAGCCCAGTTCACTTCCATATTGTCTACCTACACCAAGAGTTTGTCAGATCAGACCTCCATAGTGCGTCCATCCGCCTCCCTGTCCTTATCCAGCATCTTAATATACAAAATCATTGTGTCATCATTCTGAAAAGTGGAACGTCATTAAGGCTAATTCGCTAATCTCACACTAGACCTGGGTAGACCTATGTGCTTCAAAGAATGTTCTGTCTTCAAAAGAAATAATTGGAAGTTTATGGTTGGTGAATCAAACAAATACAATTAAGTTCAGGTTCAATTATTTCAAGGATACATATGCTAATTTCTAACTCATGATCATCTCAAATCTATATTGCATTACTATTGCCCATTTTACAGGTGAGAAAACTGGGTTTTAGAAAATCAAAGTCATTTGTCCATGTCACTTCATTAGCAAGGGAGCAGGTTTGTCGTCAGATGGTCTGCTTTGGGAGACTAGCCCCATGACAGTGTGTCTCTTCAGAGCCAGGACTGACGGTGACTCTAATGGGCTTCCCTGGGGTGGGCTTAATGAAAGTTTTTAAAACTAAAACTCCATTAGCCTCCAGGAATAGATACAGAAACAATTGATCACACTACTAGCTTTAAAAACGCCACCATTACATATTAGCAGCCCCCAATTAAGACCACAGTCATGAGTTAATGAACAAGCCATTAGACAGAAGACAGTAATATTAACACAAGCACACATCTATTAATCTGTTGTCCTCCGGAAGTCATTAGTCCCAACAATGGAAGGCTAAATAATTTCTAGGTAGCATGAGAACAATTGTGGTATAGCCCAAGTACTTCATAAGGTCATTTACAATTTAGAGTTTGTTCATTCTTGTCAAGAGATTATGGAGCTCCATTGAGAAATTATTCAATTAATATACCTATAAAGCCCAGTCTTTCCATGAACTAGAAAATAGAAGGTTAATATGAGGCATGGAGTGTAGCAGCTACCAATGTATCTAATCAACTAGTATTGACTTCCTTTCCAGGCAAAAAGAAGGTGGCGATTCCAGTACCTGGATTCTCCTATCACAATAGATTCCTTCCCCGTGGATATTTTCCAAAGCCTCTAATACTTTGGTCCATAAGTCTCAACACAGCTGCTGGTCTGAATTACCTGGAGAAGTTTTAAAAGTGCCCATGCCAGGATCTCTGTCCTCATTCCTTTAGTTAGATCACTCTAAGCACAGAATTTTCTTTCATGGCTCTTTGTTTCAAACATATGTTGGGAGAACAATGAGGCTCTAACCTTAACTTTCATCTTGAAAGAATACACAAAACAAATTAGCTTTTGCACCAAGACATCTGGCTGATGAGGGAGTGGAGAGATGAGTGTCTCAACGTGAGTTTGCTCGTTCTAAAGCCACTGATTTATCCCCGCTCCCATGCAGGAAGTGACAGCATGCCAACGGCCTGGAATCCTTGACGTTTTGGTTGTGAGCCTAGCCTTTAAGTCTGAACCATCTCCGCAGCCCAACCCTGCATCTCTTATTCAAACCACCGGTCTGCAGTTCTCCATTGTGATCCAATAAGGGGGTATGTGTGCTCAAAATTGTCCATAATGATGCTCCAGTAATAGTCTCCTTTTAAATCCTCACCTTTTGCCCCGGACACAGTAGAATCTCCCGAAGGTTGTATGACCTATAATATCTTGAAAGATTACATATAGAACACACACTGTCTTTCTTTATTAATCTGAATTTGAAGAGATTTACAAACATGAAACAGTGCTCCCTTCTTAGGACAGGTTTTGTTTTCTCATAACAAGATTAAAAAATGGGTGCAATTTAACTTAGTTAATTATTTGTGACTTTACATAAATCTGGACTTTGAAAGTTTCTGAGTTTTGATTTCTAATGAGAAATACCCATGACTATCACAACACATGTAAATAAAAGTCCCTAAGACTTGCAAGAATTTTTAATATTATAAAGTGTGTGACCCCAGCTGAAACCCTGCTGCAAGTGGGCTTTTGTGTGGGGAATCTCACCCTTTCGGAGAAGGGTTCTCTGTCAAAGGTGGATGGATATTCATCACAGGAACCTAACTACCCTGGGCACCTGATACCCCAGGTCACCCTGGGACACAGTGCCTCCAGGACCTTGGTTGCTCTCTTTGCCTCCAGTGTCATTGTACACAGGTTGAGGAATGGCAACATAGTCAGGAACAAACAACAATCTCTTCAAATATTACTTTTGAACACCAGAAAAAGATGGAAATTATCAAAATCGGGGAAGTGTGCACAATACTGAAGCAGCGTAGTGCTATTAACTGTGACTAACTGAAGCCATGTCACCGGCTAGTGGAGCTAGGCTGCGCTGATTCTGACTGTAAGTCATTTCTAATGAGGAAATCACAACTCAGAGGAAGCTAAGAAAGAAGAATATCTCAGTAGGCCAAGGAAATGTGAAGTGCAGAGGCTCTGAAGCCAAAGCGACTGACAATCCAAAGAGAAGAATAGGGAAGAAGTGAGAAACAAGGCAGGGTCAATGAAAGGCGGGACTCCAGGAACACTGGGTTCACACTGTAATTATGACAGGAAACTGCCAGGTTCTGAGCCAAGAAATAATGTGACCTTTTTCATGCTTCAAAAATAGCATCCAGTACGTGGAGAACACATGGCAAGAGGCCAATAATGGAAGAAGATGCGACAGGACAGGAGCCGTTCACAAATGAGACATAGGACAACTTTCTCCTTTCTCTGGAGCCAGGAGCAGGCTAGGTATGTAAGCTTTAGGAAACTCATCACTGGGTTCCCTGGAGTCACTTGTTTTCAAATATTTATACAAAGCACATTGATATTGACAGAAAACAACAAGAGTGTGCAAATTCCCATGAATGTGATTGCATTAACCCTTGAGGAAAATAGTGCTCAAGGGTTACAGACATATGTGTGGGTTAACCATTAGGTAAGTAACGTTAGCACTAAATAATGACCGATATGCTGTTCATAGCTCATTGATACTGCAGTTATTAAATAATAGTGCAGTTCTTAAGCTATGGGAATAGTTGGAAGAATGCAACACACAGCAGGAGGGAATTCAGTTCTACTGATACACACAGGGACAATCATTTCATTAAAATTGCCGTGAAAGCCTGCAATGAGTGTCAGTAGAAGGACATGGACGCTGGCAGGAACCTGCAGCAGTGATGAACAACACCTATCCGTTGCTTTGTTCTGCATTGTGACCATATCAGTAAGCAAGGGCTCAAAGACATGACATTGGCAACCGGTGACACATGTAGAAAGACACAAAAGAAAAGAACAGAACCAACAAGTTTAAAAGCAACTCCTCTTTCTAGTACCAAAAGTCTTATCAACAGGACTTGGGGAAAATGTGTGGACACAGCTGTGTGCCTGGCTGTACCTGTATCCGGCTTTGTCATTGAAGTGGGAGGTGTGTTTTATCTGCCTTAAAGCACTAACCCTGTGACAGGCTTCTTTCTTTGTCTACTGGGTGGTTTCCTCCATGTTTTACAAAGCAACAATCAGAACGAATGATACACACACACACACACACACACACACACACACAGAGAGAGAGAGAGAGAGAGAGAGAGAGAGAGAGAGAGAGAGAGAGAGAGAAGCATATTCTGCCAAGCAGGACAATTTCAATGAACTGTATTTAACAAATGCCAAAAACAAACTGTATATTCAAGCAGTAAAATTTTATAAAATAGACCTTCTTATGTGCTTATGGATTTTACCATCTCAAAGAAACTATATTTGAAATCAAAAGCTTAACATCAAAATTCTTGACTGTTGGAGGATCTCTGTTATGGATATTCTGTGCTTGAGTTGAGTTTAAACTCGGCGTTCTTGCTGCCTCGGAGCTGATGAAGTGCATGTAATGGGTTCTGGCATCTTAGAGAATTCTAAACTTCAGTGCACTGAATCCAATGTCCACCCATAAGAGAAATAAGAAGTGTTGCCACAAACTCAGCTTGACACAAGATATTCTTTTCATCTCTTCCATTTCCTAAGATCAATTTTCCTATGACGCTGTCATAGGAAACTAAAGCATCTCAGCTAATGGTGTTCCTCATTCTCACAGAGTAGGGGACGTCACAGAGGACAATATTCAATGGATTTCATCCAATCTCTTTTCCCCTTCCCTTTCCCCTTTTTAATGTTCTATATCATTTTATTTTTATGGCACTCTGAAAGTTTTAATTTTATTCAATATTTCATTCAAGTTTTAAGTGATGTGAACTCCAGCATTTGAAGAGGCGGAGCTGACTTTACACAAAATAGAAAACTACCTGCTATACACAGAAGACTCCATACTCTACTCATATTGTCATGGCGTGACTGCAGTCCACTGCCCAGCGCAGAAGTGGAGATCCCCGAAGCTATTTCACACTCAGTTATGATGGGAGGATAAAAGGAAAAAAGAAGACAAGGAGGAGCGGGACCAAAAGAAGAGGAGGAGGAAAAGAAAAGAGAATCACACCACAAGTAAGAATTAAATCCTGAATGACTGTCTCCATAATGTCTACTTTCTCCACCCTAAACTGGCACAAAAGAAACAGCTAACCACACCCTGAAGACTACTCTTGGTGTAAAACAGGTAACTGATGTGCTCGGATGGGGTCAGGGCATGGGCATCTGTGTGAAAAGTCCCTGTCACACGGGTGTGTACATGCTTCTTAGCAGTTAGGATTAGGACACCAAGATTCAATGCTCAGGAATCCAGTTTCTTCTGTGAACACGATACAGATTTGCAAAGGGCTGGCATATTCCCGGGTTTCATTTGCATCCTGGCATCTCTTGAAGGAATCCTCCCCAACCCACGCCTGTAGCTAAAAGGATGTTTCTAGACTGGAGTTTCTTCTGTACATCTGAAACAGTAACATATTAAAGCAGAGCCATCTTTAACCTAGAGATCTTATGTGATATTTATCAGTTCTGGCACCCCCAACATACAACATTAAAAGGTACCCTAAATTCTGAAGGTAGCTAGGCTGCAAAATAGTTTAAAATGAATGATTATACAATATTACATTATACTCTAAATTCCAGTCTCAGACCAAGCTTGTGGCTGCCAGCACTGATGTTCTTGCCATCCAATAGAGCTGACATCATCAGCTTTACATCTGGCTTTGTGGTCTGAGTGTACTCTAAGCCAATCAGGCTGTTCAGTTTTGCCAAAAAGAGGCATCAGGGCCGACCTGATACTTGACTGCTGTTCTGAAGTGAGTATTACTGTTTCCTGTTGTCCGGGAGAGACTGATAGCAATCTCCAACTTCTTGTTCACTTTTGGTAAATGGAGCCACCAAACTCTGTCCGGTCATTCAGATTGGCATGAACCTGGAATTCGTTCATCTTGTAGCCAATTGCGAAGCTGTTTTGGGTCACAGGGGAGTTGAGGGTCTCAAAATTCATTGAAGAGCCAGCCAACCCGCATAGGTAAGCACCATAGCACCTGGGATGGAGGGCCCAATGCTGTTAAAGTCCACATCACAGCCCAGGTTGATACGCTCCCTCTTGTACCCTGTCTTGAGCTTAGCACTGCTCCTCCGTTTTAGGGGAGCCAGGTGAATACAAGGTCAGCTTCAGTGGGGATGGTCTTCCACAGCGACCTCAGTGCCCAGGGCATTGTCTTTGTTCCACTTCTCCATAAAGACCTGGCCATTCTCAGTTCGGACCATCTGAGCTTTGTTTCCAGGCTGCTGTTCACTTCGGTAGTCTCCGTGTTGGAGGAGCCTGAGAAGGGAAATTCCAATTCTTTCTTGGACTCATCTTCAAACCAAGTCTTATAATGCCAAAGCCATAGTCTTTGCTGAAGAAATCCCTGGCAGACTTGCCCACATCAGCGTACGTAGGAGGCACAGCCATTGCTTCTGAGGAGATGACAGCAGGAGCAGCAGCAGCTGCGGCAGGGGCTCGCTTCTTTGAAAGTTTTAAACAAGATGTTTTGATCATATGTGTCCCCACCCTGGCTTCTAAAGAGTCTAAGCTCCTGAGGCAGCTGATGACCACAGGAAACTGTGTCTTCTGGACACATAGGGCAGCTACACATACAAGCTCACAGCAGCTGTGACACCAGGCACAGAACCTGGGCGAGGCCAAGCTAGGCCAATTCTCAGAAGGAGAGAGGAGCTGGGCACAATCTCACCCCAAGCCATGGAGCTACCAGAAACTGATAGCCACTGCAAAAGGGACAGTTTCCCCTAAGAGTGTAGCTTCAGAAACTTTTTTTATGTTTTAAGAACAGTGGTATACTCCAAAACCACAGAGAAACCCTGTCTCGAAAAACCAAAAAAAAAAAAAAAAAAAAAAAACAGTGGTATATAATAAATGTCTAACTGTTGACTCTCAGAGCCATGGGTAGAATGCTATGAGCTATCTGCTAACTATCGTGTATAAATGCCTCACCTAGATACCACTACTGCCTTCCATACTGTTGACTGGAGATTACCAGCTATAGGTTTGGTAGGGATGTGTTTGATCAGCTCTCCAGACCTGTTCCAAAAAGGGCCTATTACCCTATGATAAGATCACTGTGGTCCAGTGATGGAAATGTCTGTGAGGCCTATCCCTTGAGATTCTGGCATATTGTGAGGCTGGCTGCAGCTCCCACAGGCTTTTACATGGAAAAATTAATATGTAACTGATTTTTAATGTAAAATCCTTTTCATCTTATGTGTTACAAGATAAAATCATGTCTCCGAAACCGATCATTTTAGTCAAGAGTCAGTAAGTAGGGTCTAGATGCCTAGCTATAAAAATTCAGAACTATCTGCTCAATCTGATTCTTAAGTGAAGAATTCTTTTAAAGCTAATGGAAACTTTGGCCATGGGAAAGCCACACACACTCCAGGAAGCCGGCTTACTAGAACTTGTCTCATGACTTGTCTGGGCCCCAGGGTCAGTGTTAAGTGCCCTGGCAGAGAGTGCTGGATGCTTCAAAATTTTCTCTATCTTTGGAGTATTTAATTGCAAACTTTGCAGACCACAGATCAAGTTCTATACCCATGACCCATGCTTAGAAAAGTAATCTCACTCAAGGTCCCAAAAACAAGGAAAAGAAGCCCCAGATGCTGCTGGTCCATAGACGGTGCATAATTTCTAAGTGACAGTCGAAGTTCACAGAACAATCTCCCACTAAGAAATTTTAAAATGTTTCTTTTTTCAATTAAGCAGGAGGTTTTATTTTATTTTAGATTTTTTTTAGCATATTGACCATACTAATAATATCAAGTCCAGAAGATAGGGTAAATTATATTTGTTCTTATTTATATTAGTATAATTACATAGTTTTGTCCCACTCAAACTTTGTAATATGACAGGTTTTTTTTTTGCTACCGTTTTAGTATATCAAATTACTTTATTAATAATAGGGGAAGAAACTTATAACCTGTAATGAGAGCCTTTATTTTTGGTTTTCCTTTACAATGACACATAAAGGGGATAACCATCAGCAAACATGTGGGACAGCTTTTGCGAGGATTGTTAAGTCAGCAACCTTCATGGGATACACCAATATTCATGAAAAGAACGATGGGATAGAAAAGTACAAAATGCTAATTTTAAAATAAGCTGTACTGGTCCTCAATAAACTTTGGGAAATGAACAGCTAGGTTTATTAAAGAGGAATAACATGATTCTGGTGACAAAAGAGAAGAAATGGGACATGGTTTGTCATGAAAATCCAAGGGAGAGCTGGGTGGTTCAATTGCAAAGAGATGGTTATTATGAGCTGATGGGCATTGAGATTAGACAAGGCCAAGGAAGGAATTCAACCCTGCAACTTCCTTCTTCGCGACTCATAACAAAATTGTGTATAGACTCAATGTCTTCTTTTCTACTCCGTTTTTCATTTAGTACCTTTTAAAGCTGCAGGCATGGACCCACAACTTAACCTGGAGAACATAAAGCCTGGAGGTACTGAAGAAGCCATCCCTGTGCTTCCCGAGCACAGGGGATGAGCAGGGCCATGCCAAGCATGCCTGATCTGGGTAGCAGGTGTCACAGGTCCGTCCTCTCTGTTCGCACTACTCTAAGTGAGGCCGGTGGGTGACAGTCCTAGAATTACCTGGGAACTCATTAGAAATGCCGATCCCTTTGGTCCCATGTTGGCTGAATTACAATATTATACTCCTTGGGTAGCAGGGTACTTGGGCAGTCTTTAAGTACATAAAAGCCTGAGAAAGCCTGACATAAAAGCCTCATTCATTCAAAATGAAGGAGTTTGTAAACAAATAGATTGCCCCTTCCTATCTCATCTGTCTTGTGGAAATCAGAGGAAGATAGGGAAAAAACCCAGAATATTAGGTAAGACATATGTTTAAAATATTTATGGTGCTCCATCACAGTACAGTTTAAACACCATAAAAGTCAGCTGTAGTTGGCTATACTTTGTTACTGATAACAGTTCCCGTTGTTGGTTTGTTTTAGTACGCACTGCATTTACAGCATCGACCTGCCTTTATCTACCTCAGCTTTGTTGCTGTACACTTGACAACATGGATTAAAGGCACAGACTGTGTACATGATGTTTGGGTACGCACAGACTGTGAAATGATGATGACAAGCTAATTCACCTTTTTGTCACCTTCCAGATAGATTTCTTTATGGACAGCTGAGACCGGCTCTCGTGAGTTCAAATGCACAGCCTAGACTCATTAGTTACAGTTACTACACTGCACTTGAGACCTCGCAGTATTCTTAGAACTGAACATTTGTGCCTTCGACCAACATTTCTCCACCTCTCCTTCCCCAGCCTGTGATGACCACTCTTCTAGTTATTCTGTCTGTTTCTGTGAATTGGATGCTTTCAGATTGCACAGGTAACTGAGATCATCAAGTTCCCTTTGCCTGATTTATTTTAGTATATATATATATATATATATATATATATATATATATATACACATAATATATAATATAAATATATATATTGCCCTTCAGGCTTATCCATGTTGTTGCACATGACATAATTTTCTTCTCAGTGATTATAAATGTTCATTATATATATGTGTGTGTGTATATAACAATTTAATTTTTATTTCTCCATTTTGTTATACACAGATTCTTTCCGCATCTCGGCCACTGTGTCTCATGCTATGGGTAATGAGAGTACAGATACCTCAGTACAACATGGCCCTATATCCTCCACTGTGTGTTCTGAAGAGGAATCACTGGATCACTTGGAAATTCCACCTGTAATATTTTGAAGAACTCCCATGTTGTTTTCCACAGTGTATCAGCTCTATTCCTCCCGGCAATGGTGTGGCTGTGTTCCTTCCCGCCATCCTCGCCAACATTAGTTACCCCCTGTCTTTCTGATAATAAACACTCTTGCGTGCTAGAAGAGATCTGTCCTCGGGTTCGTGTGTACATTCTTTTATAACTAGTGGAGTTGAGCTTCTTTTCCTTCGCAGTCATCCTTACGGAGATATCTATGTGAGCCATGTGTGTGTGTGTGTGTGTGTGTGTGTGTGTTCACATGTATAAGCATCAAGAGACTCATTTGTAGGAGTCATTTCTCTCCACCATATAAGTCCTGGATGCTGAATCAGTCAGTCAGCTCTTTTAACCTCTGAACCATCCTGCTCAATCCTTTGTCCATTTGTAGAGTAGATTTCTTGTTTTGTTTGGCTTGTACTATTAAGTTGTGTGTTTTCTTTTACATATTTTTGCCTATTAACTCCCAGATACACATACATACACACATAGACAAAACATACACACATAGACAAAACACACACACACACACACCAATTATTTACCTTCCAATCTACATACTCCCCCTTCATTTTCTTGATTATATGCCTTTAAATATTGAATACAAAGAATTTAAGGAGTTACTCTACATTTAAGAACCACAAGCTGATGCCCGGTTAGAATTATGCACTGTAATACCTCACTAGGACAGTTCTTCAAATTCAGGCAGCTTCCTGAGAAAGAATGCAGGAGAGAATAAGTCTTTCTGAGGATTTGCAAATTCCCAAAGCAGCAAGAGAAGTTATAAAAAGAAAGGCATTCGACCATTTCCATGGGAACATCCTCATGACTCCCGTTATCTTTATTACATTAGAAAAAAAAAGTCTAGTGAACAGCTACCTAATATTTTTATGGGGGCAAAGAATGCTTTCTTTCCTAACTTCTGAATCAGCATGCTCTGTGTGTGTGTCTGTATGTGGTATGTGTATGTTTATGTTTGTGTGTGTATGTGTGTGGGGTCTGTATGTGCATTTATGTTTTGTGCATTTGTGGTGTGTATGTGTGAATGTATGTTTTTGTGCATGTGTGTATGTGTATGTCTATGTGTGTCTGTATGTGTGTCTGTGTGTGTGTGTGGTATCTGAGAATGTATATTTTTGTGGATGTGTGTATATGATTATCTGTGTGTGTCTATGTGTGTGCATGTATGTATGCACTGCTGTGTGCTTGTGTTTAGTGGACAGATTTGCAGAGCTAGTTGTCTCCTTCTGTCTTTATGTGCTCTCCATAAGTACCAGCTGTTTAACTCAAGCCTCTAGTCTTGTTACTTCCTTTACCTTCTGCGCCTTCCTGCAGGCCCACTGCGTGCAGGAAGTGCACGTAGCCATTCTGTCAAGGAGTGTACTCTGTAGTTTAGTGATTAACAGCAGCTATAAGTTTTACTCCTCAGAACCCTGTTTCCATTCAGCTCTTGAGAAACTTGTTCTCCATGTACCACAAGAAACATTGCTACCACTGAATGGATGCTGACCATGTATTCGCCCATCCTATTAAGTGTCTGATGTTATAAACTCTCAAATGCTAAAAGGAAATCAGTGCCACAGAAACCCTTGCAAACCAGACAGAATTAATATGAAATGAGAGAATGTGAACAACAGAATCACCAGCCCTCTTACAGTAGTCGCTGTATGTTTATGGGACAGAAACACACAATTGCTTCATGCCGTTTAACCACTACATCTAAATTACCAGCACGGTGAAAATATTACCTGAGGGGAAATGCAATTTGGCCAGCAACTTGTCTGCACCTTTTCCCCAGTGACCTCTACCTCTGCCGAGGAGACAATCACTTCCTGAGCTTGACTTTCCTTTCTTTTCCTTGAAGAATGTGCCAGAGGCTGTGGTGCTGGTGCTATTTCCTGCTTGCTTTTAAGCTTAGCAAAAACCTCATCAACACTGTGCATATTCTCTTGTTCATATGTCTTTTGAAAGTTGCTCAAATTATTTCTTACCTGTTCAGGTTTCTTTTCATTGCCCGAATTTTTTTTTTTCTGGAACTATACATATAAAGTGTCCTATCCCCGTTGCTCTCAGTGGATATCTGGTTTATTTCATTGTATCGATTGGGATGCAATAAAAATAAGTGGTGTGATGAAATTCTTCTGCATGGGTCTGACCACATGTAAGTCACATCGACAGTAGCTGCTACGGATCTTCAGCCCTGACCCCTGCACCTGGACTCGCATAATTTATCATGGGGGCTTCCTTCATGACCCCTCAGTCATGTGAAAGTTTCTGCTCTTGATCTATTCTAGAACTGTTAGAACGTGTTTTTCTTGTCAGCTTTGGTTGGGGAATTGACCCTCACTGTAGTCTGAATGAGGCTGGTTGCCACGTGCTTATCTGGCATTTGAGATTTCCTTTTGGAATGTGTGGGTCTAAGTTTCCTGCTCTCTTTTTCCCTACAGTTGACTGGCTTGTGCTCGTTTAAAGGGTCTTGCATGTGCGTTAGTTACAAATGGTTCTTTTTTCCTTTGTAACTTTTATTTATTGCAAAATCTTTCCTCATTTCTCTTCTTTCAACTTTGTGGTGTCTTCCACCTGACCCAGAAATTTGTGTGTGACAAATTTGTTATATTTATATATTATTTATATATTTAATATATTATTTATATATTATTATAAAGCAGAACAAAAAACAAACTATAAAAAAACAATAAAAATGTGCCACTCCGTTGATACTTTTAAAGGACCACTTCTTGAAAATGTATCCAACATCATCCTACCTGATTTTCTATCCTAGTAGTGACCCAGCTGTACTTAACATGACTGAAGCCATGCTAGCTCATAATGGTCTTTGCAAATGGTTTTTAGTTTTTCATGTGTCTGAAAGTTTCCCTTCCACAAAACCTCAATGCTGAAGTCTTAAGCAACATCCAACGAATTAGTTTTTTAAATTCCAATTGATTAAGTGCTATGTGAGAGACTAACCTCCCAATTTCTCTAACAGTTTGCAATTAAAGGCAACTCACAAAGAAAATACTGTAGATCATGCATAGAAGTCTCAATGGCAGCCTCACTGTTCCCCTTGGCAAACACACCCAGCTAATGAGAGGGTTGGATACTCTTTCTTCTTTTCAAATTTAACACCACAAGGTTCTTGGATCCCAAATTCTTCATAAACACCAAATGTTTGCTGCTTCACCTAGCATGGAGAACTTGCACTTCTGGCTTTAATTCTCACACCCTGTAGTGTTCAATAGACCCCGTCTTCCATGTGCTTCTTCAGACCCCTGCCTGCCCTTTTCTGTCCTGATATTGGTGCCTGGAGGCTGAGCCCTGGATTCAATCAAAAGAGCTTCTTGTGTTCCATACCTTTCTAAGGTGTTTTACCAGTAAGGACTCTGATAGTAAGCAGCAGGAGGAGAACTTGAAGTTGAGATGCAGGATGCCCTGCCTTCCTTCCTGCCAGGGGGCTTCTGACTGGCTGTGTGCCTTGTCCATACTGATGCTCTCTGCTCCGTTCTGTCCCTGCGTTTTCCTCTGGACCTGGGAATGCGAATGGCTCTACAGTTACCAAGCCATATTACTGCGCTGCTCTGAGCTTCTGCTTTGCAAACAGTCCCTTTGTAAACAAACTCTCCTGGAATTATTTCTCATTTGCAAGTGCCATCTGTTTCCTTTGGGGACTCTGACTGGTACAGATTTAATAGCCATGTGTGTGTGCAAGAAGAGAACCAAAACAAAGCGTTAAGGCACATTACCATGAGAGCTGCTAGCTCAGGCTCCTGGGTAAAGCCCAGGGAGGTAAGCACGTCGTTTCCCGAGGAGCTCAGAGAATGATCAAGGAACACACTCACTCTCTGGAGCTTTGGAGATATACGCAATAATGAGCACAAGGTTATCTGTCTCTCTGAAGGCCAGGTGCTCTCCAGCAGGACGGAGTTGTAGACCTCAGGCGTTGACTGACAGCTGGATTTCATGCTGCAGGGTATGGGATGTGCTGTCTCTTTACAGACCCTTGGGTCCTCTTGTTAACTCATCAGTATTCACTACCACATTTTGAAGCTAAAAATGAGACATCACTGAAATACACTTTCTTCGTGGGCCAATGGATCCTAGCTATGAACCCAATTCACAAATTTTCCCTTACTATTTTTCCTTTCTTCCCTTTGTCCAAAAACGACACTGCAGAGACTTTTGATGCTTACTCATTGATTTCATACTCCACATTCTGTCACTCTCTTATCTTCTCAAGCTTTGGGTACAGTAAAATACCTCCTATTTAGTAGCTCACATGAAACTTAAAAGTAAAAATATTAGGATGTGAAAATAATGTCCATCAGGATGCAGTGAGAAAATATGATTTCTCAGGTAGGAATGGTTTTCTTGCAGGCAAACTTCGCTGTGGAGAAATGTCTCCACACTAAGATGTGTTCAGCACCATAGGGAAGGCACTTTAGTTGATAGAGCCTGTGAATTGAAGGTACCAGTTGGAAATAGGCAGGGTATGTGGACAGAGGAAGAGCTGTGGCATGCTCTCCCACTCTGCCCCCTAGAGACAGAGGTGGCCTAACTGCTCCATGATGGGTGACTAATGCTTAGGAACCTGAGATCCCCTTGCTCCCCAACGCACCTGATTTTCATGTTAGTGGAAAAGGCAACAGGGGAAATGAGGGCTCCCAGCCCCCCACCAAGTGCACCCTGGTTTCTCCCTTCCTTTCTGACTGTGGTGAGGACCTCAGACTTTGTACTACTCTGTAAGAAGCAGATCTTATGTATAAACAGCTGGTCATCTGACGGCCCCTAAAACACAGACAAAACCACACAAGATCTTTTACCAAAAGTCCATCAAATGCCATCTGTATTAAAATTCACACAGCTCTATTGCTGTGTGTGCCTCATTTATGAGAGAGGACCTTCCCAGCTGGAGCACTGCACCCTAAGAACCCAAACTGCGACCCACTAACCAATCCCAGCTGGAGCACTGCACCCTAAGAAGCCAAACTGAGACCCACTAACCATTCCCAGCTGGAGCACTGCACCCTAACAATTTAAACCACATCTCACTAACCATTCCCAGCTGGGGCACTGCACCCTAAGAACCCAAACTGCAGCCCACTAACCAACCCAGCTGGAGCACTGCACCCTAAGAACCTTAACTGTGACCCACTAACCATTCCCAGCGGGGGCACTGCACCCTAAGAACCCAAACTGCGGCCAGCACACTCCCACCATTATTCCCTGATTATTCCTGTGGTAAAAATTAAGTTACATTTTTATCAGAAAAGTACCACAAATTCTATGGTATTTAATAGTGAATATTTAAGTATGCTTATTTGATAGACAAGCTGCTTTGGTTATTGTTTTGCTAATATTTAACACTCTATAGAAAAGCAAAAGTGGGTCTCTTTACGTTAATACTAGCTGATGTCTAAACTCAACCTCATGTTTATATTTTTAAACACAAGATGTGATATAAAACATACATATTTTATTTCAGGGGATAATTTAGGTTGAAGAAATGTTCACTTATAGAAGTTTTATCCTGACACTATTTCTTAAGCCTACCAGAATATAAACAGATATAGCCTTATATAGTTGTACTGGATTTACTTGTGTTCCATAGAGATGGGCGATTTCAGTGCATAATGTATTGTTTGCTACTTTTCTCACTGATGTGAGAAGCACAAAAGGGCTATAAGGGAAGATGAGTTGTTTTTGTTTGCAACTTGAGGGTATAAGGCATGGCAGCTGAAGCGGGGTGGGGTGGGATGGGGTGGGGAGGCTGTTGGTCACACTACATCAGCAACCCAGGAGCAAAGAAAGAGGACAAAGGGGTTGTTGTACTATAAAACCTCAAGGAGCACCCTGCAATTCCCTGTTTCCTCCAGAAAGGCCCCACTTCATAAGCTTCTTTAGCCTTCTGAAACAATGCTACCAGCAGGGGACCGAATGTCCAAACACACGAGCCCATAAAAAGAATTTTGTTTTCAAAGTACAACTTGCAAGCACATTTAATTCAGTGCGATTTAGCTGCATTGTGATCTCTGTAGCTGTGATTAAACCATCCAATGCCAAAGGTAGACCAGATCTCTTATGATCCCCACATCATCTAAGCCTCTCAAATCCTCAGTATCCTTGGTCCACTTAATTTCTTTGCCTTGTGTGAAGAAGATGTGAGGTTTGCTTCTAACCTAGGAAATGACAAAGATCATGAGCTATGGCTATATTAGTGGTCATGCAACATGAAAAATGTGACAGATACCGATACCACCTTTATAGATCTTAAGATTCTGATATAGTGTAATGGGCCTAAAGGCTATCTTTACAGACTTGGAGAGGTTCACATGACAAGAAACTGCAAGTAGCCTCCAACATCTGAGATGACCTCAAGTATAAAGATAGCAAAATCTGGGGTTCTTATGCAGACAAAAGACACAAAGTTCTACCTACAACAGGGTTGGCAAAGACAAAAAACAAAAACAAGCAAGCAAAACCCAGGTTCTTGCCCAGTTGATTTCCAAGACAAGAACATGGTGTTCAATGGTTCAATACTCTGTCTCTAGCCTCTGAGACCATGGGCAGAGGACTCAGTGAGGACAAATCTGGACCTAGAGTAACTAGAAGGCAGTAAATATCTGAAGCAGGAAGCTACTAAGTTTGCGTTATTATACATTTCTCTATCCTCAGTTCCTTTCCATATAAAATAGAAATGCTTGGATCTCCTAGATTAGTGGTGAACACTAAATGCCTTAGTGATTTCAACACACATACTCCCGGCCCTGATTCTGGGAAGAAGCTCAATCATTTCTACAGCAATGGTGTGTGATAATTACATTTCTGAAGAGTAAATATAATTGTCTGAGGAAGATGGGAACGCTACTGAGGTTAATAGTGAAAATGAAATCAAGAAGAACACTGATTAACCAAGAACTTCACAAACTCAATTGTATTACATTTGATGTTTCAAACAACTCAAAACAAAATTGAAAACCAGGAGAAATTGCCTCAAGGCATTGTCCCCTTGTCCTTGCAATCCTCCTCTCCAGACTCCTAGGCACAGTTTCCCTTAGTAACTGTCTGTGTATGGTGAAAAAGAAGAAATCTATTTTAAACTTGCACTAGCTCAATCCATGCTTGGAACATAATTGCCTCTTCTGCCAAAATGTAAGAATTGTTCCATATTTGTACAAGAAGATAAATTAGAATTATAGGGAAATATTTATAACGGAAACAATTTCATAACACATAAAAAATTCAAAATATACTTCACCCATTTAGAATAGAGAAATCCCACGGCTAAAGCCTTCATTTTCCTTAATAGCCATCCAAACTGGCTTGTTTTCAGGCCAAATCTCTGGAAGTGAGCTTTATTTATTACTCTCATTTTGATTTCAGATCATTTTAATTACCAATAAAAAGCAAGCACTGATACAGAGTGGGATGTTTATGCAATGCTACTTATGTGGATGTTTTAAAGCTATAATAGATAGTGCCCTCATTCCAAAGATTCTATAAAACACTTTTATAAGTGAATACTGATTATCAAAATTTTGTAAAGTCACTTTTACTAGTAGAGAAAATGCAAAACAAAGAATGACTTCAAGTCATTGTCTTCAAGTATGGCCCGCACAAGGCCGAATATTTCACCTCACTCTCTCAAGCAGCACCCACGTCTCAGTTCTGTTATTGGAATTATCACTGAGAATGTGAAGGGTTTCACTTATACACTTTTAGACACAGGAGAGAACATCTGGATATTACCAGCATCAGAGCTGCCGTGAAACAATCCTGTGGTCCTACTTTATCATCTTAAACCTAGAGGACACTTTGCAATACAGGCAGATGAACAAGACCACGTAGGTATGATGCCTGGTGAAGTCAACGGGGATTTCAATCACCGACTAGATTTTCTAGCCCATCCTATTTTATGCTGATGAATATATTGATGTTCTAGAGATGGAGGAAGAGCCAGGAACAGAACATTTATCTAATGGATGATCAGAATACCCTGTGCTGCTGAGTTCACATAAATCCCCATACCTGTGAAAGCTTTTTATTATAAAATCCTGAAAGTTTAGAATAAATCAGACTAATATAAATTGGCCTTTCATAAAACTTGGAAAATGGAGTTCTGCCTATATTTTTAATAATGAATCCTACAGGCAGAGCTGCTGGCTGGTCTTTGAGAAAAATATGTCCAAGAATTCCAAGTCACCCCAAATGCCTTTTATGCCCATTTTCATCTGCCCCACACTCTGATTGATACACCTTCTCATCAACCGAAATGCTAGCAAAGCTCAACAGTTTGATGTCATCGGCCACTCAACATTACCTGCTTGTAAATTTGGCCAGACTATTTAATGCTTTTGATGCTTTATCTCTACATACAGCAAGGAATAACATCCTTCATTCCTTTTTTCCAAGGGGGGGGGGGCTCGGAAGCAATACAGTGTGGGTGCAACTTGAAAATGGTAAGATATTGTGTAAATACAACATAATATTACCATTAATATTAATAGAGTGTTTCTGGCCCTTAGCCCATTGGATGTGAGTGGTGCTACTTCATCAGTTGAATTTAGCAGCATTTATGAGAAATGGCACTTTTGTGCTCTCATGATACAATTTAGTAGTCATCAGACTATGCCTATCTTTTCTAATAATGATTATAAATTGATTTTATTCATACTTTATAAAATAACCCCTCTCTTGCAGCTAAAGAGGAACCCACCACAGGAATCTGATGCTCCCCTTTTCCACAAAGATTTCTTAAGCAGATAACTGTTCCCGCCAGATGAGGAATGTGACAAATGACAAATGACTATGGGAGACCCACACAGATGTGCATGCACGTCCACACATGCACACACACAGACACACACGTGTGGCATGCACACTCACACACATAAATGCAGAATCCAAGCAAAGATAGGCGACCAACTCATTTAGATTTCCAACAGAACAGTAGTAATCTACATTTGAATTATTTTAAAACCACTTAAAAAAAAACCCTAGAATTATCAAAGGAAGATTTTTCTGTTACGTTGATATCAGGAACCATAACTGTCCGTGTCCTACATTCCCAAATAGTTCCATTTCTTTACTGTACAACTCACTTAACAAGCTAATCCCTGGACGTTAGCCCCCCGGATCTCAATGTTTTCATTATGGGACTGTGGTAATTCAGACAAATTTCCATCTCAACTGCTCTCCTTAATTTACCAACACAGGCAAACAGGAAGTCATGAAAGTATAGCCACAACAACAGCAAAAGGAGTTCTGACTCACTGCATGTCATTAGTGTCAAAGATGTGCTGATCTGGGCACTTAAGTTGCTTAGACATGGTCTCCATGGCCTAGATGTTTATGAACTAGGAATCAACAGCGTCTTCTTCTTCCCTTTCAGGAGAATCTGCCCTGCAGACTCCTTCATTATTAAACCCACATCGACTCCCTAAAACAAATCGGTCATTAGCTTGGTTCCATTTCACTTTCATCTTTTTGACTCTTGCCTTCTGTTACTCCAGAATTTAAGCGGATTTGTGGGAATGAGAGAACAGACAGAAAAAATGGAAATGCAAAATATTTTCAAATACTAAATGCCATGAAATAATAAAAGCTGAAGTCAGACCACAAAAGTGGTATACTCATGAGGTAAGAATAAATATATATTACCATATCTATCTATATAGAGAGATATATTACCTTAATAAACCAAACTAGAAGCCAAAGAAACAGGAGGTGTGAAATTTTATTTGGGTGAATAACGGTAACCAACAACTGTAGACTGAGGCCAGGGAGGAATGAAGGATGAGGGAATTTTGTTTTCCAAACATTAAAGGGCAGATTTTGGATCTGTTAAAGTAAAATACATTATTCTTAATATGATTTCTGCTCTAGCCACTATAAAAAATAAATAAATAAAACAAATTAGAGTACCGTCAAGGCATGCCTCTTCTATCTAGACAACTATTTTGCTAAATCAGAGCCCACATTCTAAGTCACAGAGTGGTAACACTGTGTAGTTTCAGTTCTGGATAGGACAATACGAGAGAAAGGTTCCATAAATGGGAGTCCTCTGAATTTGCAATGGCTCAGGGAAGGGCATCTGAAGCCATTTGTCCTCCCAATGACCAGGTTCAATTTTGCAGCTCATCCGGAGCTGCTCAGATGCCAGGCCTCTTCAAAATCTGCAATCACTTTAATTGTCCTTTTCACTCTGTGAAGATGAAGCACAGCCCACCCTTGTAGAAATAGTGAAAGAAGCTAGCTTCAAACTGATGTCTAAGTCTGAAAGAAAGTTTTAAGCTGGTTATCTTAGGTGTTTTGTCACAGTGGCAGGAAGTCATCTGACACACAAGATAAAGACTGGAGAAAGCTAACTAAATATTTACGTGAGCATCTGCCTAGGGCAGGGAAGTGTCTGATAAAATTAACTTTCTCAGTGTTCTATACATTAACAAAGATACCATTAGTTTTATTTAATTGTCAACTTGAAAAACTCAAAATGAAAAACAGCAAATTCCAATAAAACATTATTAAAATGTTCCATTAATAAAAACATCACAGCAAATAAAGTCTGTGCAAAGCTTGGTGACCCCTTCCTGGTATCATGGACATAGGAGATTGCGAGGAAAATACAAGGCACTTGGAAAGACTGCAGCAGGTGAACATTTTCTTCTAGATTTAACTATACTTCTAACAAGCGTAGTTCATAAAAATGGGATTATCTTGCAGAAAGGAGAGGGGAAAGAGGGTTCCAGGTCCCAGTTTGAGATTCAATATTCTCATTTTAAGTGAAAATAATTTATTAATACTTTCAAGGGAATACAAAACAGAAAGTGGAGATGAATTTTCACGAAAGTGTCTCTTGGCTTCTTTGGCTGAACCTTAAAGCCAAAGTTAATAACACACCTTGAGATCATTTAAGACTTAAGATCACTACTCCATGTGTGCTTTTTGTTTGTTTAACCTGTTATTAAGAGAACAATGGAACAACCAACCTTACTTGCCTTGGATTCCTCTGTGTAATCAGCTTTTATAACCTAAACTAATATCTAGTTTTAATCTTAAATTATGTACATAGTCTTCTACACCCAACCCAAAGAAGTGTGTGTGTGTGTGTGTATGTGTGTGTGTGTATGTGTGTGTGTGTGTGTGTGTGTGTCTGTGTGTATGTGTTGGTAATAATTTGCTGAAAAGAGCAAACATGGTGGAAGAAACCTTATACAGCAAACATCTACAGTAAATGTTGGAAACAGTAATTGCTTGGTAAGAGTATCTGTGCAGCAGTGAGTTCTTTGGGGTCAGTAGAAGTAAATAACTTAATCCCTTGCTTTCTGTAAAGTCTCTCTCATTTCTTTTCCATGCGATATTTTCTATGCTGTCCAATGAGCACAGAGCAAAGTTTTCTTAGGGACACACACTGGTCAGGAATAGGGACACATTCAGATCAGACAAACACAGATGACAGATAGGTCAGCTTCAAAGCACAGCCAGACAAAAAGCATAGGAAGTGAAATGGAGCAATCAGTCTTGGGCTCACTATTGGGCAAGTTAAGCCAGGAGGAAGCCTGTGGTTTCATTCTGTAGCTTAACTTGGAGGCAACAGAGAACTGTGATTATAAGAAGCCTATCAGAATGCAAGAATAGCATAACTCCAAATGCTGGCCTTGTAATTATGAAACGAGACGTAACCACTGCAAAAGACCATGACAAACAAAGGTACTCTTAGCTTCATGGTGGGAGTGGGAGCCTTTCATCTTGAAGCCTTTGCTCATCATACAGGGATGGGTTGAGACAAACCCTACCCCTGCTTTCCCAAGAGGTTGCCAGGCAGCCTGGGTATTCATCAACCCTTTAAGTCAATCATTTCAATATTAATTATCTTGACAGAAGGAAAAAATTGTAGCAATATTTGCCTACTTAATGAACTCAAGGCATTCAAAATTCAGATGTGCCAATATCAGGTCTCACTGAAGAAAACTATTCTATTTCTGGAATATTTTACATTACTGGATAAATCACTAGTCACCTAGGAATTAAAATCAGGCTTGCATTCATTGCCTGTTTACAATGCTCGATCAAGGAGACGCTCAAAATCAGTGCATGGAAGACCTTTTGAATAGCTTTCTGTTTCTTGCTTCTTTTGCTTGTTGGGCATAAGAGAAAAACATTTTCCCATTTGGCGAGGGCCCTGTCCAACCCAGAGTCTTGGGCATAAGAGAAAAACATTTTCCCATTCGGCCAGGGCCCTGTCCATAGAATCACAAGTATAGATCTAGGATATAAACAATTAATTAATCTTTCTGAACAGGGGTTTGGTGATGGGCAAAATCAAGTAGTAGAACTTCCGGATTGTAGGCCAGAAGTGGCCCAACTCAAGGCAGTGTCTGCCTAGCCATCCCTGGTAAGAAGTCTATAGGAAAGGCAGTTCCCTCTGAGCCATCACAGGCCACCAGAGCACCAGAGTAAAGCTGTATTGCCACACAAACAGTCAGAGTCCTCCTCACTGAGGGCCTCCTCCCAGGCAGAGTCGCTCTGTTGGTACCCAGTGGCTTGAAAGCATTCCCAGTCTGCTGGATGCTGGTTGCAGCAAGCTGAAGGGCTGCTCAAGACGCTAGAGCTTAGGGCTCAGCTGTGCCAGCACCAGGGAGGGGAGCAGCTGCGAGTTTTCTAGGGTTTTTACAACTCCTTCCCCTCAGCAAGAAAGACTGGTTGTTTCTCTGCCAGACTCCTACTACATTTGTCTGTTTATTAGCTTGTGCCGCATGCGATGTCTAGTAGCCAAGATCGTCATGGTGATAGCCACTTATTTACAATCTGTGTTTAAATAAATTAACTCGGAGTCAATTATCAGCTACATATCTTTATTCTGATAGAAACGCTGGCATCAGTAAAGACAGGCCATTCTCAGCGAAGCATGCCCAGAGGGTAAGAATGACTGGCTTGTGAGATGAAAGGGACATTGCAAAATCATTTCCCAAATCAGAGGGGAAAATTCTAACGTAAAGGGGCTGCTATTTTCACAGTCTGCCCTACTCTCTCTTTGCAAGCGAGATTGTTAGGAATCCAGATCTACTTTTTCACAGAAACCTCTCGGGGAGGCAAAGGACTGTCAGCAAAATACTCAGAAAGACAGCGTGATTTAGAAGGCCAGTTTCAGGGATCAGTGTCTCTGTCTCTTGCAGACGAAAAATAGTCCCTAAAAACATGAAGCACGGCTTCCTTTACAGCATCAATCATTTCTGATGATATTAGACAGCGATTCCTTATATAGCAACAAAATGTCTTTGAAGAAAAGTGTACAGAAAAGGGAGAAATATAGAACTCACTGTCAATTTGGTGTTAAGAATGGTTTTCCAAGCTGGACAGTGGTGGTGCACACCTCTAATCCCAGGACTCGGGAGGCAGAGGCCGGCAGATCTCTATAAGTTTGAGGCCAGCCTGGTCTACAAGAGCTAGTTTCTGTTGAGAGTTCTCTGCTTAGGTATGTACTCAATTTTTTTTTTTTTTTGGATTATGTGATCTTTTGGTGTCCAATTTCTTGAGTTCTTTGTATATTTTGGAGATCAGACCTCTGTCTGATGTGGGGTTAGTGAAGATCTTTTCCCATTCTGTAGGCTGTCATTTTGTCTTGTTGACTGTGTCCTTTGCTTTACAGAAGCTTTTCAGTTTCAGGAGGTCCCATTTATTAATAGTTTCTCTCAGTGTCTGTGCTGCTGGGGTTTTATTTATGAAGTGGTCTCCTGTGCCAATGCGTTCCAGTGTACATCCCACTTTCTCTTCTATAAGGTTCAGTGTGGCTGGCTTTATGTTGAGGTTTTTGATCCATTTGGACTTGAGTGTTGTGAATGATGATAGATATGGGTCTATTTTAATTCTTTTACATGTTGATATCCAGTTATGCCAGTACCACTTGTTAAATATGCTTTCTTTTCTCCATCTGATATTTTTTGCTTCTTTATCAAATATCAGGTATTAGAAGATGTGTGGATTGATATCCGGGTCTTCTATTCAGTTCCATTGGTCCTCCTGTCTGTTCTTATGCCAATACCAGGCTGTTTTCAATACTGTAGCTTTGTAGTAGAGTTTGAAGTCAGGGATAAAATGTCTGAAAGACACTTAAGGAAATGTTCAACATCCTTAGTCATCAGAGAAATGCAAATCAAAGCAACTCTGAGATTCCATCTTACATCTGTAAGATTGGCCAAAATCAAAAACACTGATGACAACTTATGCTGGAGAGGTTGTGGGAAAAGGGAACACTTCTGCATTGCTGGTGGGAATGCAAGCTGGTACAGCCCCTTTGGATGTCAGTGTGGTGATTTCTCAGAAAATTAGGAAACAACCTTCCTCAAGACCCAGTAATACCATTTTTGGGTTTATATCCAAAGGATGCTCAATCGTGCCACAAGGACATGTGCTCAGCTATGTTCATAGCAGCTTTGTTTGTCATAGACAGAACCTGGAAACAACCTAAATGCCCCTCGATCAAAGAATGGATAAGGAAAATATGGTACATTTACACAATGGAGTACTACACAGCAGAAAAAATAACGACAGCTTGAATTTTGCAGGAAAATGGATGGAGCTAGCAAACATTATTTTGAGTGAGATAACCCAGACATAGAAAGACAACTATCACATGTACTCACTCGTAGGTGGTTTTAAACATAAAGCAAAAGCCAGCCTACAAACCACAATCCCAGAGAACTTAGACAACAATGTGGACACTAAGAGAGACTTACATAGATCTAATCTACATGGGAAGTAGAAGGCAGAAAAAGACAAGATCTCCTGAGTAAATTGCGAGTATGAAGACCTTGGGGGAGGGTTGAAGGGTGAAGGGGAGAGGCAGAGAGGGGAGCAGAGAAAAATGTAGAGCTCAATAAATATCAATAAAAAAAATGTATTTAAAAAAAAGGAGGAAAAAAAAAAAGAAGAGCTAGTTTCCAGAACAGGTTCGAAAGCTACAGAGAAACTCTGTCTCAAAAAACAAAAACAAAAACAAACAAACAAACAAAAGAATGGTTTTCCATAAATGTTACATCTTTAGGTTCTTCCTGCTCCCAAAGGAATCAAGGAATCACGGATTACTTCCATGTTGTTTTTATTTTTCTGTGGTGCTTTGCACCAGACCCAGAGCCCCACTTGAGAGAGAGGCAGGTCCCGGTGATGTGGGAGTCCCCTCTGTGTGCTGTGATTACCATGAATGGATAAAGATCTATATTTGGCCTATTCATAGGGCAGAACTTAGGTAGGCAGGGAGGACTACACAGGATACTGGAAGAAAAAGGGCATAGTCAGAGGGACTCCATAGATCCGCCAGAGTCAGACATGCCAAATCTTTGCCGGTAAGCCACTGCCACATGGCAATATACAGATTAATAGAAATGGGTTAAATTAATATAAGAGTTAGCCAATAAGAAGCTAGAGCTAACGGGCCAAGCAGTGTTTTAATTAATATAGTTTCTGTGTGGTTATCTTGGTTCTGGGTGGCCCAGACAAACAAGCATCTCCCTCCTACAGACTGGTGCAATAACATGGTGGACTAAATCCATGTAAAACCTTGCAACAGCCCTGCTTCATTGTTTTTAGTTATTATGTAAAAGTAAACAAAACGACAACTTTATGCACACATATTTTCAGATTTTCTTAGACTCTATCTACAATAGGTGAGCTGTAAAATAAAAACCAACATCACCATGTGAATGTGTCAGTTCCTTTTAAGTAAGACAGAGATGAAGGCAAAAACAAACAAACAAAAGCACAGATACGGGATTTGTTTTGAAAGTGGTCCTGCTGTAGGACTTGGAGCATCATTGTCACATTGAATGTAGTCTCTGAGCTTTCAGATGCAATGAGTCATGCAGGGAAAGCTGCCCTGAGCTTGCATTGCTGAAAAACATGAGCTAGATAGAGCTTGCACTGTGGAAAATGCACACCTCCATCCTGCTTTCTCTGCACAGCCTCAGATATGGGCTATGATTTCAGCCCAAGCACAGGTTATGCTCTTTCTCAATGCAGACAAAATCATAGCAGCAGAATCTTTGTCACATTCTCAGATCAATAATGGGTGTCTGTGTTTCAACTGTAATTTACAGATGACAATTTAAAGATTAAACACAGGATAGGTGATCCGCCTGCTAGTCATTTTCCTTGGCAAAACAAATAAGAACTTAAAACTCAAACCAGTTTCTCTTACACATCACCAACATAGACACAACTACAATTCTCAACATATTCTGTCTTACCCACATTTACTTCATTCTGTATAAATGATTTTAGCCTTACTTTATGATAGCAGAATAAGCATATCATAAGCCATTGAGCCTCACCCAGGAGGAGACCTCATGTCATGTAAACATTGGTTAAATGCCCTGCAGCTGGGAATCTATCTGATAATGTTGAAGTTATTTAAAAATATCTATTCCACTGTTATTTTTCAAAGATATTTTACAATGTTATTTTAAAAGATCCAGAATGTTAATACTTAAAAATTATGCTTCTATTTTGCAAAATTAAATTGGTATTTCTTGTTGCAAAGCATTTTGTATACTTTCTCAGTCTAAGCTCATGCAGGGGTGTCTTGTGTGGGCTTTGTAAACCAGAGCCTGAGACTCCCCAGATCATCTTTCTACTGTCCCAGCTGGTTCTTCTCCAGGCTTTCCTAACAGGGAACCTCCTATGAAGACAAAAAGATGCTCTCTCTCTCTCTCTCTCTCTCTCTCTCTCTCTCTCTCTCTCTCTCTCTCTCTCTCTCTCTCTCTCTGCATCACCCTTTCCCCAGAGCTCCTGGAACCATTTGGCAGAATTTCCAGCATTACAGCACTATTGCAAACCTTTCAGGGTCACCAGGGCCAGCCTGCCCTGCTCCCTCTGAGGAGTGCTTGCTCTCAGCCAGGATTACTGCCCCCAATCACCAGATGCCAGTTAACTTCAACTCCACCAGTCATTTCCTTCAAAAGTCCAAGAGCTAATAGTTCCTGTGTTTCCTGTTGTCTCCCTAAATCTAGGAGAGGAAACTGCCTTCTGATTCTGGCACAATTGTGACAATTTAGCGGACCCTTTTGACACTAACCAGAGTCACGAAAGCTTCCTGCCTAAGAAATGACTCCTTAAATACTGTGTGCAATAGGCTGTGTGGGTTGTCATCTGACAGGGCCCTGAGGAATTGGATAACACCCTGAGACAGTTAGGTTGAGTGTCTCTCTTCTTGCTTTACATACACAACATTTTGCTAACCACTTGGTGGGTAGGAAGAAACCCCGGGACTTGAACTCAGCATTCAAACTTCAATGCGTGTATAGTTCCTGTAGAAACTGCTTGTGCTCACACAGTAAACAAAGATGTGGTATATTTTCGCTGTCAATCAAAACCTGTATGGATATTTAAAGCAGATCTTCTGAATTATGCAAACCCAAAGCTAACTTTCACATCAAGATTCTCCATTTGCAATCATTCCTGAAAACAGGTTGAGATGTATACCATTAAATCAACGATACCTACAAAGTGTGAACTTGTTGAAAATGCCCTAACCAACCTCCGTACTTACTGATTGCATTAAAACCAGGAAAGCAGAGTCCAGTGAAGAGGCTCTTGTCTCCCATGTGTGTGCTTCCAGGGGCTCTTAAACACGCACACAGATCCTGGAAGTGACTGGGAAAATTCTAAGTAATGTCTATTTCCTGATGGGTACTCAGACAGGAGTTTCCTTACTCTGGTTGGCCAAGTAATGTGTTTCCCTTGCTTCTTGTCTGTTCAGTGGCTGTGCTTCTGAAGGATGCTTTGTGTGCCTACAAATCACAGGAATTCCTGCACGGCACAATGGGAGACTCCAGCCAAAGCCTAATCAGGTTTATGAAAGTGTCACAAATACTTCCCCAATGGCGCCCGCAACTGGTGGCCTGAAGATAACAAAGGAAAGTGAGGGCAGAGGCGCCAATGCTTACTCTTCTTTCCACAACATCAGAACTGAAACAGGAAAAAAAAAAAAAAACCAAAGCTGCAATGTATTTGTATGGCTTGTTCTGTATGAATATGCTAAGACATGTTCTGTGTGCTATGAATACAGATTTTTATTTTAAAATCTTATCTATGAATACAAATTTTTATTCTAAAATCTTATATGTGCATATATTTACATTGTACTCTATTCTATCAATTTTCCCCACCACATGTCTATGATTCACCAAGAACTAAACAAATCTCTTTCTTTAACATTTTTCATGTATATATGTATTTGTGTGTGTGTGTATGTATGTGGGATGCTTGTGCCATGGTGTGTGTGTGTGTGTGTGTATGTGGGATGCTTGTGCCATGGTGTGTGTGTGTGTGTATGTATGTATGTATGTGGGATGCTTGTGCCATGGGGTGTGTGTGTGTGTGTATGTATGTATGTATGTGGGATGCTTGTGCCATGGTGTGTGTGTGTGTGTGTGTGTGTGTGTGTATGTACATATGTGGGATGCTTGTGCCATGGTGTGTGTGTGTGTGTGTGTGTGCGTGTGTATGTACATATATGGGATGCTTGTGCCATGGTGTGTGTGTGGGGGGGGATGCTTATGCCATGGTCCATATGTGAAGGTCAGAGGACAAATTACGGGCGTCAGTTCTCTCCCTCATCCACATAGGTTTTAGGAATTAAACTCAAGCTGTCTGTCTTGGTGTCAAGTGCATTTGTGGGCTGAGCTCCTTGCCTACCCTGATGACTAGAACCATCTGCGTCCTACTTGAATGAGATGAGACTTAAATCTGCTCTTGGTGAGTAATGGTATACAACAAACAAGGCAAAGGAAGATGCTGTAGGAAGTCTTCCAGCCAGTGGTTTCCTGCCCACTGGGGCCTGGCCTCTTATACTATATATGCTGATGTAGAGCTCCCGTCTGGCCTCTTTCTGGTGGCTGGATTCGGTTTCTGTTCTCCATTCAAGCATTGTGAGTTTACCCCTGAATAAATAACCATATATTTCTCACTTCTGAGCTAGTGTGGGATTTCTTTAAAGCATCCATCCACATCTAGCTCCCACGTGGATTCAGACTCGACGCCTACCGGGTCGACGGCGTAATGGCCTAGCTGATCCGCAGCCCAGATAGTCTCCCAACAGTGCCCACTTGGATTGTTTTTACTATGCAGTTATTTGTTGAACAAAACAAAACAAACATCCCCCCCCCCACTCATTTGTTGCTGATGAGATGCCTCCGAAAGTGCAAGTTTCTGATTTGAACCCCAATGTTATCAGAATTTATCACTGAGACACTCACAGCAAATGACAGTTTCCAACGTGCCACTGTGTATTGGTGAATGCGGCCTCCTGCAAGGGGCTGCTTATCGCAACAGCCACGGGCTCAGTTATGTGTGGACACTTTTGCTGACGAGCAGCCTATTTATTGAGTTAGGAACCCACAGGATGATGTCTCCCCAGACCACCACTCAGATAATTAAGCTTTATCCCTCCTCTTGAGAGAGCTCTTCTGCCTTGAATCACTAACGCTCATGGTGCTGCCTAGGAGCGCAATGGAAAAGTTGAGAGTGGATTCAGGGGAGATTATTCTGTTGAAGTATCTGCTACAGAAGCACAGGGACCTGAGTTTGTATCCCCTGGCCTGTGTGGTGATCCACAACCGAACCCCAGTGAAGGGAACTGAGACAAGCAGAGCCCTGCAGCTCATTGAAGAGGCCAGAAGAGCTGTGGTTCAGATGCAGCGGGAGACTCTCAAAACAAAGAAAGACTCTAGACATTGACCTCTGGCCTCCATAAGCTTGCCTGTACACCTCTTGTCTCCGCAAGCCCACATGCACTTGTGCACACACACAAGTTACTAAATACAATTATGTTAAGCATAATAGGAACAACATCTATGTCTTTGATATTATGAAAGAGGTGAAACTAAATTTTCTTTACCCTTCAATTTTGTGAGGGCATTAAATAGAGATCGCACCAAGGCTGCTATATGACAGTGTCTTTAATCTGCAACCTTATGCATGCATGTGTATGTGCTTGTGAGTGTGCGTGTGTGCCTCCAAGGGGAGTGTCATGTTCTTTCCCTCACTGTTCTTGAATGACAGGAAACAGAAACTCCACCTTCCTCTGGGGGATCCACCTGACTGATCACGTGTCAGGGCACTGCAGGCACCCTGCTTGCAGGACTGGGGATTTTAGAAGCAATAAGAGGTCAGCATAGCATAGCAGCTATGACTCACAGTCTCCACTTTTTCCATGTGGCAAGCCGACCTCATCAGCCTCCCCCTTCCTTCCTTTCCCCTTTCTCTCTTTCTCCACCCTCTCCCTTTTCTTCCCCCCCTCCCACACACAGGTAGATATTTTGGCGTTTTCGGTGAACTGGCCATGATACTGACGTGCACTAGTTCTTTTCTCTGACTTTTAATATGATGTGATAGTATTACAGAGAGAATTCATTAGCTTCATGGAAAGTCAATGCTTTGCGACTTTAGGTGTGTCCCCTTGCTCTCTGAATCCCACTTTCCTTCCTAGATGGTTTCTAACGCACCCCTAACTACATAATTCTGTGAATCCTTATTTTTTCATAATTTATTCTCAATGGAATTTCTTTCCAGATGAAATTGCATTCGATAACTCTTGGTTGTCTAAGTCATTTTTCCAGTGTGTGATTTAATTGATGTATTATTCCTAAGGTCACAGAACACAAACTAGACCATATATTAAGAACACACGAAAGATGCACCTGATTTTTCAGAAGCAGAAATCAGACACAGACAAGCCCCAAACCAGCTAAACAGAACTCTCACCAGCAAAGTCACCTCTACCTAAATGGAATCCAGCTTATTGGGTACCAATGTCACCAGCCTCGCCAGAGCCATGGGACTGGGGCTTGATAAATGTGCACACTGATCATCACACCTACAAATTTAGAGGGTGCACAGATACCCTACATAAATCAGTGTCCACTGAGCCAGTGAATATCTTCTTTTATTATAGCAGCTTAGATACATGTTTGGATGGCACAGCCCATCACTGTGGAAAAGGAACATAGCAAAAGCCTATGGGTTTCTTTGTTCCTCCCCTGCACATGGGAAGTTCTCACTTATTACAATTTCTATCTCATGTGTATGTGTGTGCATGCGTGCACTTGTGCATGCATAGATGTGTGGATATGCATATACATACAGACACGTGGAAGCCAGAGGACAGCAATGAATGTCATTCCTCGGGAGATGTCTCATGGGGTTTCTCAGTTCCCTGGAGCTTGACAAGGCAAGTTGGCCAGCCAGGAAACCCTAGGGGTCCCCCTGCCTCCAGCTTCCCACTATTGTGATTGCAGGCACACCAACATTTTATATGTATTCTGGGCATCAAATTCAGGCCCCTATTTTTTTTTACAAGGCTTGCTATTTACTGACAATCCATTTTTCTAGTCCTCCACTTTCTATCTTTTATATATTTAGGGTACTCAAGAAGCAAACTGGCCATATCAATTCAGGTAAAGGAGAGAGAGGAGAATTATGATCATTAATTCCAACTCTCTTAAAGAATTCATCTGAACACGAGTGAGTTGGAATTGCAGACGCTAGAACAACAACAAAAAAAAAATATCTTAAATTGCATTTAGCCCATAGACCTAAATTTTCAAATTAGGAACCTGAAACAATAGAGGCGCAATGCTTCCCTAAAATAAACTTCATTTTAGGTTTATCTCAGGTGTCAGTATATTACTTTCCACATGGTACATGAGAAATCCACTTCTGACCACGCTAGAGTTTAGGGATTCTGGTTAAAATATGCTTGAAATGTCATTTACCAGCCAGCTGTCTGTTTATAGACTCTTTTCAAACATTTATTTATTTGTGTGTGTGTGTGTGTGTGTGTGTGTGTGTGTGTGTGTGGGCATGTGCACACCCTGGGGTGTGGTGTGAAGACCAGAGGAGAGCACAGAAGACTTGGTTCTTTTCTTACCCCATGTGGTTCCTAGGGACAGAACTCCTGCTATCGGAATGGAAGGCTGGGACTTGACCTATGGAGTCACCTCACTGTCCGTCACTAGCTACCGATTGAGGGACGGTCCCATCCCTCATGCTGTAAACCGACTAAACAGCTGTGCCTAGCTCAGTCACTGGGCTGGGTGGGCTACTGGCTAGGAGAATCGGATGCCCCAAGAGAGCTTATTCACATGCCTGGGTCCTCAGCTAAGATAGCTGTGTGGCTGCGCCATCTGGGACTCTCTCCTTTAGCCGTCTTTCATCTAGCTTTTCTATGATGCTGAAGTCTCCCAAGAGGGCCAAGGCAGAACCTAGAGTGTCTCCCCAGTTAGAGGATCAGAGGTCACCATGTGCCACTTCTGTTGAAGTCTTCCCGTCACAGCACGTGAGAGGGAAGGACAGATTTAAGTGGTGGAAGATTAGACTGCATCCCTTAATAAAAGAAACTTCAAGGAATCTTCCAGCAATCTGACCACATAGATAAACACAAAAGAGAGGACCCAGGAGGTTGGATAGGAGTAGAGACATAGACCCATCTTTCAACGGAATATATACTTATGGAAGATGAGAAACAAGAGGATGTTGGCTTATTGCTCCGAGTGATTACCTTGAATTCTAATAACCAGGAGCCAAGCCAGTGCCATGCCTGCCTACCTCACGACTGGGGCTCAGCAAATCCTCACTCCATAACCATGGGGCCAGGAGTAGGAGTGAGACTGCCTCACAGAGACTAAGCTGAGTCTTGTCAGTTTATTGACTGGGTACATATTCTTATCTGCTATGAAAAACCACGACCTTTGCCGGGCGATGGTGGCGCACGCCTTTAATCCCAGCACTCGGGAGGCACAGGCAGGCGGATCTCTGTGAGTTCGAGACCAGCCTGGTCTACAGAGCTAGTTCCAGGACAGGCTCCAAAGCCACGAGAAACCCTGTCTTGAAAAACCAAAAAAAAAAAAAAAAAAAAAAAAAAACCACGACCTTCTCAACCAAGGGAAGCAATTACTTTAGTAGAGAGCATTGTTAAGTAACAACACCGAGATTCGGAAGTCACCGGTTTCAGACAAGGCGAACACATTCAAAGCAGGCTCTGTTTAATCACAGAAACCTCACGAAGCAACTCAGCTTACCAGAGCATGAAGCTAATGATGTCAAGGCTTTGATCCCCAGATAGGCTGATTAATCTCAAGGGGAGAAATTCTTCTGTACATAAGGCTAGCCTCGACCGCACCTCTCCATGCTGAGTCCTTTCTTAACCTCAAGAAAAAGGGCACCGGGACTCAATATGAAGCATCTATTTTTGTGAATACCACACAGTCTGCTAGCTACCGATAGGCCTACAAAATATGACCTATATAACTATCTTTCCAGAAAATTTCAGATTTGTAAGGGGAAAAATAGGACAATTCAAATAGCTAATAGCTAGCAGGCGTGTCCACGCTGTGGCCTGACCCATGAGCCTATGTGTCCTATTGTAGCCGTGAACGTGACAGGACGTATTTTATAAAGGATGCTATCACCATTTCAAAATATTAGGAAGTCTTCCTTCTTCTCTATAAAATGACCAGTAGTTGGACAGGAGGACAGATGGTGCACAGTATTCAAAGGAGAAAAACACCTTTGTAAAGGAGCATAAACAATGTAAGAAGGGTTGGGGAGGCGGCTCCACAGTAAAGAGCACCAGCTGCTCTCCCAGAGTGACTGCCAGAGCTTGATCCCCAGCCCTCGCCTGCTGGATTACCTGCAACTTCAGTTCCAGAGGATCTGAGACCCACTTCCAGCCTCTATGGAATAGGGTACACATGTGTTACATGGACACACATGCAGATAAAACATTTGTGCACATAAAATAATTCTTTTATATGTGAAAAATAGTAATATTTGAACTACACATTTAATGTGAACCAAATGTTTCAAGTTAAGAGGAGAAAACAGCATTCTGGATTTTCAGAAAAAGGTTACGGAAAAAGGAGAACAAAGAAGTTTTAAAAATACCACGTTGTATGTGAAGATTAATCTAAAAGGAGACTAAGATGATGCCTATGGATACCAGCCTGGGGAGAGAGAATTTGGAACTGTGTGAAGTGATACATGCAAGCAATCCCCAAAATTAAGAGGGTGAGGACGCAGTTTGAGGTCCCCTGGGTTAAGAGAACCTGTCTTAAAAGACAACTCTAAAAGAAAGTTAGAGAAGAAGAGAGGAAGGCAGGGAGTGGAGGTTGTGGGAGAGAAAGGGCGGGAAAAGAATCCACATGGTTTGGGAAAGTACTAGAGAAGAGCTGTAGGTTACTGAGCAATGGAAGAAAACAAAGAGTTCTTAGGCTGCTCATTCTGGCCACAGGGAATATGGGTCTCATGCAGAGGAAATGAGTGCTCAGGAAGGAGGTGGTAGTTATCCGATCCAATAAATTCCATGAGTTCATAAAAGACCAGCGGTGTGAAGAAAGCATCCAGAGACCCAGTGAACAGGTCACACCTCAGGTCACACCTCAGGTCACACCACAGGTCACACCTCAGGTCACACCACAGGTCACACCACAGGTCACACCACAGGTCACACCTCAGGTTACACCTCAGGTCACACCTCAGGTCACACCACAGGTTACACCTCAGGTCACACCACAGGTCACACCTCAGGTCACACCACAGGTCACACCTCAGGTCACACCACAGGTCACACCACGGATCACACCTCAGGTCACACCTCAGGTCACACCTCCAGGAGAAGTGTAGCTGGTTGAGTGAAAGAGAAGAAATAGAAAATTTATAAAATATTTGATAGAAGAGAAAGTGTAAAGAAAACCTGGGTAGCCTCAGAGACCTCCACTGTCTACTCTTCAGCCCTTAGACAATGACAGAAGGCTCTATTGGGGATCACCCAGTAAGCCTAGGGACTTAAGACTTGTGTGTTAGGGCAGGCACCAGTTATGAGGCAAAATGCAGTGGACGGTGACACGGGACTAGATGAGGTGAGAGCTGGTGAATCTGATGTTCAAAGTCTCTCCAGCCACACTTCGTGCCCTACCAAAAATAAAAGCAACTGGACAGTGGAACTTACCCAGGCCGGAAACCCAGAAATTACAGGACAGGGGGCTATTTAATGTCTTAATGAAGACGTCTGAAACACTCCCATCAAATGACTGTGGCTAAGGAAAGGAAGCCCTGTTAAGCAGGGCAGACTGACAAGCCTAGTTAAAAAGGAGAAGGAGGAGGAGGAGGAAGGAAAGGAGCAGGAGGAGGAGCAGCAGAAGAAGAAGAACAAGAAGAACTAGAACAAGGAGGAGGAGAAAAGAGCGTGGATTTTCAGTGGAAGAAAGGAAAGATTACTGTAAAATTTCAAAACTTCTAGGAGAAAACACAGAGAAACACTTCAAGATACAGAAAAAGTAGGGACTTTCTAAAAAGGACAAACAGGATTTCACAGAATTAGAAAAGTAAAGGTTCTAGAGCAAAGGAAATAACAGAACAAAGAGACATGCTACAAAATGGGAGGGAAAAGCCTTTCTAGGCAAGCATATAACAGGGAATTAGCAACTGAAACATGCAAAGGCCCCACAGAGTCAGAAGCACACCAGTAAAGATTCATCCCATCACAATGCACATTTACATCTCCTATAATTTTATATTAACACAAAATATTTTGCAATGAAATTCTGGGAGACTGAAATCAACATAATTATAAGATTATTACTATCTGAGTTTTTTAAATCTGAAAACCCCGTAATAAATCCATGAATACCATTTTGAAATGACATCCCAGAAAATATGAAATACAAGGTATTTTGATACAAAGAGAAGACTATTCACAGACTGTAAAAGAGGACTTGCCCCCTGTTGTATATATAAGCACACCCAACCACAGCAACAGCTCCAATAAATTATGTCTCAATAGACTGAAATTTCTCCAGCTTCCAACACAGTTGTGCAGTGTGACCATGCACTTGGGCAACCATTCACTGAGCCACTCTTTCTAAAGCAAGAATTCTCACGTTAAGCTGCACGCCGGAATTTACTGATAAGCTTATGAAAAATCTGCTATACTCTTGTTATGCCAGATAAAAAATATCCAGAGGGAAGATCAAGATACTATTGCTTCTGAGAACCTCCCTGATGACTCTAACACAGTCAGGGTTGAAAGTCATGCTGGGCACTGGGGTTCCCAATGCTCCAAAATAAGAGAATTGGATGGAGACCTTTGTACAGATGTGACTCTCCAGCGCCCAGATTCCTAAGCAGCCAGGCTGGGGTCTGTACACTTGAACAGTGCTTCAGACAGAGACCCAGGAGAAAAGTCACTGTGTCTCAGAGGCATGCTTTAGAGCCACTTGGAAACCCTTATTTGCTGGAAGAATCAATTTAGAAAGTAATCTCGTCTTTCCAGATAACACCCATGTCTAAATGGCCATTCTGACCTTCTTGATGCAATGGTCAATCTGGCTGGAATTGGGAAAAATCAGTTCAGAAACCATTGCAAAATGATTCTGGCCTATGGAGGGGACTTCATACGATGGCAGTGGCTAGGGTTGGCATGCCTTTCACCCCATGTACATATCATCTACTGTACTTAGAAATAATCACTGATATTATAGCCTCAAAATTCCCTGTGACATTTCTTCAAGAAGCAACAAAGAACACTGGTGAAAAATAGACTTTGGGGCAGAGCTGCAAGGGAATCCTTGCCTCATGAAAGTAACCGAGCAGACTTGGGTTACTCACTGAATGGTATCATGTTCAGGCTTCTCCTTTGTAAGATCAGGAACTGTAATCATAGTACCTACACTCACATTGCTGTCATGGACGTGACAAGAAAAACAGGGATATGTGATCACAAGCTAAGCACTTGGCAAAGGTTCATGTGTACTACTGCTAACCTCAAACAATGTGCAGGCTCTCTCTCTACATATAGCTCAAAACAACATCAGGTGGCCTTTATGCCCATTTCTGTCACTATCAACAAATTATGTTGAGACATATGAATTTAAAGGTAATCCACGAATTATGATTATCCTTGGTTAAAACTTTATTTTTTTTAATTTATGTTTTCCAAGGCTTTTGGGATCTTGGAGTTTTGTAAATTGTTGAGTTAATATAACCTATCTAGCAAGAAATTCTTTTTCATGTCAGAATTGATTTAGTCACACTGAACTTTAATCCCTTTTTTCTCTGGGTTTGGTTTTTGTGCCAATTTAGAAAAATGACAAAATGATAGCTGCCATTATATATACTGGTTGTGGAAAGCACATGACATCTAAAAAGGACATTGGAACCTTGAGATGTGTTTTCCTTTGCATTGAATGTCATAGAGAGGAGAAGCTTTTAAAGAACGCCAAACAAAACATTATTATAGGTAATTTTAACTACAATGTGGACCCTATTATAGAACACGAGTTCATAATCCTGGCATCATCTATGTAAATTCTGACTCTATGAGAATATTCATATAATAATAATAATAATGCACACATGGATGCTAAATATGAAAATAAAAACACTTCAGAGACTACTATGTAGAAGGATGAATGAAGAGGCAACCCAATAGGTATCAAAGAAGGATCCAAGTATAAAACTTGCTCATTTAAGATTGTCAATATTATTTAGTGCCTTATTTTGTCTTTAAGAAACAGCTTTAAGAAAAATATTATGGTCAAGATGTTTCAAAATCATCAAATGTATTTAAAATCGTGGAAATTCATAGGAATCTACCCTGAAAGTTCATTTCAGATTCATGTTCCTCAAGAATACTTTATATTCAAAATTCAAGTGTAGTTATAATATACTAGAAATAATTAACGCTAAAATCCTTCCCTAGCCAGTGAAGAATTTAGGTCATTCCGTGGGTAGGATAATGTCTATGTTAATTCTCCAAATCCCACGGGATTCAGGTCAGAGACCTACACACTGCAGAAAGAAAGAACATAATTTTAGATAACATTTGAAGGAAATCTTGCAGAATGATTAAGAATCTGCATCAGCATCTTTTTATGGGACCATTCACTGCAGACAAACATTTATAGTCTATAAATTACAATACCTGCTTGTTATGTTCTATACATAGCATGCAAGCTCTCGTTTTGCTCTTCGGGTGTCATCTTGATGCTGTCTCATTATGCCAACTGTTCTCTAAGGATCTGCTAAGTCTGCCATCTTTAAGTGTATTTAAAGTCTCAGCACTCCGCTCCGTTACACTGCCAACACACTGATGTGGCCACATTGCCATCCAGTCCCCATCCCACAGAGCAGATGACACATCATTTAAAAATTAAGAGGGGGGATTTAGGAATCAGAAAAATGGCTCAGCAATTAAAAGTACTTGCTGCTTTGGCAAAGGATGTGGGTTTAGCCCCCAGCACCCACTTGGTAGCTCATAACCACTTTTAATTTAAAGCGTTTCTAATGCCCTCTTTTGGCCTTCATGTGTACTAGGCATATCATGGTACACACACATACATGAAGGCAAAACACTTACACACACATACACACATATTAATTTAAGAACATACAAGTAGGGTTATATCTTTTCCTTATCTAAAGACACTCAATGACTTTCAGAGTCTGAAACACCTTAAAACATTATTAAGATCCAAAGTGGACTGGTGCACACTATAACCCTAACATACTCTCTAGCAGAATAGGAACCAGCCTTGTTAAGTGGGGCAGACACCGTTATTGGCCTACCCTATATAAACTTGGCATATGTCTCCTAATGTCATAATGCCGGATATGTCAGGACTGGCAACTTTCCCAGCTTTCTGTAGAGACAAGGTTCACTGCCTGATCATAGCATCTACAATATATAAAAGGTTGTGTCTAACTGAGGGAATGCTTTAAGTTTCCAGTTAGTTGTCAAAGAGAAATTCCCTGTCCATCCTATAAAATTAGATTCCCTACTGTAACTGTGTGTCATAGAATCCTGTTCTTTGTAACACTGATCATAATTTACTATATTTTTTGTCATTTTGCTCGTGCCTCTTGATTCTTCTGCAAGCTGCTATTTCTCACAGTATTTGTACTAAACAAATACTTGTGACAGATAAGAAAGAATAAAATTGGGGCTGGAGAGATGGCTCAGAGGTTAAAAGCACTGGCTGCTCTTCCAGGGGTCCTGGTTTCAAGCCCCAGCAACTACATGGTGGCTCACAGCAACCTTCAATGCAATCTGGTGCCCTCTTCTAGTGCACAGGCAGAACACTATATGCATGCATGATAGATAGATAGATAGATAGATAGATAGATAGATAGATAACTTTTAGAAAAGAAAGAATAAAATCCATTTTATAAGAACTAAACATTGTAAATTATGCGATAAGTCCATTACATGAGCATTTGTGACACACTTATCTTGTTTAAGGCATTAATGTTGATGATGCAAAAGTAATTAACAGTAAATATTACATGACTCGCGGTCTTAAAAATGACACAGATCAATGTAAAGGGAAATTCATGGGCTCATACAATCATTATGGGTGTCACAAGCAAGACACAAATGCCATAGGGTTCAAAGGAGAAAGAAATCCTTATTGTTGAGTACTGGGAAATGTTGTGGCTAAACTGATGTCTAGGCTACAACATTCAGTCCAATTTGAACAATGTAGGAAAGATGGTTGAACAGCAGGGATGAACAACAGCTCAGAGAAGTTACCCAGGAGGTACTTCCAGAAGCTTGGGTTGTGTATGGGGAACACGGAGGAGCTTACATCCCTGTGTGCTCACTTCCCTTAGCTCCAACCTCAAGACAATCCAGTTGAAACCAAGGAATAATAATAATTGTGCTTTGGGATGCCAAGATGGCTCAGGGTAATGGCACTGGCTGACAAGACTGGAGATCTTTGATCTCTAAAATCCACATTTTGGTACAAAGAGAACCAACACCTAGAAGTTGTTCTATGATCTATACATACACGTTGTGGCGAGCACAGGTACATAAACATAGGTCATACCACCACCACCACTACACTACAGGCTACATGTAAATTAAAAGCTTTACAAAGGCCGGGCTGTGGTGGCCCACTCCTTTAATCCCAGCACTCAGGGGGGAGATGCAGGCAGATCTCTGTGAGTTTGAGGCCAGCCTGGTCTACAAGAGTTAGTTCCAAGAGAGGCACCAAAGTTACAGAGAAACCTTGTCTCAAAAAAGCAAAACAAACAAACAAAAAAAGTTTTACAAAGAGTAATTTTGCTTTAATGTGGGCAAGTTACAAAAGTACACTATGGAGACAGAAGAGAGGGGAGGCATAGGATGTGGTGTTTGTGCAAATTCTGTCAACACTTACGAAGGATGTGAATTAAAATTATTAAAAAATGCATATACATAACTCTTATAATCTAGAAAGATAAAGGGAAGTTACTTATTGAAAAGGTATAGACAAAAAGCTGAAAAATGAAAGAAAGGAAGAACATGTGACTTACAGACATTATAGAAAGCTAAAGGAATTTACCTCTGAAAGCTTGTGCTCTTATAGGTCTTCCCTATTCTAAATTACTTTAACCTCACTGTAGCTTAGATGCCATCACCAGAGGCAAGGTTCAGAAAATTCTTGTGCTTAAAATAAATTTTAATTGCCTCTTACAATCTATTAACACAAACACAAATGCACACATGTGTGTACACATGTTTTCAGCTTTTCAAGGAGATCCACTGAATTGACTATATCATATGCTTTTATCAATTTAAGAAATACAAAGTGTTGTCCCACCAGATCGACCACCCAATTAATGCGGCAACTAGAGTGTGCATGTATATATGTAAAGAGAAATACATAGTACATATGTTAGGCGGAGTTCTATTATTCCATGCAGGCAAAAGTTTGAATGCTGAATGCCTCCAAAGGTTCATGCATTAAAAACTTGGTCCCCAGAGTGATGATATTAGGAGACTGTAGAATCTAATGAGCTGTAGTCTTACAGGATATACTTAAAATAATGCAGGTGTGCTCTAGAAAGACATTTGGGAAAGTCTTCACTTCGTGGCTCATTTTATGAAGCTTGTTCCAAATGTACCCTCTCCCATACCTGCCATTCAGTGTTTTTATCAGAAGCCCCAAACCATGAGTACACCAGTACTGAACCTACAAAACTGTGAGCTAAAGCTTCATAGGATTTAATAGCCTCAAGTGTTTTGCTGTAGGAATGTAAAGCTAATAGACTATGATACATATTCATTTGTATTTCGCAGTGTCCTCACAACTCACAGATCTATCTTACTTCTTGAGTTATTGCGCTCTCCCAGTGCCTATGAGGGTTGAGTAATAATTCATTGCACATTTTTAGATATGAAAATAAACAAAGCATGTTGCTTAAAAGAAACAAGGGAGTGTTTGTGTCGCCCCACCAAAAAAAAAAAAAAAGAGAGAAGAGATTTCAAAGATGTCACGAGTCTTCTACAACCACAGCAGCACAAAGACGCCTCCCGGTCACAGGGGGAAGAATGACTGAGGTGTGTATCACACAAAATGTTGTCCAAGATTACCCATAATATTCCTTACAAAGGTTTTTGGATATTAGCACATTTGTCTCCAGAATTCCTGAAAGACAAGTAAGAGCAGGCGGGTTCATCAGCCTTCCCTGGGATGGGTCACCTGAGGCTGGCAAGGGTGAAGCTGAGAATTGCTGTGCTCAGGTAGCATCAGACAGAATTGAAGTCCCTGCTTTCACCCTTGGGCCCCTTCTCTTAAAAGGATGTCTCAGTGAGGGTGAGGGTGGTTCATGGAAAGAGGCTGTGCCCATCACTCCATGACCAGACTTCTAAAATTTTTCTGTGATACTTTTGTCCCTCAGACAGGGAAATGAAATTTAAATTTGACCAAACAGATCATTAACTCAAAGAACAGGAAGAACAGAAGTGCCTCACATTCTAAACAGAACTGCAAAAACTAGGTTATTTATATGACAAGCCTTCTTGGCATCTGTAGTGGATTTATCCTTAGTTACTATAGAAACACAAATCAAAATGACTCTGAGGTACCATCTTACACCAGTCAGAATGACCAAGATCAAAAACACCGAGGATAGCTTATGCTGGAGAGGATGTGGAATAAGGGGAACACACTCCTCCATTGCTGGTGGGAGTGCAAACTGATACAGCTGCTTTGGAATCAGTATAATGGTTTCTCAGAAAATTGGGAATCAATCCACCTCATGACCCAGCAACACCCAAAGGATGCTCAATCATAACACAAGTACATTTGCTCAATTATGTTCATAGCAACATTATTCTTAATAGCCAGAAGATGGAAACAACATAGATGCCCCTCAACTGAAGAATAGAAAAAAATGTGGTACATTTACACAATGGAATATGACTCAACAATAAAAAACAATGACATCTTGGAATTTGCAGGCAAATGCAAATGGATGGATCTAGGGAAAAAAATCACCTTGAAGTAACCCAGACACAGAAAGACAAACATAATATGTATTCACTCAGAAGTATATAGTAGACATAAAGCAAAGGATAACCAACCTAGAGTCCACAACCCCAGAGAAGACAGGAAACAAGGAGAACCCTAAGAGAGACATTAATGGATCTCCCCAAGAAGGGGATAAGATCTCTTTACTAAAGTGGTAGTGTGGGGGACAAGGAATGGTGGTAGGGGAATATGGAGGGGAGAAGAGGTGCAGGAAGAACATGAGGGATCAGGAAGGTCGAGCTGGAAAAAGGACAAAGAGGGAGAACAAAGAAGAGATACCTTGAAAGAGGGAGCCATTATGGAGTTAGCAAGAAGCCAAGCACTAGGGAAGTTCCCAGAAATCCACAAGGATGATGCCAGCTAATATCCTAAACAACAGTGGAGAGGGTTCTCAAACTGCCTTTCCCCTGTAATCAAAATGATGACTACCTTGTCATCATAGAACCTTCATCCAACCACTGAGGGAAGCAGATGCAGAGATCCACAGCTAAGCACTGGGTCAAATTCCTGGAGTACAGCTATGGAGAGGGAGGAACGAAATTACAAGCAAAGGGACCAAAACCATGATGGGGAAACCCACAGCAACAGCTGACCCGAGCTAGTGGGAGCTCACTGACTCCAGACTGAAAGCTGGGGAACCTGCATAAGACCGAGCTAGGCCCTCTGAATATGGGTGACAGTTGTATGGCTTGGGCAGTTTGTGGGGCCACTAGCAATGGAACCAGTATTTATCCCTAATGCACGAACCTGCTCTTTGGAGCTCATTCCCTATGCAGTGATACCTTGCTCAGTCTAGATGTTGAGGGGGAAGGCCTTGGCTCTTCCTCAAGTGCTGTGATAGACTTCGTTGATTCCCCATGGGAGGTCTCGACTTCTCTGGGAGTGGAAGGCCAGGAAGGAGAGGGAACTGGGCTTGGTATGTAAAATAATATTGTTTTAAAAATAAAATTAAAAAAAATTAGAAGAAAAATCACAGTAGCTTGAAAAGTCCTTTTACTTAACTTTAAAAGACACAGAGAAAATCACCAAAGCCCTACATTTTTGCCCCAAGCTATTGTCCTGATGGGAGGCAACAGCTAAGGGTGTTGGAGACACTATCTGAAATTACCAGGTGCTAGCAAGAACGATCACAAAACACACAACGAAACCCAATTTAAGAGTTGATTGAGGGGGAGAAAGATACATGCGCAGCACTGAGGAAATGGTACAGGAAGAGATCCTGAAGTGGGCATGTCCAGCTTGTAAAGGCTGCCTAGCACATGCGCATAGAGACTTATGTAGTTGCTTATGTAGATCACATGACCACACTGCACTAGGTCACCTAGGGCTTGAGGGCCCTGGGTGGCTGTGTAAGTTGCTTGAGGACTTGATGGCATGGCCCTGGAATCAGGAAGTGCCAGCGCTTGGGTGCTCAGACAGTTTGCCAAAGCGCTGGGTGATGGAAAGGGTAACTCTTACTTGTTTCCACTCACGCAGTGTTCTCCTGATCAGCCTGGATTTTATTAGGATGAGAAAACTGCAAAACAAGCTGAAAAAAAGTTAGGTGACAAAACACAGCGACGCTCTCAGCACAGCATCCTGCTCTCGCGTCGCGTATCCAACGGGAAGTGGGCGTCTAGGAAGAAAGCTGGATGGGACCTGCTCTGCTGGAACTCACAGCCGTGGACTCTGGCATTCCTACAGCAAGAACCTATAAGTGGGGTCCTGAGATCTGGTTCAGATGATTACAGAAAGGAAGCTCCTACACCCTGAGACATATATTAAGCCCTTCTATGTCCCCAGGACAGACAGCCATGTCACTAACAAGCAGTTACCTAGAAAGCAACAATAATCCCACAAAGGCAACACTCCCAAGACTCCCAAAGGGGTCTTGTCTGTCCCCTTTGCTTACTTCCAGCCTCTCCATACAAGAAAAAGAAGGGGAAGAAAGAGTCCAGAAGTCAGCTACCAAATTTTCCCCTGCAGGGGAAGAAGCAATGAGAAAGATAAGCCAAGGCGTCCTCAGAAATAAAAAAGCCTGTAATGGTGAAATTTCTACATAAGAAACGATCCTGGAGTTTTCAACTAGGCAGAATGTGAGTTGTGAACAGTGACTTGAAAGTTGTCTAATCTGCCTAGGATGTTGCTAAGGGATCTGTTACCCAGCTGGGAAGACGAATTTGACATAACACAACAGGGGGGCAAGGACTGGTGAAAACTAGAACCATTTCATGTGTGTTTCCCACTGAGCCTAGCCCTCTCACTCTGCTAGACAGACACGGATGCAAAAATCAACGGAGACCACGGGGGAGGAAGAGCGGGTATTAGCAGAGAAGAAAGACTACTATTTATGTTCTCCGCAGAGATGATTTACCACCGTGAGAACAGCCCATCAGCGCTAGGTGTAAGAAATACAAAGAAAACGGTCTGCAGCATTTCTTGCCGAAGCCCCTGCCGTTTTCAGGTGCCTGCTTTCACACTTGGAAGTGGGCAGTGTTGAATAATCTAGAGAGGGTCACACTTGACACCACAAGAACATTTCTTTCAAGCATGAGCTACATCAATTAAATGTGTATTCACAACATCAGTCATTCCCAGAGCCGCTGAGTATAACGCATGTTCCTGCAAAAGCAGCCAAGATCCATAAAACCACAAAATACTGTTCTCAATCATATATCATGATTTCTTTAAAAAAATACAATTTTCAGTGGTTTAATGCATGCCAAAATAATCAATTATTTTTCCTCACTCATGGTAACTTCAAATAACCTAGGGATCATCTTGATCAGATGAATTGAGCCTACAATGACCTCAAACTGGCAATAATTTTTGAAAGTGTTTTCCCACCACCAGAAAAAATAACAGCTATAAAATTGCCATAAATATTAAAAATAAATACTACTAGAAGCAACTATCTCTGCTTTTAAACTCCTATGATTAAGTTTCAGAACAAGGACAGCTACAGTAGGTCATATAATTGAGAAGTAAGAGAGAAGGTGAAGCTTAATTATACATGTGACTGTTAGTTTATGTGAGGAAACTGCCACTCTGTAATCTATGTGCAGTTTACCACACTGCTTGATACAGTGAAAATAAAAGAATCCAGTGTGTGTTCAAATCAATTCAACAGATTTTTAAAGCATTCTAGAATACTAATACATTTTATAGAGGATTTATCAAAACTCACAATGGCAAAAAATCAACAAGATAATAGAAACTTGTAGGTGTCACCATAAACAAGAAGATAGGTAACAAGCCAATATTTTTACAGGCTACAAGCAAGTCCCTCTTGCTCTGACGCTCAAAAATGGTTAAAGAATAAAAGATTAAAAAGGAAAGGATTGAGCTGGAAAAAGGACAAAGAGGGAGAACAAAGAAGAGATACCTTGAAAGAGGGAGCCATTATGGAGTTAGCAAGAAGCCAAGCACTAGGGAAGTTTCCAGAAATCCACAAGGATGATGCCAGCTAATATCCTAAACAACAGTGGAGAGGGTTCTCAAACTGCCTTTCCCCTGTAATCAAAATGATGACTACCTTGTCATCATAGAACCTTCATCCAACCACTGATGGAAGCAGATGCAGAGATCCACAGCTAAGCACTGGGTCAAATTCCTGGAGTACAGCTATGGAGAGGGAGGAACTGTGAGGTAACATGTTGCAGGGACTTCTCTGAGAGGCCACTAGCTGCACCTTCTTCCGACAGAAAGAGAAACACAGACTGTTCTCCTGGGACTCAAGTGAGCATTTTAGTGCACCCGGGCCGCATGACTGCTTGAGTTCATATACGAGTTTTAATTTTCTGGGATAATTTGGGTCTATGAAAGGACACAAAAATAGATATGAAGGAAAATAATTCCCTCTGGTGCCTTAAGATTGGCTATAAACATTAACTCTGACTCATAAATTGGTGTGTAAAAACAAGAGAGATTTCTATCTTTTTAGTCATTAAATGTACATATATATATATGTATGTGTGTGTGTGTGTGTGTATGTATGTGTATATAATATATAATTTGACTTTTGACTGCATGTATGTCTGAGAACATTTGTGGACAGTGCCCACAGCAGCCAGAAGCGGGTATCATATTTTCTCTGGGACTGGCGTTACGAATGATTTTGAAAATTGGAAATTTGGAAATTTACCCTGGGTCCTTCAGATGAGCAGCTAGTGCTCTTCAGCATGAAGTCATCGACTACAAGCCTTGGTCGTTGAATTTAAATCCAAAGCATCAAGGAAATACAAAATTAAAAAGAAAAAAATGTTTTAAAGACAAAATCTTACGTTTACTGTCCCCAGTCTCACGTTTCTCCTGCTTAGCCTCCTGGATACTGGGTTATAGGTATACCACCATTGCTTGCCAAAATTTAAATATTAACTGATCCATTGTGTTGGAAATATTTACAACTAACAAGGTCAAATAATTGGCTCAGCATAATTTTATAAATGTTATGAAGAGTCAACAATTCGCTATAGGAGACACTAGAGAATCACACTTAGAAACAACCAATATGGGCAGGGCTAGAGAGATGGCTCAGTAGATAAGAACACATATACACATATTGCTCTTGCAGGGGATCCAAGTTCAGGTCTCACACCAGGCCATTTACAACTGCCAGTAATTCCAGCTCCAGAGCAGCCAACGCCTCCCTAGGCACAGCACCCATTTTTTATTTATCCACACTCACACACAGCACACAAATAAAATTGAAACTAAAAATAAAATCCTAAAAAGAAAATGAACATTATGCACTTTGGTTGTTTGAAGGATTGAATTGGGAAGAACCTCTTTACATAATTACCTGCTGTGCTACTTACTTTTTTTTATTGATTCGATATAATCTACGGTCATCTAAGAAGAGGTAAATGATAAAGTACCAATATCATATTGTCCTGTAGACAAGCCTACCAGGCATTTTTTTGATTAGTGATTGATGTGCAAGGTACCAGCTCACTGTGGGGGGTACTACTCCTAGAGAGGTGGTCCTGGGTGCTTATAAAAAAAAATCACGTGATAAAGGCAGGAGAAGCAAGCCAGTCAGTAGCATTCCTCTGTAGCCTCTGCTTCAGTTCCTGACTTCCTTCGTGATGAAGTATAAGCTGTAAACTGAAACTCTCTTTCTCAAGTTGGCTTTGATCATGGTGTTTATGACAGCAACCAAAAAGCCACCAACACACACGTCAGGAGTTAATGTCCTCAATTGATGCCGCACTCCCGTAGTTTGTGATGCTCAGCTCTGCTCTGTGGACAACACTGATAGCTATGGTGGGGGTTAGAAACGCAGGACCATTCACTTTTTCTGAGGGTCAGAGAGCTTTGGAGACAGGCCTAACTGCACCTCCTAACTCAGGAGGTGGCTGCCTGGCCCTTTTTGAAGTTAAGATAAGCTCAGTGCTATCACGACAGGTGGTCAGGATATGCAAATGTGCTTCTGCTCCTTTCTTCTTCCTTCCTTCCTTCCTTCCTTCCTTCCTTCCTTCCTTCCTTCCTTTCTTTCTTTCTTTCTTTATTTATTAAAGATTTCTGCCTCCTCCCCGCCACCGCCTCCCATTTCCCTCCCCCTCCCCCAATCAAGTTCCCCTCCCTCATCAGCCCAAAGAGCAATCAGGGTTCCCTGACCTGTGGGAAGTCCAAGGACCACCCACCTCCATCCAGGTCTAGTAAGGTGAGCATCCAAACTACCTAGGCTCCCCCAAAGCCAGTACATGCAGTAGGATCAAAAACCCATTGCCATTGTTCTTGAGTTCTCAATAGTCCTCATTGTCCTCTATGTTCAGCGAGTCTGTTTTTATCCCATGCTTTTTCAGACCCAGGCCAGCTGGCCTTGGTGAGTTCCCAATAGATCATCCCCATTGTCTCAGTGCTCCTTTCTTTTGTAACTATAAAGTCACCTGGGGAAGAGCTGTCTTCAAGGTACGTGACCCAGTATATGTGACTTGGGCATCTCGCTACCTAGGCAACAGAATGCTTATCATGGGAAGTCTCAGAGTTGACCCTGTGAGTTAATCTTTTGTATCATGCTAATGAAGCCTTTTGTTGCCTTCTCCCCTAGTTTACTTTGGGTATAAAAGCTGTGGAAAAATAAACACAAGTGATTTTCAGGATCTGAGTAATCCCTGAAACTCCCTCCTGATACTATCTTATATTTTCTGTCTTATTATTTTATGTCCAATGCCCCTACACTGGTAAGAGGCGATTTTGTTGATGCTGGTCCTCAGCAGACTACTACCTGAAATTCCCAGCAAAATTTTAAAACATGTTTGTTACAATTATTATAATTATCAGTAATATATCTATGACATGCTTCTACTTTCAGAGAAAACGCTGATTGCATAACTAATAACCTCCCTCACGTTTTCCTCTAGAATCTCTGAAGATCATTTTCTCTGCACAAACCTTCTGCCAAAGCTTCCCGTCCTCCCTTCCACAAATTACATTAATTTTTGTTGTATGGGAAAATGGTCATGAATATTTGGAATGCTTCCAATATTTTTTGTCTATCATTCATTTTGAATTGAATAGGTAGACATACAAAAGAGGAGGTGTGTGCGCGTGCGCATGTGCATGTGTGTGCATGCACACATCTGTAATTAGAGGACCTTCTTATTTGACCTCAGGAGGTAAACAGAAGATGGACGAATGACTTGTCTTTACGGAGCACTGACTTGAAAATGCCCCCAACTTCTAACCCAGTTTTTACCTACTAGATGTTATCAGATATTATAGAAGAATAATAAAGACAATTACATGAGTAGAGTCACTGGTATGTCAGGAACTCTCCCAGGGCTCGTGTGACTTATTATTTATTACTTACAGCAGATGAAAGCATCTCATTGCTGCCCACATCTCAAAACTGAAGAAGTAGTGATGTCAAGTTTGCCCAAGGTCACAGGATCAGAACTCTGGAGTCAAGACTCAAAGTTACATTTGCTTCATCCCAGGCATTGTATTAACATCAGTTATGACACAGAAGTCACCAGCCATGATGAATCACATCAAGGGTGCCAGGCTCAAAGCTGAAAATGTGCCCTATGATATGGCTCTGCCACTACAGTTGGCTGGACACCGCACCCTGCAACGATGGTATATATAGTTTGTGAATCTGGGTGAGTTCTAGCCTGTTCTCAGAGACAGACGGACTATGATTTCTCTTATAAGGTTAATTTTTGGCTAATGACATTAAACTCCTGGAAAGGTGAGCTGGAAGTATTATGTGCCAGGCTTCGATAGTGAACAAATAAAAGGCCTACTAAGTGTTGCACTTTCAACCTCTCTGTACTGAGATAGTCACAAATACAAAAGCTCACTTTTCACTGACATGGCCGATGTAGTTAGTGAAGTACCTGAGATTAAACAACAGGAGTTGTCTGCAAATCTAAGACAGCTCTCTAAAACAAAGTCAGTCCCTTTATTACTGTGATGAACACAGATTATTATTTTCTTATATGTGTCTTAAAGCTCAACACATCAAGTAAATATAATAAATGGTTTGGTGTCAAGTAATGACTCTTTTCCTCTGGTTTTCAAATATTGTGCTAAAATCTGTCGTCTCCACATTCTACTAGGGAGACATGTCAAAGCTTACACTAAGCAAAACAAATATATGCTATATATATTTATTATATATAAATATGTTTATCAGCCAAAAAATAAAATACAAACCAACACATAATTTTTTAAAAATGTGAATACGTTGTCTTCAAAACCAAGCAATAATTTTTTTATTTCTAACATTCAGTGTGTATTTTTGCTTATAGTATGCTTAGTCCTGTAGTCATGAAATATTAGCAATAGTGTCTGTCTTGGTCAGGGTTTCTATTGCTGTGAAGAGACACTATTACCATAGCAACCTTTATAAAGGAAAACATTTCATTGGGGCTGGCTTACAATTTCAGAGGTTGAGTACATTATCATCAAGGCAGGAAGCAAGACAGCATGCAGGCAGACATAGTGCTGGAGAGGTAGTTGAGAGTTCTACATCCGGATCCACAGGAAACAGAAAGTGAACTGTTCCCATAATGGGTGTAACTTGAGCATATGAGACCTCAAACCTACCCCCACAGTGATGCACTTCTTCCAGCAAGGCTATACCTCTAATAGTGCCACTTCCAATGGACTGAGCATTCAAACACATGGGTCTATGGGAGCAATTCCTACTCAAACCACCACGGTGTCTTTCCCCTTGTAATATGTGTGACAACTGAAATCTACATAAAACATCACTATTATCAAGAAAAGCAACTGAGCAAATTCTTTGTTCTTTCAAAAGATATATAATACTAAGGATGTTGGAGCAAGAAATCATACAAAGAGTGCTGTAAAGGCATGCCATCCAGCTGGGACTGTGCACAAGAAACAGAATTTTACTCGGTGGGAATTGCTAAGACGCATTTTGTGCAAACAGTACAGAAATAGAAAAGAGTGGCTGAAAGAAGAAGAATGGAGAGGTGTGTCCCCAGGGGGGACACAGAGGCAGCAACAGGTGCTGCGTGTGGAAAGAGACGTATGTGCTGGGGTGGAGCTCTTGGAAATTTCTCCAAAAACAACGGGAAAGATTCCCCTGACAATATTTCCACAATGAAAAAACTAAAACCTTAGGTCCGGCTCAGAATGACTCCACTGTTCCTTCAGCCACAGGTCTAGAAGACTTAGGAGAGAACTCTGTGATACACCAGTAGGCACGTGATAGTAGCTTAAACAATGGTAGCGATTAGGAAGTTAAAGGGTTAAAAGTGCAAACACCTGGTCAATGCTGAAACCTATTTATTAACCCCCAGTGTCTATCTTTATGATAGTTCCCAGCCTGGGACTTTGTCCAGTAGTTGCTTTGAAACCCCACCCTCCTCCCATCCTGAGGTGCAGTGACCAGCGCACTTAGTCCCCGTGGTGCAGCACCACCTTTCTTTAAAGCGAAGGGCACTAATAATAAAAGGGAGTTCAGACTTACTGATCTTCAAACCGTAAGATCTGTATAACAGAATTCTATGCACTGGAAGAGTGGGGGGGGGGGGGGGAAGGGAGGGAGGGAGGAAGGGAGGGAGGGAGGGGAAGAAAGAAAAAAGAAAACGTAGGACTAAGACAGGCAGAGAATAGAACCTGCCATACGTCCTGCCACAGAAACTTTTAAGAAAAGGAAAGCAGGACGGAAGTGATCACCAGGCAGGCCTCCCTCACTAAGGCATTTCTAATGTGGCTTCTGACCTCTGCTGGGAATGTATGCCTCAGAGGGAGCCAGTTTTCAAGAATAAAGAGTAGAGTTGATGGGAACTGCCCATGATGCTTAGGAGCGCTCCCTCTCCTCTCCTCTCCTCTCCTCTCCTCTCCTCTCCTCTCCTCTCCTCTCCTCTCCTCTCCTCTCCTCTCCTCTCCTCTCCTCTCCTCTCCTCTCCTCTCCTCTCCTCTCCTCTCCTCTCTCTCTCTCTCTCTCTCTCTCTCTCTCTCTCTCTCTCTCTCTCTCTCTCTCTCTCTCTCTCTCTCTCCAGGGGGAGCCAGTGAGCTCAGTATGGGGCCAGAAGGAACAAACCTGGTGTGTCCACTTCCGCACCCTTCTTGATGCCTCCACACAGAACCTCCTAATTGTTTGCTTAGTTTTGCACACCGTGAACCAAAAATTTAGCTTCTGCTCCACCTACCAAATACACAAATGCAGGTATACACACAAGTAAGGGCTTCTGGACATGAAACAGAAACAGTTTTAAACTGAGCCATCTCTTTTCTTTGCCTGCAGGACTCTCTCCCAATAGCTGCTCTCACCAGGACGGTTCTGCATGTCTGACTCTGCGTTTGTAGTAGCAGGGAAACTAGGCTGACTGAAGGGCCAAGGCCCACGTGTGCCGTGACTTCTGTCTCTGCATCTGCATCTAACAGATTGGTGCCCTTTCTTAGAGTCACAGGTGAGAATAGGAGGAGAATTAGCAACTTTTGACCTTTTAAAGTTCTGAAAACCTGAGACAGTACGTCTCAAATACTTAGCAATGAACATATTTGTTTGTGAAATGATTGGAGTTGTTCTCACTGAGGCTTAAAATATATAAGGAAAAGCATGCGTGTGGGAAAATCATCACATAAATGCACCATGAGTTTGATTAGCATCGTGCTTACTGTAAGAGCCCAGAGCCCAGGCTCTGAGGCTGAGCAGCTCTTCAGACCTCAGCTAGCTTCATGATGCTGGGGCGGGTTATTTATTTCTCTGCCTCTGCCTCAGTCTCATCTAGAAAATGAAGACGGCCAAAGGTGTCTCTCCCCTGCTGAGATATTAGGAAGGTTAAGTGGACAAATGGGCCAGAGAACACCAGACGACTTGATATCCCATCATGCCTCTGTTTAGTGGTCTGTGATAGAGCACAGTGTGAGAAAGGTTTGCTATTATGGTCATTAGCACGAGGATGGTTACATATTTAAATAGACATTGCTGGGCATGGCGGGAAATGCCTGTAGTTCCAGCTACTAGCTACATGTGAGGCTGAAGTTGAAGTTCAAGGGAGGCTTCCTTAAACTCATGAGTTTGAAACTGGCTTAGAAAATGTACTGAGAAGTGAGGGCGAAAGAAACAATAACACATGAACTCAGGCACACCGGACAAAGAGTCATTTGAAGAGTACTGTCTTTGATCACATTCCTGAATAAGAAGTTCTCTGTGGTTAGTGCTAAAAACAAACAGAAATGAAACAAAAACCATTCTAAGGTTGATTATACAATGAAGGTACAAACAAAGATTGCAGAGTGAGAGGCTTAGTGAGATGGCTGGGGGTAAAGACGCGTGCTGCCAAGCTGGATGCCCTTTGCTTAACCTGGGATGACATGATGGAAGGGGAGAACCAGGCCTGGCAAGTGGTCCCGTGACCTCGACATGTGCCACTCTGAACACTTGTCCTGCCCTCTTCGAATATGCGAATGCAATCATTGTTTTACTTACAGAATAGACAACCTCCAGGGAAAGCCGCAGTGATTGTATGTCAGACACAGAGGAAGAGGTTTAGCAGTGATGATCTCATTTCATCCTTATCCAAGTATCCAGCTATCCCTCCTTTTTCTGATTTGTAAAAGGAAATCTAGAGTCATTAAGTAACTGGCCCATGTTCACAGATCTAGACAGCAGAGCCTGGATATCAACCCCAAAGCACTGGCTTCCCAGTGAAGCCAGGCCATCGTTTGATGCAATGGTACATTCTCATGCGAACGGTAACTTTTTTGAAGGCTCTGGATTTACTAGGGAATCCCACCTAAGTGAATATTTTCAAAGACATGAAATATAGAAGTTGATTTGTAAATAAAATGAGGCGCTTTCCATACTGCAGTGTGACCGCCAAGTTGGTTCAAGCAAATGGGGCCTTTCCCACCACTGAATGCCATTTCTTTCATAGAGTGTGTTTATCATCTATACTTGGTATCCTGGTCAGAAAAAAATTTTGTTGATCATGCTGTAACTAGGAAAAGATAGCTAGACAGCACAGATCTCCTTTTGTCTGCAGACGCCATAGCGACACTCTTCATGAAGAACAATCCCCCTCCAAAGCCATCATGGGAAATAGTTTTCCCACTTAGTATTCAAACGATCTAAAACCCTAGGTAGGGATACTATTACTTTTCATTTGGAAATTGACCCAAGGAGTGAATTGAAGCATAAATAATGCTGCATAAGAGAGTTTGCAAGTTGAGGTTTACAAAGTAAAATTTGGATAATTCTTCTAAAACATTTACTCAGAGATGCTAGCGCTGTCTTTTGGAATCCTATGGCTCACTACTCCAAGATTTATGGGAACTCGGCTGAGTTGCTCCAGTGGCCTACGACATGGGAACAGATGTGATCAACACAGACTAAGGTGACTGTCTCCACATGCTCACCCGCCTGCACCCAGTCCTTCCAGCTCTGCTTCCCATTCAGCCGCGATGCTTTCTTCATGCTCTTTAATTTCCCAGCTGTTCTATTCTATTATTATTATTCTCTGATACGTTGCATCCCGACTGCAGTTTTCCCTCCCTCTTCTCCACCCAGCTCTCCCAGTCACCCACCTTCTCCCCCACATCTTTCTTTTCTGTTTCCCTTCAAAAAAAGAGCAAGGGACAGAAACCAAACATGGCCTAACAAGATGCAATACTTGGCACATACCATCAAATCAAGGCTGGACGAGACAACTCAGTATATTCTCAGCTATTTCTTAAGGATTTCCCAAAAGGTCAGTGACCTAACCACTAAATTTAGTGTTTTTCTCTTCCCGAATCTCTGTAGACCTGGCAGCCTGTCCCTTTCTCTCCATCCTAAAGTTCTCTTCTACTTTGGTTTACACGGGTTCTACTTCAGTGCTCTTGTTTTTCTTAGCATGTTTCCTCATCTGCAGTGGAGTTTGATGGCCCCCAACTCCCAGCATGTTCCGAGGCTTTATTCTACATCTGAACTATTTTCTCAATCTTTTTCTTTTTGAAAGGTCTTTCATTTTCCATGAATCACTTCTGTAAGTCTGCTCCCTTATCTTTATCTGTTACTTAATCCAAAAATCTTTCAACTTGCCCCCTTTTTTATACATCACAGTTTAAAGGGGAAGAACAGACGCATGGGCACAGTCCTGGCCAATGAGACTCAAGCAAGGGTGGGGAGAGTTGATGTCTGTGGTAGAGGTCGAGTGCATGAAATCCTCTCTTTGTGACCTCCTAGGTTAGATAAACAAACACACAGCCCTAGACGGGCAGCACCTGCCTTGCGATCATGCAAGGGGAGGGATGAGGGACTGGAGGTCAAGGAGATCGAGGAGAGACTGGGAAGAGGACTGGGAAGAGGATTCTGAGCTTCTGATGCTAATATCACATGCCCAGCAAAACGCATCTGCAATGGCCACATGTGACCTTTGCTCTGTGCGTGCGTGCGTGTGTGCGTGTGCGTGTGCGTGTGCGTGTGTGTGTGTGTATAGGGTAGAGTCCTAATCACTTATGCAACTGTTGGACAAGTGTTTCTAGAAAACAAGGCCTGTCTTGTTGCTGTCTCTTCATTTTCTGTGTCTGCTTAAGAGTTTTCCCACGTGGATTTTCCATCTGTACCAAATTAATCATAATGAAAATCAGTTTGATAGAAAGGAGCCACATATATGTGGCATCTTTATACTTAATACAAAGCAGCATTGTATATAGAATAATAAAGGAACTTACAAACTGTGATGCAGCTAAACCCTAATGCAGAAATACAGCCTCTAGAAAGACCCTCCCAGGATGTGGATCTGGACTGTGTAACTCTTGGCCCACATTTCCCTGATTTTATCCTGACATCAGCTCCCTGGGATAAGATCTCTTGATCACTTGATAACACCTCTGAGGTCCTCTCACATGTCACTTAGCTCATCTATGCCTAAGCCTTGCTTCTGTCACTCAGCAGTGGCATCCCTGATACTAAGGGGGTGGGCATCAGTGATACTAAGTTGCATCGCTGTCCTTGCTACACAGTGACATAAGGCAGGTTTATCACAGTGGAAATGAGTGGTCTAAGGGTAACCAGGGCAGTAAGCATATGCACTGAGATCTACTGGCTTCTGGAGAATCCAGCATTGTCCAAGGCATTAGAATAAACATCCTCAGCATCTTCAAATCCTGAGACCCCCTTTCTTCCTCAGGAGGCTCAGCATAGAGGCAGATCCTGTCTATGCACACAGGATTGGTTATCCCTAGCAATGAACAAATTGAAAGCCACCTTCAAAGTGAAAGACCAGTAAGATTGGGTACACTTTAACCCTGTTGCTGAGACACTTCCTGTTGCTAGGTGGGTTCACCTTCAGAATTGAACTCTGATCGCGAATAATAATAACCCTGAGCAAATCAAATTTGGTTTCCAGCTCTACAGACTGAAACAATGGGGAGACCATGGGAATCAAATGTGATACTGTATGTACAAATTATTTCTAATCTGTCATGTTCTGTGTCAGTTATTTGATCTTTACTTTTTGTTAAGGTCCAAGCAGAATGAAGGGTGAAGTACCTATACAGCAGTAAAATAATTTACCTCCCCTTTAATCTACCACTCTTTAATTACTGCCGCTTGTACACGGTCCAATCTGTTATTAATAATGGCATTTATGCCTGCCTTTTATTGGTCTTTGGTGCTTCTGGCAGTCTAACTAGTTCATCTGTAGGGGTGCAGAAGGGGAGGGGCAGACTTTATGAATATCTGGGAGATGGTGATGTTCTCAGATGTTGCTTCCTATAATCTAATATAGTTAGCCATTCTTGAACTTCTAGAGACTGAGTTATAGAAGAACTGTTCAGCTAATCTTTCCCTTTCTAACACTGTTTTTAAAGAAGAGAAAGCCTGCAGGAAGCAAGGCAATTATTTTCTCACTGCTTTTACTATCTACCAAGTCCAAGGTCAAAGAACCCTGTAAAGACCTTTGATTTCATGCCATATGAATGATATCTCAAATATCAAACTGATGGTGACTGGACAGAAAGATGGACAGGATGACTTTCTTGTCAGTACAGCAAGTATGAAAAGGATTTGTTTGTCTCTCATTCTTTCTCAAAAGTCACTTCAGGAGATAGACCATAGACACACTGTCCATTACAATGGGACAGAAATGAGAACACAGAATCAAGATGGCTTGGTCCCAGTGGCAGGCACACGTGGGCAGGACTGTGTTCAATCTTCACACTTTACAGCTTTCTTCCCCTTCTGAAACAGCAGGACTTGGGAAATGATTGTCGCTATATCAAAAGGCAGAGTATAGGAGCAATTTTTTTTTAAGATATAGAAAAATGGGGTTTTGTTCATTATTCTTCACATGTGCCAAAGTGCCCCAGTCCTGGTGCATTTTACAGACCTGGACCAGCCATAAGTCACCCAACACCCAGCCCTGGAGCATCATACAGACCTGGACCAGACACGGGTCACCCAACACCCAGCCCTGGAGCATCTTATAGGACCAGACACAGGTCACCCAACAAGAACAAGAGCCCCGAATCATCTTACAGACCTGGACCAGCCACAGGTCACCCAACAAGAACAAGAGCCCTGGATCATCTTACAGACCTGGACCAGCCACAGGTCACCCAACAAGAACAAGAGCCCTGGATCATCTTACAGACCTGGACCAGCCACAGGTCATCCAAAAAGAGCCCAAATGAAGATACCAGACTAAAAGGCACAGAGCAAAGACTTGCTGTGTCTGCACCAGCAAATCATCTCTTAGACAGTGTCATTAAAAAAATAAACCTCTGAGTGCAAACCATGTAGCAGATGTGGCCAATGTTGGCATTCCCACTGCATTCTGATCTCCTAAAGCAGCTCTGTAGGAGTTTTACATTTTCCCGTTCATTGTCAGAGCAGGTATTGGAGCCTCCACGACAGAACAGTAGGCGCTGAGATCCCCCATCCACACAGCCTGTAGCAGATCTGAGCCCACAGCCACCGGTGCCTTTCTGGTTGTAAAGGAATCGATGCGGGGAGAAAGTGGTGTATCCTCTACCCAACTGTGACACGTTCTTGGTACAGCTTTTTGCTATGTATCTGCTTTCTCTCCACGCTGTTCAGACCTTGGTTCTTGCGGCCCCTGGTGGGGTTTCAAATGTTTCTTAATATAATCATCCATTTCAGTTTGGTATCATCTTTTCTCTGCTGCCTTCTTAGGCTGCCAGGAGAAGCAGCTGTGCAACCCTGTGTATGCTGAAGGCAGCAGCAGAGGGAGGCAGTGATGCTCCATCCAACGGGCATCCTCTGACTGTGGCCCACATTAGATGGAAAGGTTCTTTGCACAGATGAAGAACATTGTTAGGTTCTCAGTAACATTTCCTAGCATATCTTGGCGCCTTTTTTCAGGAATAAATGAACTTGAGCCTTGGATTTAAATTTAAAGCTGTACCTAACACCCCTGCCACATATACACATTCAACTCATGAATATTAGTGTATAGATTCATACCTAAAATTTGTGTCCATATGAACCAAAACTACAGACTAGAGTTTCTGAGATAAGGCCTCAGGTTGTTTGTTGCTCTGAGGCCTGAGAAAGCAGCCCTGTAAATTCCACTCCTTCTCAGCTCAAATCTGAGAATGACAAACCAGTGTACCAGCTTAAACAATTTCTTCAATCCTTCCTAAGCAGAAGCAAAATGAGGTTATAGTTGAATATAATACGCTTATCAATAGTTTATTCAAAAACTCAACTGACAATATAAAAAAATCAATATACCATATAAAAATAATAAGTTACATGTCTCATTAGATAAATCCCTAAGTCACCTTCCAAAAGCAAGTCTTTATCAGGGTTCAGAACTATGCCACAGTTAGTATGAAAGACTAATGTCAGTGCATACCCACACACGGAATTCCCTAGGACGTGGTACAAGAAGCCACTGCCCTCACAGCGTTTCGTGCCCTCCTCAATGAGCACACCTTAAAGACAGTTTGACTTCATGCATGATACTCACACAACCGAGATCATGACCAGGTGAGAACAAAATCTTTATGATGTGGAAACAGATGCCCCTTTACACTCATAGGCACGGGCCATCACCTTCTCCTGATCCACACGTGACCTTTCCATTCATTGAAACATAATTTTCACCTCCATTTAACCTAACCTGGCTGCAATTATCATTCCATTCAAAGGACTCCAAGAGCAGCCTCTGTTTCTTTAGACTTTCCTTTTGTTCCCACTGTGCTGTGTATATAAACTTACAGTGATTAAGAGCTATTCCTCGCCGGAGCAGCGAAAGCTTTTGAATAACTAACGGCTGCTCCTTTCAATACAGAAGAAATATTTTGGCAATGTTATCACATTTCAGTTTTGCAAAACCAAGCCTTAGTCGGTATCTAATACAAGACACATGTCCCACTGCCCACATTCAGGCCTCTTTAAGGGTTCACCAACCATCAAACAGCACGCTTACCAAACATCCGCCCACAGAGACAGCTGTGCCCAAAGGGTTGCAGTGGAGACAGATACGGCACTGATGGCTAGGCAGACAATACGGGGCTAATCCACCAGGCATGTGTCAACAGCTGAAGAAACCTTGAAGATAAGAGGAGCAGGCCAAAAGTCCAGAGCGGAGGAAAAATAAGACGGACTGGAAGCCAGCTCTTCAGCCCAGGGCTCCCGCTTCCCTCACAGACCTCACAGGTTGGTCGGGCGTCAGATGATTTAATTAGCAGGTACATGATGTGAGATCCACTCTGAATCATGAATGGATCATAGTTTACTGACTCTACTAGCACAAGGAGGCTTCATGATCGCTGACAGCCCAGGAGAACTTCCGAGAGTCTTCACCTGCTTCAGGAAGTGTGTGTGTGCGTGTGTGTGTGCGTGTGTGTGTGCGTGTGTGTGTGCGTGTGTGTGTGTGTGGGGGGGCGTTCTCGTCCTTCTCGACTCTGACCAGCCTTGGGGTATTTTCAGTGACAGATTTCGGTGCACTTGGGCTGCGTCTGATGACAAGTCCTCTTATCTTCACAGGCCCACACGGGCTAGCAAGCTCCACTAGTTCACAGTGGGCCGTTCTCTGTGTGTGGATGGGGTGAAGGTACCAGCATGACAGCCTTAATTATGGAAACCTCAGAATATGAAAACAGCATTCTTCACAGGACAATAGAAAAGACACCCTTCTCTTTAACTGGTTTCATTTATTTGTTTTTGTTTCAAGTAAAAAAATCTACTACCATGATTGTCTTATCCTGCTTTTATTTTATCTCATACTCTCTCTCTCACTTTTTAATTTACTTCCTTTCCTCCATTCTACCTATGGTATGGGTTCTCCTATATCTTTCTACACATTCATAGCTGTCACACACAATTACACATATATATGTAGTCACTTTTTATAATTAGCTATTTTAAAGGACATGATAGCCAGGTATGGCAACTCACACCAGTAACCCTAACACTTCGGAAGTGGAGACATGGGATCAGGAATTTGAGGCTAGTGTTAGCTGCACAGAAAATGTAAGGCCAGCCCTGCACTACTTTAGAATCTGCCTCAGAAAATAATACTGCTATTTAAATGGGGCTTCTAATGGCTTCTGCATCATCTTGATCCCAGACAGTCTTTCTGGCGCTTGCCCTTCCACAGCTCTAACACATGCCCTCCATCCTTCCTTCACAAAGGTTTCATGATGTCCTGTCGGGTGGCTGTACCTTAGTTTCCCCACAGTTCCCCGTGACTGTGAGGAGCTAGATTCATCACAGCATTTGCGTTACGAGCATTTGCATTTGCCCTCAAGTCTTGGGATTTTGATTCGATGGACTTGATAATAAGGAATAATATGGCTGAAGCAAATGCACGTGCACTTTTTATTTTAAAGGATACCAAAGATTACTTTTGGAAGATGAAAAACACATTCCATCAGCATTTTATATGGATACAGTTTTGTTGCAGCCCTCCCAAGATGGCCTGCAGAGTGTTTCAGTGTTATAACACACTGGCCGTCTACCTCTCCAAGTCTGTGTGTCTAACCAAAGACTATGGGAGTACTTTCCCGATCTACTTCTTTGAAGACCTTCTCATTAATTCATTGTCCAATTTTTACTAAAATTTTCACATAGCAATTTTCATATAATAGAGATTAAGCTCTTAGTTTCAAATTGCAATAATCCTCCATATCTATTTCTATCTCTCTTTTTATGCCATATAGTCTTACGTATAAATCTTAAATGAGCATCAAGTTATGAGTAGCCACACATGAATTCAGGAAATCTCCCTTGCCCCAGACTTCTGACACCACTCTCCTCCAGCATCCATGTAGTGATTTGAATGAGAATAGCCCCCATAGACTCACATGTTTGAATGCTTAGTCACCAGGGAGTATGACTGTTTAAGAGGGATTGTGAGGTATGGCCTTATTGGAGGAGGTCTATCATTGGGGACAAGCTTTGAGGTTTCAAAAAAATCCATCCAGGCCCAGTCTCTCTCGCTCTCCCTCCCCCTCCTCCTCCCTTTTCTCTTCTCCCTACCTCTCTTTCTCTCTCTGCCTGCTGAATGTGGATCCAGATATAAGTCTCAGCTGCTGCTCTAATGCCATGCCTGTCTGCTTCCCACCATGACTGTGGACTATCCATCTAAAACTGCAAACACCCCCAATTAAATGCTTTCTTTTATAAGGATCGCCGTAGGCATGCTGTTTCTTCACATCAATAGAACAGTAACTAAGACAGCCCATCACCAACCAATTATAGGCAGCTTAGCACATAAATGGTCTTTATTTATTACCAATAAATGGTCTCTATTTATTAAAGTCTTTTGAAGCTTCTTGGATTTCTATCAGATTAGTAGAGAAGGGTTAGCCCCTGCCTTCATATGTATAAGGAATTTCTTCATTGCTCAAGCTTTCCAGAAAAAGTTTGATAACATTAACTATAGCAGCCAGCCTGGTAGTGAGTGGATTTCCCTAGTTAATTATTTAAAAGATTTATTAGACCTTACTGGTAAATGTTTTTGTTATGTTCTTATAATCCATTTATCTGATAAGCAAAGACACATCATTAAATGTCTCATTTGCACCAAATTTTCTCCTTCAGTTACTAACAACACGGGCAAAGTTGACAGAGGAGGTGACACTGGGTTGCTCTAGTTTTCCTAAGATAACTTCACGTGGTTCAAGCAGATGCTTTCTTACCTAGGTCTCCTGTGGTCTATACTAGCCAATTTATAATTTTATGCCTTTATTTTAGTTGAAGTTTGGTGATAGGCTTACAAACATTCATTGGGTTTTGGCATTCAGCTTGACTAGCATTCACAAATAGACTTGGGAACTATTGTATTTTACCGTCATGTTGTTTATGTGCCAGCGATTTCTTGAACATTGCAGTAACCACTGGGCTTGGTTGAAAGAACACCTCATACCAGGGGATGTAGCTCGGTGGGAGAGTGTTTGCCTTACGTGGTGTGACCTTGTGTGACGTTAGGCATCGTTACCCCTTCAAAAAGAAAGAATGAAAGCGTGAGGGATGTGTGGTTCTACTCAAAGCTTGCCCTGACATCCTACTTCCTCGTGACGAGAGATGGAAAATATTTCTAAGGTCCCATGCAGGTTGTCTTCAAACCCGGCATGGGAAGGATGCATGACTCCACTCTAAGGACAGACAGGCTCAGTCTCTGAACTCCTGCAGCACCCTCAGCCTTCCTAACACTCTTTCATAACGATTAAATACAACAATAAAAAAATGCTTGCTACTCAAAAGTAGACAACGGTGAACAACTAAAACAACAGCCATTGCTGAATGCTGTGTGAACGTAGGGCAATGGTAGACACAGTTTGGACAATGCTCCCCTCCTCAAGTGATCACTAGCAATAAATGGATCACCTTCTTGAAACACACCAGGAAGTCGCCTCACCTCACCTAAGTGAAACACTTAGGTGCCAGGTGCTGCAACTTCCCAAGTTTCCCTCTGCCAGTTTGACAGTAGTAGGGTTCAGATACTTTGTTTTCATATTCTTAGTATTCCACCGTGGAGAGGCAGCCTTGCGCTATGCAGGTAACATTTATCTTAACTGGGGGAAATGACAGGATATCCAATCGATATCATTCCTTCTATTGTGGAAGTCCCAAACAGACAAAAAGCAGAATTAGAAACTAACAAGACCCTTTAGGAGATGATCGGGAATGGCACCGTGAGAGAGGTGGGAGCCACAGAGAGAACAGGAACAGGAGAGGGCTCGTAAAGTCATTACAGAGTAACTCAGAACACGACGTACTTGACACATACGCTGTGGAGAGGGGGACAAAGACAGAGGTGGGAATGCAGAGGTGTAGAAAGGCAAAGGCATAAATGTGGACAAGGGACTATCACCTTGATGACACTAAGAAGCAACCCGTATTACAGAAACCTTTCAGAAAACCCAGGATCACATCCAACAAAATAGAATAGCAATCTAGGGATTGCTAGGGACCCTTTCTAGACTCTTCCGCGAAAGCATTAAACATGAATATAATACAGCAATTGTAGTTATTCGTACCAACTCAGTGAAATCAAGATTTCCAAGAGTTATCAGCACATCGGGGTCACTGTGGTGCTGGTCATAATAGCAGCCAGGGAGAAACAGACCATATTTATCAGGAAATGGATAAAGACACAGTGATCAATACATGTGGCAGAATATCATTTAGCCTCAAGAAAACAGGAAAGTCCACCCTAGGAGACATGGATGAACCTTGAGAACATTACGTTAAGTGATAGGTGCTCATTCATATGGACAAACACTGTACCTCTACTCTCTGAGGAGTTTAGGGCTGGCAAGCTCTCACCACCAGGGGGATAAACTGTGGTGCAGAGGACAAGGGCTGCAGTGATCAAGGACCTGCTAATGCCTGCTAGTTCCTAGGCATAACGTCTCATTTCTTCATGATGAAGAGTTTCTAGAGATTGCGTACACACTGAGACTGCAGTTTAAAGTGTCAGGTTACGCAGAGTCTTGTTAGAAGGGAGATCTTCAGTGTTCTTATTACAATTTCCAAAAAAGAAACACTAACCTTGAACTAAAAAAATAATAATCTCAGCTTTAAATTATAAGTATATCCTAAAGAAATTGTTAGGCCGCAGACTGAAAACAACCTTGCAGCACAGCCATTCACCAAGAGCATGTGTCTGTACAGTATACAAAGAACTCTCAGAAACAATAACAAAAGCACACTTTGAAAAAGCAGAAGGCTTGTAAACTTCAGTAGTAAAGATATCCAATAAGCATAAAGATTTAAATATAATCAGCCGTCAGAAAATGCAATTGATGAACTCCTGCTGAGTAAAAGAACCAGCAATGTCAGGTAGCAAGGAGCAACTGCGGCCTGGGACACAGTTTCATTGTTTTAGGAAAGGTAAACATGAATCTGCCGTAACATCTAACAATTATGCTCCTCAGTATATATCCAAGAGAATAAAAGCACAAACATCTGATGTTTCATTCATCGTTGTCAAATACTAGGAACAACCTAAATGTCTATCAATAAAGAGATGATGAACAAATTGGGGCCTGTCACAAAAGCATGCAATTCAGCAAGAACAAAGATGGGATATTGATTCACACAGCAAATGAATGAATCTAAACATCATGCTGAGCAAAAGTCATCAGTCATAGATGAAACATTCCATACTACTTCAATCACATACATTTTAAGAATAAATGTCATGCCAATATGAGACAGTGGTTGTCTGAGCTTGCATAGAATGTTAGCTGCATAAAGACACAAGGGAATTTTCTGGAAAAAGTGGAATGGTTTCTATCCTGTCTTAGGTAGAAGTTACGTGGGCATATGTCACTAATAAACTCATCATTTTATACCCACCCATGTTATTATATGGAAAGCCTACAATAATTTAAAATAAGCACCCCATTTCTGAACGCAGGACAGTTTTCATCAGGCTCATGGGAGGCAAACTCATTTCGAAAGAGTAGCAAGCCTAGAAGCACGTGAACCCCTTCCGTGTAGATCTCTAGCACCATTGTAAACCATGCCTTCCCAGAGGCCAAGCCTGAGAGAAGGGGTGTGTTGACAGGCCCACAGAGAGAGAACACAAAACAAACAGAAAAACAAGGTCAAGTGGAAAACACAAAAGTTTGGCCATAAATTTAAAAATTTCACAAATAGTCTTACCCACTGTTTTACTTTCCTTTATGGATAGTTATATATATTATATATACATACATATGCATACATACATATATGAATCTGCCCTGTCATCTAACAATTATGCTCCTTCGTATATATTAAAAATAATAAAAGCACAGATATCTGATATTTCATTCATTGTTGTCAAATAGTAGAAACAACTAAATGTCAATCAAATATATACACGAACATTTGATATATGTGTATATGAATATGATTGTTATAAGTGCCTAAAATTTGGGCTATTTGGGTTATATATTTTCCCTGTCTGTGAACACTGATTTTTTTTTAAATAATAAGCTTTTAAGCTCTATGACAAGAGTGTTCCTAACACATCTGTTGAAATGGAAATGTACCATGTGGGGTGGGGGGAGTGAAGGAGAGCTAACCACCAATGCCTGTAGCACAGCACTATAGCCGAGCCTGGAGAGCTGAAATTCTCCAGACACCAGCTGCATCTTCAGGGTGAGCACAGTGATAGCATGCTTAAGGGACTGCTGTGACAATGAAAGGGAGCACGCATGGAGCACGCAAGAGAGTTTCAGTGGTTGGCAGTCTCAGTTGCCTTCTGTCTCCCTCCGCCTCTTGCCGTTCCCTGATACCAGGGTCTGTGTCTTAACTAGTTAGACTGAATGTTCGGAGAGAGCCAGTGCAGACACCAGAGATGAGAGAACAGAGTCCTTTTGTCTAGGGATTGATCTGTACTAACTGTATCCACCTGGGGCAGAGAACACAGGAAGCAATACATTTACAGGCACTGTGGCTGGTGCTGTTGATGTTTTGTAAGGCTTTAGTGGACAGTTAGAGCAGTGACTGGCGGTTTTTAAATTGAGGTAGGCTATATCTCCTAACCACGGGATTGTCTAGTGTCCACTACACACCAGATTCTCTTATGAACTAATTCAGTCTTAGATAGAGCAAAGAATTGTTTACCTCCAGGGCAAAAAGCAGGTCAGTGAACACTTCTGCTAAACAGGGCAGAAATTCACATTTCAACCACAGGTAGAAGCAATGCTCTGACCTAATCATACGCTAGCTGATTGGACAACCTTCCTCAGCAGGGCAGAAGGAACTTCGTTCAGTGACTTCCAACACCCCAGCTTGCATGAGAAAGAAGAGAAACCACTTTTGATACTGATAGTCTTTGCCACAAGTTTCTCCTTGCTCAGAAGTTTCCACAGTAATATGAAAGACCCGCCTTACCTGCTTGTCCCTGAGGCTGATTTTTGTAAATAACATTCTGAAAAATACATTTCAGGTCCCAGGAGATTTTATACCTAGCCCATATATTTCTATTTCAGGCATTAGATCCCTACCAAGCAGCGGCATATTTGAACAACCCATTCACTCAGAAAAATATTTTTTTTCATAATGAGGGAAGAACCAAAATATTACAAAGTCTTGATAATGATCTTGACAGTTCCCGTCTTCCTCCTCAGCTCACAGCCCAACAGTCACCATCTAGCTGTCCCAGAAGGCACTATGAACGAGGTGAGGAACAGTCACTCTGAAGCAAGAGTCAGACTCCTCACGTTTGTTATGAAGATTAATTGTGTTTCTGCGGGAGTCAGAGGTAATCAACCTTAGGTCCAGTTGATCAGAAGAATGTAAGAACAGCTAGGTAACAGTGTGCATTGCAAGAACACACAGAGGAGAAGATCACCTTTTCTCTCTAGTAGCATCTAACACAAAGTATGTCTGCAAAGCAGCATAAAGCAGTGAGCTGTCACATGTATCCGACGGGTTAGCTCTAAGCAAGGATAAACTCCACAGGAAGACACAAGCAACCAAGTCTTCGGCTTCAGCCCACTAGAGGACTCGGCCAAATGAATCAAGAAGACCTGACTATTCCAAGTCTAATATGACTAAAGGTTGCTGGCACCATAGTTAAAATACTTTAAAATATATGTATATAATCACCAATCTCCCCAAACATACACAAATTCAGTCTCCTTCCTTTTGTCTAGAAATATTAGATTCTAAAGCACTTAGGTTGTTATACACGTATAAGCTGTAATATAGCCCACCTACTTCCTCTCCCCACCCCAAAGGGAACCTCAAGAGATGGTGGGAAGAGATGCAGTGTTGCATGTATCTCTGGGGACTATTAGCATATTAATGAACTGTGTTTCTATTCACACTTCCATCATCAGGAAGGAACAGGTTCTGCTTTAGTTGACAGCATTTGGTGAACGACAGCGGCTGCATCTCTTATATGTTCAAGTTTCCCACATTTTATTCTACAGCCAGAGTTTCCAGTTCACCCAATACGCTAACATAAGAACCCTGCCAGTCAAAGAAGAAGGTCTTTAAAGGAATCCACAGAATGAGTTTTCACAACAAAGCAAACAGAAAGTATAACGGATGACTAAGCGAGCTGTTTACCTGTGGAGGATTAATAAATGCATGCATTTTAAGTAGACGGGATTGTAGAAGATTAAGACATTTTGGGTGGTTAATACTGTGTTAAGGTTTCAGAGTGAACTATATACCACAGGTTCATGTGTGTGAATACCCTGCTCCAGTTAGGGCCCTAGATCTTGGGGATTGTGGGACATTTTGGACATGTACTTCAGGCACAGACCACTAGAAGTGTAGGAGTAGGCCTTTGGGGATTACAACCCAGTACTACTACTTCAGTTCTCTCTCCCTCCTCTCTCTCTCTCTCTCTCTCTCTCTCTCTCTCTCTCTCTCTCTCTCTCTCTCTCTCTCTCTCTTATTCTGCCAAGATATGAAAAGCCATGCTGAGGATTCCTGCCACCCTGGACAAAGCTGCTCGCCACTATGGCTCTGGTTCCCTGGTCTGAAGGGCAGTATGCCCGAACAGTGAGGAGTACACCTTTCTTCCCTTAAGTGGCTTCCATGAGGTATTTTGCCATTGAGACAACAAAAGTAGCTAAGAAACCTCTGATATTTCTAAAATTTAGCAGCCATAACTCTTGGGGACAAACTTAAATTTCTGAAGCATAATATTCCTAAAACTCTACCCTGCTCACAATCTCCGTCCTTTCTGTTTATACTCGGGCATTGCAGCAGGACTGACTTTAATTATGTGTGTGATGATGTGAAGCCAACTGTTTCTGCTCCCCTTTCTTGTCTTCCATTCACATCCTCAGATCATTATTTCCCGGTACAGATGCAACATGGCTGCCCACCTTCCATTAGAACCAGCTCCTCTCTCACTCTTCACTGGGTGATTTTCCACCCATTTCTTTCTCTCAACTGCCAGAAGTTTGTGGGGACAAGGAAGAAGTTGGGGACTTGTGCATAACCCATCAGTCCTTATTTACACCCCCCCCACAATCTCCATTTTCTTATGTTGTTCCCCAAATCAAGAAAAGAAAAGCAAAATATATATATAACTCCCAAGAAGATAGAAAGAAAAAATGTTCCTAAATTCTTGCATCTGTTTTAGAATACAAACAGTGGAGAAAGATTGGAAGACTTATAATACCAGAAAGCCGGCTGTGAAAGTCTCTCCTAGAGATGACTGTCTAGAAAAGACCTGAAGGTAGCAATGGTCAGGAAAACATGGAGGTGGGGAGATTTTGAAAGGTCTCATGCCTAGATAAAGAACTATAGGCAACTAACAACTTCTAAGAGAACGAGAATTAGCCTCTCCCAGGAAGACCTCCCTTACTGGCCATGCAACATAGAGTGGTCGCCCTAAAGTCAGATTCACATGAACAGCAGTTGAATTAGAATTCTCTTTCCATTAAAAAAAATGTTTTTTTTTTCTTTAAGAGAAAAGCTACTAACTACAGAAACTGATTTTGTTCATCAGACTTTTATTTGGCTTTTACCTGTTATGGGGAACTATTATGCAAAATGATAACTGCAATCATAGTAATTACTAATTGTTCATGTCTCTGCATATGCTGGACCCTAAACAGTTTCCATGCATTTACTCATTTTCTCTTTATAACAATGCCTCAGGGAGGAGCAGATATAGAAAACAAGCTCTCTTAAACACAAGGCTGGTAGGTGAAATAAGTCCAGAATCCTAGGCAAGCAACTCTCTTTTTTAGTGACTGCTATGGCTATTTCTAGCCCCTGAATATGCCTACATTTAATGGGGCATTTATTCCATAATTTATAAGAAGTGAATCTTTTTGGTTTGATGTATATAAACATACATAAATCTCTTTAATATATGTTTCCTCTACTAAATAACCTTACCAGTACATGTGAGCTCCTTCTACTACATATATAGAGTTATTTTGGCCAAAGTAAGGCAGAGTGGGGGTGGGTACACTTCAACCCTTGAGTGGTTCTTCAAGCCCATTCTCCACCTTTGGTTTCAACCAGAGCCCTCCTTGGAACTTTCTGGTCAAAGTGCCATCAAAACTCTTCCATGCCTCTTGCTTCATATTTGAGTATTAAAATCCCATCATTCTACTGCCTTAAAAACACATAGACCTCCATATTATCACAAATACTTGAAGGGGAAGGTCAGCTTCCCTTTCTCAGTATCCACCAGCAGCGTCAGGACCTGGTCAGGAGTTATAAGTCACATCTTCATGGACTGTGTCAGGACACCTAAATGCCTAACCAAGACAGAGGACTCATTCAACAAGAAAATCAAACTGGATAGGAATCTTGGAGTATCTAGGACAAAAGGCTGTTGAGACTTTGCAAGTCCTTGGTGTAAAAGAGCTGAGTAAGACTCAGTTGAGAGTTTCCACGAACTCTTACATTGGGTAGTAACAACATCAGGAAAAAATAGTTTCTTTAGACACAGTATAAGAAGACAAATAGTGAGAGTGGAATACCGTCAGGCTTCAGTTTTTGGCAGTTACAATATCTTAAAAAATGGACTATTATTTAATCTGTTCCTTCACCCAAATTATCGTCCGATCAGCTTAAAATTGCAGCAAATATCTAAGCCAAGAGATCAAATCAGCCTTCTTAGGAAAGAGAGATAGGTCTGTTCAGCAAGTCTTTGTCCCTAGCTAATTGCCATGCTGGGAACAAGCCAAATGAGTTTGAACAACACACAGTAAAGTACAGCCACAAGACAAATATAAGTGCAGTCCAAACAGCCTTGTTTAAAAATTCTGGTAGCGTCCAAAGTCCAACAGCTTGGCAAAGTCTAAAACCCACCCTCTATTCCCAGAGAAAGAAGTTCAAGTACTTACAGTGTCGTGAGACTTATCCTTGACATCATAGACTGTCAGTTTTATTCTAGTCTCTTCATAGATGGGGTACTCGGATGGGAATGTGACGCCCGTCAAAAACAGTGGGTCTTTTGTTCCCTGAAAGAGCATAAGCAGATAACTTGGATTCAGTAAGGCAGCAACTGTAGCTGGCAGCATGCAGGGACAAATGAGAACACAGAGAGTGTGTCTTTGCCTGCTTTTCTAGGAACAGTTCTGTGAAAAGAGAGATCTGAAGAGCCAAGTGTTGCTTGTGGGCCGTGAGCCCAGGGCCCCACTGTACTGATCGCTACTGAGTAGGTGAACTTGCATTTTTTAAGTGACTAAGGACTTTAAAATAAACCCAGTTTTGAAAGTTGTAATCAGAACCTATCTTTAGGACAAGTTGCCAGCACATTTGAATATATACATACATACACACATTCACACACACACACACATATATAAAATACTACATATATATTTATTATTGAGACAAATAATCTAAGATACCACCTCACCAAATTGAATGAAGCTGTTTTCTTCAGCCATTGGTAAATGCTATGCTATTTCTTTAAAAATGTTTTTTTCTTACTTTGCTTCAATAGAAAGCTATGCTCTATGAGTGTGTGATTGTTTTTAGATGTTTAACGGTGACCTTTCAGTCCACAAACAAACTTGAAAACTAGTGAGAAGTCGTCTAAACCTGGTAGATTGAGAAAAAGCAATTATTGCTTGGAATGTGGTCAACAAGACATTTTAGGGCCTCGGAACCACTGTTAAAAAGCTGGTCTCTAACAAGGCATTTTACACACACACGTGCGGCCAAATATATTTGAAAATGTTTTTAAAAGTCTGTAAGCCAATAGTCTACTAAAACTTCTGATAGTCTGTGGTACTAATTTGCTCATCTTTTTATTGTTCAAAAGGCAAATGGTCCCCCCCCCCCTCTCTCTCTCTGATTTTTTGAGACAGGGTTTCTCTGTGTAACTTTGAAGCCTATCCTGGGACTAGCTCTTGTAGACCAAGCTGGCCTCGAACTCACAAAATGGTATTTTCTTGGCCAGACATATTTGGAAACAGGCAGTAAATAAGACAGCTAAGAAAATTATGCATATTCTATATAAAAGTCAACATAATTTACTTTTATAGTTATGATAATAGATTTCAAATCATGAGTGTTTTATCACAAAAGAAATAATGAGGGTAGTAGAACAAAATAATAAAAGCAAAATCAAGTTACTTTGAAATTTGGCAATGTTTAAAAATAACCAAATTATAATAATACCTGAGGTCTTTTCATTAAGAAAATGACTTTATCTACTTTTAATTGAACTATGAGCTAACCATATATTGTACCGGCTTTAGAACTTAAAGTCTCCAAAGGGCAGATTCAGGCCTGCGTGAAGGAGCAGACACGGGGTTACACACAGGATTTAGGCCATTCCCAGAATAGAAATGACTCTCCTGCAGTCTGAATCATTGGTTCCATTTACTGCTTCAAAGCAAACGGTGAGCTAAGCCAGTTAAGGCTAGAGCAGACTGCCTACGTTCAGACAGAGAAACTCCACATTCTCAACAGTGGGCGCACAAGTCGAAGAGAAACAAGAGAAGCTGAAGGAGCTGCAGGGATACTCTCCAGAGCCCCGATGTTCAGATAAGTATCTGTCACTCACTGATGTCCTGAAATGTGTCTGGAGAACAAAACCATCTAAAGGGAAACTTGTCCCATTGAATGTGAGCCAGCGCAATAATGAATTTCCCGATACCCGGTGAATGTCGCATTAGCAACAGTAAATGTAAATAGGAAATCTCTCATCCCATGAGTAACATTTACACATTTTGACCGGAAACATTATAGCTAATCAAGTTAATCACCTTCCTTTCTTTGGAAAACACTGTGCTTTGAAAGACACATAGTAGAGAATACAAAGTTTTCACTACTGGGCTGGAAAAACTATAAAGAGCAAAATCCCCTTCGCTTGTTTTTAAACTCTGTACGTTAAACTTTTTCCATCACTAAATATGTTCATTCTCCTTAAAATCAATATAGACAGTAGATCATATACATAGACACACAAATAGTCAGGCAAGTATCCTGTTATCTTGGAATTCACAGTGGAAAGTTTTCGGTGGAAGAAAGCTAAAACCTTTCAAAGGAAAGTCAAATTCTTTCCCATCTGTTTATTCTGCATGTGCTTCAAAACCTCAGATCTGTGCTCCTTAATGACAGACGAAAGCAACAGCAGGACCAGAGACCACAGGCTAACTTATGTCAGCTGTTCAGAGGGGCGGGAGAGAGGCAGGAGTGGGGGGAGGAGGGAGCGGCATGCACGATGCACAGGGACAACAGCGGGCGGGCGCAGCGAGAGGGAGAGAGACGACAGGCGAGAGAAACCCATGCGAGGCTCACCTCCACAATCTCCGTGCTGGAGTACCTCGTCAGGGTCTGCTCCACCGGATGGATGACTGAGATCTGCACCACTGTGTTCAGTTTCCGATCACAGACGGGAGCCACAAGATCCTTGCACGCTGGCAACAGCAGAAAAAGAAAGAAAGAAAAACACCTCACTCGATCTCTTAGGGCAAACTTCTGTCCAGAGCTGAAACAAACTTTGCCTACTCGCCGAAGGAAATCTCCTGGACCTCAGCTGGCTTTACAGAGGAAGTCTCTTGGAAGTACCTTACAGAAATAGGAAGTCACGTGCTGCCAAGCTGAATTGAGAGTTCATTTCCACTGACCACATCTGCAGCACATGCAAGTCTCGAGTGCTCGGAGATTCCAGATCCAGCGTGTGAATATGTCGGCACACAGCTCCCGGTCTGCGGGGACTCTGAGTAGCCATTAACCCCTGGGCTTTCATTCACACTCCTGCATCTTGTAGTGAATGTGGGCCACAGCCAGGAAACTAAGATGTTTCTTGTTGACTCTGGCTGGGTTAAGATGAATGTCTGAATGCACTCTTCACGTTCCTCCCCTACCTGTGTTAGAACTGACCTCCTCCAGTCCTCCACCCTGCGGAAACAGGAAGAGTGATTACCCTACCAGACAGCTCAAGCACAAGAGGAAGCAGGCAGGGGTTAAAGTGCCCTCTGTCTGGAATTCAGTCCTGTCCTGGGAGAAAGCAACTCCGATAAGGACTGGGTAATTGCTGCCCAGGGGCCACACATTCTAAGAACTTTTCTCTGACACAGTCGGGTCTGGTTGCAGCCCCAGCACTATGCCATATTTACTGGAGTATTTTCTCCTCTCACACAGCAGTCCCTAGTTTTGGAAAAGGAAAAAGAATTAGAGGGATTGGTTTTAATTCTTTTTCTTAATACGTCTGGTATTGCTCTCCTATCTTCTCCCTGCTCTGATTTTGTAATAGTGAATTTTCTTGTTTTTTTTTTAAATTTCTACTTCTTGAAATCAACCACTAAGTGTGATCAAAAAATACCTCCCTCAGCAGAGATGGGTAAAACTGCTGGCCTGCCTGCCACAGGCTGCAGCTACTGCTAAGGTGAAAAAGACGCAGCCCTGTGAGTGGTGCATGGTAATATCCAGGGCTCCAGACTGTCCCCAACCCACTCAGTGACCAAGAAGTCAGGCAGAGGAGAAGGGTGTGTTTACACTCTGCAATGGTACCTCTGCAATTTGCAGGGCCAGTAGGACAAAGGTAACACAGCTTAAATTTGGAACTTGAAAGCGAAGCAATTTATAGATGCAATTATCACCTTCCAACGGCTAGCAGAGCTCCTTATTTATAGAAACAGAAGGAGACAGAAAACACAGGCGCTTTGAAAGGAAACCAGCCTGGTTTAAGTCCAGTTCTGATAACCAAGCAATGCTGGGGGACTATGCAAGTTCTTCACTTCTTGCCAAACTAGGGGTCTTTTTATTCCTGCCTCGCATTTTGCTGTTATATTGTCCTTACTGAAAGCACACGGCTTAAGCAAAACAGAAACCCTAAACACGAGTGGGAGAAACAGCCACAGCTTCCTTCGCCTGCACCTTCAGAGTGCATCAAAAGGCCTTGTCTCTGTTTCTCTCTTTAGCATAGCAACATCATCTCTTGCATAGTGGATCTGCCAATGGAAGTCCCACTGTTACTATCATTTATTGCTTACTCCAATAAATCTACTCTTAAGAAACAAACAAACAAAGAAAAACCCTACCTACCTATAAATGATTTCTATATATCAATATATCTCTGGGAAATTTCTTGCACTGGAAGGTTTCGTGCAATTGTTCTTTGGTGGTCATTCTCGTCATTTCCTTTACTTGCCTTTTGAGTGTGTTTCATTGCATGGTCCTTTTGGCTTTCTGCTCACTGTGAACGTCTGCTGAAGCTGACAAGTATCTTGTCTTTGGGGTTTAAAGCTAAGGGCTTTGAGTTTCAAAAGCACACATCTCACCCACTCTCTGGTGGCGGCTTCACCCCTGCCTTCTGAGCTCTTGACACCTTTGATGAAAATAAGTCACACCTCTTCTGAGTTCTTATCGGCTGTGGCTGTGGTTCTTCCCAGAAGCGAGCAGCTATTCTGTGGTTCAGCAGAGGGCCTCTTGGCTGCACTTCCCGTAAGAACAGACAGCACATAAAACCAAGGTTTTGTGCAGCTCTCCCAATGCCCCAAGAATGAGCTCGGAAAAGCACCCACAACACCACCATTTGTATCAGCTACTGTCTATGTTCAAAGCCAGGCACAGAAAACAACAGCAACAATAGTTACGTTGGAGACTATGCTCTCATCTCTCTTCTGCTTGAACAACAGCCCACCGCATTTACTGTTTCTTAATGCTAAGTCAGTGAAAGACAGAGAGAGATCCCAAGATCCAACAGAATTCCTAAAATGTAGCCTTGGATTTCCTGTTTTCTAGTTCTGTGACACAGAGTAAATAAATCACAAACTCTGCCACTCAACTGCCTCATCTGTCAGGGTGGAAAGAACATGGGCCTCTTATGATAAACTTCTACATGCAAGACTCATGCTTACAAATAGCATTATATTAATATTTAACAGTATTTGATATCATTGCTACTTAAATAAACTTTATTGGTATAGTTCTACTTAGATCACTCTGTAAAAACTGTTGCCAGATCTATATCTCTTTATAAGAGCCAGTCTACGACAGACCACATATCAAAAAGTGGAACAGATAAGCATGAATCTATGTCTCCTGCAACTGCCTCTGGAGGGCTTGTGAAGGCTAAGTTAGTGCTTACTGCATGGTGATGCGACTCATTTGAGCATTATGAAATCTAATCTGCATGGGATTTTTCAGTACTCAATAAAGATTTATGATGGGTTGAATGAGAATGGTCCCCCATAGGCTCACATATCTGAATACCTGGTCCTTAGTTGGTGGAACTGCTTGGGAAGGATCAAGAGGTATGGCCTTGTTGGAGGACATGTGTCACTGGAGGTGGGCTTTGAGGCTTAAAAAAAATTTGTGTGATTCCCAGGGCTCTCTCTCTGCCCCTGTTTGTGGATTGAGATGAGAGCTCTCAGCTACTCCTATGTTCCACCATCATAGATGCTCACTGAAGTAGCGGCCAAATGAAACTCTTTTTCTATATATTGTCCTGGTTGTGACTTCTTCTCACAGCAATACAAAGTGACTAAGTCAAGAACCCTGAAAATGAGTTCACAGAAGCCGAGATTGTGCCGCCCCTCTTCCGCAGCAGCCTTCTTCCCCTGGCTCTACTTCCCAGGAGCTCTACTCCAGAGTACCCTGCATAAGCAGCCTTCCTCAGTGTTTCCCACCAGAGGACCGCGACATCTGCGCATCTTTGCTTCTGTTTTATTTAAGAATTCTTACTGCATCCCCCCCAAAACTCCATGAGTGTTCAATGGTGACTGGAGAAGAAAGGGAGCATTTCCTAGTGGTGTAGTCACTGGTAAGGTGGCTCTGTCCTTATAAGTGACACCTTGCTGGCAAGAAATCCTAATTAAACACACTAGGCCTTCAAAATAAACACATAAATGACATGAACATAGAAGGGAAGTGGTTGGGAAGAGTGGGAATAAGGCAGTCATAGAGAGTAATGGGTGGTGAATACTATCAAAATACATTATATACATATATGAAAATATGTAAAAATTCATAATTAGGCATAATTAATTTATGCTAATGAAATGGGAAAAATACTTATTAAATGGTCGATTAAAAATAATTCTGCTTTAACTAAATGGTATTAGTAAGTGATGCATTCCTCAGTGGCTTTTTAACTTTTGTGTCTGCCTTTTTACTAATTTTCTTTGGACTTAGCCATTGAAAAGCATTTCCCAAGATCAAGAGCTTAAAATACTTATGTTGAAAAGTTGGGATGAAAACGTGCTCATCCCATTGACTGACTGTTTTACCCTAAAAAAACAGAAAGGAGGGAAATGGAGTAACTGACAGAAATTATAATTTTTGGTTTTCATAGAAAAATATGAACTAGTTATAAATGATTCTTTTTCTGATGACTTTACATAGCGTCTTGCAACAGGAGGGTTCCCTTTGTTCTTCCAATGATGTTGAGCCAAGTGGCTGTAAAACTTAACCTGGCTCAGGCTTGTACAGGGGCCAGGCAGCTCTTCTCTTGCAGACGGAAATGCAGTGATGACGATAAAGGGGACCTCTGTGTCTTGGGAGGAGGCACAGGAGCCACCAGAAGGACATGAAACGGCAGCCAGTGTGGCCGCATTCTGGGATTTGCTCAAGCTCTGAAATCCCAGCCACCCTGTGAGTGAGCACTAGAAAAGCCATAGTACCCACCCTGGGCTAACCTCAGCCTGAGGGCTAGAAGCTACCAGTGTCTGTTCCTGATGCTTGCAGCGTGACTTGGACGGCTAGAAAAAAAAAAAAGAATGGCTTCTGCTCTGGTAATTATTCTATTATTTGAAGATCCTGAGGTCAAAGAGAGGGCATTTTTGGGATTGTTCTCAAGTCAAAGACTCCATCATCCACAAAACACTGTCATTATTAAATAAAATCTCAGCTTGCGTTTCAAGCGGCTATCTAAATCATGCCGTGTCTATTAGGCCCAAGGAGTCTCTCCATCACTCTAGGCAACTGTAGTTGGAAGCTGAAAACAGTCTCTTGACTCACATTAGAGAATAGCCCAACTGTCCATTCAAGGAGGTCTGAGGCTTACAGTGGATGTTGGGGGTACAGGACTGAGGGAAGACAGATGCCAGCTTTGGGGTACCTGTGTTCGTAGATAGCCCAGACAATCCTCTCCTTCCACCCCAGAACATTTCCCCTGTGGAACTCGATCCTTTTCTTGCCTTACCAGCATCCATCCAGTGTTACTCACAACTGGCCATGTTTCCCCTCTTTCCCCTCCCCTCTTTCCCCTAGAAGTGAACAGATGAGGACTGGGGAAGTGGTGGGGTACCATGACAACTTTCCAGAGTTCTAAAATTCTCTGATAAGATGAGCCAGAGAAAAATGAGAAGCAGAGGAGACACTGCATAGTATAATAAAGAAATACTTGGATTTTTATTTTGTTGTCAAGACAGGATATCATGTATCCCAGGGTTGCTTTGAACTCTGTGTTTTTGAGGATGGCCTTGAACTTCCAATCCTACAGTCTCTACTTGATTATAATGGGTTAGGACACATGCCAACCCACAGTTTGTATGGTACTGGATAGGGACCCCAGGACTTCATATGTGCTGGGATAGCGTGCGTGCTACCAATAAGTTACATCCCTAGCCTAAAGAAGGTTTGTCTTTTTGTTTTTTGCTTGTTTGTTTTTTGGATGAAGATAACACTGTGCTTACTAGTTGCATCATGCCTGAAGAACTATGGATTTTTGCAAATGACTCATTCTGTTTGACCCCTGCAAACAACAACAAAGACAAGGTAGATTTTGCATAAAAACCATATAAGGTAATGATGGTAGTTGATATTGGTTATCAACTAGACAGGATCTAGAATCACATAGAAACAAGTCTCCGGGAATGCCTGTAGGGGATTATGTATATTAGTTTAACTGAGGTAAGAAGAGTCGCCCTAAATGTGTGGCAACTTTCCTTGGAATTGGATAAGAGCTCAGAAAGATTAAAAAGGAGAGAGTGATCGGATCAGCAGGATTCATCTTTCTGATTCCTGACCGTGGATGCAACACGACCTGGTGTCTCCTGCTACTCCACATGACTCCCTGCCAAGGTGGACAGTACCCGGGAACTAGGACATCAAATAAGCCTTTTCTTATTTAAATTGCTATTGCCAAAATTCTCTGTCATAGTATTAAATCAAATAATAAGATTATGTGTGTGTGTGTATGAGTGTGTGTGTGTGTGAGTCTTCATATGTATGTGCGTATGAGTGTGCATGTATGTAAGAGTCTGTGTGAGTCTGTATGTGTGAGTATATATCTCTGTGTATGTGAGTGTATATGTGTGTGTGTCTGTGTATGTGTGAGTGTGTGAATATCTACATGTGTGTGAGTGTGTATATGTGGGTATATATCTATGTGTAAGTGTGTTATGTGTGAATATATCGAATGTGAATGTGTGTGGGTGCTTGTGTGTGTGTGTGTGTGTGTGTGTAAAAGGCTGACCTTGTGAGGCCTCAGTCTCCCAAGTGCTCACATTAAGAACTTGCATTACCACACCAGCAAAACCTTGCAATTAAAAACAGTAAAGTAGCCGGATGGAAGTGCACCTTTGCACTAACGTAAGTGTAAGGAACTCTGTGCCCTGACTGTTCTTAGGGAAATATGAAGCCTGTGAAGACCAAAAGAGGTCACACCACACAAGACAGGAAGTACTCTAGATCCGATGTGTGGCCTTACACCCACAGGGCTTTAGAGAAATAAACAGCGCTTTCCAGCTTGTCCCAAATGACAGACACCGTTCTCATCCAAACACCTCTGCAATCAGGATCTGCCTCTTCCCTGAGAACTAAGAGAGACTTTTGCAGCCTGAGGACAGGGTCTTATCTGTGGCTCAGATTCTTAATGTTTGGTTTTGTTTCTCCAGAATACCACTTAGATGGTGTTTCTTCTTGTACTATAGAAAATTAGATTCTACTGATGAATTGATACACCAGTTTCGCTTGTGTCTGCAGTCCAATAAATCATCGGATTTCATTGCGGGGCTTCACAGTTACCAGTCTACACCAGTGATTACATATAGATTAAGTTAATTTGCATCCTACAGAGAAAGATGTATAGAACACTTCAGAGTCTAATAGACCCTCTCCCTAATTGCTTCTCCAGGGTATTAGGCTTTCTTATTTTCAGTGGCCTCTGACTGGTGTTTGTTTTCCCCCTTCTTTCCCTCAGGAAATTTAAGAAACAATTCCATGAAGCCTGGGATGCCCGTCCTTATACTCCAGGCCTCCCGAGTAGATTTACTGGGCGATGCTGCCTAGTTCCCTGACTAGATACTTAGGAACACAACTGGGTGAAGGAAAGGGGTACTATGTACAGTGTTCCTGCCTGGTACCCACACCCCCACACAAGGAGAGCTCCATGGGCAGCTGGGCATCCTCTGTAAGATGATCTTAGAGCTGCTTCCTAGAAGAACGTAACTGTTACGGTACTGAGCTGATCTATAGCCATTGGCATAGCTCTCCTCCACATCCATTCTCTGCCCCCTGAAATTTGGAGCTGTCTTTAATTTATTTATTGTTTTTTTTAATCCTCTGTCTCTTTGCTCCTTCTAGGTTTTGTTTTTTTTTTTTAATGAAAATGTCTGCTTTCTGTAACTTTTCTCATAGGTTTTATTGCTTTTTGTTTTCTTCTCTAATATCTCAAATTACACTTTAACACATGTTCCTCTCATCATCCTGAAAGACACGGTCATAGGAACCGCCGCTTGAGTGTTCATAAAATCTGAGACGCACAGGGTCAAGGACAAACGACATTGTCTCCTCTCAGTTTACTAACCATGTTTGAAACCTCTGTAGACATAATAAAAAATGTTAATTTATCCTTAAGTGTTGTGTGGGAGATTTTAATTAACATACACTTCCCTAAAGAGACTATAACCATGTATAACTGCCAACACAACCAGGAGTTATTGGAAAAATAAGATTAAATGTATAAATGTGGGCATGTAGAGGAAACACTTGAAGCCTTAGAAAGTTTTCTTCATTTCTATACATTTTTATTTTCCCTTTCTAGTCACCAGCTTAAAATAAAATTTAAAAAATCTGATTTCCGAAGTTCAAAGTCACTATATTTCTCCCAAGAAAGGTAACATCCACATTCATGTGACTTGGACTAACAAGAGATGAGCAAAGGAATGGATGGAGGGTATCCTAATGCCAGAGTTCCTAAGGCAAACTGGAGTAGCACTGTGAGTGTGCGCTTCTAAATCGCCACCATCTAGATTCTATGACTGTTGTCCTCTAAGGTGATATGTAAATCATGCCAAGACTGTGGGACCAGCGATGTTAATTCTGGAACATGGACTCTGGTCAGCTCTGTGATCAGATCCAGGGCGATAGTGTGCGACCCGCTCAGTCTCACTGCTCCATCAAGTCCAAATGCATTTTTTGGGAGGAAGGGGGAGTCAGTGGATATCTGTAGACTACGACGTGAAGTTCAAGAATGAAGACTCTCTTTTTCACTTTACCAATAAGTCAGTGTTGACTGGAGAGACGGTCCAGCGGTTAAGAGCACAAGCTGGTCTTCCAGAGGTCCTGAGTTCAAATCCCAGCAACCAATAAGTCAGTGCTCAGAGTCACAGTCAATTGTCTATAGAGCTGGCTCGTCTGCCCACCCAGTGGAGGATCAGCTTCAAATGGGAATTTCAAGATTCTACACTCTTGAGAGTCAGCCTCGGATAACATTTGGGGAAAGCATGAGGCTAATGCTGTTGGGAAGAAACAGATGATAGAATTCTTGGGGAATCAAGGTGATGGTTTACAGGCAGGAATTGCCAAGTTCTGGCTTCAGAAGCCTGGCTTTGCAGTTCTTGCTGCACTGAAACTTGAGCCCACTGCTCCTAAATTCCACTCCAGGCAATTCTCTTACACATAAAACTGATTTCTTTCTTCTAAAAGGCTTTTCGGGTTGGAAAATATGCCTTGAAATAAAATGTTTTACTTTGTCATGTACGGAACAATATAAAACTAAGTCACCATAATTTATATGTGTCTCTGTGTGTGTTAAGTGGAAACATGTCCATCAGAGGAGAAAAGGTGGCCAAGAAGCTGGAGCTCACATCTTTACTTAGGGAACATTATAGAGACTAAAATCCACTCCATAGCCAATGCCAGATCAAAAGGCGTCATTGGGCAGTCTGGAGAAAGGAAAAGAAAATGTAACTCTGCCTGGAACAATGGTGCTCTCTGAAAACACACTTGGATTATCTGGGCTGGGGAGCGAGAAGTCATGCCAGCTGTAAGGCAGACAGATAATTTGCATATAAAAAGAACAATTTCTTTTCCCCAAATCACTCTTGTCAGTACCAGAAGACTTCCATTCTTGAACTCAAGCCCTGTTCCCTCAGCTTCTCTGGTGTCAATCCTTAGAAAATCTTTTTTGTCTTGTTTTCATGAATATTCCCGAGGTGGCTCAGATTCCATCGTCAAGCAATTGGATCATAAACAAGTCTGTGCTCGAGTCTCTTTGGATTTTGATATCTCACACCAACATGCCACAAACCGTCAACTGGCCTGGCATCGCCTGGCATTGCACACAGGCATGGCTCTGTCTGAGCGTGCTCCCAGCCCACATTCCACTTCAGAAAGACAGCCAGTGCGTGCTGCTTGCTGCTGTTCTTTTTAGCAGGAACATATGTGCTGTTTCAGAAGGCAGGAGAAAGTTATTCCAAGGAGGAAAGCCGGGTTCCGCTGAATACTAAGAGGAATATTGACATCCCATTAAAGGAATCTGTAAAACTAAAATAGAATCACTGGTCTCCAAGCACAAGGATTGACCTCAGTCCCTAAAAACGTACTTAAATAGATGGCTGTGGTTCTTTCTGTGCTTGTAATCCTACTGCTGGGAAGGTAGACAAAGGCAGATCCCTGGGGTTTGCTAGCAAGCAAGCCTAGACAACTTGGTGAGTGCCACGATAGTGAGACCTTGTCTCTAAAACTAAGGTGGAAGGCACCTGAGGCATAATACCCAAAGTTGACCCCTGAGTCGCAAATACATACATACATACATACATACATACATACATACATACATGCATAGATGCATACATAAATACATACATAGAGATATAGAGGAGGAGGGAAGGGAGGAAGGGAGAGAAAGAGAGAGAGACTCTCACTTTCTTTTCTCCAAGAGTAACATTTTTTCCAAAACAGTTGCCATTGGCATAGGAACAGACAAAATTCCTACGATGCATAAGGCTACTTAATGGGTTCAGCAAGGTCCATGGTTACTGGGCTCTACCTTGCCCTAAAAGACAAGGCTAGTGTAGTTGGTAGAGAGAGGAGGTACCAGCAAGGGTCTCAGGACACTGGGGGTGTTGGCTGCCAGAAGAGATGGCTAAGGGTAGGGTGCACAAAGTTGCTGAATTCTAACTGAATCTACACCCTGGTTGTTGTGTAGGAGTCTGGGGAGGAGGACCTGAGGGAATGGCAGCTTCCAGGGTCTCTGAGGTCCACTTGTCTGGGCAGGAAGAAACAAAGGGAACAGCCACTTCCTGGCTGATTTCTCATCCAGCACACTGAGTCATGCGTGTGCTTCCAACACACACCGAAGAACGCCATTTCCGGATGCGTTTTCTCAATGCAAGTTGCTTTAAAAGGGTTCTAAGGACAAATTGTGCCCAGGACTTGCTTTTTAGAAAGTGATGCTTAAATTAAAGTAATTTTTTCCTGTGAATATATTGGGTTCAATACTTATATGTGTGAAATCAATAGTTTTAATATCTGGGAATCGTGATGTAATCCCCGCAAGTAGAGGCAGAGGCTGGAAGATCATGAGTTTGAGGTCATCCCCAAGTCTATAGCTAGTCCGAATTCAGCAAGCATTATGGGAGGCATTGTCTCAAACAAAACAGAATCAACAAACTCGGGTTGTGTGTGTGTGTGTGTGTGTGTGTGTGTGTGTGTGTGTGTGTGTGTGTGTATGTGTGACTGCTAAATTGTTTTCAGCCTATTGATAAATATCTCACAAGTAAAATTAAAACATAAAATAAAATTAACATGTAAAATGTAGATTAAAAACTAAGGGTAAAAGGGAATAGAAAAACTAGATATTTCTAAGGGATGATTAATCTCTCATTTCATGTGCCCTTGTTTTGGCCTTTCTTTGTTGAACAAATTGTGAATCTCTTGAAGGGATCCTGCTTTTGCTCACGTCTTCAAGGACATGTGAGGTTTTGTGCTAACAACCAAAAAGAAGTATCTCAATACAAGTTTTGGCTAAGATGACTCTTAGGGTTAAGTCCTCTGAGGTAAGATGTTGCCTCACAGGCTCGTTACAGCTCCTGCTGACTTGTGACCTACAGAATCGTCACATTAAGTGGAATGTGGAGGTCAGAAAGCAATGCTGGGGAAGCTGGGGGCAGAGAGTATGTGATGGTTTGAAACAACTACTTCAACAGTCTATGGGAAAAATGAATAACAGTTCATTCAAAGTGGGGTATTTGCAGACACCAAAGAGTTTATTTTTCCAGAGTATTTTGGCCTTCTGAGAGGACAGCTCAGACCTATAGACCAGCAGAGCAGCTCTCTATGGCAAACTGCTTGGAACCCAGGGATAACGAACATTTTCTTACAAAGTGGTCCAAACCATCACATTAAACTCCAAAGAACCTCCTTACACCTCCAGGATAAGCAAGAATCTATGTGAGAGAAGAAGGGGTTAAGAGGAGGGAGGGGATATTGTGGTTGGTATGTAAAATAAATGAAAAATGTTAACTAAATAGAATAAATTAAAAAGAACAAAGGCAGCATTGAAACAGTCCAGCTGGCACATGCCTGTAGTCTGCAGTCCTGGCGCTCTGGAAGCTGCTGCAAGAAGATTGTGAGTTTGAGACTAGCCTGGGCTATGTACCAAGACCCTGTCGAAAGTAAATGAAAATCAATAGAAGACATCTTCTATTGGGGCTTGGGGGAAATTTTTTCATCCTGTCTATATTCTAAACACTCTTTTTTTTTTAAAAAAAAAAACGATATTCCCTTAGCTTCATCTGAAAATACAGATAATTCTACTCATTCTCACTGGATGCTAAGAAAGATCCAGTTACAGAGACGATGTGGGCAAAATGATTTAAGAAATTACCAATAATATATTAATAACATACTTCTTATATTCATATTCTTAGGTCAAACACTGTGGGCAATAGAAGCTATTAGCCACAATTTACAGATATGAAATTAGAAGGACGCTTATTATTTTGGGCTTGAGCAGATGGGAACCAACAAGTGGCTTCTTCCAACAAATTGGAGCCAATGTAAAAGTTGAGAGTGCTTGAAAAGAAATTCTAGACACGAACAAAACAAAGTTTAGCTGCATTTTTTTCCAAATGGGCTTTGCTTGAGGTGGCATGCTGCAGCTCCTTTAAAAGAGGTTTTACTGATTCAATGGTAGCAGCTGCGTGGTTTCAAAATGGCAGCTTCCCAGCTGTGGGCCATGCTGCTAGCAAAAACTCTGACTCTTTAGGGAAACCGAGCATTTGTATGGGGTTTGTGAGCAGTGTATTGTGGTTTGCTTGGTAGCAACATGGACTGGCTGTGTGCCTGTAAGTGGGGTGGTGTGCATGCCTCAGAGGTGCAAGTGGCTCCACCATGCTGGACTGGGTGGGGCAAGCAGAAAATAATGTATATACTAGTAATAGCACAGCTTAAGTTTTAAGAAGCACTCCTGGACAGTAAAGAATTACAGATACAACTGGGTGGTGGTAGCACACACCTTTCATCCCAGAACTTGGGATGAAGAAGCAGGCAAATCTCTGTGAGTTCGAGGCCAGCCTGGTCTACCATAGCTAGTTTCACTTCAGGCACCAAAGTTACAGAGAAACCTTGTCTCAAAAAAAAAAAAAAAAGAATTACAGATAAACAGTAGGACAGGTTCATACATAAAAGACCTCTAAATGGGTAACAGTGTTAGATAAATGTACGTAGAGAGAAGAAAAAGAGTATAGAGTTGGAAAAGAAGTAAATGGTTTACAGAAGTCATAGATTAAATGAAATATTAAAAAGTAATAGAGTAAAAGAAATAAGCCATGTAAACATGGAATATACACAGAGAGTCTGGATTATGTACATTATTGTGTTATCTTTGAGTTCTTTGACTGTGAATGAGATAAGTACAGAGAGATATTTCATGTACGCACTGCTAAGCTAAACCAGCATGTACATTATAAAGGTATCACGATTTCCAAATTTGGGTCTAAGGATATGTTGCTTTGGAAAAGATGTTCTTCTCTTGTTTCCACAGAAGATGAGAACCTGTGGATTGCTTTCAGACTGGTATGGTTTGATAGAACAAGACCCCTGAAGGTTGCCAAAAACACCCCCAAAAATTACTATGCCCAACAATCAGCAGGGAGAAGTATGAAGAAAACTATACCCATATTCCCAAATATTGTCTATAAATGTTTATTTACATTTAAAAGGGTATATGCTATAAATATTTGCATTGGTGTGGATCTTGGTTTATTGATACAAATTTAAGGTCAATTTTGTTACGTGTATATGTATTTCTGATCTTGATTAAGGTATTGTGTTTGTGCATCTCATTTAAAAATGTAGTATAATAGATAGTCATCTATAACAGTCAAGTTTGTAGTCATGTTAGGTTTTCTAGATGTACAGAGATGTATTTCAGATGGATAGACATTCTTCAGACCTTTCAAAGATTATAGAATATGGCATTTAAAATGTTTAAGAACTTAAGACTTTTCATGACAATGAGATACATCTGCTCCTGGCGTCACCAAGCTACTTCAAGGGGAGGATGGGCATTGAAGAGGCTCTTTATTGAGTTGGTTAGCCATTTGGGCAAGAAACTGCTCTTGCCTGAACTTCTTGCCTAAAGGTGAGATGGTCCTTTGGGGTTCCTGCTTCATGAAAGAGTCTGCTGGATAAACTGTCAGTATAGGTGGAAGTGTCTTATAAATTTCCTGCTTCATGGAAAAGTCTGCTGGATACAATGTGCCTGTAGGCTGAAGATGGATGCCCCAATGGTACAGAAGAACTTTGGGTGGCTGTTCAGGCAGTGAGATATCTCTGTCATTTCTAGAGGTTTGGAAGTTGCTAACATTGTACTTTATGTAGGCAATATTATATCCTTCTGGAGTCTTTGATGTAGTTGAAAAATTATAGTTATAGTTTTCCTTAGTTAGGATAAAAGATAAAGTAGATATAAATATTGTAAGTGTAATACTTGCTTGATACCTGTTTTGTTATATGTAATTTTACTAAGATAAAATCTTCCTTTTCATTTAAACAGAAAGGGGGAAATCATGACAGAAGGGAAGTCCTTATGTCTATCTGTTGCTTTTATTGGTTAATGAATAAAGAAACTGCTTTGGACTTATAGCAAGGAAGAACTTAGGTAGGTGGGGAAACCTAAACTGAATGCTGGGGGAAAGAAGGGCAGAATCAGAAAGAAGCCATGGAGCCTCTGTAGAGAGATGCTGGAAACTTTAGCCGGTAAACCACGTGGCGATACACAGATTAATAGAATTGGGTTAAATTAAGATGTAAGAGTTAGCCAATAAGAAGTTAGAACTCATGGGCCAAGCAGTGATTTAATTAATAGAGTTTCTGTGTGATTATTTCAGGTCTAAGATAGCCAGGCTGCTGGTAACCAACAAGCGCCCCTTCCTTACTACAAGAATGTCAGGGAGGGTGAAGGGTTAATATGAAACAATGACTAGAATGCCACAGAGTGATCCTCACATGCCTGGCACGATAGTGATCCTTATACACCTGTCACCAACTTGCTGCTTTAGGAAACTGTCTTGTTCAATCTGAGAAAAACAAAAACAAAAACAAACAAACAAACAAAAAACTATAGTGGAAAAGAATTGTTCATGGTCATGCAGATAGCCAGGGTCACTGTCAGGACCCAGAGGTCTGTGCAGCCAATGCAGCCTAGTTCTGCTTCCCTATGTGCCATGCTGTAGGCTCAAATGCCATCTCCAGTCTTCTGACCACTCCATTTCTGTTATCTTAGTTGCCTCCTGGGGTTCTTCTTGCTGCCATCTAGAAGTGTCTACTCTTAAGAACATCTCAACATGGACTGCTAACTTCCCAGTGTCAGTTATCTTGTGAGGAATTCTGAGCATCAGATTGGGCACACATGTGGTTCAAATCTTGATAGTCAGACACAACTCAGCTATAGAACCCATTTGTTAATCATATTTTCCATAACACATTCTTTATGTCAGTTCTTTCTAGAAGAACCCCAAAGCCCCAGAGACTCCACTTTTCTGAAGAGAACATGGAAATCATAAAATACTAATGATCAATTAATTGTATACATTAGGCTTCCTGAATTTAAGTTTTCAAACAATATGCTTGCAGTCAGTATAAAACACTTTCACAAGCATCTCTAAAGACAGCAATGCACTGTATGGATTGGAACTCACGTATGCACCCAGCCCAAGGAAGCTTCCTGAATGCAGGAAATGTGTCTTTTGGGGTTCTGGGTAACAGTTTCATATAGCTGCCAGCATTCTAAACAGGGAAATAAAATGAGAGAGCTGGAGGGCAGGGTCATGACAAGCGTCTAGCAGACTCTTGGCTGCTGCCTAAGGAGCCAATATCTTTAATATGTAGGCAACACTCAGCCCACGTGAGGGGCAGAAGGACAAGGTGGCCTGGATCAGAGTATTCTGTGGAAAGGAACAACTGCCATGCTTCTCCAAGATCTAGGCAGAACTCAGTAAGCTACTATGCAGACTGTGAGACTGGGTGCCACTGGAAGACTAGAGTTGGGGGACATGGAAGTCGCCTTAGATACTTCTGGCTATTGTAGTGTTGAGAGACTGAAAACCACGCTGACACCTGACAACTTCCTTGAGTGGCTCAGAGGCCAGCCCCCACCTGCCATAGTTTGGCGTTGATGCAGTGGAGGGGGCATTATCACTGCTTGACTTTACGGGACTTGTTCAGCATATGCATATGCAGCATATGAAGAAATAGAGGGTAACTCGGAGGCATGCTGACGAGGAAGAAGTTGTCCCAGCGAAGTGAGAGTTTGGGCATGTCGCTCATTGAGTGGATGCTGGTGTTTTCACAAACATGTGCATCCTAAGGGGGCCAAATATTTGGGTGACAGGAATGCAGATCAAGAAGCCAAGTTTTAGCTGCTGTATGTTTAAAACAATCCTGAGACAAATAAATGGACAAATCCAGTAGAGCTTTGGAACAAAGTTGAAAGCTCTAAGTACATAAAAGCAAGGATTGCAAATTTCAGAAAGGCCCTTAAATGTTATTTTAAAGCCATTGGTCTTTACATTGCTATGGATGTTTACATATTTTAAAACAAAACTGACATTCTGAATTTGAATACACTCTGATTTGGGGATATATTGTTTGCTGAAAGTAATTTCTGCCCCCTTTCAGAGCAGCTTTTGTTACAGGGAGAGAGGGACAGAAACAGAAGAGAGAGGACTCAAGAAGCTTCGGGCTTCCCCCTTCTAGACAGTGACTGCAGTCCTGTTGCTCAACCTCCAAAGGTCCAACTTCTTCTGGTAGAAAAACAAACAGCACTGTCTGTTTGCATTTGCATACGGTAACCGCTCCAAAAAGAAGCATTTGGGGAAAGATATTTTCTATAGTAGGACTTTTTCTTAATTTTCCCCTCCACTCTCCGATCTCTTTTCTCCATAGTGTGATCTCTTTTCTTCATAGCGTGAGTCTCAATTGGTCTGAGATACACTTAGTTGCCCAATGAGAAGGTTAATTGACCACATTCAACCACACTGACAACATTAAGGGATTCTGCACCCCACAGTCTCAGAGGCTTTAACTTTAACAAGATGCCAAAACACCCAATGAACAAAACCTTGAGGTAGACCTGATTCCCCAATTACCCATAACTACCAATAAAGGCTTCAAAAGTATTCCATTCCAAAGAGCAGAGCTCTCAGCAATTAGACAATGCAAGGTAAATCACACAGAAAGAGAAATAAAATGGATGAGGAATGTTGGCCATGAATAAAAGACACAAATTATAAAGGTAGAAGAGGAACATTTAGAAAAAAATTAAACACCCCACAATTTGTTTAAAAGTCCAAGCCAAAGTGGAAAGTTGGTAAAAGACACATTTAAGAAATGTGAGGGGGAAATACACTCACACCACAGCAACTCAGCTGTAGTAAAAGGAAACAGGCATGGCAAGAAAAAGGAGGAAGGAAAAATTTGCTCTTGCGTACTTCTGGCTTGGTGACTGATGCCATGACTCTCAACAGTAACAGACAGTATCGTGCTGGCTTTTAGACCAGCATTAAAGAGACAAGCAAAGATCCCAGCGCACAATGCATTAAATCTCAGGTGTTGGGAGTTACGGCCACACAACAGACTATTTAAAATACTCTAATCGGTTCATTTTCCCTTCTTCAATTAAATCTCTAATTACTTCCACAAGGCAAAAACAATTATGCTGGTCTTAGATAACATTTTATTGTTCTTCTCTCTGCCATTCTTTGTAGTTAAAAATCTAGATGCCTTCATATTCTCGCTCAACACCATCACACAAAGCGCCAGACTCATCTGTGAAATGTGAATAAGAAGAAGTCCTTTGGAGTCCATCACAGCTACAGGAAGAAAACATAGAAAGCATTCGGCTTTTTGAAGGTATCAGTGTAATAATCATAGGCACAAAAATTCTGGGACCCAGACGGCCTGCTCAGGGAAGCAGTGACTACAAGGCTAGCTCCATCCAAGGTAATATTCATAACAATACAAGGCCAATCCTACAGGACGGCACATGCTAGTTAGTTTAAGTGATTTACATGCATCAACTAATTTGATCTTCAAAGGAACCTTCTGTAGTGGATACAAATACCCTACCCGTTTTATACATGACATTCAGAGATACAGTACAAAATGGGATTCCAAAGTTAGAAAAATTAGGTACATATCCCAAACTCTCAGTCCTCGGTTCAAGTTTCGCTTGAGCTAAATTCATTAGCAAATGAATCATATTTATTTTTGCTATTGTGTCCTTAGTAGGTTGCTTAGAAAAATTTTCTTTTCTTGTGTCATTAATTACTCACTGTTAACAAAGCTGACATGATTTAAAGACTACCTAGGAAAATTTGCACGCATGCAACTGTAATCCCGCAGTCAGTTATCTGGACACAATACAGTGAGGGGCCTCTCTGTCCATCTCAGGGTGGCCAGAGCCTCGTGAGTTTCATCTGCCACAGTCCTAATGTCAGAAAGACTCACTTGGTCATGATGACTTAACACAGTTTACTAGCTGTCTAACAATGCTTAAAGGCTGATTATTAAGAATTTCAAAGCAAGCATTTAGTATATGCATAGTAATCATAACAGTCACAAAAGGATTTCTGGTTCTTTCCTATTTTAGAATGGAATGTAAGAGAAAGTAAAAACTGGCACTGTCTCACAGTGGGACGGGAGCTCTGGGGTTTTATGTTCTTTGTGGCTTACTACTGCTCTCTGTCTGTTACATCATGTGCTCCTTTTAAACCAAGTGAGATACAGCTCATCCTTCAAGGTCTGGATCCAAAGCCATTTCCTTTGAGATACTACTTCTGATACCAGAGCTATCGAATCACTATTTCTCAGCATATCCACAGTCGCTGGAGTGTGCCTCTGCATATCCCTATCATAGTGTGTCCAGCATGACACAGCTCTGTCTGCCCCATCTCTGGAGATTCCTACTGAGTAGGAACTGGAAGGAGAGGATGCAGTCTGACAGTTAAATGTGGAGTTTCAGAACTAGCCAAATTCAACTCAGACCATGGCTGCATGGTCTTCCATAAGATCTCTGTCTACTGGATAAACATAATATAAGAGTGTGTACTCTGGCCCCAAGGTTCCTGAGTTCAATTATCAAGCTCCTTATTATATCATCTATTCATGCCAAAGTTTTCTCACCAGTATGATAAGAATGATGAGAGACAAACTCTTCATGTTTTGTGAAAGTTAAAATAATGAATCTGGGCCAGCAAGATGGCTCAGTGGGGAAAAGTAATTAATGCTAGTTGTCTTCTGATTCCCACGGGTGTACTGTGGTATGTGCATGATACCCAGACACACACAAGTGTGCACGTGCATGCACACAAAGTAAAAGCATGAATCTGTGAATTATGGACAATAACAACAAAACCACACTCAGTAAATTTCTACTCTTTGTATTAGTATCTGGCAGATTTGGGTGATGTACACTTGTTTGTATACAGCTAAGCTGAAGTTAAAGCAGTTGGCCCTGGCTTCTCTTGGGACTTTGCACAACGGATCTATCATTTATGAAGGAATAGATTGTTTTACACGTGGCAGAGCATGTAGTTATTAGAATGTTGATAGCAGTTAATTTATGATAGGGCAGAAGGCAAATATTGTATGAACCTTGGCTAATAGGTAGTTCTTGCTTCTCTTGTTGCTCTGAAGATTGCCTTGTATCCATTAAAGAGAAGACATAGCTCTATCACAGTGCTACATCTGAAACCATATTTATATGTTCAAGATTCTTTTCAGCTGGTCTGGCAGACATATGAGAGATCAAAATACTATCATAAGATTAAAGTACATTAAATGTTTAAAATTTTTTTTCTACTGAGTTTTAGAAATACCTGAGCTTTATAATCATTTATAAAGTGCAAGCCAAGAAGTACCTGGGTGGTGGTGGTGCACACCTTTAATCCCAGCCTTCAGGAGGCAGAGGCAGGTGGAGTTCGAGGCCAGCCTGATCTACAATGCAAGTTCCAGGACAGCCAGGGCTACACAGAGAAACTTTGTCTCAAAAAAAAAAAAACAAGAAAAAAAAAGAGAGACAGAAAAAAAGAGAATAGTAGAAGTGAAAAAGGAACCTAAGATGGGCTTTCTAGGTTTTTTTTTTTCTTTTAGAGAAATATTAAACAATGCCTGATTCATGGGCCTTTACATGGTATAAACAGCCTTGGCTCACAGGTTAGTGAAGGGCCTTACCAGTGTCTACGTGTTTTAATAGATGAGACTGCTTCTCTTGAGCAGTTTGTCAGACTTGGCACGATTTCGTCCATAAACTGCCGTACTCTGAGCACTAACAACTGATCACACCATCTTTTTCCTGATGGAATAGTTATTAGAAATACAGGTGCTCTTTCTATAAACATCCCAAATCTGTGTGCACGATCTGATACATGACACCATGCAGGAAGCATTTTGATTGGCTCTGCATTTTCTTGGACAAAGCCTTAAAAACCAAAGAGATCGTAATTCCTCCTGATGTAAAGTTTCTTTGGCATTTAGAGTAATGTCCTACAGGATATCTTATCATTGGATCAGAAGAAAATGCTATAATAGAACTGAATTGATGCTTCATTTGCATGGCACAGGCACACAACGGGTTTGTGCACCTAAAGATGTCAATATGAGAACATTCTTTTCACGTCCTTTTCTAAGAAGACAAGATCATATTAGGCAGATGGTTTGCTATGCCATTTTAAAACTGTTTGTATTTTCTTGGGTGATAAAATATTCCTTTGAGAGATAATTTATATTGGCTGCCAACCAGCATATTTTAAGAATAACACAGTTAAGAACGAGAGACAGAAGATTTCTGTGACTACTCGCCACCCCAAAGTACCAGCCTCTACAGGAAGGCATCAAAGAAACTCTTTAAAAACACGGTAAAGATGCTGAAGTGTAGCTCTCCTTGACAGACAGCTACTGGCGGGGTGTGAGTGTGGAAGAACTCAGTTTCCTTTTAGGGGCTGGCCACAGAGAGTTTGAGCACGGGCCAGTGACTATATGGACAACACAATTTTTTTAATATATCTTTTTTGTGGGGTGGGTCACAAGGGTGGGGAGGCAGACCTGGGTGGTATGGGACAATTCTGTATTCTTTCAATTATATTTTAATTAAATGCTGATAGGCCAGTAGCCAGGCGGGAAGTATAGGTGGAACAACCAGATAGGAAGGAGAGACGGGCAAAGAGAACAGGAGAATTCTGGGAAGAAAAAAGCTCTTTCCCCAGTTCTGTCCAGACACTGAAGAAGGAAGATGTGACCTGCCCCGCCGAAAAAGGTACCGAGCCATGTGGCTAACATAGATAAGAATAATGGGTTAATATAAGTTATAAGAGCTAATATGAAGCCTGAGCTAACGGGCCAATCAGTTTATAACTTATGGAGACTTCTGTGTGATTTTCTTTGGGGCTTACCAGCTGCAGGAACTGGGCAGGACAGAAACCCCAACAAGCAGGCCCTCATGTTACACCTGGGAGGACTGGGAAGTTAGGGTGCTTGAGGTGCATTATGTGAAATTTCCAAATAATCAATAAAAATATTATGTTAAAAAGAATAAACTTTAATTTCACTCTAAAACTTAATGTGGCTGATTTACCTGGATTAATAATGAGGTACAGTGGCCCCTGTTTTACTTCATACCCCCTGAATCTTATGTGTTAAGAGGGAACCAATACTGAGAAGGGGAAACAGAAAGAAAAAAGAGTTGACTCTGGCTAGAGACATATGCTGTAATATGACCACATTTGTATTTAATTGTGATGAATTTCTACATTGCCTGTTATTGATTTTCGCCAGAAATCAGTAGAGCATTAATGTAGAATTAACAGTGTTAAGGAAAACTGAATAAGGTTATGCAAACAACTGGAATCTAAGACGAGTACGGTTCTGTGAAACAAAGCCTATAGAGGAGGTGGGAAATGCAAAAGGAAAAATAGAAAAAACAGTCTGGAAGGAAATGATTTCAGAAGAGAAGAGATTCTGAGTCTGTTGGTATTTTATTTGCAAATGCTTATATTTCACATGTCCATGTGTGTAGGAGGGGGATTATATGTGTGTGTATGTTTATGCTATTGTGTACATGCTGAGCTCGGAGGACAACTTGCAAGATTTTGGTGTGGGATGTTCTTCTGTATGCTGTGAGTATGTCTTATTATCATTGGTTAATAAAGAAGCTGATTTGGCCAATAGCCTGGCAGAATAGAACGCACACAAGAAATCCAAGCAGAGAGACAGAGAGAAAGAAGGTGGAGTCAAGGAGACACAAGTAGTCACCGAGGAAGCAAGATATGAGATAACAAGTCACAAGCCTTGTGATAAAATATAGTCTAATAGAAACAGGTTATTTTAAGTTGTAAGAGCTAATTAATAGTAAGCTTGAGCTAATAGGCCTAACCGTTTGTAATTAGTATTAAGTCTCAGAGCAGTTATCCTGGAACAGGCAGGTGGGAAAGAAACATCCAATTACAAGAGTTTGTTCTCTCCTTCAACCATGCTAGTCATGGTAATCAAATTTGGGTCATCAAGATTTGGTGACAGGCACCTTTATGTACTGAGCTATCTGCAAAGTCTTGATAGAGTTGATTCTTAAAATATAAATAGCTTCACAAAAAACAAGGAGTATAGCAACCAACAAGCTTTAAAAGCCAGTTCTCTCCACCTCTTTTATAATGGATAAGACCATTATATATGGTGGAGACCATAGGCAGTTGTGAGGCTTCACCCTACTTTCCAGAGAGCTAGGGGTCAGGTCAGAGTTAGGCATGAGAGGCCCAGGAGTGGGGGCTTGTTGTCTCCACATCTACTCAAGCCACCAAGTGTTCTGCTCTACTTAGGCATTCCAGTGTCCTAGCCAATGACCCTTCACTATCTACCAATACCCCTGTGGTACTTTATCTCAGAACCGCATCAACACATCACTTTGTTTCATGTCTGTGCAAACTAGTAACCTACTTACAGCCATTTCATCCTCATTGTCTCATCCTAAGAACCATATGACCTGATGCTCCAACATCACCTACTTCATGCAAAGTCACCTAGGTTTTCAGTCCAGTATGACAATTTCCAATACACATCTATATTCTGGACATGCACCTTTGGATTCCTAGAGGCTTCTTTAAATATATATTTAAGAAATTTTTTCTTCCCCAAGTAAACAGCCTTCCTTTGTATAGGCATTTTCCAGCTGCCTGGAATTTTTGTCTACCTAGGACTTGCCATTAGCTGGAAATACTTCATTTCTGAGCAAGCTATGACTAACACAATGGATAGATGCGAGGCTCACTCTTCTTGGGGAATTCACTCCAGATTTCATGCTTTCACCCTTTCATAATAAAAGCTTTCTGACATAGATGCATAACTTTTTGTGTCTTCTTTCTGTCTAATTGGCTGACACTGAAAATCCAGCACTGAGATAAATTAGCTTCATGGGCATGACTTTATGATGTCAAAGAATTCAAAGGTCATGTGAAAAATATATGGGTCATTCCCTTCTATGAATTTCCAGCAATTGCTACCTATTGATTTAAATTATAAATTTGCATATGAAACAAAAATGTACTTTCTTAAAACTTTATTGACTTTTGTTTTAGTGTATATGGGCATACTGTCTGTGTATCTATCTATATGCTGTATCCGTTTTGTGCCTGCAAAATCCAGAGAGTGCCTGATCCTCTGGAACTGAACTAATGACTAGAGGTTGTTTGCTGTCATGTTGTTTCTTGGAACTGAATCTCAGTTCCTTTTCAAGAGCAGCAAGTGCATTTAACTCCTGAACCATCTTTCCACCCCAACTACTTTTCCTAAGACAGGGTCTTAACTATGTAGCCTTGGTTGACTAGAAACTCACTCTATAGACCAGTCTGACTTCAGGCTCACAGAGATCTGCCTATCTCTTCCTCCCATACTGAGGTTGAAGGCATAAGTCATCATGCCCAATAATTAAAAACAAAATTTAAATAAGCAATTTATTCACTTTAAATAATAAGAGATAAGTGGCAATCAACATTTTAAGCATACTTGGGGAATAAAATTAACCAGTTTCTAAACATTTCTGTTACACCTTTTCCACCATTGATCTTCTTTATGCAATTTCCTTAATAATTTCAAGAACAAGTAGCCAAAATTTAAGAAATGTCCCTTCCTTTTTAGTGTTAGCTTTACTTAAGCAAAAACAATCTTATTAAACTGTAAACAAAATAAATATTCTCTGGGATTTTTATTGTTTTCTTTCCTTGTGAAACATAAAGAACTACAGTACAAGCGGAAAGTCAAGGAAGCAAATATGGGTTCAGACGCCAAGCTGTTGGAGTAAATTACTTCATTCAGCGGTAGTCACCCACTAGAAACAAGGTTGGGGTGGACAGAGTTCTATCAAGATGTCTTTCGTCAATTAGCTTGCTCGATTGACTAAGCATCTCCTGCCTCGTTTACTTGAATAAAGATGGAGCAGGGAAATTCCAGCAAGATGAAACGATCTTCACAGAGATCACTGAGAAACAGTCCTCACATAAAATAACACATTCCAAGCAGTACACCACCTGTCTAGATAATAAATATGGCTGCTTCCCACTTAAAAAGCGAAGCCATTGAAATTTCCAAGTTATTTGACAGTTTTGATAAAGAGTACAGAATCAAACATCCAAATATTTGAATAGGGAAAAAGGTCTCATTCCTTGTTCTATTTTTTTTTCTAGAATTTGTTCTTTATTTTGATTAGGTAGCTATGTATCTCCTTAAAAAGTGAAAAACAAACTTCAGAGAATTATTTTTATCTTAACTATTATGAAATAAGTAGTTAGTAATATAATATTTAGAGCCAAAGAATATTTGGAAATAACAAAGACTTCTAAGGAGGTAAATTAACAGGCTAATACACTAAAACCCACAGGTAAAAAATGGATGGTGTCCTTGATGAGACAATGGTAAGAAAAAAGAATGGACATTATTTAAATTGGATCCATTATTATGAATGAATTTGACGCTGTGATTCTCTTCTATTTCTGTTTCAAAACCCAAAATATAAGAGACAACAGAGTTGCTGCTGAATTTGACAGATTTTCTACTGAACTGGGCTCTTGCACTAAATAGTACAACTGACTTTGTTCAAAGCCACTCATTTTAATTGAAATAAAAAGCCAGATATCTGGTCTCCAAGTCTCCCTCCAATCCCAGGGCTCGGTCTTTTTCAGATTCCCCTTTCTCGTGCACATGATAAAAGAGAGTGTTGTTTGTACTTTAAAATATAGCACATTGCTCTAACTACCACTCTCTTCTCAGAAAGTCTAGAGAGGGGGTTTGTTTTCTTTTAAATTAGTTTCTACGGGAAGATACACAGATGCTCACGAGCTCTGGGTTCTCACCAGTGTGTTGACTTTGCCCTCGTCTTCTTTTGCATCTCAGTTCACTTTCTGAAAGCAACTTCTCTCTATGCCTGAAACCATCTCAAAACTCAAGCAAGTACAGTACAGCTTTGTAAGTTTTGTCATGAATATTTCTGTATTTTCACAACTTTGCCTGTTTCACAAGACCTAGGAAATTCCAATCCAGAATGCTTAGTTATTACATCCTTTTAGCAAGATGCACAAAACCGAGATGCTCAAAATATTATTGGTGTATAATTATTATTTCAGTATGTTATACTTCAAAATTGGTTGAACAGAGTGTACGATTTGTTAATTAATGAAAGTATATGTGACTATAATAACTGAAACTTTAAATCACTAAGACTCAGCTTAGTATATCTATATTTTTAAATCTGTTCCCCAAACTTCAAAATATATCTTTACTGACATGTAAAATATATCTCATCTCTGGATATTAATTTGAATGTGTAAATCTGTTAATCTAAAAAGCTTAGTTTAAAACAAAATGTAAGCTACTGTCACACCGTATGGATCTATACACACCCCAGATTTTTGTTTATTAATACAAGTTGGGAAAAATAATTCCTATGTTATAAGAAGATTTTAAAAATAGAACAATATTTATAAAAGTAAAATGTAATAATACACATAATACACCCATAGTTTGCAAACTTCTCATTCTGCTGGATGCTATAAGTAAGGTAGAATTCCTTACCAAGGATGAATTCCAGCTGTGGTTCATTGGGGATCTTCTGGATGCCTAGAAATAGTAGGGATACATTTAAGTTTTAAAAGTATTTGTTATCAATACTATAACAACAAACTACTGTTTCACCTGACCAGATTTGTACATATATTTTTGGCAAAATTAATAGAGTCAGATAATCAGGCTTAACCGTTGCTGGTTCTCAGGCGAAGGCAAAGCACATGCTGTAAAGTCAGTAGAATTAACGACAACTCATGGCCATAGAGAAACCCCAAGTAGCAATGTAGAACATGCTTGTCAACTGTGTCGACTTAGTTTGGAAGTGTGCAGATAGAAGTGGGAGTTTTACAAGGAATCACCTCACCAAGGAATTCTCTTAAGTGTGTTTTCTTTCAAGCTCCATGACTTGTAAATATGGAACCATTAACAGCTGGGATGGCTCCAGCCAATTTCTAGCAGGCATGGACACAAAGATGCTTATTTTGCTCACTTATGATTATTTCAATCAAATTCTGTTCAACCTTTACTCCTTTTGTCAGTGACATTTCCAAAAGAAGACAGCACATCAAATGATAGGAGACGGAGTAGGAGTGGGGAAGTGAGTCTCAGAACGAAGGCCTAGAAATGTGGTGTGTAACTGTGAGGAAGTGAGGTGCTCAGAATGCAGGAACACATTGTGGGAGGTGGATGCCGAAGACCATAGGTAGTCAACAGCAATCCCTTGTGGGAGGTGGATGTTGAAGACCATAGGTAGTCAACAGCAATCCATTGTGGGAGATGGATGTTGAAGACCATAGGTAGTCAACAGCAATCCCTTGTGGGAGGTGGATGTTGAAGACCATAGGTAGTCAACAGCAATCCCTTGTGGGAGGTGGATGTTGAAGACCATAGGTAGTCAACAGCAATCCCTTGTGGGAGGTGGATGTTGAAGACCATAGGTAGTCAACAGCAATCCCTTGTGGGAGGTGGATGTTGAAGACCATAGGTAGTCAACAGCAATCCATTGTGGGAGGTGGATGTTGAAGACCATAGGTAGTCAACAGCAATCCCTCGTGGGAGGTGGATGTTGAAGACCATAGGTAGTCAACAGCAATCCCTTGTGGGAGGTGGATGTTGAAGACCATAGGTAGTCAACAGCAATCCCTTGTGGGAGGTGGATGTTGAAGACCATAGGTAGTCAACAGCAATCCCTTGTGGGAGGTGGATGTTGAAGACCATAGGTAGTCAACAGCAATCCCTTGTGGGAGGTGGATGTTGAAGACCATAGGTAGTCAACAGCAATCCCTTGTGGGAGGTGGATGTTGAAGACCATAGGTAGTCAACAGCAATCCCTTGTGGGAGGTGGATGTTGAAGACCATAGGTAGTCAACAGCAATCCCTTGTGGGAGGTGGATGTTGAAGACCATAGGTAGTCAACAGCAATCCCTTGTGGGAGGTGGATGTTGAAGACCATAGGTAGTCAACAGCAATCCCTTGTGGGAGGTGGATGTTGAAGACCATAGGTAGTCAACAGCAATCCCTTGTGGGAGGTGGATGTTGAAGACCATAGGTAGTCAACAGCAATCCCTCATGGGAGGTGGATGTTGAAGACCAGAGATGGCGAATAGCAGTCCCAAACAAACATGGGCAAGGGCGTGAATGAATGACATTCTTTGTCACAGCTCAAAAGTAGCCAAAGAAACCAAAGTAAAACATATAGAAAATTATATCACTTAACAATAAATGTAAAGCCCCTGCCCTTGTTTGAGTATTCCTTCAGAAATGGTTTAAATTAACTAGCATTTGCTCAATAACCTATTTTTAAATCCACTTGTTTGAGCAAGATGCAATGCCTTCTTATCCACAGAGTTAACTATTTGTTTATTAGTTTTTTAGTACAGAAACCCTTTATTTTTTTCTCTCTTTCTGACATTTAAAAGGCTTTAGTTAACAATGTTAAGCTGTCCAAGGATGTTAGAATCATTAGGTAAGTTCTTGTGAGACAATCCAGTTTTGTTTTTGTTTCAAATACTAATAATTAACTCTGCTCTAAGCTTTGACCATCAAATGTATTGGCAATGCATCCAAAAAAATACCATTTTCTAAAGACATTTTTTAAGATACAAGGTTAATGAGGTTAGGCATCTATCTGCTAGTGCTAAAAATGAGTGGAAAGAGAAGGCCAGAGTTTAAACTGAAGAACAAGCTGAAAACCTAGAATTGTAAGCATGAGAGAAAACACAATACTCTTTTAAATTTCTTAATTACTTGACTAGCACAAAAAACGATTCCAATGTTCAGATTTAAATCTTGGCCAAGTCTTTAAGCATTCTGAGTTCTGTGGATTAGCCAACTGGGAGAGCAGCGAGGCAAACAAACCTTGGGGAACACCTTCCACTAATGCTTTCACCTTAAATACCGCTTGGTCTTAACAAGGTCGAGCTTCCAAAATATTGATTCTCTATTGGAATAAATAAATGCCAAATGGAAGTTGTTATTACTTAAATATGATTAGCATCTGGAAAGGGTCCATCAAATGGATTTATCAGTGTTTTAATACACTTTTGAAAACTTGAGCACTGGATGCTGGTTCATTCTGACATATCATCTGCCTCCCTCAAGATAAAGCTGAGAAGAATGTCATACACTCACAGCCCAAAGCACAGAGAGAAAGGGGGAAACAACTGGGTAATCCCATGCTCCTTGGTGAAATCCAGGTTTCTGTGAACGCGCGAGGATATTTGTTTGGCTTACACGTATCTGGGTTACAGTTTGGCTCTTTAGAAACCTACGGGAGACAAGACACATGTACTTACTTGTGAACTGAATGTCCTCAGGGTCATTTGCCTGAGCTGTAGGAAGAAAATGCTGGCCTTCTTCTGAAGTTCCTTCCTCTTTGATTTCCATGATCCACCGCACAACTGATTTCTTGTCCACGGTGTCTTGTCCAAGTGGTACCAGTGAATGGGTTCTGGTTTAAGGCTGGTGTGTCTTCACTCTAACGATCTAATACCCCGCTGTGAAATTCTGCACACAGAAATACCAAGATTCAACACTGCAGCCATTTTCGAGCTCAAATGACAGCTAAGAATTAATATAGAAATTACAACAACTCACAAATTTCCTTTCCTCCATGTCCAGGCCTCTTGCACTTTCAGAATCAAACTACACAATGCACTGGGAGCTCTAGGCTAAGTCAATGTTTTCAAGGTAATCATTAGAGTCATATGAGAAATTCCTAAATCCAGAAAGGTATATTCATCCCTTCAATTTAATTTTATTTTATTTTTATGAGATACATACAGGGTTGCTAACTTAAGGTGCATATATTCATCCCTTCAATTTTATTTACTGAGCTAGAACCCAGCAGATGGCATCCTGTCAAGGAATTTGCCTGCTTCACCACTAAGACCATCACTGCGACTCCTTCCCTTGGAATCTCCCTTTATGTCCCGGATGTCCCACTCTGCCCGGGCAGAGTATGAGTCACAAGCACATAGCCCTAATTGGCATGTCCTTCTCTTCCAAGATGGGCTCTCAGGTTCAAAAGGGGAGTTTCCAGCCTTGTGATCTTCCAGAGTCTCCTACTGTTCTGTCTGATGGTGGTTTAATTATTTCATGATTGACGTATGGTGGGGAAAGAATGAAAAATAATTCTCAATAGCTGAAGCTCAAAGGAAAATGAAAGCAACAGAGAACTGGTGGTGATCAATACTAAAAAAGGATCCCCCCCCCCGATTTAATACCCTGTTACAAATAGTTTCAAATAGTTACAAATTCATGTTGATATACATGACCAAGAATGAATTGAAAAAAAAAATCAATGTTGTTTTAAATCAAGTTACCAGCTGAATTAAAATGTGCAAAAATCTTTAAATGTCTACCCAGCGCCATTTAATGAGATAACAGTCAACGAGTTTGGTTTGGAATACTGATGTGACCTCAAAACCCACAAATCAACAAACCCACATTCTGCTGGTCTTAACAAAGTAGCTTCATTTAGAATTCAGTTTTAGTTCTTAGAAATCATTTGACAAAATTCACATGCAGAAAGCAACATGAATCTTTAAAAAACATTACAATTTAGCTGCAGATATTGGTCTTAATGATATAAGCAAGAGACTATTGTCTAAGGTAAAGGACTGTCTGACATCAATTAGATCATAATCATCAATTTCAAAATTATTTTTTCAATTAATACAGTTCTTCTAATTTCTTTTTTGCCTATTACATTCATAATTCTTTTTTGATAAATACACACGTATTCACTGCAGTCTCCCAAAGACCTGAAAATTCTGTGGCTCTTGATATGAGAATCTTATCAACCTCATTATATTATTTTAATTAAATACTCAACCCTTAATCCTGATCAGTCATTTTAAAAAATTGCAAAACCCACAAGAGATGATGCACATCCTTGGTAAAATAGCCACTCAGCACAGTGAATATGAATAATTGATAAAATAAATGCTAATGCAGGTCTGTGTGCACACTTGCATAATGTAGAGAGAAGGGACAAGAAGGAAGTATGATGCTTCTGAACTTTTCTTGCCATGGTCACACTTAACTGTATCATCGACCAAACACATTCAGCATGGGAAAACCGTACACAAAGAAAAAGGGCTGCTGCTGAGAACAAGGGTCTATTTTTACTCTTCGTTTGTTACACTGAAGAATAATTTAAGATTTCATACTTGCTATCGAGACATAGGCTTCAAACATATCAGTAAAGGTCCAGAAAACTGTTCAATTTCCAGGTGGTAAGTGCAGTATTTACCCTGCTGTGGTTGGCTTCCTTTTCTGGGTCTGTTTGGAAGTCTTCTGGCTTGCTGGTCATTCACACTGTGGGTTCTGCCTACCACACATATATTTAAAGGTTCATTTTTAAGCATGAGGACTGTTCCTTCCAGGTCTCCTACCTTCAGACCTACCCAGAAGCAATGCATAAAATGCAGAGTTGTACTGCACAGCTGTGGGCAAGCACTGTTGCTTCTCTTGCTCCCCCAGACGAGGACGAATGATGGGGAGCTATATTTACAAGTTATAGATAACTGAATAATATTTCTCATAGACCATGTAATAAACATTGCTAAATATTTTACATGCCTCACCCTAAAATTAATACTGTGACACTGTCACAGAAGTCATGAAAAGAGATCATGGTTAATTAGAAAGAAACTGATCATACATAGGACAAAACAGAGACATTCTACAGTGAAGGAACATTATGAAATATCTTCAGCATTGAAAGCTGCAGCCTGGTGCTGGTCATTCATTATTGACCGCCAGAACAATGGCATCTTCTGGTCAAGATCGAGTGCTGAAGGCAAACAGTGGGTGGGCACAAGACATGATACCAAGAATGATGTACTTAGCCACTGTGGTGTGATTCAGACGACACCCTTCTACTACACTGACTTATATTAACGTGGCCTTGCCGTGCTTTAGAAATCCGTAAGGAAAAATTGAATTAAAAAGTTTTAAAAAAATAACTGAAATTGTAATAAAAATTATAAAAAGATAAAATAGAGAATAGAAGAATCAGATCCATAGTGATTACATTCAAAGGTATAGTAAGGGTATTCATCTTGTGATCAAATGACACCGTTCAGCTGTACCAAATGGTGTCATCTGTCTACGGGGACCGAGCCCTGCTATTTATTCTAGGACAGGAAGGGCAAGACACCTGATCTTGATGAAGTGAGGCTCGCTCACCTCCTCTCTCACTTTCTGTTATGTGAATAAACCTGGTTGGGTCTCTGGGTCTCTACAAAGCTGTGATTGGATGAACAACAAGAGAGAGGTGTGAGACCAGATTCAAGGGTAAAGGAATTGTACTTCGCTCTAGAACGTGAAAGTCCCAAAGAAAGGACAGGGTCATGAGTAGATAAGTACTTTGATGCCCTGCCTCCTACCCTAAATCTAGGGCAGCCACCTCCAGGTTTGTTCTTTTGCTGTAGCCCGACTCATACAGAATTCATGAAACATGTTTTAGAGCTCAACACTGTTACTGTTTTCATAATAGCTCATTCTCTCTATTTTCTAATTTTAAGAAATGAGAATTGCTTCCAAAGATAGAGCACATAACACTCAGCGATTAGGCAATCTGAAGCCTATATAGCAGACTAGGTAGAAAGAGAAGGAACACCCCAAGGCAGATGTACTGCATACTTACTATAGGAAGTTCAAGTGTCAAAGCAAAGATTATTCCAGAAGCCTGAACAAGGGTAATGAGAAGGAAATTATCTTATTTGTAGGTAATTTTAGTAGCTCAGAAAAATAAAATGAGAATCTATGCCAACATACAAATATCTGGTTAGAAAAGAGAGCCATAATTTCAATGGAGACTTACTGGTCTTAGTGACAGAATTTGGTGTAGCAACTGTGAAAAATAAGTATGTTTTTGATACCTAGGAAACTCTGAACCAATGAACTTCCTGGAGAAGAAAGAAGGCAACATTTTAGTCAAGGAGGTGAATTTTGGTATTTAAACATGTTGCTTCACCTACAATGTTCTTGTGCACACATAAGCATAGATTTTGAAGAGAGAAAGACAAGCTGGAATAATTTAGGCGTATTTGGAAACGCTGGCTAATGGCTAAGTCTGTACAGTGTATAAGCTCACTGAGAAATAAAAAGAAAGGTTTGGAGAGTCAAATATAAGACACAAAGAAATGCAGAGGGATAAGTAGGGATTCTTGGGAAAAAAGCTTAAGAAGCAGTGAGGGAAACTAGAGAGGAGTTAAGAAGCAGCCAATGGATCGGTGCCATCGCTCCGCTGAGGGCAGTTTGGTGGGAAGTCGTGAGCACAACTGATTGGTAAAGGGATGCAGGAAACAGTAAGGGAATATCATCGATAGAGTCTGCTATACGGAAGGGATTGGATGTGAACTGAAAGTGAGGCAATGGTCTCACAAGAAGATGGTCCCCACCATGACCTCACTTCCTCTAGATAAAAGACACAGTCACATGTTCATACCTTAAATATAGGGAAGTCCTAATCCACCTTGAAAAACTCAGACCATATAGGTAAAGATTAATAAATTTGAAGTCCTGGCTGATTTTTTTCAACTTGATAAAACCTAGCTAAATCTAATACGAAGGAATCATAATGGATAAAATGCCTCCCTAAGATTGACCTGTAGGCCAGTCTGTGCGACAATTTCTTGGTTCCTGACTGATGTCAGAGGGCCAAGTCCAGCAAGGGTGGTGCCATCACTGCGCAGTTGGTCCTGGGCTGTACAGAAGAGCAGGCTGAGCAAGCCATGAGCGACAGAGCCACTGAGTGGCAAGATGGCATTCTTTTATGGCCTTTGCTTTAGTTTTTTCTCCAGGTTCCTGCTTTGATTTCTTGTCGTGACTTCCCTTCAGGATGGGCTGTGTTCAGGATATATCAGCTAAAATGAACTCCTTTTCCTCAATTTTCATTTGGTCATGGTGTTTAATCGCAGCAATAGAAGCCTAAGGCGTTTGTAAACATTAAAATAAAAATGGTCTAGGCACAAGCAACACTATAGCAATGAGAAAACAAAATGCACACCTAGAAAATAGACGCGGAACTGTCGAGTTTCCATTTCCAACGACTTAAATCAGCCCCATCCCACAGTCAAGAAAATGCCAAGAATGTATACAATTAAAACTTTACAATAATGAATTAGGAAAAAGTCTCAAGGTCATCAATTGATCTGAATCTTGGAAAAGAAAGAAACAAACAACAACAGAAGCACAGATGCCTCCAAGGGACCAAGGACAAGAAGAAGAACGCCAGGTCACAAGCTTGCAGTAAGAACTCAGGCAGAATGGTTGATGAATTGCTAATAGATCAGGGATAGAATCAGGGTGGAGACGACGCCTGAGATCCATCTCAGGCGTTGGCTATTACTCATCAACAGGTGCTTAGGCCTCACTCAGGTGCTTATGAGAAAGGTGCTTATGAGTGGGTGTCTAGACGGCACCTCTTTGGGAAACAAGCCTCTGAGAGGGAAAAGCAATCATTGCAAGAAATGCACATAGCACTAATCTAGTCACCTCCCTACAATGCAGAAACAATGGGTCCTGCTTCCATGAGGGTACAACCCTAGACCCATTGCAGTTAGGGAGTGGAAACAAGAAAACACTGAGAATCTCTGGGACAGGCCCACTAGAACTTTCAGATCCCTATTATTGTGACCCATAGTCAAGGAGCTTGGTATCTAAGACCTAGGCTCTAAGACATCAGCAGAAAGCAGCCCTGCCTGATTTCTGCCCCACTGCACTGACCTAGGCTCTAAGACATCAGCAGAAAGCAGCCCTGCCTGATTTCTGCCCCACTGCACTGAAAGCAGAGTACAATACGGCAAGCTCCCTACATCCCACTTGTGAACACTGTGAGCATACCACAGGTCACTTGTGAACCGTGAACATCTCTCCCAGAAAAGCCTAATGCTGAGAGCAGAGAACTAAGTCTCCAACCACTCATCCCTACTCATACCGTGTAGGAGTAACACCAGTAGAATGATGTATTCTACTATGTATTCATAGTAGATCAGCTATGAAGGATGTCATAGGCACAGCACTGAAGCCTGCTAAACTACCGACTAGACAGATTCCAGCTTCCCAGAATACACATTAAAGGCTTAGAAGTAAAATTGGGATGTCCAGTACCAGCCACCAACCCTCGACAGCTCAAAGTCTGCAGTTCTACATAGCACACAGATGAGGACAGAGAGGAAAATGAGCAAGAAAAGGAAGAGGAGAAGGGAAATGAGGAGGAGGAGAATGAGAATGGGAGGAGCAGGGGGAGGAACAGAAATGGGAGAGGAGGATTAAAACAAGAAAAGTCTTTAAAGAGAAAATGTAAGCACATTATTAAAGAGATCACATCCGGGTAGTGAAATTATCAAAAACAGAATTGGAAAGAGACTGTTCTGAAGGTTATAGCAGAAAGCTCTACACAACCAGATAAGAAATGGCAGTCAAAACATAAGTAGAAAAATAAATGAAATAAATATTAAAAAGGTAAAATATAGTGGGCAATGCAATGAAGACTGTCTTGTCTGTAGATCTGTCACAACCTAAAAATGAGAAAACCAGAAAGTAGGTCAGTCGAATGTACCTAAACAGAGAAAATCAGAAAGTAGGTCAATCGAATGTACCTAAACAGAGACACAAAAAGCAAAGAGACCAGTGACACCATGTTGGTGGGAACACCGGGCATGTGCAGTCTGACTCTCAGAAGAGGGAACAGAGCAAATATTTGAGATGGTAATGACTGAGATTGCTCCAAAAATGTTGAAAGATATCAAAACACATATCCGAATGTGCTCAGAAAACATCAAGCAAAAGAAGAGCCCACACCCTATATACCATTAAATCACAGGCACAGCACACACGCACACACACACACACACACACACACACACACACACACACCTGCAGAAGGCCTATGCATTGTGATCCATCACAGGGGGAAATCTTGAGACATCTAAGCAAAACACTACAAGCTGAGAAACACGATGGCCTCAGCGGTTACATATTAAAAGAACAGAATGATATCTCCAATGTTTTGAAATAAGAAAACCTGTCAACCCAGCGTATTGCACAAGGCAAAAATAACTGCTAAGCACTGGAGAGCACTAGAGGCTCTTCAACCAGAAATAAGGAACGGAAAACACATCATCAGCCCTTCACAAAATGGAAGAGAAGTTCTTCAAGCATGACAGAGATATGCAGGTCTATGAAATAAAGAGCAGCTCTGGAGATGGCATAACAAAAACAAAAGTTAACTTCATTTTCTCTTGCTTTTAATAAGGACAAAAGTTAATTGCCTGAGTCAAAGGTGGGCACTTTCTGTTCAGACAGTAAATGGAAAAGGCTTTGCGCTTATCTGCCCACACTTAAAGAAAAATGTAAGGAAGAAACAATTTGTTGGCCATATTTTTTGGTTTTATTATTGTTACAATTACTCAGTTTAGATGTTGCTATGCAAAATCAGCCATTGATAATATAGAAACAATAGACACTATGCTGATAAATTTTACAGACAAAACTCACTCTATTCCAGATTTGACCTGTAATTTATAGCAATCACTAGTTTATAGCAAAATTAATAAGAAAATATTTTGAATTTATATAACGTAAATTAACATATAGATATATGTATATATAAACATCAACACTAAAACAATGAGAACCAATGAAGAATACACTGGTATTGCTTATATATTGAAGGCATAGTATATGATTATTTTCCTCATACATTAGGAGGTAGACACTGAAGTATTAAAGTATATATGAAAATCCTAGGATAATCATTAGTGGTATTTAAACATAGATGATAAACTAATAATGGAGATAGAAAAGAATAAAATACAAAATTCATGTGCAATTTTTAAAAAGAATGTAACTAGATGGGCTGGAGAGATGGTTCAGTGGTTAAAGGTTATTGTTACCGTTACTGTTCTTTCTAAGGACCTGAGTTCAATTCCCAGGAACATCAGGTGGTGTACAACTGCCTGGAATCCCAGCTCCAGGGGCTCTAACGCCTCTGACCTCTGGAGCCACTTGCATTCGTGTGCACATACCACGCTCACAATTGAAATAATAAAAATCTTCTAAACAAATAAATAGATGAATAAATTTGAAAAAAAAACAAAGCTAGAAGATAGGGAATCCAGTGACCCTATCTTTATATCTTATATGTTTTAATCGAAACATATAAGTAATTATAGTACATGCAATTTATTACATACATTTCAATGATCAGATCTAAGATTATGCAGAAAAGAAAAGGCAAATTCTATGTATTTCAAAACTACATTCAAGCGTTTTCCTTTATTTTTGTTATATTTAAACCTGATAGCACAGATAGGTAAGAAGCCAAGGGATGAGAAAACACATTCTCTATGGACAGTGGTCAGAAGAAGGCTCGAGTGGCTTCCCACATGCTGAAAGAATTGATTTTGCTTCTACTAATATTAACAGGGTCATCGTTAATTATAAAATGTTAATCATCAAAAGACATAATGACCCTAAATGAATCATATAGGGATAACCCTATTAAAATCTAACAATAGATTCAGGAAATGGGGTAGATAAACTCACTGTTTCACCTGGAGGCATCAAAGCTCCTCTTCAGTACAGATACAGACAAATCTTCCTGACAAGCTCGCCTAACTCCCGTCTAGAAACCTGCCTACCTGACAGCAGAATTCACGTCTTGTTTTTCAAGGTGAACATGAAGAACTGACTAAAATTGACTGTTGTGGGCCACAAAATAAACCCTAACAAGTCTAAAAGAAATGGAGTCATAGAAAATATATTTCTGACCACAATAAAATTAAACTGGAAACTACTCATTAAAAGATATGTAGAAAAATCTCTCAAGGGGATAGAAGTTAAATAATATATTTCCACATAACTCAGGAATCAAAATATAAGTTTAATGATGCCTTTTATGTGTTTGAGATTAAAGAAAGTCTGTATACTATGTATCAAAATGTACTTGGAGGGAAAGTGATGGTTTCAAATGCATATATTAGGAAAACAAAATCACAAATCCATAATGTAATTTTGTAACTTATAATTACAATAATTCAAATCACATTTACAAATGCAGAACAAAGAAAATAGTATAGATAGCAAGTATAATGGGTAAAGACTTACTTTCCAGAAAATATTTAAAATGCCAGAAAGTTAATAACAAAAGGAAAAACAACTCAATCAGAAGAAAAGTCTGTGAGAATATGTGAACTAGTAATTAAAATATTAAACAAATGTGGCTAAGAAATATATTAGGAGGTTTTCAAATTCATTAGCAGTCTGAGAAAGCAAATGAGATATGACCAAATAGTCATTGGTTGGTAACAGTATTAAATTCCAGACCTGAAAGTTTGGTGAAGATTTAATCTGTGCAAATTTCTGCAGTGATGGGGCATCAGCCACAGTGGAAGCTAAGTTGACAGTGTCTGGTGAATGGGAAACCAATGCCAATTCTGGCAGAAACCAAGTTGTCAGAGTCTGGTGAAGTGGGAAACCAATGCCAATTCTGGCAGAAATTAAGTTTTCAGAGTCTGGTGAAGTGGGAAACCAATGCCAGTCATGATAGAAACCAAGTTGTCAGTGTCTGGTAAAGTGGAAAACCAAAACCATTTTCTTTTTTTTTCCCCAAATGCCACTCTCAAGAACATGTTCGAAATAAACACTTAGAAACACAGGCCAGCAAATCATTTAGAGAATGTTCACAACTAGGGAAGTTCCAGTACTAAAAAGTGTTGCAAACAGACTAAATATCCTTAAGTAAGAAAGTATGTCAGTACATTGAGGATTTCTCATTTGGATTTTGCAGTAAAGTTAATAAATTTTTGTTTCATCTAACAAAAAAAAAAGAAGTTCAGAAAATATTAAGAAAGGGAGAGTAAGACATGGGAGGAGCAAGAAGACAGAAGACATGATAAGATGTTTAGAAAAATTGAAAACATGGAGCCAACACTCTAATAATTCATAATGTGTAAACCAACACTCTGTAGCTGCATTCTGCACAGAGTATGCAGACATGAGGCACAAGTACAGGGCTGTTCACAAGGAACTGTAAAGTTAGACTCCCTGTGGTGTTGGCAAGGAGGGAGGCACTGGGGTGTGGTCTGGGAGGGAACACAGTAGGTTTTAAACGCCATCTGCAGAGTCTTCTTAGAAATAAAAAAAAAACATGTATTCTATTTTCCTTATTCATTTATGTGTTTTACATATTCTTATGAACTTAACTCAAAGGAGGCACAGTCATGTGCTGGCAACAATGAAGAGGCCGTGGGTGGTTTGCGCTTTAGGTAGGGAGATGGGATATTAGGTTGGCCATTGTGAATGTTAGGTAGGAACAAGTGAACTGCGTTTGACACCACAGGTGGGGTGGGGGGTGCGACAGTTTACCTACCTGGTGGCCTTCTCCCAAAGGACTGAGCAGCAGACAGTACAAGTGACACAGTGCTAAACATTTGTCTCACACACACTGAGAAAAAGATGAAAGCAGTAATGCGATAGTAATAAGGAAATTGAAGTCCTTGTGGCTGAACTGGGAAGCCATCTAAAGGGAAAGATGTCATTTAGTGGCAGATGAGTGAAGTATTCCGTTCTACAAGATGAGAACTAAGTCCAGCATGAACTAAGTGGGTGGCTGAAAGTGGCTAGCATCTACATGATAAAGAAACAATGCATGACGGGTGTTACATAGGAATTTCCCATGGAAATTAAATCATCTAATCACTAAAAAGAATAATAGGCAAGACTTGGGGACCAAGGGAAGATAATGTCCCTAAGAAATGTTCGCAGAGGGTGTCCTGTCCCTCTGCCGAGGACAACTTTTCAGACCGAACCTTCATCCGATGGATGGAGATAGAGACAGAGACCCACATTGGAGCACTGGACTGAGCTCCTAAGGTCCAAATGAGGAGGGAGAACATGAGCAAGGAAGTCAGGACTGCGAGGGGTGCGTCCACCCACTGAGACGTTGGGACTGATCTAATGGGAGCTCACCAAGGCCAGCTGAACTGGGACTGATGGAACATGTGATCAAACCGGACTCTCTGAACGTGGCTGACAAGGAGGGCTGACTGAGAAGCCAAGGACAATGGCACTGGGTTTTAATTCTATTGCATGGACGGGCTTTGTGGGAATCTAGTGTAGTGGGAGCTGTGTGGCTGCATTCTGCCACCCAGCTCCCGCCACTGGCTAGCTTATGCCCCGAAATAATTACACGGACACTGTATTCTTTTAAACACTTCTTGGCCCATTTCTAATCTTCTGTGTAGCACAGCTAGGTGCGCTTACCGGGAAGATTCTAGCCTACGTCCATCCTGGGTCGGAGCTTCATCGTGTGTGCCTCAGAGAGCAGAGCTCTCACATCTGCCCTGGAGATGAGAGCATGGCGTCTCTCTGAGGCGTCTGCCCCCGAGAGGAGAGCTGTCGAGTCTGAGCTCACTTCCTCTTCCTCCTAGCATTCTGTTCTGCTTACTCCACCCACCTATGTTCTAACCTATGAGGGCCAGCCAAGCAGTTTCTTTATTTTTTTAACCAATGACCTTCCTCCATCAATCTAGCCTGTTTGGATGCTCATCTTCCTAGACCTGGATGGAGGAAGGAGGACCTTGAACTTCCCACAGGGCAGGGAACCCTGACTGCTCTTTGGACTGGAGAGGGAGGGGGAGGGGAGTGGGGAAGGGTAAGAGAAATGGGAGGAGGGGAGGAGGTGGAAATTTTTAATAATAATAAGAAAAATCAAAAAACAAAACAAAAAAGAAAAAAAAAGAGAAGAAATGTTTGCAGAGGACAGAAGCTTAGCCGATAAGCATGACAGAAGTGAGCAGAAGAGCAGTGTAGTGACACATTTGCCATCATACATGAGATCTTAGTCACATAGGAGGCCTGCTTCAGGCCTCGGGAAAATGACAGCCTCACCTTAACATCTGTAGTGTTTACCTTTGTGCTCCTTTGAGGAAATAGGGGCCATGTCTTTACAAGACAGAGAAAAGGGAAATCTTCCCCCAAGAAAGCGAAAGGCAGAAACACTTACGGATTTAATGTAACAATTTGAAAATTAGGATCTGGAGATGTCATGGACAACCAAGCCTATAAACAGAATGGTATGGTGCGCGGGAGGAATAAAAGAGCGGAGAAGCCTGCGCTTTGGGGTAGTGTGCGAGGAGATGTGGATGGGAGGCACTGGCTACCACCTGCTCTTGGACTGTAAGTTGGCCTTTAGTCCTGACTGGCTCTGTTTTGTTCTATCAGTCTGCAAGAGAGAAGGCACCCCAAGGACTGGTGAATGCATGCTTCATTTAAGTTCCAGCTCCTCTTGAATTATTTAGTGATATGTTCACATACTAGCAATTGTGGAAAGAATAGGGGTTGGGAGTTTGGTTCGTCTCTGGAGTGCGTGGCTGGCATGCGGAAGGCCTTGGGGTCAAGAACTAGTACTGAAAAGAAACAAAACAGTTTAAAAATAGAATATAACAATCAAATATTTCAACAAATCACAGACTTAACAGACTGTGAGAAATTTGGGATGATTCTCTCTGAAGATATGAAGACCCCAAGACCCAGAAATGTACCAGAAGTGTATCCAGCTGCCAGATAACGGGTCCATGTTCTCAGTCAGTGGTTCTCAGCCTTCCTAACGCTGTAGCTCTTTATCACAGTTCAGCATGTTGTGGTGACTCCAACCATACATTTTTTTCATTGTATTTCATAACTGTGCTTTTGTTATTGTTATAATCATAAACGTAAATATCTGCATTTTCTGAAGGGCTAACCCGTCAAAGGGTTGTTGGAGCCCCCTTCAGTCAGGACTGAGAATATAGAACCCAGGGCTTCTTGCTTGCTAGGCCAGTGTTCTCATAAGTTAGCAGCATCTCTCATTCTTTCATTTGGAACCGAACATGGTGGTTAATATTGGCAGCACCCGGAATCCTTACTGATTTTCAAATGGCTTCCTCTGCTATCTTCAAACAATAAAAATAAATTAAAAACTAAACTTTAGGCAACAATGCAACAACTAGATTTTACTACCTAGACTTAAGTGACAAAAGTTTCTTCCTGATACTTTTCTTTGAACCGTGTTTTAAAAGCATATGGTGTCTAGTAGCCTGTCTCCACTCTGTCTTAAGAGCAGAGATGTACAGAGATTATAAAGTTGTTTCTTATTTTAGGGAAGGCAAGAGAAGTGGGGCCTGAACAGTGGCAGTTGTTTCAAAATCCCTGTGAGCGTGGTCACATATATGCATCCAAGATCACTTAGATTTCATGGGCCTGAGCAAAACGAAAGTTGAAGCTTTGATTATATCCCTGGGCCATTCCTAATGCAGACATCATCAAAGTTATTAATTCACAGAGCTGATTGAACTGCTCATGATGACACACTTCAGGTTCCAGATAGTATTGACTAAATTATCTGCAGTTTCTGATGACAAATTGCTCGTTTTCTTTTGAAATTTAAAATTTCAAAGTAAGACAGATAGCAGATTTAATTAAAACATTAGCTTCTGCTTTCTATTATGGCAGGCAAGAATAAGTGTACACATGTGATTATTGGAATTTCACTTTAACTCTCCAGAGAAGTTCACAGAGTGCCTGAGGTTATCTCCAAAGAATAGGACATAGCACACGGACCCTTCTCATTTCTGCTGCCTAAGGCGGACATCACACGCCTTTCACACGGTCACTGCTACCTTCTTACCCCTCTGATACATACACAGCCGCACATTTCATCTTACAGTTTTTATGTAATAAGACCATCCTATACTGAATATAAGAACAAGCAATGTTCATTGTTACAGAAGGAAAATTCAGTTGCTGCATACAATGGGTAGACTAGCTACCAAAAGCTCGCAGGTGAAGAAGGGTGTTCAAGGCCACTATGCCACCAGCAGATGCAGGCTGCAATTGTCTAGGACATACCACAGAGCTAGAGAAGTCATGAATTGATTTAATTAAGTGCTATTTATGCCTTAACTATCTTCTATGATCAGAAGGAAATGGCCTGCACTAAAACACTGGAGGACTGGGAACTCACACACTATGAGATTACACCATTCATTTGTAGTAATAAGAGCGGCGGCGGGGCTGCGTCCCCAACACCCCAGCCGCCTGCTCGGCTAGCTTTTGCCCCGAAATAACAACACACACACTGTATTCATTTAAACACTGTTTGGCTCATTTCTACCTAGCCTCTTCTAGGCTAACTCTCGCACCTGGACTAGCCCATTTCTTATCATCTGTATAGCACTGGTCTTACCCGGAAGATTCTAGCCTATGTCCATCCTGGGTCGGAGCTTCATAGCGGGCGTCTTCCCGGGAGCTGGGAGCATGGCGTCTCTGCTGAGGTGTCTGCTCCCGAGAGGAGAGCTGTCGAGTCTGAGCTCACTTCCTCTTCCTCCCGGCATTCTGTTCTGTTTACTCCTCCCACCTATCTTCTAACCAATGAAATGGGCCAAGGCAGTTCCTTTATTAGCCAATGACCTTCCTCCATCATTCATTTATGCCTGAATACTAAAAAACTCATGGGCAAACTTCTCTACAACTTCCCGCCTACCTTTCTGATGTGCAGAGGGCAAAAAGACTTGTGCACACAGCTAAGCACTGGAGAAGCCGGAGAAGCTAAGCACACAGCTCAGCTCTTCAGCAGGATGAAGTGCAGCTGCTCTTCCTGGAAAGGCAGGAATGATGTATTTATAGAACACGGTGGTCCTCTGCTGTCTGGTTAAACAGGCTCTGCCTTGTCTCTGAGAGTTTAGGTTTTTAATTATCCTAGACCTTTCCCCCTAAATATTGAGTATTGTTTTTAGACCATAAAATCCACTATTATGAGTGAGGTCACTTGTAGTTTATAATAGCCTAAGTGACTTCTGTGTCATGGTAGGGCCAGGACAATCTCGACACCCAGAGCTGTTATGCTTACCTCAGCCAAACTCGCTAGACCCTAACTCTTGGGCACTATTTCTGAGTTTACCGTACCCATAGTACCCATTCTTGTAAAAGAAGCCAGGCATACTTTGTAAAGAATCTCAATGTAAACACGTCATAAATTGTTGTGAACTTGGAACTGAGTTAATTGTTAGCTGCATACTTTTTCAAAAATTGTGCTGTGCTTAAATAGGCTAAAGTAAAATGTTCTGTTTCAGGCTTTAGAGGTCTTGGTCCAGCATTAGTTACAATACAATCAGGCTGAGCCAAGTTTCATTCTTGTCTCCTCAAGGATTATCTTTTCCCTGCCTGCTGTAGAGCCTGCAGGGGAATCACCACACTGATGACTGTAGAGGTTCAACTTTAGGACTTCTTTGGTTTTAGCATAAGGAGAAGTGAGAAGAAGAAATATCATAGCTATTATTTGTATGGTGCAATTTGATCAGGACTTAGTGTACATACACGGAGTACACAGTTCAAGTAGAAGCTTCCTTTCAGTCTTCCAGAGCATGGATTTTCAAGGTTTAGTTATCATCAAGAGCGTGGCAGCTGTGCCTGCACCGCCTCTCATCGTCGCCAGCTCTGTACCCTCCCACTTCTCTCTGTACCCTCTCTCTGCACCCCTCGCTCTGAGCCCTCTCTCTGCACACTTTGCTTTGCACACCTCTGCTTTCATCATTGTCATGGAGAGCCCCCGACTTCTCTCTCCTTGAGAAGTACTGTGAGCATTTTCCCTGTTCCTTTTTTGAGGTGAGAAGCTTGCCTTTGTTTGACTACATCTTGCTGCTATTCTGGGGCCTCTTTTTATTCTTTTATGCTAGTCTGGTGTGCATACTGGAATTCCTCTAGCATGGCTCCTCTAATTGTGGTGATTCACTGAGAGAAATAGCAAGTCCTTAAGAAGCCAGCTATCAGCCCCGCTTGCCAAGCCTCTTCTGTTTACTGTGGCTCTTTGGAGAATTCATTTCACATGCTACTCTTGGGATATGTTTCTGCATACTGAGTAGATGGTAATTCCCATTTATTAAGCTACGACAACAAGTAAATATAGTAACATGCATAAGTTCTTGGTGTGTCATTTTGAAGCAGAATATAAAACTACAGCCAAAGGCTCTCCCAGTGACCAGGAGCAGATGAAATGCATGCCACCCACAGATGCTAAAGGACCACTGAAGCAAGATGCATTCATTTCACCTGACTGTTCTCTAACCTTTTGTACTGAGAGGACAGGTGGGGGGCAGTAGAGAAGCATTTATGCAGACATGGTGCTCAGCATCATGTACATGCAGTTCATAAATCAAGGAAGGAACAAAAGGAAGGGAGATGAAGAAAAGGATGCAAAGAGTTACCAGAGAACCTGTCTCTGAGGAATACAGAGGGAAGATTGAAAACCAATTCACCTGACACAGACAACAGACAGGACCTTTGTCTTGATGCTCCCAGCCTGAATTCATCCCTCTAGTAGCACAGAAGTTGAGATGGGATCAAGTCACAAGTTTTCTAGTGGTCCACTCTCATGGTATAAAGGAAGTAAAGGATGCAGCAGAGAGAGGAAGGGAAGATGCCTGGACATGCCGGTGACTTGGCTGTCATGGACTCTGTGCTGAGCTCAGATTATAGTGATGTCAAACAGAGAGTACTTTCGTCAGAGACCATAAATATGGATTTGTCCCACCTTGATCAAAGGTCAGGGAGTTCAGGCCTATTCTTGCTCCTTCGAGGTTATGACAGAGATTTGACCCGGGGTGTGCCTGCCTACAGGATGCTTGGCCTAGGGTGTGGTCGCTTTATGTCCTGCCAAAACAACAGAACACTTAGCTCAGGATATAGTTGCTTGATGTTTTGGGTATTGAAGAGGTAACTATTTTGTTTCTTGTTTATATCATGGTAAAGAAGTCTTGCCTTCTCCCCCACTTTTGGATTGGGATATATAAAGCATATGGGTATAAAAAGTGGGCAAATTCTGTATTCATTGGGTTGCCCTCCCAACTCTGTCTTTTTATCTGGTATCTCTGTTTTTTCTGCCTAACATTTTGAATCCACGCGCCCCTAATCTGGAATGTATGAACCCACTGAGGCTGGACTCCGCCATAGTTTTCTGAAAACAAAGCAAAAAAGAGAGTAGTAAAATGATGATCTCAGGGGCACCCGGCATGGCTACGTTATGTGACAGGAAGGAGATGAAAGAGTGGGATGAAGAGAGAAAGAATAAGAAGGCAGTGGGCACGGAGTATTTGAAATGAAAACAAAGACAAAAGGCTAAGGGTGTGGACGGTGCATGGATGTTAGCGAAGCGAGCGAAATGGTGGAAGCAGGAAATAGGTGTGACGTCATCTAACGGAGTCACTCATGGGAGGCTGTGATTCATTCTCCCTCTATGTTAGGCATGGTCTGTAACTCAAAGAAGAATACAAATGGGCTTATTTGTCCCTGATCCTGTGAGGTTATAGTGTCACTCAATGAACCAAATGCTGAGTGTCTACCATACCTAATAACACTCAAAGTGCCATGTGCAATTCAGCAACGTGCTGCCCGGACTCTAAGCAGGACTTACACCCTGCATATATCATCTGCAAGAATCGTCCGAGTGAAAGATCAATGCATCTGCCTTTGAGTCTTTGCCTCTGTTGGGCTGAATCAATAAGCACAGGTCTCCGTGTTTTCACTGGCAACAGACTGCTAGATATTGTGGTAATGTTCTGAAGGCTTTCTTATTTTACTTCCCCCTGTTTCCTTTCTGGTGCTTACTGCTGTCTGTCTAGGCTGGCTGCTAAGCATCAGACAACATGTGAGTGGAGACCCAAGACAAGGCAGAAATCATGCTGAAAAGCGAGATTAGAAAATCTAACAATGGAGGTGCATCACAAATTTAGACATAGTTAAAAATGAGTGCAGGGCAACGCAGAAAGTGTGGGAGTTGAAAATTACCCTGGGCTTCAGAATTTAAGATTACTGTCTTTTTTTTAAAAGAAAGAAAAAGAAAGAAAGAAAGAAAGAAAAAAAGAAAGAAAGAAGAAAAGGAAGCAAGGAAGGAAGGAAGGAAGGAAAGCTTTAGGAATTATAAGCTATGGAGAATGAGCCATTTCTTTAGCTTGAGAAAACTCTCGAGTGATGTTCAGATTGCACTTGGATAGCAACTTCCCAGAGACCACCTCAGACCCAGACTGGTGCTTGCTCAGTATGGGTGGACTATCACTATTTCTGTTTTTCTCCCCATTTTTATGCTTCCATGCCAATCATTTTGCTTTCTTTTCTTTGTTAAAAAAAAAAAAACATTTTCAATTGAGGTTTCTAATTCGATCCCAAATTTGAAATGCATCTCTAGTTGGAAGCAAATGACAAGAAGAATAGTTAAAAGGCAGCTGTATTTTGTCTTTCTGGGACGAAACGTAACTTTGGGCAAATATTTGTGATTTTTCTTCTTTTTAAATAATAATTAATATAACTGAAAGATGTTGACTTCAGCTATAAAAGCCCATGACCTTTCTCACACAAGTGCTAAACTTCCTTTTTGTAAAATGTAAATGAACTCTAGATCTCAGAGTTCTTGGGACTCCTATCACCTCAGGTAGGAAATCCCACCTCATGTGAGCATTCTATCAGCTCAGGTAGGAAATCCCACCTCATTCCAGCATTCTATCAGCTCAGGTAGGAAATCCCACCTCATGTGAGCATTCTTTAGCACACTGCACTAGGCATCAGCCTTGCTCTTTGACTCCCACTGCAAGAGGTTTGCTTGATCAGGGAGAGGGGTGCTTAAATTATGAGAATTTAAAAAATCAGCAATAAGCATTTTTTGGTAGAAAGGAATGAGTCAGATTAGTTGATATGCAAACAGTATCTTTGTGGTTTTCCTGTGTTGCTTTGACTTTAAAAATCAACATTGCTAATGCTGACATTAAACATTTATTTATTAAGCTCTTGTTTAGAAATCCTTAATGCTACCTCAGGCTAAGTCTTCACTCTCAAATATACAGAGTTCTTGAAAAAAGCTAGCAACATAATCTAGGTCAAGAAAAATCCTGTGCTGGATGAAGCTAAACCACCAAGGCAAGCAGTTATCCTGGCTTGAATTATCTAGATCCTAGGAATCTGCCTAAGTTGGTTTAATAAGCATACACATGAAATAGGCCTCATTACCTAAAGGTAGGCTAAGCTCAGGTGTAAAGGAATACCATAAAACAGGTCCCAGGAGAATCCTCTGCAACCGCTCACACTACAATACAGTAAACAGCTTTGGGAAATATTAAGATAAATACAATTATATATTCATGTATATGTCTGCATATGTGTACGTGCAGATACCTGTGTGTGAGTTTTGCTTTGGATAATGTGTAAAACTCTACACTGTTCATCCATGCTCAAAGCACTTGTGAATTTCAGTCTTCACACAATTTCAAACTCTTTTTTTACCTAATTATGCTATAAAGAATGTTACAGGGAAGAAATATTTGAAGGAATGAACATGGTGACCATGTCTCTGTACAGCAGTGACCCATTTTCACTGCACTTCCCCAGGAAATGAGAAGAAAAGCCTGGGGAAAAGGGATAGGATTGAAACCACCTGTGTGCAGGAAATCAAGAGAAAACACATGGAAAGGGAACTGGTAAACCACAGGGTAAATTGACCAAAGCAAACTGGTCCTGGGACAGCTAATGATAAGGACTAAAGCCTGTAATGCCAGGCTAGTTACCCTGTTCATCATAGATTCCTCTCATGTTTGTCTCTACCTGTGTGCTCCAGCTGATGTCACACTGTCCACTGTGTCTCCACCTGTGACCCTGCTGATGTCACACTGTCCACTGTCTGTCTTCACCTGTGACTCTGCTGATGTCACACTGTCCACTGTGTCTCCACCTGTGATCCTGCTGATGTCACACTGTCCACTGTGTCTCCACCTGTGACCCTGCTGATGTCACACTGTCCACTGTGTCTCCACCTGTGACCCTGCTGATGTCACACTGTCCACTGTGTCTCCACCTGTGACCCTGCTGATATCACACTGTCCACTGTCTGTCTCCACCTGTGACCCTGCTGATGTCACACTGTCCACTGTGTCTCCACCTGTGACCCTGCTGATGTCACACTGTCCACTGTGTCTCCACCTGTGATCCTGCTGATGTCACACTGTCCACTGTGTCTCCACCTGTGACCCTGTTGATATCACACTGTCCACTGTGTCTCCACCTGTGACCCTGCTGATGTCACACTGTCCACTGTGTCTCCACCTGTGACCCTGCTGATGTCACACTGTCCACTGTGTCTCCACCTGTGACCCTGCTGATGTCACACTGTCCACTGTGTCTCCACCTGTGACCCTGCTGATGTCACACTGTCCACTGTGTCCACACCTGTGACCCTGCTGATGTCACACTGTCCACTGTCTGTCTCCACCTGTGACCCTGTGATGTCACACTGTCCACTGTGTCTCCACCTGTGACCCTGCTGATGTCACACTGTCCACTGTGTCTCCACCTGTGACCCTGCTGATGTCACACTGTCCACTGTGTCTCCACCTGTGACCCTGCTGATCACACTGTCCACTGTCTGTCTCCACCTGTGACCCTGCTGATGTCACACTGTAAACTGTCTGTCTCCACCTGTGACCCTGCTGATGTCACACTGTCCACTGTGTCTCCACCTGTGACCCTGCTGATGTCACACTGTAAACTGTCTGTCTCCACCTGTGACCCTGCTGATGTCACACTGTCCACTGTGTCTCCACCTGTGACCCTGCTGATGTCACACTGTCCACTGTGTCTCCACCTGTGACCCTGCTGATGTCACACTGTCCACTGTGTCTCCACCTGTGACCCTGCTGATGTCACACTGTCCACTGTCTGTCTCCACCTGTGACCCTGCTGATGTCACACTGTCCACTGTGTCTCCACCTGTGACCCTGCTGATGTCACACTGTCCACTGTGTCTCCACCTGTGACCCTGCTGATGTCACACTGTCCACTGTGTCTCCACCTGTGACCCTGCTGATGTCACACTGTCCACTGTGTCTCCACCTGTGACCCTGCTGATGTCACACTGTCCACTGTGTCTCCACCTGTGACCCTGCTGATATCACACTGTCCACTGTGTCTCCACCTGTGACCCTGCTGATGTCACACTGTCCACTGTGTCTCCACCTGTGACCCTGCTGATGTCACACTGTCCACTGTGTCTCCACCTGTGACCCTGCTGATGTCACACTGTCCACTGTCTGTCTCCACCTGTGACCCTGCTGATGTCACACTGTCCACTGTCTGTCTCCACCTGTGACCCTGCTGATGTCACACTGTCCACTGTCTGTCTCCACCTGTAACCCTGCTGATGTCACACTGTCCACTGTGTCTCCACCTGTGTCCCTGCTGATGTCACACTGTCCACTGTCTGTCTCCACCTGTGACCCTGCTGATGTCACACTGTCCACTGTCTGTCTCCACCTGTGACCCTGCTGATGTCACACTGTCCACTGTGTCTCCACCTGTGACCCTGCTGATGTCACACTGTCCACTGTGTCTCCACCTGTGACCTTGCTGATGTCACACTGTCCACTGTGTCTCCACCTGTGACCCTGCTGATGTCACACTGTCCACTGTCTGTCTCCACCTGTGACCCTGCTGATGTCACACTGTCCACTGTGTCTCTACCTGTGACCCTGCTGATGTCACACTGTCCACTGTGTCTCTAACTGTGACCCTGCTGATGTCACACTGTCCACTGTCTGTCTCCACCTGTGACCCTGCTGATGTCACACTGTCCACTGTGTCTCCACCTGTGACCCTGCTGATGTCACACTGTCCACTGTGTCTCCACCTGTGACCCTGCTGATGTCACACTGTCCACTGTGTCTCCACCTGTGACCCTGCTGATGTCACACTGTCCACTGTGTCTCCACCTGTGACCCTGCTGATGTCACACTGTCCACTGTGTCTCCACCTGTGACCCTGCTGATGTCACACTGTCCACTGTGTCTCCACCTGTGACCCTGCTGATGTCACACTGTCCACTGTGTCTCCACCTGTGACCCTGCTGATGTCACACTGTCCACTGTGTCTCCACCTGTGACCCTGCTGATGTCACACTGTCCACTGTGTCTCCACCTGTGACCCTGCTGATGTCACACTGTCCACTGTGTCTCCACCTGTGACCCTGCTGATGTCACACTGTAAACTGTCTGTCTCCACCTGTGACCCTGCTGATGTCACACTGTCCACTGTGTCTCCACCTGTGACCCTGCTGATGTCACACTGTCCACTGTGTCTCCACCTGTGACCCTGCTGATGTCACACTGTCCACTGTGTCTCCACCTGTGACCCTGCTGATGTCACACTGTCCACTGTCTGTCTCCACCTGTGACCCTGCTGATGTCACACTGTCCACTGTGTCTCCACCTGTGACCCTGCTGATGTCACACTGTCCACTGTGTCTCCACCTGTGACCCTGCTGATGTCACACTGTCCACTGAGTCTCCACCTGTGACCCTGCTGATGTCACACTGTCCACTGTGTCTCCACCTGTGACCCTGCTGATGTCACACTGTCCACTGTGTCTCCACCTGTGACCCTGCTGATGTCACACTGTCCACTGTGTCTCCACCTGTGACCCTGCTGATGTCACACTGTCCACTGTGTCTCCACCTGTGACCCTGCTGATGTCACACTGTCCACTGTGTCTCCACCTGTGACCCTGCTGATGTCATACTGTCCACTGTCTGTCTCCACCTGTGTCCCTGCTGATATCACACTGTCCACTGTCTGTCTCCACCTGTGACCCTGCTGATGTCACACTGTCCACTGTCTGTCTCCACCTGTGACCCTGCTGATGTCACACTGTCCACTGTGTCTCCACCTGTGACCCTGCTGATGTCACACTGTCCACTGTCTGTCTCCACCTGTGACCCTGCTGATGTCACACTGTCCACTGTGTCTCCACCTGACCCTGCTGATGTCACACTGTCCACTGTCTGTCTCCACCTGTGACCCTGCTGATGTCACACTGCCCACGGTGTCTCCACCTGTGACCCTGCTGATGTCATACTGTCCACTGCCTGTCTCCACCTGTGACCCTGCTGATGTCACACTGTCCACTGTGTCTCTACCTGTGACCCTGCTGATGTCACACTGTCCACTGTGTCTCCACCTGTGACCCTGCTGATGTCACACTGTCCACTGTGTCTCCACCTGTGTCCCTGCTGATGTCACACTGTCCACTGTGTCTCCACCTGTGACCCTGCTGATGTCACACTGTCCACTGTGTCTCCACCTGTGACCCTGCTGATATCACACTGTCCACTGTCTGTCTCCACCTGTGACCCTGCTGATATCACACTGTCCACTGTCTGTCTCCACCTGTGACCCTTCTGATGTCACACTGTCCACTGTCTGTCTCCACCTGTGACCCTGCTGATGTCACACTGTCCACTGTGTCTCCACCTGTGACCTTGCTGATGTCACACTGTCCACTGCCTGTCTCCACCTGTGACCCTGCTGATGTCACACTGTCCACTGTCTGTCTCCACCTGTGACCCTGCTGATGTCACACTGTCCACTGTGTCTCCACCTGTGACCCTGCTGATGTCACACTGTCCACTGTGTCTCCACCTGTGACCCTGCTGATGTCACACTGTCCACTGTGTCTCCACCTGTGACCCTGCTGATGTCACACTGTCCACTGTGTCTCCACCTGTGACCCTGCTGATGTCACACTGTCCACTGTGTCTCCACCTGTGACCCTGCTGATGTCACACTGTCCACTGTGTCTCCACCTGTGACCCTGCTGATGTCACACTGTCCACTGTGTCTCCACCTGTGACCCTGCTGATGTCACACTGTCCACTGTCTGTCTCCACCTGTGACCCTGCTGATGTCACACTGTCCACTGTGTCTCCACCTGTGACCCTGCTGATGTCACACTGTCCACTGTGTCTCCACCTGTGACCCTGCTGATGTCACACTGTCCACTGTCTGTCTCCACCTGTGACCCTGCTGATGTCACACTGTCCACTGTCTGTCTCCACCTGTGACCCTGCTGATGTCACACTGTCCACTGTCTGTCTCCACCTGTAACCCTGCTGATGTCACACTGTCCACTGTGTCTCCACCTGTGTCCCTGCTGATGTCACACTGTCCACTGTCTGTCTCCACCTGTGACCCTGCTGATGTCACACTGTCCACTGTCTGTCTCCACCTGTGACCCTGCTGATGTCACACTGTCCACTGTGTCTCCACCTGTGACCCTGCTGATGTCACACTGTCCACTGTGTCTCCACCTGTGACCTTGCTGATGTCACACTGTCCACTGTGTCTCCACCTGTGACCCTGCTGATGTCACACTGTCCACTGTCTGTCTCCACCTGTGACCCTGCTGATGTCACACTGTCCACTGTGTCTCTACCTGTGACCCTGCTGATGTCACACTGTCCACTGTGTCTCTAACTGTGACCCTGCTGATGTCACACTGTTCACTGTCTGTCTCCACCTGTGACCCTGCTGATGTCACACTGTCCACTGTGTCTCCACCTGTGACCCTGCTGATGTCACACTGTCCACTGTGTCTCCACCTGTGACCCTGCTGATGTCACACTGTCCACTGTGTCTCCACCTGTGACCCTGCTGATGTCACACTGTAAACTGTCTGTCTCCACCTGTGACCCTGCTGATGTCACACTGTCCACTGTGTCTCCACCTGTGACCCTGCTGATGTCACACTGTCCACTGTGTCTCCACCTGTGACCCTGCTGATGTCACACTGTCCACTGTGTCTCCACCTGTGACCCTGCTGATGTCACACTGTCCACTGTGTCTCCACCTGTGACCCTGCTGATGTCATACTGTCCACTGTCTGTCTCCACCTGTGACCCTGCTGATGTCACACTGTCCACTGTGTCTCCACCTGTGACCCTGCTGATGTCACACTGTAAACTGTCTGTCTCCACCTGTGACCCTGCTGATGTCACACTGTCCACTGTGTCTCCACCTGTGACCCTGCTGATGTCACACTGTCCACTGTGTCTCCACCTGTGACCCTGCTGATGTCACACTGTCCACTGTGTCTCCACCTGTGACCCTGCTGATGTCACACTGTCCACTGTCTGTCTCCACCTGTGACCCTGCTGATGTCACACTGTCCACTGTGTCTCCACCTGTGACCCTGCTGATGTCACACTGTCCACTGTGTCTCCACCTGTGACCCTGCTGATGTCACACTGTCCACTGAGTCTCCACCTGTGACCCTGCTGATGTCACACTGTCCACTGTGTCTCCACCTGTGACCCTGCTGATGTCACACTGTCCACTGTGTCTCCACCTGTGACCCTGCTGATGTCACACTGTCCACTGTGTCTCCACCTGTGACCCTGCTGATGTCACACTGTCCACTGTGTCTCCACCTGTGACCCTGTGATGTCACACTGTCCACTGTGTGTCTCCACCTGTGACCCTGCTGATGTCATACTGTCCACTGTCTGTCTCCACCTGTGTCCCTGCTGATATCACACTGTCCACTGTGTCTCCACCTGTGACCCTGCTGATGTCACACTGTCCACTGTGTCTCCACCTGGGACCCTGCTGATGTCACACTGTCCACTGTGTCTCCACCTGTGACCCTGCTGATGTCACACTGTCCACTGTCTGTCTCCACCTGTGTCCCTGCTGATATCACACTGTCCACTGTGTCTCCACCTGTGACCCTGCTGATGTCACACTGTCCACTGTGTCTCCACCTGGGACCCTGCTGATGTCACACTGTCCACTGTGTCTCCACCTGGGACCCTGCTGATGTCACACTGTCCACTGTGTCTCCACCTGTGACCTTGCTGATGTCACACTGTCCACTGTCTGTCTCCACCTGTGACCCTGCTGATGTCACACTGTCCACTGTGTCTCCACCTGTGACCCTGCTGATGTCACACTGTCCACTGTCTGTCTCCACCTGTGACCCTGCTGATGTCACACTGCCCACGGTGTCTCCACCTGTGACCCTGCTGATGTCATACTGTCCACTGCCTGTCTCCACCTGTGACCCTGCTGATGTCACACTGTCCACTGTGTCTCTACCTGTGACCCTGCTGATGTCACACTGTCCACTGTGTCTCCACCTGTGACCCTGCTGATGTCACACTGTCCACTGTGTCTCCACCTGTGTCCCTGCTGATGTCACACTGTCCACTGTGTCTCCACCTGTGACCCTGCTGATGTCACACTGTCCACTGTGTCTCCACCTGTGACCCTGCTGATATCACACTGTCCACTGTCTGTCTCCACCTGTGACCCTGCTGATATCACACTGTCCACTGTCTGTCTCCACCTGTGACCCTTCTGATGTCACACTGTCCACTGTCTGTCTCCACCTGTGACCCTGCTGATGTCACACTGTCTACTGTGTCTCCACCTGTGACCTTGCTGATGTCACACTGTCCACTGCCTGTCTCCACCTGTGACCCTGCTGATGTCACACTGTCCACTGTCTGTCTCCACCTGTGACCCTGCTGATGTCACACTGTCCACTGTGTCTCCACCTGTGACCTTGCTGATGTCACACTGTCCACTGTGTCTCCACCTGTGACCCTGCTGATGTCACACTGTCCACTGTGTCTCCACCTGTGACCCTGCTGATGTCACACTGCCCACGGTGTCTCCACCTGTGACCCTGCTGATGTCACACTGTCCACTGTGTCTCCACCTGTGACCCTGCTGATGTCACACTGTCCACTGTGTCTCCACCTGTGACCCTGCTGATGTCACACTGTCCACTGTGTCTCCACCTGTGACCCTGCTGATGTCACACTGTCCACTGTGTCTCCACCTGTGACCCTGCTGATGTCACACTGTCCACTGTCTGTCTCCACCTGTGACCCTGCTGATGTCACACTGTCCACTGTGTCTCCACCTGTGACCCTGCTGATGTCACACTGTCCACTGTCTGTCTCCACCTGTGACCCTGCTGATGTCACACTGTCCACTGTGTCTCCACCTGTGACCCTGCTGATGTCACACTGTCCACTGTGTCTCCACCTGTGACCCTGCTGATGTCACACTGTCCACTGTCTGTCTCCACCTGTGACCCTGCTGATGTCACACTGTCCACTGTCTGTCTCCACCTGTGACCCTGTGATGTCACACTGTCCACTGTGTGTCTCCACCTGTGACCCTGCTGATGTCACACTGTCCACTGTGTCTCCACCTGTGACCCTGCTGATGTCACACTGTCCACTGTGTCTCCACCTGTGACCCTGCTGATGTCACAATACCCATTCCATTTTTCTACCTTCTTTCTTAGTCTTTTCCTTCCTTTTCCCTCTTCCTTCCCTTCCCCTCCTTCCTTTCTTCCTCTCCTTCTCCCCCTCCTTTTCCTCCTCTTCCTCTTACTCCTCCTCTTCTTCCTCCTTCTTCAATGTTTATCCAGTGTTCCTCAATCAGCCTGAGTATCTTTATTCTCACTCTTCAGGTCTTAATTGAAAGGACATACAGGAAGATACATAGTATTTATGTAAACTCAGCAGACTCTTCCATTCTTTCTCAATGTTTCGCCATATTGAACTCTGCATTTTTGTCTAAATAGCATTTATCATAAACTTTCCTCATGTATGGTTGTTTTTTTTAAGTCAAGTTTTCCTTACTGAACTTCAAGTACTGGGAAGGCAAGAATGGGCATGTCTGTGCTGTTTAATCGTGTAAAGCCTTTCAGAGGTCACTTCCTAATGGGTAATGATATTTTGTTAGTGTATGCTGTTTAATTGTGTAAAGCCTTTCAGAGGTCACTTCCTAATGGGTGATGATATTTTGTTAATATTTGCATTTTTGTATATATCCAGCATACCTGAAGCCCCCAATATAATTTAATATAAAGAAAGCAATTAATTTATCTTCAGAGTCTGCTCAACTACCTTTCAATATTCACTCACACTTATCTAGGTCATCAAATAGCAGAACTATAAAACAGTTTGTTAATAAGGAAGTAATATGCTTGCATAGTTATCAGTGTAACGAATGGATGGAGAATGACTCCTCTACCTGATATATGTTGTGTTCCTCAACAGCTTAAGTCTGTGTTCATTGTTCCTCTGGTTTTATGGCTCTGTAAAGTACAAAGGAACAAACTTTTAGAATTTTGTTTTATGTACATACAAAAAATACCTTAATAAAATACCCACAAATATTTCAAATACATCACTTGATATACTTCCAATGAGTAGCATTACAAATATAGGGGACTTATTAACACACTGTACATAGAACACTGTTTACTTCTAGTCAAAGTTAATATACTTCAGAAAGTTCACTAGAAGAATTGCCATTGCCCCTTATTTCTTATTCGCCTGTGCCTAGCTCCCTTCTTTGCCAGACACTGCTCTAAGTTACATAGATTAACTTTCATTACTCATAGCCAAGGGTCAACATGAGGTCAACTCAGTAGTGCCGCATTACCCAAACCCAACATATTCCAAGAAAGCCTGTCTCAGGACCAGCCTCTAGTGGACTGCTGGGTGACGACCTCTGAATTCTTGAAACAGTCTGATACTAGTGTCTGCTTTTTCAGACCTTAGTGGCATTTATTCTTAGTGTCATCTCTCCGTTTATAGTATTGTCTCCTCCTCACTTTTGAAATCCTCTGTCCATTTTCCTCGTCCCCCATCCATAGTATCTGTGTCCACCTTTTCCCCCTCTATAACTTCTCCTCTCATATTGTAGTTGCTTTTAAGTTGTCTGGTTTCTGTAGTTATTCTAAGTTATACACATAAAAGTCATAAGAATAGTATTGTTTTGCCCTTACATCAAATGACATAATATATTCATGTGTTTGTATAAGTGTATGTGTATAAAGTCAGGACTGTTGCTCTTGGTTGTTTCCCAGAACTTGAAAGTGAATCTCTATTGCTTAAGACACCATGTATTTGGGACACAGAACTTGAGAGAACCTAGCTGGATGCAACCCAAAATCATCTTAAGAGATCTCATTTGAGTGTGATGGATTCAACAATGTTATGAAAGTAAGTGCTAGAAATTTTCACAGTGAGAAATTATTTAAAAGTTACAACTGGAGAGAATATAGCCAACCAATGGGTCACTAAGTAGATGCAGAACAAAAAGCAGTGCACCAGTCACAGAAAAATGTCATATGCTTGGCTTGCTAAGCGTTTATTCAGCTAGAAGCTGCTGCAAAAGATACTTTGGCCTAATGATCGTTATGTGTCTATGATGGTAGCTTCATCCTAACTTGAACAAACCATAAGTTATCCATAATTTCAAGTCCACCCAGAAATTAACACTGTGCCCCCTTGTACATATTGCATATGGCTGAGCCCTGTCCTGAATATCATTACATTTAAAATTGTGATGAGTCTATTTATACAAATAAAATATGATGATTCAAGCTACGGAGAAACACTGTCTCAAAAATCAAAAAAAATGATGATTCAGAAGTAAACACATTCTCATGTGATATATAGTGTCCCAACAAGTCCTTAAATGATCTTTTTAAATACAAGAAAAACATACACAAGGGGAGATCCTCACACAGTGATGATTAAATGCACTTAAATAAACAGGACACTTGTGCAAGTCCAAAGGACAAAATTCTAGGATGCAGAAAGATCAGCTGTGTTATATGAGCCTGGATCTTTCAGGCTCAATTTGTTCCCATTGTGGTGCTATTCAGCACATGCAGTTCCCATCATCATTTGCTCTAATCTCCTGCAGGCCATAGACCCCTTAAATAAACACCCCAGTGGAGTTAGTGCACACAGTAAATCTCATTTAACACTTATCATTACCTTCTAAATAAACTACCAAATGGGAAATTTCCATTAATTAGAACATGAAAGTTTTCTTTAAAACAAACAATAAAATTCTATTATAAGTGACTTCTGGGCCTTAGGCTGGATTGAACATTATCATTTATGGTTAGGATGTGGCACGTTCAAATTGGCTGAAATGGTTCCATCTGGGATCTTTCTTCCATTACAGAAGTCGGTGCATTCTTTGGTCTCTGTATCCATTCTCTCTGTGGTCCTGACTGGCTGTTCATCACACCCAGCCTCCCGTTCTACAGAAGAGTTATGTGGATCAACTTAGTGGGAGCTCTGTTTAGGATTGCTGCCTTTGTCATGTTGCCCCACAGAGGACACGTGGGTTTCAAATGCTTTATGTTGACCTGAGACATCCTGGGTGACTCTGAGCAAGAGCCTCCCTTCCCAGTAAAAGGTTTTAGGGTACACTAACACCAGAAGCTGAGAAAGGATGAGTTGAGAAGTGATCAACAGCCCAGCAGAGAGCATGTTAGGTGACTCAGGGGATCTTAAGTACAGAGGTCTTCCAGTGACCACCCCAAAATAAAACCTCTCTTTCCTACTGGTACTGGCATTTCTATATCTGCTTCACACGACATCTATATGTAGTTATTAAATGTTATTTTCATCACTCTCTTCTAAAATAAACAATTCCATCTCCAACAGCTACTTTCCAAATTCTTACTCTGCAGCCTATTTCCACCACCCACTTTAAGACCAAAGGGCAATTTAGCCGTCACTAAGGTCCAGCTCAAAATGGTCTTAATTCAACCATACAATACTACAAAAAATTGTTAGAATTGATAAAATAACTCAATCATATTCCCAGGTTGTAAAGTAAATTTGCAACAATAACTTTTCTGTGTAATAGTAATAAATAGAAAGTAAATCATTCAAAATATATGAATGTAACTTCCCATAGCAGCAACAATAACTTGAATCATTACAGCTGTAACAACAAAATTAATGAAATACTTATGAAGAGCAGTGTAAATAAAATTAGAGAAAGCTGTAAGAAGAGCTAAGGAGCGAAAATGCACGCATGAGCGGGAAAGTATTTGCAATGAAAGTATCACTTGTTGCACAAATTAATTTCTAGTTTTGATGCAATTCAAGTAAAAATTCCAGTGGGAGTAATTTTACAGCCTGTTAATTTTTTCTGGAGTTCATTGAAGCTGTGGATCATAAAGTAAATTTTGAATATGGATATTAAAGAGATGCATTTGCACTAATGATAAAATGTTTCTGTAACCCGACACTTAACACAGTACAGAAATGACTCTGAAAGGGATGCGGGTATTAATGGCACAATATGGGACTCTTCCCAAATATATTACCTTATACATTCTTTCATTTAACATTGTGTAGCCCCCGACAGGCACTAGGTGATACCATGCTACTTATTAAAATGGCAACACCGTTACTTCATTCTCCCATTGATTTTGGAGGGGGTCAAATTCATTGATATCTTATTTAGTATAATTTAATTTAAAGTGACACAAGACCCCATGGAAGTAGACAGAGAGAAAATTCAAATTCAACATACATTAAAACATGAACTACAAATACAGCAGAAGAAAATTTTCTAGTCGTTGCCTGCCTAAGTTTCAGAATTAAATCAAATATATTCTATTAGGTATAGATGATAGCTTTAGGTATATTATTTAGGTGATCACAAGGAAATGCAAAATAAAAATAAAATTAAGTGTAGTTTATTTGCATACAATTTTAGAGAGACCAAGTATGCTTTTGAAATCTTTATGATTATACAAAGAAAATGTCTGGCACGTTATACTAAAGAAAAACTCCTCTAGCTTAAATATCAAAATAAAATTAGATGCTATTTGTAATAGCTCTGCTGCAATAAAATGTATTTTAAATAAACATTTAACACTAAGTAGATAAGTAGCCAAAGGATAATTTACAATTAGAAACAGCTCTTTGAGGAACAAATGGAAGAGTATTTGACATTATTAGTACCCAGGAAAATAACTAGTAAAGCAACAACCAGAAATAGTTGATCTAACATATTGGCAAGAAGAAAAAATGTTCACATTTGAAGCTTTTCAGGGATTACTTTAAACCCTATTTTTCCGGCATCCCCAAACATAGTTCTTGGCCCTGTACTAGAACATCAAGCAGCATTCAAACGCCACGTAGTTAGGAGAAGATGCCCCTGTCAAATATGTTGTATCTTAACATCTATCAAACACGCTTTTAGGTAACTGATTGTCAAGCATCAGCATGGTCTTAGGAATAAGTATGCTGAGCAATCACATGAAATTACAAAATTGTTTCTTCATGATAATCCAAGAAAAAGTGTGGTACTGGCTTCCCAGAAAATGGCTTCTCAGTAAACACATGTCCACACTTTCAATGTGGTAGTTTTAAGCAGTTCTAGTTATAGGATTCTATTCTAGGGAAGTAACCTCAAACATAAGGGGAACATAAGCCAGGTGTGGCATCAGCTCACACCTCCATCTTGCAGTCAAAAGAAGGCTGAGGAAAGACCAGCAGTACTGATATCACCTAGAGCTACAGGGTGGGTTGAGGGCCAGCTAGACCTATAGAATGTGAATGTGAGTCCATCACAAAACAAATAAAAGTGGGAGGGAGAGAGGGGGGGAAGAGAGAGAGAGAGGGAGAGAGAGAGAGAGAGAGAGAGAGAGAGAGAGAGGGAGGGAGGGAGGGAGGGAGGGAGGGAGGGAGGGAGAGAGAGAGAGAGAGAGAGAGAGAGAGAGAGAGAGAGAGAGAGAGAGAAAGGGGAAGAGAGAGAGAATAAGGAAAGAAAGAACAGAGAATTTCTACAGTATGTATTAAATAGGAAAAACTAGAATGTGCCTAAAAATTAACAATAAAAAATACTCGAAAATGTGTGTTATATTAACTTGGTTGACTATTATCACCATTACACACAGACTCAAGAAGAGTCAAAACTTCTCAGAGGCTCACAGTGCAATGCTAAGTCCACATAATATTCAAAGTTGTCTTTCTCCATTCTGAGAATGCTATTCTAGAGCAAGTAAGACTTCAGATACCCATCCTCAATCCTCTGTCCTCATTAATACATTAGTAGGTTCTCTTAGCTATGAGAAATTAATATATGGCGATCCTCAAATGTTATTTCTTTATGAATAGTAGAATTAGAAAATCCCAGTGGTTTAAATGGGACCTATCATACAGTAAGATTTCGCAACCTCAACTGTAGCATTTATGTTAGTTATTAAGCAAGAAGCTAATCCATCCATACCATAATTTAGATAATCCCTGGGCTTGTGGGAGACAGACCAGTATGGATACTCTTTAGTACAGAACCTGTGAGGAGAATGGTTCTTCTGTCTGGAAAGGCTCCCCTGCTGACGCACAGCCAGGCAAATGTCAGAAACCCATTGCTGATTCTTCCTTGCAATCTGAGTGCAGGCATGTGGCCTGGGCCTGTGATGGACACAGAGCCAGCTCAGAGCATATGCTTCACAGAAGCCATCTGGCTGTCTATTCTGGGAAGCGACACCTCTGCCATGTCTAGGAAGCAATGAAGCAGAGGCTCAACCCTCAGGTATTGTGTTTGGTGTTTAGGCAAAAGCTCATGGGCCAGAAGCAGCCAAAGTGTATCATGTCTGTTTGGATACAGAGATCCTAGGATCCTAGGAGGGAGACCTCCAGGCATAAACCTCTCAGTGGAACCTAGACAATTCTTTCTTTATTACATCCTTCTTACATACACACACACACACACACACACACACACACACAGCAGTCATATAAGGTTATATTATGTAATAATTTAAATTTTTAATCTAAAGTTGTTTTCTTTCAATTTCTAAAACATTTTCACATGTACCACCAATGCATCGGTTTCTTGGCACTACAACCATCTCTGTTGGATAATTTCACCTTTCTGAAGGTCTTCAAAGGAATAAATACTTTTTTAAAGTACAGAATAGATCAGATGTTTGTGGCTAGACTAAAACACATGAATATTCAGATGAAAAGTGATAATATTTTTTAACTTTTAATGTTCAAACATTCTCATATTCCTTGAAAACATGGATCACTTATTGAAAGAAAAATACGTTTATCGGTAACTTGTAGCGTCATTTGAAACATGAACAGCTCAGGTTCACTAGCTAGGCAAGACCTTTCAAGATCTGTTGTTGTGTCTGGTCCCTCATCTGTCATTTGAGTCACCTTTACCCAGTGCCCTGATCAGACTGTCATCCCCAGTGAAAGAGGATTCACTGAACTGTTGTCCCAGAAGCAAAGCAGACACTTCATGCCTCAGTGTCTGTCTGTTACAAAGCTTTTCTCTGGGTGCCGAACTGAAAATGGATTAGGAATTTTTCTGGTGAGTTGAGAGGGACAAAGATGATGATTATTTTATTTCTTGGGGGCTCTCTTTTTAATCAATTTGTTAAAAACTCATTTGTGGAAAGGGCACCACCATTGAACAAAAGTGGCAGCCTACAGAACGGGAAAAGAGTTTTCACCAACTCTACCTTTAACAGAGGGCTAATACCCAACACACATAAAGAACCCAATAAGCTAGATATCAAGAAAACAAATAACGGAAACAAAAATGGGATGTGCGCCTGAACAGAGAACTCTCTAAAGAGGAAACTCAAAATGACTGAGAAGCACTAAAAGAAATATTCAACATCTTTTGTCATCAGGGAAAGGCAAAGCAGAACAACTCTGAGATTCCCTCTTACATCTGTCAGAATGGCAATGATCAACAAAAACACGTGACAGCTCATGCTGGCGAAGACACAAAGCAAGGGGGACAATCCGCTATTGCTATTAGGAGAGCAAACCTGTACAGTCACTATGGAAATCACTGTGGCAGTTCCGCAGAAAGATGGAAACTGATCTACTTCAAGATCTAGTTATATCACTCTCGGGCATACACCCAAGGGACACTTCATCTTACCCCAAACACACTTGATCAAACATGTTTGTTGCTGTTCTATTAATAAGAGGTAGAAACTGGAAACAATCCAGAACTCCATCAACAGAAGAATGGATAAAGCAAATGTGGTACCAAATGGAGTATTACTTCAGTCATTAAAAAAAATACACACTTAAATGAATGTAACTAGAAAAAAAAATCTAGAATGAGGCAATTCAGACCCAGAAGGAGAAATTTGGTAAGCGTTCATTTATATGTAAATATAAGTCAATGATAACCAAGCTACAATCTACAGAATCAGTGGTTAGGTGTAGAGCAAGGGACAGGTGTAGTAATATGAGCTGTGGGGCTGTGTCCCCAGCACCCCGGCCGCCTGGCTACCTTATGCCCCGAAATAACAACACACAAATTGTATTCATTTAAACACTGCTTGGCCCTTTAGCTCTAGCCCTTACTGGCTAATTCTGATATCCCGATCAACCCATCTCTAATAATCTGTGTAGCCCCGGTCTTACTGGGAAAGATTCAGCATGTCTGACCGACAAGAGCATGGCATCTCTCTGAGCTCACTTCCTCTTCCTCCCAGCATTCTGTTCTGTTTACTCCTCCCACCTATGTTTTAACCTATCAGGGCCAAGCAGTTTCTTTATTGCTTAACCAATGAAATCAAAAGATTGATATATGACACTCCCACATCAGACAGGAGCTGGGGGAGATAGATCTCCTTAGGAAACAGAATAGCTATAGACAGATGTGTTGAGGGAGAGGGGGTTGAATGTGGGAGGATCAAATGGGGAGGGGAAATGGAAAGAGAGTTAGAGAAGGCATATGGGGAGAGACAGGGACATTTGAGGGGTAGTATGGATACCAAACACAGTAGAGACTTCCTAAAACATACATACATATATATATACATATATATATATATATATATATACACAAATTACCTAAATAAAATTGTCAAATAATAGGGGAGATAGAGCCCCAGCTTGCTATCTCTTGTCACTAAATGAAACTTCTTGTACCAGATACAGTTATATCTAATTGAGGTGTTGGCCAAAGGAGTCCCATTTGGAATCTCCAAACAATCTGGGCTATCACCAAGACTATAGGTTATTCTGCATAAATTAACAGCAAAGCCACATTGCTAAAAACAACTCCACATAACTCGTTGAACGTGGAGAAGTTGAGACAATGCCTTCATCTCTATGTTCTAGCATCTTTGTTACAGAAAGGTACTCTGCATGCTACAAAAAAGACCCCATAAATACCAACTTAGTTATAAATGCTTTGATTAACAATGCTGTCTGCCTAGAAGATGACACATAGCTTCTGGGAGTAACAAAACAATATCTGATTTGACTTAAGGCCCACTCCACAAGATGGAACCCACATTTAATACTGCTTGGGTGACTAAGAACCCGAGACTAGATAGGTCAGGGACCTAGGGGAAAAAAACAAACGTTGCCATTCTATAAACAAATGAACAAGAGAAAAACAACAAAAAAAATCAATAAAATGATTTAATGAGATTCTGATATACTCACAGACCAATGCCTTGCCCAGTCAACATCAGAGAAGTTCCCTCCTTCAGTGACCCACAAATAAACATGGAGAGAGTAAGAAACTTCAGAACACTCAACCCTAAAAGGGACATCTTCATCAAATCCCTCCCCTCAAGAATCAGTGAAACCTGTGGAAGAGGAGGCAGAGAGAGTGTAAGAGCCAGAGGGGATGGAGGACACCAAGAAAGCAAGACCCTCAAAATTAACAAGATCAAAGTTCTTATGAACTCAGAGGGCCTGCGCAAGTCTGCACCAGGTGTTCTGCGTAAATAGATTGTAGCTTCTAGTTTAGCGTTCTTATCGAATTCCTCAGTGTGTGAATTACAATAGGTCTCTGGTTCTTGTGCCTTCTCTTAGGCTCGTTTCCTTCTGTTTGCTTGTTTTATGCAATTCTGATGTGCTTGCTTTTATTTTATCTTATTATATTTTAGTTTATTAGTATCCCTTAGAAAAGTCCGTTTGTTTTCTAGAGAGAGATGTAAGAGAGTGGCTCGGGATGGAAGGGGAGGTAGGAAAGAAACCGGAAGGAGTAGAGGGAGGAGAAATTCAATCATGATATATTATGTGAGGAAGAAAAGCTATTTCCAATAAAAGGTAAAAAGAAAAAGAGCTATTTAAGCTAAATTAAACATTTAATCTTATTAGGTGAAGAAACATTCTTTCAAATACTTCAGCTATTATCAAATATTGTTAGATTGTGGCAGTGGCCTATTATTTCCTTAGAGTCAGTAAGAACCTGTTCCTCTCCAGCCAGGGACTGTAGCTTAGTGAAAGGGTGCTTGCTTGGGTGGGATGCAGAAAGCATTCCGCACTGCCAAAAATCAGCTGTTTTTCAATACTGACCCAAAACAGATTTCTGAAATGTTCTTTTGCCATTCGTGACTATTCTATTCGTCCCCAGCTGAGACTCTTATATCGGTTCTTAAGATCCCAGCTTGGCTTTCATGCTCAGAAGGCCCTTGGATACTTGTTTCTGTGCCAGTCCTTCGTTTCCTGGGCAACCTGTTCCTCCAAAGCAAAGATGAAACTGGCCATACCCAATCACAGTCTCCCGTCTCTTCAGCCCTCAGCTCATCGTTTCTTTGATCCATGAGAAGTAAACAAAGCTCTGCCTTCCCTGGGTTGTAACTTCAAAGGAAATTTGGAATCCAATACAACACACAAAGATTTGAACCTGGCAAAGGAAACCTCCTCTATTTTTATTTTTTCTTGAAACAGCTCACCAGATTTAAGAGCAAAACCTAGAGCATTACCCCCTGAACCTTCCCACTGGCCCAAAGACACTTAAACATTAATAACTTGTTTTCTAATAAAGATTAGCACTCCTAAGTCATGAATCATGTGAAATTAAAAACCCTAAGAAAAAAATAGTTACTTAGTGATATTGGTTCTCAATACAGGTATGTATTTCTGCTCAATTTTATGACCTACAAAGTCAAAGTGTGGAAGTCGCTTTTGCCACAACATAGAAGGCTGAGCTGTTCAGTTGGTACTCAGATAGCATGCATGAAGTCATGGGTTGTCTCTCCAGGACCAGCCACATAAACCAATAACCTAACGGCCCATTTATACTTCAATTTTTATTATATTTAGTGTGTGTGTGTGTGTTTGTGTGTGTGTGTGTACACACGCAGATTCATATGTGTGTTTGCACATGTGCACAGTAAACATATGGAAGTCGGAGAATGACTTCCAGAGTCCATTCTCTCCTTCTACACTGTGGGTCTCAGGGGTCAAACTTGGGTCACTGAGATTTGGTGACAAGTACCCTTACCCCCTGAACCTGCTAACTGGCCCAAAGATAAACTTGGATAGCTTGTTTACTAATAAAGATTAGAACTCGTAAGTCATGGATCATGTGAAATATAAACCCATGCAAACCCGTAAACTATTGCTCAATGTCATTTTATTTAAGTCAGTGATTTCCTTTCCACCAATAAACAGAAACGTCAAGTGGAGTTGGAATCCTAAATTCAGGTGTGGGTTCTCTTCTGTGGTTGAAATCCAGAAGATGCATCTGTTGTGTGCTTTCCAATAAAAACTAAAGAAACCTTGTGTAGTCATCGGTGAGATTAACACACGTATCCTCTAGCTGAAACCTGCCCCATCCACTGATCTTCTAATGTGGGATAGTATCATTTTTGGGGTGACAGCTAACTATGAGATTTTAATCACTTAAGCCCTTTACTCATAAATCTACTTTTGCTTTTAAAGGGAAAAAGAAGGTGGGAGGAATTTGCTTACTGGAATCCTTCAGAAACTCAGAGTGACAGAGAGCATTCCATATCACCACAAGTTCCCTGAGTCACCCTGTGTATGTGCAGCCAACAGGGAGGTGAGGAGTGGGCCAGGGTGAGCAATTTTTGAACGGGTATTTCCAATAGTTCTGTTAGGGGTCGGAGAGCATGAGGCTGGGAGCCTGTTTATTTCTTACTCTAGAAGAATCGTAAGGATCTCTGACAGGCAGCTGTCCATCTCCGGTCGCAATGTGTTTATGATGCTCAGCTGGTCCATGGCAGGCAGCATGCACATGTCTATACCAGTGCTGGATATCTCCATAGAGAAGGGTACAGAGGACTCTCATGAAGCTGCATGTGAGACCCATGAAGACAGAGGACAATCAGAAGATAGTAACTACAAGCAATTAGCTCGTCCTGGAAACAGAAATCAGGAGCCAGAAGAAAAGTCGCTCTTACCCGCACTGGAGCACTGGATTGAGCTCCCAAGGTCCCAATGAGGAGCGGAAGGAGGGAGAAGATGAGCAAGGAAGTCAGGACCACGAGGGGTGCACCCACGCACTGAGACAATGGGGCTGATCTATTGGGAGCTCACCAAGGCCAGCTACTGTGACTGAAAAAGCATGGGATAAAACCGGACTCTCTGAACATGGCGAACAATGAGGACTGATGAGAAGCCAAAGACAATGGCACGGGGTTTTGATCCTACTTCATGTTCTGGCTTTGTGGGAGCTTAGCCAGTTTGGATGTTCACCTTCCTAGATATGGACGGAGGGGGGAGGACCTTGGACTTTCCAGAGGACAGAGAACCCTGACTGCTCTTTGGACTGGAGAGGGAGGGGGAGGGAAATGGGAGGCTGGGAGGAGGCGGATACTTTTTTTTTTCCTTTTCTTAATAAAAAATAAATAAAAAAAAGTGGCTCTTCCCAAGGTTACTGTTTCTATAACCGTGTAGCTAAAGATAGCCTGCTCCACAGAAGCTCATCTGGGGTGCTCAGCAGCTCCCCTTTCCATTCTTCGTCGGGTCTCTGCATGGAGTTCGTCTTGTTTTGTAACTTTTCACATATTCTCTGTGAACACTGCTTCATCACCCTCAACTGCTAAAGCTTCACTAGCTCAGTTAAAGACCCTTAGACACCCACAAGGACTGCTCTCCTCGTTTCCTTTTAGAATTAAATTATTTATGACATGGTGGTTTGTGATGTTACATTTTGTTCATAGAAAATATCAATTAATTTTTCAACTGTTTACTGTATTTTTGGATGTTTAAGGGAATTATTGGCATGAATACATGACCATGTGAAGATTTATATAGTGGTTTGGTGTTTTTATTGCATACCAAAATCATGTGGGGAATGCAGATACAGTGAAACCAGTATGTGTGTAATACATGTCTCAAAAATCTCCCAACAGATTTGACTTTCTCAGCTTTAGGGAGGAGGCCACATCTAACCTAAACCATTAAGTCACATTTCAGTCAAAACTACATCTAGGTCAGTGGATTCCATTCCCTTAAACATAAGCTGATAGGCACATGGTTATCACTGGAAAGTCTAGAAAGGTGGATATCCACTCCTTACACACATTTAAAGCTTGCCCAGAAAGGGTCATCTGCTTTACCTCATGTGCTCTAGTGCACAGAAGGAACTAGAACAGACACCTGTGTGAGACTCGATACAGTGATATGGCCCATGACATTTACCTCTACACCCTTTTAATGATGAGGAGCAATCAGTTAAATGTTAGAGGGAAAACAGGTACAACAATATGTGGGTGTTAATGAAGAAGTCCTTTTAAATCAAAATAGAAAAAGTTGATTGCCTGTGTAAGAATTCTGGTGACTGTCTCAGAAATATCCTGGGGAAATTACACACTGAAAATCAAACTAGCAGCACAGCCTATATAGGGAAACAAAAATATCATTATAAGGGGAAAGCATATAAGCATTGCTTGACGTTCAAACAGTCTCCTCAGGTTTTAGCTCTTTAAACCGGACGAGTTTCCTAGACAAGAGATAAATGCCACCAGTCATATGTCATCAACTGGCTTGTCCTAACAACTTGCTTTGCAATTCATAAAGAGTCAGGCAGAGTAACTGGCAAAGAAGCTCGCAAAAGAGTTTTGGGTTGAGTATTATCTGAGAATGAATCTCAACACAGTCTGAAAACTTGTCTTTCAAGAAATAGCAAAAATAAGCTTTTTCAATAAATTAAAGGGAAGAAGCCAGTTAGAGTCTCTAGGAAACCTATAGTGATCATGGACCAAAGGACAACTGAAAAAGCCTTGCCAAGCACTTTCCAGACAACTGGGAGCCTCTGGTTATCTGGTAAAGTCAGAGAGATACACAAGCATTTGGGAATTACAATTTTTGAAGAGACTAGTTATCACATTCTGCTGTCACTAAATGGACAGATTTTAGGGACCATGGATTCTGTTCCTTGTGGCCTATAGTCGTAGATAGGGAAGCTGGCTTTGTGGGTCATGCTATTCTGCTGCTATACTCTATCCAGCTAATGAGGGCTACAGCACTGGTCAAAAGCACTTGGTCAAATCTCAGTAGAAGCTTACAACCTGTCATGGTGAAGATATTTACACCTAAGAAATGGGCACACATTCCAAATCAAGATGCGCGGTTTGTTTGTTTTATAGAAATCCGGATTGTAGAACATCACTGCCCTAAGGGGACACACTCAAGACATTTTCAGAATTGTGACTAAAGAGCAATGTGCCATTTCGAGGAAACAAATGGAAGCTCAAGAAGGATAGTGATGATGCCTGCTGGGCTGAAACTGAATGTTGATTTAGTGACAAAATACCTGTGAAGAGCTATCCAGGTTTAGGAGGTGAAGTAAACAAAGCATACGTATGAGAGGCTTTTGGTAAGTGGAGAAGTGCTTTTCTATCTCTCATTTTGAAAGCTTTTCTATGAAAGAAACTACAAAACTGATAGAAAGCAGTTTTAGAAAGATTTGCTGTTCAGATGCAACAAGCAGCGTCTGTTATAGAGAGCAGAGAAAGCGGGAGCAATTGAAGAAACAAAGGCTGGTGTCTGAGCCTGTTGTGAGCTGCAGTCCCAGAGAGACAGCAGCAGGGGCGGCTGCTAGAGCCCCGCACGCTGCTTCAGAGAACCATGAAGATGAAGAAAACGTTTACTCTGACCATGAAAAGCTGAAAAACACTAACGTGCAGAGAAATGAGGAAAAGGAAGAATGAACGTTAGTGTCAAGTATCAACAGGACACAGGAAAAGGAAGAGTAAACATTAGTGTCAAGTATCAACCAGACAAAGTCGAGAATGGCCCAGGAGAAGGGACCCTGAGACCTACAAGTGACTACGTTTGCTGATGTGAGAGGATCTGCCCACTGAGGGCAGCACCGTTTCCCAGGCTTGGGTGCTTAGATACCTAGAAGAAGAAAGTTCATTGGCATGAGTTACTCCATCACTCTCTTCCTGACTGTGGATGTTCTCTTTTGACTCTTTGGCAGGGATGGGCTGTGACCTGGAACTGAGATTCAAACAAACCATTTCTCCTTTAAGTGGCTTTTATCAGGACATTTTATCACAAGACCAGGAAAAGAAGCTAGGACAGGAACCCAGAAAAATAATTGCCAGCTAGCATGTATGTTCCTCATTTAGCCACGGAGGAGAGGCGCCTCACACACGCACTGAAGCTTTGAAGGACCCTGTGCATGGATGGAACAGAACCAGAAACCAAAAGAAGCAAAATTAGAACATTTAATTTCTTTTGGCTTTATCTTTGACTATTATTTTTCCTTTGTTAGGAATGTTTAAATATTAAAAATAATTTCTTGACATCATATCATCAAGTCATTTTCTTGTGAGATATCACAGTTGAGTACCTTCTAAAGAAACATATTTGGCATTTGGCTATCACAATTTGGATGAGCAATAAAGTGAAGTGGGGTTTTGGTATAAGATGTAACAAGGGTCCTAAAGAATATTAATACATGATTCAAACCACCCCAGTGTCTTATGGAGAAGTGTGACCCTACATATGAATCGGTGGCAATGGGAATATATTCCAATATGTTCTCTTATAAAGTATTCCACTAGCTACTGAGCACTGAGATTTGCCTGCCGTGATGAACAGCAGCAGTTAGATTGGAGCTATGGAACTCAGAACTGGTCACTGAAGATGCCCAGGAATTTTTAGGTAGAGACTTAAATTTTTCCCCAGCATCAAATAGAATAAAGACTGATGGCAATTACTGTTCTTAGGATATTAAAGCCAACTTGATGCCAGAAAGGAGGAGGCTCTAAATTCATTAGGAAGAGGTGTGTGGCACCAAGGGAGTCTTTGGATCACTGCTTGGGGACCTTAGGGACGAAGCTTTGGTAGTGGAGGACTTGACATGACCGGAGTCTGTTGTGCTTCAGGAGAGAATTAACAGCATCTGAGAAGGTTTCCTGTCCTGTGATACCTGCTGGTCTTATTGACGTGTCATAAGATTACTTAAATTTTAACAGCTTCAGAAAATCTGTGTGGACTGGCGCATGCCTGAAATCCCGGCCCTGGGATGTGGAGGCAACATTCAGACAACAATACATAAAACAGTCAGGAGATGCAATAGAAGGATGCCACACAGTCAGATTCTAGTGGCCTGGCCTAGTTAATTCTGCAGCAGAAGCCGAGGAAGGATACACACAGGAGTAAGTTGAAAGCAACATAATGTATGTATTTAATACAGAATGCTCAGTAAATCTTCAAGCATCGGGGAAAGGGAATGCGCCTTGAGAGACTAAGATGTTCATATTTTATTAGCATCTATTTGAAATACATCCTGAAAACAGACATGTACACATCTCACAAAAATTGTCAATTTTTGAAAAGCAAGAAAATCTTGTGTGTACCCTATATTTAAGATGAAAAGTTACAAGGTTCAGTCACCATGTCTTACTGCTCCCTTTGGTAACAAAGCACTAGACTTAAAAGTGTCAGAGTTCACAAACCCTTATCCCTGTAATATAGACTATTTGGTAAAATTCCATTTACACAGCAGAAAACAAGAAACCACATGAAATGGAACTTTCATAAGAAAAGAGTTAGTTATAAACAAGTTTTCCTTCTGACATTATGGAAACATTTGCTGTTAGAGGTCCTGGATCTAGTTAGTGAATAACATGATTTTTGTTTAGGAAATGTGTGTTCAAGGAAGCGAAAGGTGGAGTTCCTAGGATACGACTTCATCATCAGGACACTGAAGCAGATCCCTGACCCCCCTACCACCAGCAAACCTCTGTGGTCTTAGCAGATTCATCTGTTCCCTTCTAAACAGCCTTCATTGAAGGCACATGGCAATAAATTTTTTAACCTGAAATCAAGAGCGATATGAAGTTACTTTGATGGAGGAGTCTTTGATCTTCTACTAGAGAGCCTGGAAAGAGAACAAAGCCCCTAGAATCCAAGCACATTCCCAGTCTTCGGCTCAACCTTCTCAGAATCACCCCGCTGTGGTGGAAGTGCTCTTACACAAACAAACAAAATCAGGATGATCAATGAACGGTAAAGTTTCCACCATTAGACTGGGCATCTGGATTTCCAAACTACAGAAACAATACTCATTTCAATCTGCTTTCCAAAACCCAGGTTTACATAAGCATCTCAGAGGTCAATGCTCCTTGATTAGACACAGAGAAAATAGAAGATTTTTACAATTTATATTAAAATGAGTCAGATAACAGGTAATCTTCCTTCCTTCTTTCCCTCCTTCTTTTCTTTCTTCCTTCCTTTCTTCCCTTTCCTTCCCTTTCCTTCCTTTTCCCTTTTCTACCTATTAATGCGCATCTTTGCTACCCATTCTCATTCCTCTTTGGTTATACTTCTGAATTACTGGTATTGGTGAATTCTACTGTGAAAAGTTCCATTTGCTAGCTATAACCAATAGTGTTGTCTGCACATTTGCATAAATATATTCATGAATATACGAATACAAGTCAACTAGCTCTGTTTACCAGCAGAATTGCTCATCACGAAGTACACACGTGTGTATTTATGTATTTATTGTGAAACCTGTTTCCAGAGCAGGTTTCTAATTTGCATTTGCATCACATCGATGGGAGAGTTTGCATTCACATGCATTTAATGAGCTCTAATTTTTATTATTGCTGCTTCTCTGAGCTTTTCTCCCCCACTTCTTTCCTAGGCTATTGTGTTCCTATTGTTTTACACAAACCATGTATGCAGCAAATGTATTTCTGTGTATTTTGTTCTTTGTGTTTTAATGACCCCCCATGTTAAACAGGCATAAATGACTTTGAATAGTTCATGCCTCCACCCCATTAAATTAGATAATTAAAATTAGATAATTGTAATAACCTTGTTGTGGAAGTTGATTTCTTATCAACAGCCTTAGCTGTCAGTACTCAATGTTATCTATCAAATGAACCATCACTTAGATGTGGTTTTGATAAAATAAACTGCAAAGATCAAACCCCTACCCTTATTCCGTGGGGGCAGAGAATCGCAAAGCAGAAAATAATTTAAAGAAGGAAGAGAGAGAAGAGAAGCAGAGCTCTCTGTAAATAAGGTTTTAAACCACAGAATCAGAGTAACCCAGATCTGACTAGTATGTGGAAGGAAAGAAGGAGTGGTTTAGTTGTGTTCTTGCTCTGCTTTGAGCTCCATGAAAGCCACGTGTGCACAACTGTGGCCGCTGTTGCTCAGGCATTTTCCATGTGAACCTCGCCTGCTTAACTGGGACTTTCTTAAGTATGCCTCGTCCTGTTACTGCAGGTCTTACTGATCCCAGACAAAGCCAACCTCTGGCCCTGGCTCTGCTATATAGCTGTGCTACAAACACATAACGCCAAGCCACTGGGGAATCCAGTAAGCCCAAATTGTTTTCATCTCTGTAGAGGACAGAACCAATCCTTAAGCTAATATGTTCACGTAGCTGGAGAATATACTAAAAATGCAAATGAATCAGAGCTATATAAGTTAATGACAAAAACCCCAAACTTGTAAGAGATGATGACCTCCAAGAGTTATGACGAAATCCTCAAAACAGCCCAGCGTTGAACCCTTGCTCAACTGGAAATGCACGTAAGGCACGCGTTCTGCTGTCCATGAGCAGCCCTGCACGTAAACAAATGCAAACTCTGTCTGTGTTTAATGTCACAACTTATGATTCAAAAGCCTCCTAAAACAATGCCATCTCCCAGGCGTTGTCCCAGTAGCCCCTGAGGATGGCACCACTTGAAGTCACTGCACTGGGAGCCCGCATCATTCTTGGCGCCGTGCCAAGCGCAAGCATGCAGCAGTTTTAGGGGTATCAATGCATGCCTATTACTCTCATCTGACATTTAGGGAAGGAGTACACAGATGCTGACTGACAGTTGTGTAATCTGTGCCTTATTTGGCACGGAAAATGGAAAAGGTTATTACAATGGAGAACAAAGAACTCCTTTCAACCTACATATTAAGCTTACTTAATTTAGGGGTTTGATCCTTGGCTTTAAGGAAACCTGAAATCCTGCCATAGTCAGTTTATTTTATCTTGTAACTTAGTTTTCACATGTGTATTAACTTTGCAGAGGGTGATTCCATAAGGGAAATGAGTCGATGCCCACAAATGACAACCTAGCATCCCATGACCACAGCTCAATTGTGCCAGCCTCTCCTTTGATGTCATTATTCCTAAGGCAAAAGCCACTTCCTGAAGAATGACGTGGCAGAAAACTAGAGTGTCTCAAAAAGAAAAAAACCAACAACAAGAAGACACAAAAGAGTGTCACTGACTCAAAAATGGAAAACGACTGGGGTTCTGATCTGAGGGGGCAACAGCTTTCATTACAAAGAACCCACATGTTTCGAAAGTCTTGTTCAAGGAGTTATTTAAACTATACCAGCTTAGAAGACAATCTCTATAATTCATTATTTGAATACTAAATACAAGGTACGAGTCTGAATTTCTAAACAAAGAGGCAAATTGTATGGCTCAAAATATTTATCTTCTGGTTTTAAAACAGGGTTCCAATTATCCAAATTGCCAAAAAGCATTTTCAGAAGTTACTGAGAAGACCTTTTGAACCTTGTAAAGACGGTGACCAAGATCTTTGAAGTTGGATAAATCAGAAAGTGTTCCATGTTTCCTGGGATCTAACTTGGATCTTCAAGAATAAAGAAAATGGAGCTGGGGAGGTGGTTTAGTTTTTAACAGTGGGCACTGCTACCACAGAGGACCCAAGTCTGGTTCTCAACAGCCTGGCCAGGTGTCTCCCAGCCACCTACAAACTTAGCTCCAGGCAGATCAAATGCCTCTGACCACCCAGGGCACATGCATTAATGTGTGGATACCTCCCCCGCCACATTAAACCAAACATGGATCATAAATAACAGCAGACAATGTAGAAAACCCATATGCTCTATGTCTAATCACGCAGGCTACCCGGGAGCGCCCCCAGAGCTACGAGATCACAGGTGAGCCACTGTGGCTGTGTTCTCAATATATCCAAGAAGCAATCTGTAGCTCACCCACAGATAATGCTTAATTGATACCTCACACACGCAAATCAACAACAACAAAGTGAAGAAGAACAAGGAATTAGTATATCCTGACCGATTAAAAAGAGAGTTCAACAGTAACCCTCAATCAGTATAAAATGAGAGCTAGATTTGAGGTCATGCTAAGTGTGCATGGGACCTATAGTCTGTCTTCTTGGATGACAAATGAAAGATTTTACAATGCTATTCAAATTATGAGATGATTTTGTTTTTATGAGTCATTTATTTATAAACCGTATTTTGTTTAAGGCACACTGAGTATGGATGGGTATTCCTTCTAATTGGAAAACTAAATAAATATGTAACTGTCCCAACATACCACTAAACCAGCATTACCCTAGAAGGAAAATTATTGTTAAACTATCCCAGAAACCAATAATAATTCTCCTCATACCCTTTTCTTTATACAAAAAGGAAAAAATATAAAAAAGAATAAAAAAAGAAAAGTTCAAAAAAAGATGAAACTTTTCAGGCTCTATAAAAATTAAAATTAAATACAGCAGGATTAGGATTTAATCATAAAACCCTAGTATTTATTTCTTTATCCCCAGTCTACTTCTTAGCTGATCAAAAGCCCATCATTGCATCTCACGACTTTTACTGTGAATGCTATGAGTACACAGATCCATAAATCCCCAGCTGAGGGCAGCGTTCCCCTTTGAGCTCCCCTGTAGCCTTAAACAAGTAAGAGAAGCAAAGAAAAGAGGGGCAATCAGTTTTCTTCCCAAAGGCAATGGCAGGCAAGATTCTAAAGAACTTCATGAAGCCAGAGGATAAACTTGACACTTGAAACCAAACTACGTCAGAGAAGGCTGACCCAACAAACAGTGTGGCCCCCTCAACACCTAGAGGTAGGGCGAGTTCGGCAAGACTGAGTGGCTCTGTCCTAGACCAGAAGACTGAAGCTGTAGCGCTGTGAAGTCTGCCCAAGCGCCTCTGCTACTGCGCATGATCAGCATCATAAAGGTCTCTCCAGCTCTCGCTGTGTTTATAAGTCAGAAACGGTTTTTGTAAAAAACCTAGTATTCATCCCCTTAAGGAAGAAGCAGTAAGATAGTAATTTATTTAAAAGGTTGTGCAACATCCCACCGTATGCATGAACCGTATTTTCTTTGTTAGTTCCTTAGCAAAGGCCATTCAAGTAATCTCCACATCTTGGCTATTGTCAATAATCCTTTGATGACCACAGCTGAGCTAAAATCTCAAGATCCTCATAAAAAATAGTCTGCTGAGAAACAATATAGAACTTGGAAACATTTTAATAAATAAGGACGAATACAGTATGACTCCATTCAAGTGGAGTGTGTGAAATATCAAATGTAAAGAACCAGGAAGCATAATGGTAGTTATCCGGGCCAATGAAAGAAGAGAACAGTCATCATCCAGTAGGCAAAAAGTCTCCAGTGTGGGACTGGAGAGATGGCTCAGAGGTTAAGAGCACTGGCTGCTCTCCCAGAGGTCCTCAGTTCAAGTCCCAGCAACCACATGGTGACACACTATGAAGAGATCTGGTGCCCTCCTCTGGTGTGCAGACAGAACACTGTATACATAATAAATAAATAAAATGTAAAAAGTTTCAGGTGTGCGCGAGAGAAAAGTTTTAGCACTGTGCTATAAAAAATTCTGTGAAAATGTTATAGTAGGTAATATATACTTCAAAGCCTACAGTCATGTTTCATGCCTTTGATGGCAACATTCAGGAGGCAGAGGCAGGGGGATTTCTGAAATTGAGAGTGAATCCAGGAGAACCAGGGCTAGGCAGAGAAGTCCTGTCTCGAAAAACAAAACCAAATCTGGTTGATGAGCCAAATTTGATTTCTAGGAGCCACGGGTTAGAATGAGAAAATCAATTCCTGCAGATTGCCCTCTGAGTTCTTCATGCCTGCTTTGGCACAGCGTGGACACACACACCCCAAATAAAAAAATGTGACAAATAAATGTGACTTTAAAATCTAAAGCACTGTAACTAGCCGGACTGTACTATATATGTTTTCATATGTGACTTCATTGATGGCAATGTTAGAAACAGTGCCAACCTCAGTCTGCACATTAGGAACGGCCTAACTCGCAGGAGCTGCAGCTGGAGAAGAGAAACAAGTGTTAGTTATCACAGTGTCCAACCTAGTTCATGACGCTGGCTCATTCCAGCATCTGCAGATGTTGCTCAAAATCCTCTAAGCACATTTTCCAGGGGACAAACCAAAATGATAATATGTTACAACAAACAAAACAACACAACATAAAAACACACGTCAGATGGCTAGTTGCCAAAATAAAGGGAAAGTTAGAGGAAGAAAATTTTCCAAAGAAATAATATCTGAGAGTACCAATTGTGTTTGAACTTTAGTTCGGTGCACACACACGCAGCTCAATAACTTCACTCCAAACTACAAATTCTATGTAATAGAAAAGGAGAGGACTCTCGTCACCAGTGACCAAACTGATATGCTGGCAGGTCGATTACTTTGGAAAACCAAAAAGGAAATATGGAGGAATGCTAGCAATTGTGAGAAAAAAGTATAAGGTATTTGTTGAAAAGTACACTAGAATCAATGCAGAAATAATAGAAATCCTAAGAAGAAAAGCAAAGAGCAGATGAAAGAAAACTAAAAATTGAGCTGAGAGAGAAAGTGGGAGAAATAATGAGTGTAAAGTCTTACCTTGAAATTTAATACTTAGTCATTTTACTGTGTATGGCAATAATAAACATTAAAGTAAACAGAGGGAAAATACCACCTGTAGGACTTATCACACCTCAAAACCAAAAATCGAAGTAAATGATAGGGTTAGTGAAGAAAAATTAATTTATTAAAATTATCAAGCAATATCTAAACCAAATAAGTAGATACGTAAGTGTGAATAAGTGGTATAAGTGATAATCTCCCTTTACTTAATGTGTACATTGAACAGAATTCTGGCCAGAACCCAACAAGACTTTAAATAGAATTAGGTAGAACAATTTGATATTTATGAGAAGTATGGTTTCCAAACAACAGCCAATAAAATCATGAGGTAAAAGAATGATGAGATGCTTACAAACTTTAGAGAATTGCATTATCAAAGAGCTGATACGTACCTAGGTCAACAGAAAAAGAGACAGCCTGGATTGGCTCTCACTAGATGCATGCATACATTCATGCATACATAGATGCATACATACTTATATAAGTAAAGAAAAAATGATTATTAAATAAATATGCTAACTTAACTCTTTAAAAATAAAAAAAAGCTTCATTATCATCTAAAACCACAAGCAAACTAGAAATGCTATGGAAATTACTTACTTACTTAAAACAAAAGAAAAGAAATCTACATAAAATTGGACTTGCATAATGACATAATACATATTTATTCCCACGTGTGTGTGTGTGTGTGTGTGTGTATGTGTACATGTAGGGTGTAAACCCTTTCTGAAGCAAATTCTCAATAAGCAAACAATAACATTAGAAAAGTATATTTCCAAAGCCAATGATAGAGCAAAGATTGTCTATAATATCACAAATAAAATATTAAAATAAATAGGAAACAAAGAACTCAATAGAAATATGGTAAAAGGCTGTGAAATCACAAATCATAGACAAAAATGCTTATTTTATCAATATTGATGAAAACATAAACCAAACACAACGAAACACCAGGCTTCCAAAATTTACAAACTGTGGCAGTATCTCTGAAGAAAAGCTACACCAACACCTTGAAGGGAATGTGGGTATGGAGATCCACTAGGAACCAACTAGCTTGCGCCCTGTGAGCCCCAGCTCACCAACATTTACAAACAGAAAACTGTTGGTTTTATATTCACTCTGACCACAAATAAACAAAAACACAAAACCGTGTGAAGCAAATGACCATATGTAGGGATGCATCTGAAGGGTGAAGACCCAGTCCAGAACAACAAGTCATTTATCAGTTAAAAGGGGGGGGGGCGGGTAGAGTCTCAACCATTGATGAGTGAACCTCAGCATTCTGTCATCAAATCAGAAACAGATACAAACAAATATGCAAACACCACATTAGCAATTTAAATGATTTCAAAAGCACATGTGAGAAACTAAACATAGCACACACATATTTTATGTCTTTATAGTAACATATGAAATAAAACATGGAGGAGTTGGCTCTGACTACCACCAAATTCCTCTGGATATAGAAGGGGTCAGATGATATTTTGTATTAAAGATGGAGAACAGAACCACAATAAAAAACAATTGGGAATCGCAAACTATACAAAAATATGTAAAATTTCATATGAAAACATAATTACTCTGTGAATGTATTTGTTATCAAGAAATTGATGTTATGACGTCAGAGAGATCCTTCAGCATTTATGAGCAGTGGCTGCTCTTGCAGAGGACTCAGGTTGAGTTCCCAGAAGCAACAAGGCAGCTAACCATCAGTAGCTCCATGTTTAGAGGATCCAACACCTTCTTCTGGCCTCTGGGTGGGCACCAGGTGTGATCAAATGAAACAGTAAAGTTAAAACAAATCTTTCTTTAAAGAAATAGTTCTAGCCGGGCGGTGGTGGCACACGCCTTTAATCCCAGCATTCGGGAGGCAGAGGCAGGCGGATCTCTGGGAGTTCGAGGCCAGCCTGGTCTACAAGAGCTAGTTCTAGGACAGGCACCAAAGCTACAGAGAAACACTGTCTCGAAAACCGAAAAAAAAAAGAAAAGAAAAAAGAAATAGTTCTATGAGGTTTGTTGCTTTATACTGTTTTCCTTTTTCTTCATCAAGTAGGAAAGTTCCACTGGTATGCTTAGGAACTATCTGAGAGGAAGGTGATCCGTAAGCTTTGGTTGCAAATGGCTTGACTGAATACTCAAGTTCTACCCTAACTGGAGGCAAGAGTCTGATTGTATTTTCTGACTTTCCTTGTTCCAAACTTATTAATGCATAATGAAGCTTTTTAAGAATAAATACAATAGTATCATTAACAGGATTAGGTACATAGGAAGATTTAAGCATATTAACTATCAGTACAATCACCTTATAGTGCTTACAGACCAACAAAATGTGGGTCTTGGTTAAAGAGAAACTGTGGATGCAGAACAAGATAGCTTTAAGATTTAAATTAGCTGATGAGGGATAATCATGCCGCATTTAAATTCTACCTCCTGGGTTATGCTCAGACAGAAAATTAAAATCTCTCATGATACTCAAAGCCCTCAAAACCAGTCTTTTACCTAATATCAAAAATTCTGAGTGTAACTGTACTATATTTACATATCTCATTTATTTTACAAATAATTCTCACGGGATGGATCTCCTTTAAAAGTTACTTTCAGGCTCAAACAAAAAAAGACGTTGACTGGCATTGCCCCTGTCATTCAACGAATTATATCTGGAGTTACATTGAATGTAAGTTACAGTCTGATACAGGAACTGTTATTAGTGCAGTTGAAATGTGTGTGAAAGTTTTTCTGTATGCTGGATACATCTAGTTTTAATCTCAGATTTGATCTAAAATAGTTTGTTGCTACTGGTGAATGTAAGCATTCTGCAAACTGTAAATATTTTACACCTTTACATGTAGCAGAATATTTTATAGAGTTTCCATCACCTTAAGTAAGAGTCTAGGATGAGGCTCTAGAATTGAGGACAGAAGGTGACAAATGTTCACATCTTAAAAGAGGTGCCAAACACTCTTCCCCAGGTCATGTAGATAAACCTGGATATTGCTCTTATGTCCTTTCTTTATCACCTATCACCAGTTGTAGATATAATAAATATGGAAGAGGTAATGGAGCTTTGTAGAAGAGTAGCTGCCCTGGAAGAGGGAGGGTTAAGCTTTCCACCTCCTCATTTCACACCATGTGCAAGAGACAGTTCTTTGCATCAGCTACTGGGCACTGAAAACCTAGGACCATGAGTCAAGATGCGGGATGCCAGACAGGAAGAACTGTGAGCCCCTTACTGATGTGGGATTCCCTTGTGTATGCTGTGATTACCATTAATGAATAAAGAGTGCAGAACAGAGGTCGGCAGGTAGGGGGGAGGACTAAACTGAATGCTGGGAGAAGGAAGATGAAGTCAAGAAACACCGTGTAGCTGCTACCGGGAACAGACATGCCAGAAACTTGCTGGTGAGTCACAGCCATGTGGCGACACACAGATTAATAGAAATGGGTTAAATTAACATGTAAGAGCTAGCCAATAAGAAGCTAGAACTAATAGGCCAAGCAGCGATTTAATTAATACAGTTTCTGTGTGGTTATTTCAGGAGTCTGGGCAGCCGGGAACAAAGAAGCGGGCTCCTACTATACCTTACTTCTGTTTCTTAGCCTAATGTCAAAGCCATGAAGAGAAAAGATGAAAAGGAAAGGACATGGAGTCTTGTCAGTGCCTGCCTCCCCACCTGTTCTCTGGGCACTCAAGGCAGGCCTGGGAACTGGACAGAGAGATACCTTGAATTCAAACACAGTTGAAAGTTATGCTGTGTGATATATATTTTAATATCAGAAAATGACAGTCCTAATAACCAATGTCTGTTTTAAGGTTATTTCCTGAAAAGCTGAGAGATTGTCCCCAAAGAGTAGAAGGGGTGGCCCATCCACTGGAGGACACTGGCAAGAATGACAAACCTGCTTTATGGCTGTTTCAGACTGTGTGGAGATCTAAGCAAACATCTTGCCCTGGTTTGATCTCACACTGTGCACTTTGCTGACCCTTGAATATTTTGCAGTGTTCTAGTCTTACCCTCCACAACCCCATTTCTACAGTGTTTTTTTTTCCTTAATGTCTTTGAACAAATTAGTCCTCTCTTCTCACGGCTGTTAAGCGCAAGCAGCCATGCACCATCATAGCCTCGAATGTTGTCTGACTCCTCTGACACAGTGAGGGACTTCGAGATGATGATGTGCTGTTCTTCTGTCACTCCCAACGCTTAGAAACATCTCACTTGAACCAAACCTCTGCCATTAGCCAAGCGAGTTCCTAGGAAATGAATTGATGAGTACACTCAGACTCCAGGACCTGATGATGCTTCCTGCATCCCCAAACTCTGTGGAATAGATCTAGAGAACAGCCACAGACAGAAGAATGCACCCCGTGCGTTTCTGAAAACTCAGCAGAGGAGAGCCGAGCCAGCTCTGTCTGAGCCAGGAATATAGAGGTACAAGTGTGGTGTTTGTATGAAGCACATGGCTGTTCCTGTCTGGAAATGCGTCAGGCCTTGGGAATGAAAATTAAAGACATGGAAGCTACTCTGATCCTTGTCTAAAGTATTACAAATAAAGCTTATAATTTCTGTAACATGAATCCCAGTTCAGGAAATACATGGTGATCTTTAGCAGAGAGCAGAAAACACTTAGAACTGGAGAAATTTGAATTTCCCTGTTGCAGGGAGATGGAAGAAGATGGAGACACAGAGATAGACCCATCTGAGCTGGTGAAGAAGTCTGGGCATCATCACCCTTTCCCTCACGGCATCCTGTACTGAGAATGTGTGCTGGTTGCACAATCTCCATTACATGGTTTTGTTGGTGATGGTGGTTTTAATAGTATATCCACATTCAACCTAAGTTTACAAGGGTATTCATAACTAGGGAAGGTCATAACATCCATGACCTCAGTTGTCTAAGCTTGAGGCAGAATTCTCTCTCACTACCTATCTGGACTATTATATCTACTCTAGAAAACTTGACATTCCCGAACTACTAAGTTGAAGTGCAAATGTCCTCTCAAACCCCTTCCTCTTTTAATACCAAGTCTTTCTAAGAAACTGTACCACTCCTTTAAAATGTAGTGATGAAGAAATATAGGATTTCATATCAGTCTCTATGGGAGAGGAAAGGCCAAACTCCAGCATTGACCAACTTTGTCCCTAAAAACCTCCAGGGTGTTCATTAATTCCTCACAGTGTTAATGGAAAAATCTCCCTATTTTTGCCTTAGTGGAGTTGTGTTCACTATCTTCCTACTATTTCAGCATCACTGATTATAGTCTGTCTTGTCTGGCCAATTTCACTCCATCTAATGTAATTTTTCTTTGATGTCCTTCATAGTACCTCAAACTATGTCATGACAATGAGAATAGCTGTCATTAGTATAAATGAAGAAATATATACACATGTGTATGTATGCATGCATATATTCAATGGCATTTACCAATATGATATACCAAAGGTTCTAGTGAAAGCAAATTTTGGTTCCAAGAAAAAAAATTGCAAAGTCTGAAGACCTTCTCAATTATTACTGCTGAGGAGATCTGAGGAGTTATGCTGCTAAAATCTGGTGTGCTAAGGCCAGAGATACTAAGCATTTTAGAACTCCAAAAGAATCATGGCTTACATGATGCTATGGTGGGGAAGTCTTTGTAAAGGAATTTGGATCCTAAGCGTAACTGTAGGCAGGAAACTTTATTAGTAGTAAATAAATAAGATCCCAAGAGCACTCTTCTCTAGGACTTAACCAAGCCAGGAAAAGAAGATTATGTCAAAGCCTTCAGTAGAAAAGAACCTATCTGCTAGGACAGCACAGGCAGGCTCCTGAGGAGAAACTAAGTATCTCCTGAAGAGAGTACCAGTGAGAAATTTGTCAAACGTGAAATGTTAACACCAAACTTATTTTGAAAAATAAAGAATCTATAAATTGACTCCTAGAAAAATAAATCCCATCTAATGAAATCTCAAGTTTATTACCTAGTATATCTATGGCAAACTAACACTTTCAACACCATAGTTCTTATAAAAATGTAAGATCTATATAATCCAATCTGTTATTTTGCTACGTCACCTTGCACTCGCAATCCACATAAAGGTATTTTCTAGTAAGAATCTAATTAGATGTTTAATTAGACTCCATAGACTATGGGACTGCCACTTTGCAATTATCTGATTTAGAATTTCATTCCCATCAATCTTCTCCTGCACTAACAACTCCAATTAATCCAACAGAGCACCACACCACCACTCAATGTCTACCTGCAAAGCAATGGCTCTTACCCATTGCCTCCTTGGAAAAAATTATTATGAATTTGCAGCTGCTCCCTCTGTATCTGGAAACTTATCAGAAGAAGACTGCTTGGTATCTTTTTCGTTTACTCAAAAAGTAGTTATTTCAGTAATAACAAAGACCAAATCAATGCAATTCATTAGTGGTACAAAGATTTCATTTCATTTGGTCAATGAAATAACACCAAATCAACCCCACTTCTCTCCATTTGCATACAGCTTGAAAACTCATCTCATGACCAAACAGGTAAAGGTAAATGTGAATAGATCAGAGGGAAATAAATTTGTCTTCGTTGATAATGGAACGGTCTAATGAGTTCTCACCAAGCAGTGCATATCAAGCAGTAGCCAGCAAATATCACACCTTATTTAGGTTTGTCCCATATTTAGAGTGTATATGTTATGTTTGCTGTATGCCTTTGCAGCAATACCCTCAAGATCACTTGAGCATTCTTAAGAGCTATCATTCAAGTTTAAAAATGCATGTGAAGCAAAAGTGTGACCGACCCCTTTCAGTTTACACTCAGAGAGCCATGACCAAGTGTTGAGAGAATCTTCCTGGGATAAACACTCTGGCTCCAATGACAGGAGATGACAGAGATGTCCCCAGTGGACTGGAAGCCAGGAGAGATCCTAAAAGTCCTGGGCCTAGTGCTTCTGAAACCACAAGGAGGGGCGGACAAGGAAGCCCTATTTTATAGAAGCCAGCATGGCAGTCAGCAGGTTGTTAAGGGCAACTATCCATGGTTTCAGCGATTTCCCCAGGCCATTGTGTTTCAGGTGAGAAATGATGTTGTGTTTGGCGAATATGCAGTGCAAGCATGCGTTACATAAATCAGTATCTAATAATTGGTCTTTTCTACCTTATTCTACTTCAGAAATCAGTAAGAACTAGTGTTTTTAAATCACCAGAGAACACACATTTAAAGTGAAAAAACATTGGGCTTCTTAGCTCCAAATTTCCTAAGACAATTTTCAGTTTAGATATACTTGTCAGTTCTAAATTGAATGTGACTTGGGTCTTTGAAATCCCGAGAAATGAGTATCTTATTTCATTTCTATTCCTTCATGAAGCAGAATTGAATCCAAATGTTCACATTCTGTTCTCATTTTGTGATTTCCACAGGGTGTGTTTTGGTTAGTCCAGTATGCAATTCCTACTTTAACTTTCTTATGTGTTCATTTTTCAGTTCTGTCCCAAAATTTCAAGTTAAGGAATAAAATGCTCAAAGTACTAGTTTTCCCCAGGGGCCTTTGACAAAGGGAGCCTTGAGATGAAACTGACAGATCAGAGCATGATAAGAATTTTATAAAGGGAGAGATACGGAGACTAGAAACTCAGTGGAGTGAGTTTTATAATAACTATCAAAGACTGAACATGGTCAGCTTGACACTTGTGGAGGTTTGACAGAAAATGGTCCCAAAGGTAAGGCGCTGTTAGGAGGTGTGGCCTTTTTGGAGAAAGTGTGTCACTGTGGGGCTAGACTTTGAGGTCTTTTTCTTAAGCTCCACTCAAAGAGACAGTCAGTCAACTTTCTGTTGCCTGAAAGATGTAGCACTCTTAGTCAAGCACCACAATTACATGTATGCTGCCATGTTCCTCTTCACGGTAATGGACTGAACCTTGGAAACAGTAAGTGAGTTGATGGAGGAGGGTCATCTTTCTATCTGTTGTTTCATTGGTTAAGTAATAAAGAAACTGCTTGGCCTCTGATAGGGTAGAATTTAGATAGGCGGAGTAAACAGAACAGAATGCTGGGAGAAAGAAGCTGAGTAAGTGAGTTGCCATGATTCTCCCACTCCAGACAGACGCAGGTTAAGATCTTCTCTGGTAAGCCACCTCGTGGGCTACACACATTATTAGAAATGGGCTAGTCCAGGTGTGAGAGTTAGCAGAGAAAAGGCTAGATATAATGGGCCAAGCAGTGTTTTAAAAAATACAGTTTCTGTGTAATTATTTCGGGTAAAGCTAGCCGGGTGGCGGGATGCAGCCCAGCCTGCCGCCTAATACAACAGTGAGCCACCTTTAATTAAATGTTTTCTTTATAAGAGTTGCCATGGTCATGCTGTCTCTTCACAGCAATAATAAATTCTAGCTAAGACAATGCTCTACCTATAGAACAAACTGTCTGAAAATCCTTCTTAGAAATGTCTAGAAAGGACCTGTCTATAAATCAGCACCAGGCCTAATTCTGAGGTAACAAGACCTTTAACGTTATCTGGTAAGTAATACTCTATGGTCTAAGTAGATAGTGTAATAGCTTGCATCAGTAATTCTCAACTTTAATAGCATTTTCGACTAACTTGTCAAACATGGGTATTTACTTTTAGTTTTACTTGTTGTTTATTGGGTAGGGTTGTAATTTAATTACACTTCTCCCTTCCCTTTCCTCCCTCCAAATTCCCCATATATCCAACCCAAATCCATGGCCTCTTTTTTTTCTCATTAATTGTTATTCTTTAATCCTCTCCCAGGTGTGAAATGAGAAACTTCATAATTATTCTATAATGGCTAAGATTGGCTATCCATTTGGTGGAACCTAGAATCACAGAAGAGACTAGCTTCCCAGAGTATCTGTGAGGTGTTTTCTTTAGTAGATTAGCTGACATGAGAAGACCCACTCTAAATGGCTGCATGGGCTGGAGTCTAGACCAGAATAAAAAGGAGAAAGGAAGCTGAGGTCATGCAATCACCACTCTGTTTTCTGACTGTGGCACTGTGGATGCCATGGGACCAGCTGCTTCACTGTCCCCATTTAGCCACACCTTTCCCACTAAGATGGGCTCTACCGCCCCCAGCCTGTAATGGGAAGCAAACCCTTCCTTTCATCACAACAACAGGAAGAGCAATGAACACAAATGGCTACTGATTAGAAGTTAAAAATACCATAGAATTTTTGTGCTGGTTGAGTTTGACTGTCAACTTGACCCATCCTACAATTAATAACCTGGGAAAATTCTTAATGAGGAATGATCCAGTGAGGTCATTCACAAGGCCTGTGGGCATGTCTGACAATTAAGTGCTCAGCCCTACTCTAAATGAGACATCTAGTTTGTCCCCTTGAAGGCTCGGGAAAGATCACGGAAGAAGAGCATGGAAACAACGTAAGAGCTAGAGAATGGGGACGTGTGTAGCAAAAAGAAGTGTTCTGCATGTTATACAGAGAATTCCTCAGGGAATCACTGCTGCTGAGGTCACCTGCATAAAACTTGCGTAAGATGGTGTGGATAAATTTTTTGTCACAGATAAAGTCCATGAGGCCCCACCTCTACCTGAGGGATTCACGTCAGTTAATGCTTGCTGGAGGGGAGGTTGGCCCTCTCTTCAATGGTGCAGTCCCTGACAAATTCCTCCAGTAAACCACCTTTCACCCGTCTTCATGTGAACAACTCTGATTACATTCAATAGCTATAGACATTATAATAGAAGGAGGACTTGCCAGGAAGAAGGCTCTCCACAGGAGAGGAAGGATGAAAGCAGGTGAAGACATCTGTGAGCCATTGCATGCTTGAAATTGTCAATGAATTAAAATACATTCAAAAGAAAAGACAAAATTCTTGAACAACTTAAATTTTTATGTAGTATATATTACAAATTTTGAAACATTGCTAAGAATTTTTAATAAACTGTGTTTTAAATATAATTTGGCTGAAATGTTTTACATGGGAGAGCATTTTGGCCATTTTTAGAATATTGTGAACAAATATGAATGCACTTCTCTGCGCTGGAAACTGTTTCAGATTGTGAGAGTACACAAGGGAACCAAACTGTGCCTGAGTCCATTTGAACTGCCGTAACAAAATGCCATAAACTGAGAAGGCTATAAACAATTTATTGAGAAGTTTACTTCTCAAGGTTGTGGGTAGTTGGGTAGTGGTAATTCCAACCTGAAGATACCAACACATGCGGCCTCTAGAGGGAACCTGCTTCCTGGTTCACAGATCTCTGGAGCTTCTTTTACAAGGTCCCTAATTCTTTCCTGATGTTTCCATCCTTATGACCTAATCAACTTCTTAAGACTCCAACTCTATTTCACTAGAAGCCAATACCTCGTATAGGGACTGGGAAACATATGTTTGTAGTACGGATGTAAAATTTCTTCTCTGTGGAATTTATGTACAAAGCAAACAAAACAGACAACAGAGATACACGAGTGGGAATATGAGCAATTCTGGTCTTAAAGAAAGGAAAATGTTCCGGGCTCTTTGCTTCCTTAAAAAGGCCAGGCTAGAAAGGGTGGATGCCGAGGACTGTGCTTTAGGAAAGTTCATGGTGTTTGATCTGAGATGTGAACAATATGTAGAAATCAGCAATATGGACATTTCAAGCCCACGTAAGTACGAGGAGAACAGAATGGTGGTGCATTCCCAGAGGCTTTAAATTACCTGATGCAGACATCTTCACAAGACATGAGCAGAGTGATCGAGCAATCAAAATGCATGTCCTCAGTTCTCCTATAGCTTGTCTCAAGGCTCACTGAAATGTTAGCTCATCGCTTCGTCCTGAGAAGCCTACAGAAGTCAATCCTTTGTTACATCACCACCATTCACAAGCAGAATTCATACGACATTCTCCTAAGAGTCTAACCAAAGATGGAGTTAGACTAGGTAAGGATGGAAGGCTGTGCTGTGCTTTACTTTTACGACAACTTTTAAATACATTACAATGACTCTTAACATTTGTGCTTTTTATTATATTTTATGGTAACCTACAAAGCTGAAATACATCAAACTGGCACAAGTGTTTGAGTTCATGATTAAAAGTCTTGTCTAGTCTGTGCATTGATGCTAGCATAAGGCCTACTGCAGCTACTTGGGTTTCTTTTGGCACAAAATAGCATTTTGACTTTTGCTGAGTGTGTTGGTCCTGACCGGAATGCTAGTACTGAGGTCAATGATGGTAAGTCTGAAGTCACCTCCATTATATAGTAAGGCCTTGCCTGGGAAGGGAATAAAAATAGTATTAAGAATAATATTAAGAGCAATCACAATGTGAGTTTAAAAAGAGATCAATCACCTAGCACGTAAGAATGTTTCAAAAAGAGGTGGTGAACGCTGAATCAGAGGGAAAAATGGTACGTAAATGTGTGTACAATTTGAGATGATCTCACTTCTATGTATAATGAACTCAGTAGTAAAGATGAGACTTGAGTCAGAACGTTCTTTCTTCTGTCTATGGTCACCTAGGAAGTGGTATTCACTGTTCTTACATCAGCGAGACATTTGATATTGGAATTGGGAAAGCTGACAACCTAAGGTACCCTAAAGATGCTCGTGACGCATGGAGAAGGGATACGAAAGGACCTCTCAAGTCCTAAGTGTTCTCCATACCTGGGGTGACTTCCTCTATACTACACAAACATTTCCACAGAAGACAGTCTGGAGGTCCAGCATTCAGCATTTGAAAAACAAATCCAAAAGACAATGGGATGGCAGTGCTCTCCATCCAAGGAAGGGACAGGATTCAGGGAGATGCTAATAAGGCAGCTTTTACTCCAAGACTCTCTGGACCACTCTATGGAAGTCAGCTCAGAGCGAGAATGATGACTAACTGGGTGAGTTTTGAGAGAAAGCTCATTGTTTGCATTATGTACATATACAATGAGCAAAAGCATCGCATGCATACCCATGTGACTAAAACCAGTATGAAAACCACTGAGTTAATTTATAAACTGCAAAATATTTGCTAATGCCATTTTTAAAAATCATTATAGCTGTTTCTTGGTTCCTGTGAAAATTTAAATGTCTGCTTTATTGGAAAATTGCTTAATTAAATAATATTTCTCAAGAACAGGCATTGTTCTAAGTCAAAGATTCATTTCAGCTTCTATTATTCTATGCCGTAAGCATATTTGAAACATGGCTCCTAGAGGGATTCAATTAGTGGAGGAGGCAGGAGCAGTTGGCGAAACTCTTCCATCACAAATGTAATTTACACAAGGTCAACCCAGTCAGTCATCTTCTTCAGGGAAAACTAAAGAGCACGATGTCCTGGTTGTTCTGAGGGTCAGAAGAAGAATGGTCCTTGCTTTACTCTGTTGGAAATGAGGGCCCTAGGGGTCTCGGTTCAATAACTGGCACTTCCCAGGTCATTGTCAAATACCGAAGTGATATTGGAAAATAATCAATAACAACAGGAATCCAGAGATCAATGTCCGTTATTGGTCCTAGGAAGGTAAACAACTACACAGTGCTATGGACAGAGAAGCCAATAATACAAAGTTGTATGATGCTTGCTTCACATGCACCTGCCAATCATTCCTTGCAGCCGAACAATGGTTCTTCTATCACGAGTATGACTCACAAAATGTAAGTCACCTGCCGCAGGTGAGCATCAGACTGAGCTGAGTCCTGGGAGCTAGTAGCGGGCATCAAAATACCATTTTTTAGTGTCTGGCTTTATTACAATAAAATGAAAGAGTATATCCTGCCAAGGGCCCTGACAGACTCAACTGCACTTCTGCATTATCTCCTCTGGTCTTTCCAGATCCACGTCCCTCGCCTTAATCCACATCCTGGCACTTGTCTGATTAGCACCAATGGGATTGCAGATGACACTGTCTGGAAGTTAGAGGTGAAGGGCAAATGACCTCAAGGTATTTAATTTCCTCAATCCCCCTCTCAGGTCACCTACGGCTGGCTGCATCCCTCTATTGAAAGATGCAGCTTTGCTAAGTGATGCAGTGCCCTCTAGATTCTGGTGCCTTCTCTCTCCTCTGCTCCAATACAAGCCGGCTGTTGCAATAATCGTATTCTGCCTGCTATTTCCCATAAACTCTCACAATGCCTCTGGAAATAGCTCTTTCTATCAAACTCTGACTTGCCTTTACAAAAATCGAAGCAGTGCGCTAAGATTTGAGTCTAATTTGTGCACAGCTATGACGCAGTCAGAGCAACATAACATGCCTTGTCTTCATCATCTCTCCCTCTGCGTATGTGGTCCAGGAGGTGAATTCTATGACTATATGATATCTGTTCCGGTGGAGCTCCAACACTGCCATGGAATGGGTGCTAGTCAGCAGTTTATCATCTTGTCATGACCTGGGGGCATCTGGGAAGAGAGAACCTCAGTTGAGAAAATGCCTCCTCCATCAGACTGTCCTGCAGTCAGGTCTGTGGGGCATCGTCTAGATTAATGATTCTGGGCTGCAAGGATCCCCAGCTAGTTAGTCACACACTCATAGTTATCCCACTTAAACATCAAAGACAACTTCTGTATTCAGTACAAACTTACAGTGAATTAAACCTCCAAGATGAGCTCCCAAGGGTCATTGGACTCCTTCCTTGTCCTCTCATGTTTCTCTTTCTAGAAGAAGCCAGTGGCATTGGGAAGGGGGAACTCAATTCCTCAATCCATGTCCACTGCTCATAATTCAGTTAAGATAGCTCATCCTGAGCAAGTGAAGCCCTCAACTGTGTGTATCCGAGATGAATGTAACCTCGCGATATCTTTGAAACAGTATGACAGTGATGCCTCTCCTAAAAGCAGAGACAAATTGTATGTGATAATACCTGTGTGATTAAAGATGTTTAAAACACTCTTCATTCTGTTTTCCTATCTCCTACAAAGTTTATGGTGTGCGTGTGTGTGTGTGTGTGTGTGTGTGTGTGTGTGTGTGTGTCCATCTTTTCCCACAGACACCCATTTTTCAAGGAAGCCCTCCACACGGGAAAACAGTAGCACATTTAAAAAAGCAATGCTCTCAGAGTCTGTGCCCATGTTTGCCCTGCACACAGAATAAAAGGCACTTTACAAATGTCTTTATCTAGAAACCAACTATGAGTGAGTACATCCCATGTTCCTCTTTTTGGGTCTGGCTTACCTCACTTAGGATAGTGTTTTCTATTTCCGTCCATTCGCATGCAAAATTCAAGAAGTCATTGTTTTTTACTGCTGAGTAGTACTCACTCACAATTGGTTTCCAGCCATAAATAAAGGTCATTGAGCCTATAATTCGTGATCCTAGAGAAGCTAAATAAGATGGTGAACCCAAAGAAAAACATACAGGCATCCTCCTGAATATTAACCTTCATCAGGCGATGAAAGGAGACAGAGACAGAGACCCACATTAGAGCACCGGACTGAAATCTCAAGGTCCAAATCAGGAGCAGAAAGAGAGAGAGCACGAGCAAGGAACTCAGGACCGCGAGGGGTGCACCCACACACTGAGACAATGGGGATGTTCTATTGGGAACTCACCAAGGCCAGCTGGCCTGGGTCTGAAAAAGCATCGGATAAAACCGGACTCGCTGAACATAGTAGACAATGAGGACTGCTGAGAAATCAAGAACAATGGCACTGGGTTTTGATCCAACTGCACATACTGGCTTTGTGGGAGCCTAGGCTGTTTGGATGCTCACCTTACTAGACCTGGAAGGAAGTGGGAGGCCCTTGGACTCGCCACAGGGCAGGGAACCCTGACTGCTTTTAGGGCTGGTGAGGGAGGGGGAGCTGATTGGGGGATGGGGAGGGAAATGGGGTGCGGTGGCCGAGAGGAAACAGAAATCTTTAATAAATAAATAAATAAAAAAAATGTCTTTATATCTAGGAAAATATCCTTCAAACCAATTCTCACATTCTCAGGATATTAGCATTAGCTTTATGAATTCATACTCTAATTTGTGTGTGTCACCACAGGATTATTCCACATCACTATAGCAACATGAAACATTGTGCTGCTGACACTGAATTTGATAGGGAGTTAACAGAGCAATGTGTTCATGGTTGACCATTCCCTATGTCAACTTACAAAATGAAGTTCCCTTAATTAGGCTGGAATTGAGAGAGAGAGAGAGAGAGAGAGAGAGAGAGAGAGAGAGAGAGAGAGAGTTAGAAAAAGAGCGGCAGCTGCCTGGAACATTGCCAGGGTACAGCAGTGCATTAACAAACATTTATTTCTATTAATTATAACGTTACTGTGCGCTATGATGACCCAAGACAAGGAGTGCTAAGGCTGGAACGCCACCAGAGGCAGCCAAAGCAGAGAGCACATCCTCCTTCTCCATGCCCTCTATTCTATGTAAAAGTCATTTATCACAGCACTTTCAGATAAACATCAGCATGTAATAAGATTTAATAAGGCAAACGTTTGCTGATACCACCATATTTCCAAAATTAAAATTATCAAAGGAATTCAAAATTAATTTTAACAACTTTCTGGGTATCTGTAGACTGACTGTAGGAAAAATTCATTCAGTATTATATCTCAATGGGCTTGAAAACTCAAATTATTTTTTAATATTAATGTTAATATTCTCTAGAAATTTCAGCATTCCCAATTAACCTTAAAAGGCTAAGAGTATAAATTTGCATTTAAAATGAAATACTAAATTGAGCAAATTATGCTTCTTCAAGGAACAGTTGTCTAACTCTTAAAATTTTTTATTTTTATTTTAACTTATGTGTATGTGGCAGGGTGTGCAATTTCCTCAGAGATCAGAGGAGGGCAGTAGATTCTCTGAAACTGGGGATATAAGCAGTTATGAACCTTCAACGTGAGTGATGTGGGAACCGGCCCAGAATCTTCTCTAAAAACCATGTGCTCTTAACCACTGAGCCGTCTCCCAGGCCCTTATTTTATTTTTATTTTTCCTTCTTTTTTTCTTTTTACACAAGGTTACCAAACCTTTTTTTTTTCAGAATGGTTATAATCATAACAATTTTTTTTAAAAAAAAAACAAGTAAATTCAAATGTTTTATACTTAAATAAGTTATAGCAGAATTTGATTAAATATCAAGCCAAAAACGATGGTAGAGTCATGGTTTTGGAATAAGAATCCCAAACTGCCTTTCCAGAGCACTTCCATGGCCACAGGCTCATCTGTTTCGTGGGAGTGTTAGGGTGTTAAGGCACTTCAGGCTTTGTTTGGTATCCGTTTCCATGTAAACCTAGTGTTCATGTTTACAAATGATTGCACGAGAAGAAAGAAGGAAACTCACTTCTCACCTTAAATTGCTTGAGAAAGTCTCATATTAATTGATTCTATTTATTCTGTTTATTATTCTGCCAAAATAACATATTTGCTGATCAAGGGATTTGACGCATACCTAGTAATATAAATCTTCCAATGAGTTGGTTAGTTAGGTAAACATGTAGATCGGATTTCTGCTTAAGGTAATTTCAAGAGATTGATATATTTACTCTGAGAAATCACTAATGATATAATTCTGAGAAGTCTTAAACACTGGACCATATCCAATGTTTATTTTTAAAAAGATCTCAGTTTTGGACATTCCATTTGTTGAGTGACATGAATTCATAAATAAATGACTACACACATTTTTGAGTTTTTTATTGATATTTATTGAGTTCTTCGTTTTTCTCTGAGCCCCTCTCTGCCTCTCCTTTTCCCCTTCCAATCCTCCACCAAGGTCCCCATGCTCCCAATTTACTCAAGAGATCTTGTCTTTTTCCACTTTTTACTTCCCATGCAGATTAGATCTATGTAAGTCTCTCTTAGTGTCCTTATTGTTGTCTAGGTTCTCTGGGATTGTGGTTTGTAGGCTGGCTTTCTTTACTTTATGTTTAAAAGCTACATGAGTGAGTACATGTGATAATTATCTTTCTGTGTCTGGGTTACCTCACTCAAAACAATGTTTTCTAGCTCCATCCATTTTCCTGCAAAACTCAAGCTGTCATTATTCTTTTTCTGCTGTGTAGTGCTCCATTGTACAAATGTAGACATTCTTCTTATCCATTCTTTGATCAAGGGGCATTTAGGTTGTGTCCAGGTTCTGGATATGACAAACAAAGCTTCTATGAACATAGTTGAACACATGTTGATTCTAAAAATATCTTAGTGCAAATATACTGCACTTATCTGAAAAATACTTATAATCTTAATTTTTTTTAGATATGTGTTTTAGGCCCCTTTAAAACTGTAGAACTAACATTACTACAGCCTCATGCCCCAGATCTATGCTCAACACTATGAATTATGAAATAATTTCTAAGAAAAAAATTGTACAAACCATCAAAGTAGTACCAGCTAAAATGGATAAAATATTGGCCCTGACATCAAGGAGATGGAAAATATAATCATGGAAATTAAGTTAAATTACATAAAACAATTAGGGAAAATTAAGTGTTATGATGTATAACAGGATTTCCCAAAATACCCACATGATGTTAATAGATGTTCATTATAAAAAGTAAAAGGCTTCTGTGATCAAATAAGTTTAGGAAATATTTCTTAAGACATCACCCTCTTGGCAATTCACAATTCCATTAGCTTGCTAATGACTGCAAAGTTTTCCAGCACAAAAAATGGCTGTACTTTTGAGCACCCAGAATAGCAAAACTATCTTTGACTATAGAAATAGTTGTTAAAATTGCCTTTTCATACACACACACAAATTATATATATATATATATATATATATATATATATACATATATATATATAGTCGGGCTGGAGAGATGGCTCAGTGTTTAAGAGTACAGGCTGGTCTTCCAGAGAACCCAGGTTCAATTCCCGGCACCCACATGACAGCTCACAGCTGTCTGTAGTTCAGTTCTAGGGGATCCAACATCCTCTCACAGACATGCAGACAGGAAAAAACACCAACACATACAAACTAAAAGTAATTAAAATTCCTAGAATCAAAGGTCAACACTTTGATATCAAACCTCTATATAAACCAACAGTTATTGATCTCGTGATAACAGTTACAAGTGAAAGAATTTGTTCTTAAAGAACAAAAATGCCCATCTAACCAAGGTTTATTTAAAAGTGCTTGGGTTTTGCTCAGACTTTGCCTAATTATAGCATAGCAGTTAAAAATGCCAGGTGGGTATAACTGATCCATGTGATCAATAAATTCAGTTGAAGGCATATAGTCATGTGGATAATGGAATTATGGGACAATATTTTGTCCTTGCCCTACAAAGCCCACTCGGTTGCTGGTGTGTACAAGCTATCTCTTGAGATGTCCTCAGCTGTGGTATATCACCATCACCTCTTTTGGGGAGGACAAAGACCATTGTCTACTTGTCTAATCTACAAATAGGAGGGCCAACAGGGAAACTTCCTCAGTATTTCCTACTTGCAACAACTGGTAAAAGTAAGGCTGTGGACCCAGAGTCCCCTTAAATCCCATTGCCATGAGAAGGACCAGACCCTCCACTAGTCTTAACAGTAAAAAGCACAGTTAATTAAAATATCCAACAGGAAGATATAAGCAAACACTAAAGTGACTGCTATATTTCTTTAGCAATTCAAGGGACCACACTTCCTATACTTAAATCCATATGGCATGCTGTTTACATATTTGTTTCTCCCTAGTGATTGCCTCCTTCACAATAAAAATGCTATCCAGTCCTTGACTCAGTTCGATAGTACTGAGTCATGCAACAAAGGAAGATAAGGCCATTATTTTTTAAACCTAAAAATTCAAAGATGGTTAAACACGTCTCTAAAAGCCATCTCGGAGGAAACTGACAGTGGGATTCTTTCCACTTCAATGGCTATCAAAGTGCCTGAAATCAGACCTAGGTATCATCACTCCCAAGATCAGTCATGGAGGCCAAAGGAAGAATAAGGAGGAGCCAAATGGGTGAATGCTTTTGTGAGCCTGCTGGGAGGCCAAAGGGACTTTGGTTTGGACATTTAAAACGAAAATCTCTGTTTGGCTTCTTTGTCCCCTACATATGGCCTGTACCACTGATAGCTCTAGCTCTGCTTCTTTCTTTCAGACACCTGTCAATCACTTCATCTCCTCTCTGCCTCTAGAAGGTATACAAATATGACCACTAGAAAATGATTGCTGGGGTCTTTTAGATAGGCCTGTGGACAGGTACTCACTCCAACTATTATACCTGCTACCCCCATTCAGCTGGAAGAAGATAAAATGGTCAGTAGCCCAATTGCATAATGGCAATAAGAGTTATTTCTTCAGAGGGGAAAATGATGAGAAGAGGCAAAAATTGGGTAGGCTGTTAAGGGTTTAAAAGAACAAGAAAAAGAAAGAAAAATGACCAGTTGATTCTTGGCTTAAAGTTAGAAATGTCTTTGGGCTTTTTGGCAGTCCCCTGCTCTCCAGAAGCAGGAATGCCAGGAGCATTGGGGGCTCTAATCCATGATCCACTTCCAAAATGATTTAAGGGTTAGCTCTTCGGAGAATATAATATCAGGGTAGTGATAAAGTCTCATTAAGAAAGAAAAAAACCCGTGTGATTTTTCTTGGAGCTTGTGTCCTTCAGTTGATTTGTCTTGTCTAATTTGATGTGATGGTTTGTTTTAACTTATATTTTATTTTGTTTTGTTGTTATCACTTAGAAGCCTGTTCTTTTCTAATGAGAGACAGGAAGGAAGTGGATCTGGAAGGAAAAGGATGCCACGAGGAACTGAAAGGAGGAAGTAGAGCGAGAGAAAATTGTTATTAGGATATATTGTATGACAAAATAAACTTTTTAATAAGTGGGAAAAAATAAAATAACATTAGAAGTTGAAAAAAAAAAACTCCTGAGAATTGCAGCTTGACTGTCATGTTTTCCTTCTAGACTCTAAGAAAACTGTCCACAAAATTTGTCATCTTTTCTCTCTCTCTCTCTCTCTCTCTCTCTCTCTCTCTCTCTCTCTCACACACACACACACACACACACAATTTGAATGCAGAATTAGAAAGAAAATCTCTCTTTCAATTAACTGACATCTTTTAATACTTTAACATTTGGTTCACGTTTCTTTATTCCCTTATTTTTATTTTATTTGCATATGTGTTTTGTTTGCATGTATGTCTATATACTGTGTGCATACAGGGCCAACATAGGCCAGAACAGGGTGTAGGATCCCCTGGACTAGAGTTACAGATAGTTGTGGGCTGTGATGTGGATGCTGGGTTTGGTAGGTAGGAACCAAACTTAGGTCCACCGGAAGCGTCACCAATGCTTGATTTGACCATTTAGACATCTCCCCAGCCCACAGCCACATTTCTTAATCCAAATGCAATAAAACACCCCACATTCATATAAGGCCAATCAATTTAGTTTGTGACCTCCACTTCTTCAGATGTTTCCAACATTTTAAAACCATATATATATATATATACATATATATATAAAATTTGTGGCTTAGTTAGGGTTTCTATTGCTGTGAAGAGAGATCATGGCCATGGCAACTTTAACAAAGGAAAATATTTAATTGTGTCTGGCTTAGAGTTCAAAGGTTTAATCCATTATTATCATAGTGAGACTCGGTGGCCTGCAGATGGACATGGTGCTGAAGAAGGAACAGAGTTCCACATCTTGATCCTCAAGCCATAGGAAGCGAACTGTGTTACTGGGTGCAGATTGAGCTTAGGAGACTTCCAATCCCACCTGCACAGTGATACCCTTCCTCCATCAAAGCCATTCTCACCCCAAACAGCCACACTTGTTGATAGTGCCACTCCCTTCGGGGCCCATTTTCTTTAAAACCACCACAGTTTTGTCCACGAGTTTGTTATTCTGGTTAATATATTAGTAGCAAAAATTTATAACATTTCTGTGTCTTAAATTTCTACAAATGTACTCTTTATCACTTTTTCATCTGTTAGTTTTATTAAACATTTTGTTAATAAAAAGTCTGTTAATCTGTTTATGTGTTAATAAAAGTCTGTATGTTATTACATACACGCTTGGCTTGTTTTAATTGTGATGTTTATTTTCCTTGCAGAATAAATCACATAAATACTTAAATTTGCTTCTTTAAAGTCATTTCAAAATTCAAAGGTGAATTAACTAAAATACTAACCTTTCATAACATCTATACAGTAATGATAGGCTTTTCTTCTCTCCTCTGACAGAAGTGTGATTTTGCTAAATTTCTTCTTTCCTGCTGGACTCAAGCCCACATGTGTAAAGTGAGGACCTTGTTTTCATTCTGCTGTGATATCTAAATTACGGAGCGTGATCTACGTACCCCATCAGGGCGAGATTAGTCAGGTTTGCATTGCTCACGGCCACTGTGCTAGTCTATGCTTTAACCTTGCAGTGCAGCTTTCTCTCCAACAACAGTACGGTATATTGTGTACATATTTTCACATTTTAACTCTTTTGAGAAAGTCTCAGTACGTACATTAGGGTTTTCTTGAACTTATTATGATCTTCTTACCCCAATCTCCTGAGTGATTGCAAGACTGAACTATTCTTTCTTCCCTCATCCCGCTTGCTTCCTTCCTCCCCCCTATCTCGGTCCCTCTCATTCTTGTTCTCTTTTCCCTCTCTTTTTTGAAGCAGATTGCTGTCAATCTTCAGCCCGAAGAGTAGCTGGAATTAAAGGTGTATACATTTTGACTTTTTGTTGTGTCACGATACTTTATTAATTTTTATCTTTATTATTGTAAGATGTTCATCACTAAAGAAAATTGTATTTGTTGGAAAGAGTAGACAAAAATTAATGTCAAACACGGGGAATACTTTTACATTGGGATTATGCTATATGCTCACTTAATATATTTTATTTAACATTGTATTAATAGATATTTATGCTTAATTGTAAAAAGTTATATTGTGATTAGATATTGGGGAATATTTTTTAACTATGTAAAGATGTGTTGCATTTGTTTAGTTATGTGAAGGTGTGTTGCTGTTGTACCTTGCCTGCTGAAGGGACCTGATTGGTCTAATAAAAAGTTGAATGTTCAATAGCAAGGGAGCCGTATAAATAGGACTTCTGGGCAGGGAGAGTAAGTAGGAGGAGAAATTCAGGGAAAAGGGGGAAAAATAAAAAAAAGGAGACATTAAGGAGATGCCAGGGGCCAACCAGCCATACATGAAGGAAGCAGGCAAGTAGGACATACGGAATTAAAGAAAGGTAAAAAGGCCTGAGGAAAAATGTAGATGAATAGAAACAGGTTAAATTAGTTCGAAGAGTTAGTGGGATGAGCCTAAGCTAAGGCTGTTCACTCATAATTAGTGGTAAGTCTCTGTGTTTTTATTTTATTTATTTATTTATTTATTGCACTGCTTCAGGATCAAAAGCAATGGAAGTGTGATCGGAAGGAAGGCCCCAGCATGCTTTGCGGAAGCCCGGTGGAGCCAGTCAGCCCCTCGCCATCTGCCTTTTGAATGCTGCCTTGGTCTTCTACTGCACTGACATTTGCACTGATGCACCCACAGCAGAGCGCCAACGGCTGCCGATTGCGAGCAGACTGAGACGGTAACGCTGGGACTAGCAGACTTGGTATATTTACACTCAAATGCTGGTTATACTTGAGACTGTCTTATAAAACAGTAAGAATCATTACTTTTGTTAAGTCTTGGCCCTTGAATACATATTTCGGTGTTATGTGACAAAAATGAAAGCACATTTGAAATGTTTAATAAATAGTGGCAAAGATATTTGTATCCGCTATCTACTGCTTAAGATAAGCTGGGGTTTGGGAACCTATGCTGCCTTCCGAGGATCAGGTTCTCACACAATTGTAATCAATGTGATGCTGAGGTCAGTGTCGCCATAACTCTCAACTCAGTCTCACATGCGAGGATGTTTGAGAGGTCGGTGGGCACCACGGTTTTCAGTGGAGGGCGTTTCCCATTCTTTGCCATCCTACGCCCCACCCAAGAAGGCAGGAGAAAAGAGGCAGAGAGCAGAGGCCTGCAGTTGAGCAATCACAACGCTGCACGATCTAATCATAAAAGTGACAGCTCCCACCTCTGTCATATTCTGTTTGGAAGAGGAAGGTCACTGGGACCCGCCGACAATCGAGGAGAGGCAATTACAGAGAAGCACCAATTCCAACACGCCAGAATTATTGAGCGCTATGTCAGAAGATACCCAGGAACAGGATTTCCAGAAAAACCACTGATATGACCGCTGCAAGTTGAGCCTGCTGCTCTTCCCGTTAAACACTGTTTTCTGTGATTGGGTGATTTCCAGAAAACCTATAACTATCCAGGACTGTGTCTTTTGTTTACGTTTGGAAATATTTCTTGAAAATTAATACAGGGTGTTTTATCATTTTAAAGAAGACAATAGTTTAACTTCATTGGAAGAATTTGAAGATTTATATAATATTAGAGTTTTTTTAAAAAGAAAACTTATATGTGTAATACTACCTTAAGTTCCAACAGATGGTTTTCATCTGAAAAGGTTCATATCTATGCTGAAGAAAGTAGGGGTGCGGTGGGTGCTGTATAATGAACTCTGCTAGTAAATAAAAGCTATTAGATAACCAATATCATAAAACCAGGCATGTATCCGCCTAAGGTGAAAGACTGGAGGCTGGGGTAAGAGCTCAGTTGGCAAAGTGTTTGCCCTGAAATCGTGAAGACCTGATTTTGAGTCTTTAAAGACCACATTAAAAAAACATGTTGAGCATTGTGGCCTATGCTTGTAATCTCAGTGATAGAGAAACGTAAACAGGCAGGTTCCTGGAGCCCTCTGGACAGCCAGCCTAGCTTATTCAGAAAATTGCAATCAAACAAAAGGTGATGCTAGGAGAGATTGGTCGTAATTAAAGCAACGATCCCTGCTAGGTGGACCACTCGCCAGGGCCTGTGGTCCCACTTCTAAAAGCAGTTAGGCAGAATAAATCGTATTTGATGGCCATATGTGTTACTTCTAAATGTTAGCTGCCATTCTAAGAAAGCACATAGCAATATTTAACAGCAGAGGGCAGGAGAATGCAGTTTGCTCCAAAGGAAAAGCCATCACATAACGAACAGTACCAGGGACTATCATCTCCAGTGCCAGCTCTGAGACGCGGGGCTACAGCATTGACTGGAAAACATCCTGAGATGCCTTTTCCCTCACAAACTACTTTAGTTGTGACACTAATTGTCACAATGTGTCTTCAAACAGTCCCATTATTTCATTGGCAAGAAACCGTAAGGTAGGGTGCTGGGACGCTGTATGGCTGGAAGCTTAGAGAAGCATCAGTTCCCTGTTTTTTCAGGTTTCTAGAAAACACCACTTCTACAATATGCATTTGCTAAGTAAGTGTTAACTGAGCATCTGCTACAATGACATAGTCTTCCAAATGCAGTGGATAATCAAATGAAAAAAGGTAGAAAGAAAAACAAAAAAAAAGCAAGTAAACAAATTTGCATATTTATTAGGAGAAAACACACGGAATGAAAACCAGACAGAAAAAATGGAATTTAAATGATGTACCAGAGCTATTTTAAGGTAGTCAGCAAATGTTTCTCTGACCACACTCAGAAGATCCCTAAGACATCTGAATGAACCAACTGAGGTATGGAGGGGAGGAATCAAAACCAGCAACTCACAGGGTCATGCTGTGGGAGGATATTTGGCTTATCCAATGGAGCGAAGCCTGTGTATGGCACAGGATAAAGAAGGAGGGAGGAGATGAAATCAGTAGAGTCCAGGTAAAGTCATGAGCAGCATCTCCAAGGACCTGGTGAGAATGTGGGCTTTCGTCTGCATTAAGATTACATATTACCATATGCTTAAAAGAACATGAATAAATAGGCTATATTTTTAAAGAGTCGTAGACTGCTGGGCCTAGACTATAACCCCCAGGTCAAAGGCAAAAGCCTGAAGAATGGACAGAAACTGAAAACTCTAATAAAAGAGGTAATATTGACTTGGAACAGAAGACCTGTGAGGGAAAATGACTGTAGCCTGGACATAGATTTAAAATATAGTCAATGCATGCACAGATAGATGGTGTGGACATAAAGGGGTCAATACCAAGAAAGTAGGGGTCTTCAGAGCAAGAAGAGAGAGTTAAAATGGGGTAATGGAGAAAGAAAAAGAGTGGGTCTCCTCTCAGGTTTTCAGTGCCAAAATGAGCTCATTTTTTTTTTCAAGAATATTAATTCAGTGGCTTAGAGAATTCCTTGGGTATCATTCAAAAGAATTATGAACCTAAAGTAAAAACAAGTGCTTGTGCAGTATCAAAAACTGAAAATGGTGTTGGACAAACTCACCGCACGCAGCTGTTTGTGCACATTTGCATGGTAGCTATGAGAAGTAATTTCTTTTATGTGTCCAAGTTGATGATATAGCTTTCAACATTATTGCGATATGATTTATTGTTATCTATTCTTCACTTGAGTAAAATGACACTGTCCTTCTGAATGGCATCAAATTTCCCAAATAGATTTTTTTTTTCAAACAGGCCTACATGAAGGTCACATTTGCTGTCAATTCCACAGTCACCAAGTAAGGAAAGAGACCCCATGAAACAAACCAAGCATCCAATAAGCAGCCTTTCACCAAATAGAGGCACTAGAATTTACCAGGGCCATTTAAAAAGGCAAGCTATTTATATAGAAAAAAAACTATTATTAAAACATTTTTTAATATGGATATAACTAGTAAACATGGAGAACGTGTCTACATTTTAATATATGAGAGCATCTTACAGGTAACATAAAAGGGGCCTGCTTGTTCAGGTTTCTGTCCCGCCCGGTACCCCACAGCTGGCAAGCCCCAAAGAAAATCACACAGAGCTCTCTGTAAGTTATAAAGCTGATTGGCTCATTAGGTCAGGCTACTTATTAGCTCTTGTAGCTTATATTAACCCATTATTCTGATCTATTTTTGCCATATGGCTTGGTACCTTTTTCAGCTGGTAGGTCACATCCTGCTTCCTGGGTGGTCTGTGCAGGACTGGGAGGAATCAACTTCCTCCTTCCCAGAATTCTCCTGTTCTCATTGCATCATTTCTACTTCCTGCCTGGTTTTCCCACCTATACTTCCTGCCTGGCCAATCAGCATTTATTTAAACATGATTGACAGAATACAGACAATTCTCCTGCACCATTTACATAAATGATGATACTTTTCCCATTATTTTAAGAATTTGAATCCTGAACCCAGCAGCACTAAGTTCAGATATTTTGTTATAAATAGCCAATTTCTATTTTTCATCCAATGGCATATTAAAATGTCTATACTTGACCTTACGCTTTATTATGTTCATGATGTGGGCACAAAAATAGTCCCTGTCTACTCCAACTCAGTTTGGACCATTCTCCATAGAGTAGCAAGAACAGTCCTCCTAAGACTCCAGTTAAAAATCCAAAGTACAACTTCTGTATGATCCAGCCATATCACCTCCAGCAAAATAGCCAAGTAAATGAAAGTAGTATACAAGTAGAGATATTTGTACATCCGTGTTTCTAATAGCCAAATTAAGTAATAAACGTGAGTACTCCCCCATGGATGAAAGATAAAGGAAATGCTGTAAATATGCATAATAAAGATTTATGCATCCACAAAGAATTAAATTGTGTTGTTTGCAGAAACATGGATATAACTGAGGATCAGTAAATTGAATGAACAAGCCAATTGCATAGGAACAATTATCTCTTAATTTTTTATATTAGTCTAAGTATATGTGAAGGGTGGGTTAAAAGAATACCAAAATAAGATTATATAGTAAATATAAAATTAGGATACAAATAGGAGAAGGAAAAAGAGACTTCAGAGGACACCCTTTACCCCAGTGTCTTCTGAGTCCATGTTCTCCAGGCTTGTGATAACTCTACTTCATTTCCAGCAACTTATTCAGTAGTTGGTTCAGGATCCCTGCTGTGTTCCCCAATCTTCCCAGACTCATGTGGTCTAGTGCCTGCTGATTTGATGAGTAGCTGTCTGCCTCATCCAATGGCTCGCAGCTTCCACTGGAGGACCTCTGTCGGGTCAAACTTCCAGGCACTTGTAACTAGCAGGTGAATAGCAAATGCATATATACATTATTCATGAAATAGAATAAGAGGATATTTAAAGTAAGGATTAAAATAGAACATATTAAATGTGTAAATAAGAAAGTAAGATATGCACAAACATCGAGAAATCTAATATACAGGAATTGTGAAATGGATAACCAGGAGAAATGAGCTTGGTAAAATCAAACCTTAGAGATCACTGTAGAAAAGTGGTGAAAAGATTGTAAGAGCAAGAGGATCAGAGAGTTTGCTGTGACCTTGTATTCAGAAATGCTGTAAACTACACCATGAAGTCTCACCCACATGACTGCCCAAAATGAGCCAGATAAGGACAACAACAATATTCTTGCCAAAGCAGACAGGGAAATAACACAATACAACCTTACACACACACACGTGCGCGTGAGCACACACACACAAGGCTATAAAGCAACCAAGTACTACTAAGAATGAGAAAAGCACGCCAATTTAATACCATTTTGTCATCAATGAAAACATATATCTAATTCTATTTTGCTATATTATTTTTTTAAAACATGAATGAATGGCCAGGTGGTGGTGGTGCACGCCTTTAACCCCAGCACTTGGGAGGCAGAGGCAGGTGGATCTCTGTGAGTTGGAGGCCAGCCTGGTCCACAAGAGCTAGTTCCAAGCCAGGCTCCAAAGCTGCAGAGAAACCCTGCCTCGAAAAACCAAAAATAAAATAAAACAATAAAAACAAAAAGAATGGATGAATGAATAAAAACTTAGTTACTAAGATAAAGGCTAAAAACTCTGAGCTGTCATTTGTAAGAGAGAGAAGTCAGTTTTTTTTCCCTCAATGGAATGACACTGAGTATATCAACAATTCCAGGGCAGGCCTCTTGGTCAGGAGGAGCTGACCAACATTTAATGAACTCCATAGATTTTTTCCTGTGCTTCTCTATGGTTATAGTTTGATGTGTGTGTGTGTGTGTGTGTGTGTGTGTGTGTTGGTTTTTGTTTGGCTTTTTTTCTTTGAGGAAGAAAAAGTTCAGTAGGGAGGGGAGAGGATCTGGAAGGACTTGGGAGAGAAAAGAATATGATTAAAATATATTTAAATTTAAAAAATTGTTTTAAATAAGAAAATATAATAAAATAAGAAATAAAAAGTAATTTTTAAAACTTACTGTATTTTTAACTATGTCTATAGGTGAGGTGGGGCACACAGTTGAGTGCAGGTGTCTGCCTGAGGAAGACGTGGGATTCCCTGGAGCAGTTACTAGCAATCACAATCCATCTGACAGGGAGTCTCGGGACTGAACCTGGTTCCTCTGCAAGAGGAACACACTCCAGTTCTTAATGACTGAACTATGTCTGCAGCTCTGATATTACCTTTTATGTAACTGTGTCAGCTTTTAGAGAGATAGTCTTTCACCTGATTTTTACCTGCCTGTGCTATACAGTCTGCACCATTGGTTTGTATTTTTAATAAATTCAAATCAAGGATACACAGGTATTTCAGAAGAATGGTCAACTATTAGGGATAATGTTGACCTTGACAGTCCAAATAGCCTCATCAAAGCTCTGTGAACGTGTTGCTGGTAATTCTAAAAAGGGTGGGTCTAGTCTCAACCACTCATTCCAGTCAATGCACCACACTTGGGAAAATAAATGAGTTTCAGTGGTAAATCAGGGGAAGCAAGAAAAGGGGCCATCACCCTAACATCTGCTCCTAGCCATCAGTGTTGCTCAGTGGCCGTGGAACCGTCAGAGGCGAAGTCTAACTGGTAGAGAAAGGTCTGCACATTCAGGATTCGAAGGTTTTGCTTGGTTTTTGGTTCCTGCTGCTCTGGATGCTTCCTGATCTGTGGTGAAGTGAACTGCCTCCACCAGACAATTTTACTACTGTGACCTGAGCTCCTCATCATGATGAACTAAAATCATGAGCCCAAATAAATGTTGTCTCCTCCTGCTTCTGGTCACAGCTAAAGTAATCAGTAATTACCTAGGCCAGTGAAATGATGTGCCCTTAAGAATATAGCCACAACACTGCCACATGCTGGAATGTTCTCCTCTGGGCACATAGTAGGGTTGCAATGCTAGCATGACAGGCCATAGTTCGCTGTAGGTAATGAAATTGAGCAGAAGTGGTGGAGGTCTCTTCTGAGTAAACTTCCTGAACAACTATTCCAAATTTGCTAGGTTCCTCTTCGCTGCTGCTGTATCTGCGTTCCTACAAGTGGTTGAAATGCCTTAGTCTGGGTCTTTATATTGAAATGCGTGGGTTACAGCTCCCATGAACTTACTTTGGGTGCTTTCCCTACCAAGACATAGCTTTCTATTTAAGCATTTATAAGTTGAAGTGATCTCCCTCTCTCCTGAGTGTGTGTGCATGTGTGTGTCTGAATGTAGGTGCACAAGTGTTATAGCATGTTGTGCATGAGTAAGTCAAAGGAAAATCTGCCAGAGTGGAGGTCCTTATCTTCCCTGTTGCATGAAGAGGTCTTTCTCGGTTGCTTTGCCCCTGATAATTCCAGGCTGGCGGGTCTGAACACCTCCAGGGATTGTCCTTTCTCCACACGAGCACTGGGATTACAGATGTGTGCATCTATGTCCAGCTTTAACATGGGTTAGAGGAGCTCAAACTTGGGTTCTCACCTTTGCATAGCAAGTACTGTATCCACTGAACTCCCCAGTCAAAGTTATTTCATAGCATTACCTAGGTCAGTGGTTCTCAACCTGTTTGTCACAACCCCTTTGGGGGTCACAAATTAGATATCCGGCATATCAGATATTTACATTATAATTCATAATATCATCAAAATTACAGTTATGAAGTAGCAACAAAATAATTTCATGGTTGGGATCCCCACATATGAGGGCTTGTATTAAAGAGTCACAGCTTTAGGAAGGTTGAGAACCATTGACTAGCTCATATTTGATAACACATGCATGCAATTTCAAGTCTCTGAAAATATTCTCAAGTTCTCTGTGATGCTCCGTAGTTAAAATGACAGAATCCTCTCAAAATTAAGTTGAAACTTTGACCCAAGTACAACAAACAGCATTAAAGGGCAAGCATGACCTTTTGTCCGCAATAAATTCACCAATGGTTTTTGCATCCCTCTGAAAGGATTTTTGGTCAGCAGGCACAAAGGCCAGTGTCCTGATAGAAGACTCCACTAACTTCAGAACTTTGAGACAAACATTTTTGTCTTTGAATAAAAAGGTGTATTGGGTTTTATTTTATGTCTATGAGAGTTTTGCCTACATGTATCTCTATGTATCATGAGTGTCATGGCTACAGAGGCCAGAGGAGGGCATCAGGACCCCTAGAACTAGTTTTACAAGAGGCTGTGAGCTGTCATGTGAGTGCTGGGAACTGACCGTCAGCTAGAGGAGCATGGTCTTAAACACTGAACCATCTCTCCAGTCTGCAGTGATGTCCGTTATAAATTTCTCAGTTCTGGTGCCCTCTTACAGGAGCACATAAAATGTAAACAGAGGTGGTGAAATACAAGAGACGGATAAATACAGTGATTACAAATGTCATTAGGTTTCAAGTCCTTGAAATTTCTTATGTTACATAGCTCTTAAATTTCTTTAAGATCATTGGTCTGAAGGAAGACATCTGCCTGAATGTCTAAAATTCTTTCAAGAGTAAAGAGAGCATTTGTGGTGTCCTTTCCACGGCTATTGCACACTTTACTTTTGAACAGAAATAATATCATTTGTTCTTAAAATAAACTCTCTGGAGAAAAGTGTTCATCTTGTAGCATTTTTTTTCTCCTCATATCTAAAAGAGAATCCATTACCATCCTTTCTCAGCAGAGCTTCATCATTTTGTAGGAGTGCACACATGGCAAGGCGTATGCAGAATCCATTCAGCAGTGCCAAACACTGGGAACTTCATGAGTCGGTTGTGAGTCAACAGAATCCCTGCCCTCTCTAGAGATGAATTCTGATGATGTCCCTTAGCTAAGTAACAACTCGGAAAGAAAGAACAGCTGAGAGAGAGTTCAGTTTACCCACCTACACAAAGTTGGGGACATCTGTTTTTCTTGCTCCAAATGAGTGTCAACAATTGGTGTGTGCTTTAAACCTGAAACAGAATTCCATAGCTTATTCCTTGCCACATTCTGAGAAACTGCCGTCTGTGTCAGCTACGGCAGGATTCTAGATTCTTCTTGGGGGCGTACATATACCGACAAGCTAACTACACAGCTGTGCTGTCAAGAGGAGAGGCTGGCTTCACCATAGCCAATCCTGATCAAGAAGAAAGGAAAGAACATTGAGCTACGGTGGTCCTCTCTGGAATACAGGCCTAATAACGTCCTTTACCTCTGGGGATTGTGAAGATTAGCTGAGCCAGCTCGCACCAACTGGTCAGCACGTGGTAATGGTTCTATAAATTGGTGTTAGGGAAGTAATTACGACTTGTGCAAGTAAATACTACTTGTGTGGGTATTCCTCAAGTTCAGCCCTTAGGCAGCCTTACTTCCCCAATCACAATCTCTCCCATGGAAATCTCACCTATCCGCTGGTCTCCCATTGCCAACTCTAAAACAAGATTCCTACTGTTCAAACTTATTCATTATTTCTAGGCTAATTCTCACTCTTCAGAGATATTTCCAACAGGACAGCCGCTCACTTCTTAAGTTACTCTTGCCTACATCATTCGTTACATCCCATATTCACCTCCGGATTGGGTGATGAGAACCCTAGTATGGAGCTATTTAAAGAGATGGTTTCTATTTTCTCCTGGACTACGCTCACCACAGCAAGGATTCTGAAAAGCCAATTGGTCTCAGCGCTACATAATTATTTGGCAACTGCCCAAGTTTTTGAGATGGGGCGGGGGTAAACTCACAGATATATTAATAGTATTAAGTCAGGTTTCTAATCATCCGCATAAGGATACAAGTAAACCGGTGTAAAAGTGTTGATTCATGACATCTAAGCAAGTCTGAGGCTTAATGTTTTGATAAACAATGCTGACTGATTTGCTATTCTTGCTCTTCTGTGTGTGCTGTGGTAATTGGCCATCCTCTCTCTTCCATTTTCTACTCCAGAAGCTTCTCTGATTTTAACTTCTAAACATTTAAACTAAAAAGTTTCTAAGTAGGAAGAAGATAAATGGCCATTAATTCAAGAGATAATCAACCACCTGAAAATCAACAAAAGACTATATGATCATCATTTTCTGCCTTTCTGAAATTTGGGATTTTACTTCCTTCTAAGCCAGAAAAATCATTCTTTTATCAAAAAAAGTGTCAACTGATGAGGAGTAGTTCACTCCGGCACTTCTGAGGCTGAAGCATCCTTTGCCTGCCCTTCACTAAACAGCTTCCATCGGAACTCAAGGACTCCAGGCAGCATGGGAGACAGGTGGGGCCCTCAGCTCTCAGAAGCCTGTGAACCTCTCTGACAGCCACATGATCTCTCCTCAAAGGACTTGACTCCACACTGCAGATCACTAATGCTGGAAGAACTGGTATATGCTTTTCTGCTACTCCTCTGGTGAGAATCTGTTGGGTCAACTGGGCAAGTTATTTAAACATTGTGTTTTAGAGTTCACTCTTCCTCTCTCTTCAAATGCTTGGTCCCTTCATATTTAAAACTGCGAGCCTGTATTTGTCCTTGTGGGAATTGAAAGCAGATTGCACATATCATGTTCCCGAATATCATTTATTGTACTTCTCATGATTTCGGAAAACACAATAAAGAACAATACATGCAACATGATAAATGACAAAACATGGTCCTGAATGGTTGGTGACAAAGCTTGGGTGGCCTGACTGATGAGAGGAGACATGGCTGCCCATGGGTCTCTGGCTACAAGGAAGTAGATTCATGCCCTAGCAAGTCTTGGAAACTCTACTCTCTACAAAAGTCTATATTTCCTTTAATAAATGTGTTCTTTACAAAATATGCAATGTCCTAGCTCACTTAAAGTTTTGCAAATACTTTCTTTAGCTTCCATATTTCCTCCTTTAACAAGAAATGTACCTATTTCAAAATTCAGCCAAAATCTTAAGTCTTTCTGCTCAGGCCTAGGAATGACTCAGTACATATAATAACATATATTGATTTGGATACACATATCTTCATCTTCCTTGATTGTGATCTATGTTAGCATAGAAATAAAAGTTAACATACAATATCATACATAGTTTAGTTTTTTCAGTGAAAACTTTTTTTAATAACTTTGTTCTTACCCCTTTCTATGTTTTTATTTTCATTGTTTTCCATTGTTGTATGAGGTTGTTCATTCATTCTCAGTTGCCCAGCCCCAAAATAATCACACAGAAACCAGATTATTTGCAATACTGCTTGGCTAATAGCTTAAGCTTATTTCTGGCTAACTCGTATCTTAAATTAACTCATCTCCATTAATCTATGTGTTGCCACGAGGCTGTGGTTTACCAGGTAAAGTTCCTGCATTTGTCTCGGGCAGGGCTACATGGCTTCTCTCTGACTCTGCTTCATTTCTCCCAGCATTCAGTTTAGGACCCCCCCTCCCCACGCCCTGCTGCCTTACCTCTATTCTGTCCTGTGCAGGCCCAATACAGTTTCTTTACAAACCAATGGTATTCACAGCATACAAAGGGGAGTCCCACATCATTCCATGGTTTTGTAAGGCTAACTTTATATTACATTTGTGTTCCTGCCTGTTGTTAGCCTAGCAAAGCTCTATTGTTTCCATAGACAGCAGACAGCCAAGTAATATTAACCAGTGACTTTGAAATGAGCAATAGTTTTATCTCTAAGGTGTCTTGTATTAGTTAAGGCACCTCAGTGCTGTGTCTAGCCTCACTTGATGTTTGATAGACATCCTCTGGCAATGTTGAGGAACCAAACAGTTGAACTCAAATGTAATTCAAGAATTAAAACTCATGTTCATAGTATGCATGGCTGGAATTCAACACGTACATAAGATGTCTTAAATATGATAAAGTTGATAGAAAGAGTTGATGTACATAAAACAATCTTGTTTAAGATTCCTTTCAGTGTGGCTTTCAGTTGACTTCCTGTTGCCTGAAAGACATATGACTCTCAGGTCCAACAACACATTGGCCTCCATGCCACCATGCTCTGTCATGATGATAATGGACTGAACCTCTAATACTGTAAGTGAGTCACCCGAATTGAATGTTTTCTTTATGGGTTGCCATTATTATGGTGTCTCTTCACAGTAATGAAAACCCTAAGACACCAACTTAATAAATATATGTTCTTTTATTGAAGCCAAATTATTGCTTATCTTAGCGTCAACTCTCAACTTCACACATACTAGAAATTGCCTCACAAGAGAACTTCATAGACAAAATTGACCTGAGGACACGTGGGTGGGAGATTATCTTGATTACTAACTGGTAATGGAGGGCCCAGCCTTCTGCAGACGGTACAATTTTCTGGGTAAGAAGTCCTGAGCTGTAAGAGTCAGTCAGTTGCGTATGAGTCTATACAAGTCAAAAAGCAACTTTCCTCTATGGTTTCTGCTGTATTCCCCGGACTATAAGTTACCTGTTCAGAAAAACACTGCATAAAATAGCAAGTGGGCTTGGTTTCAATTTCCTGCCTGGACTTCCCTCAATATCAACTATAACCGAGAAGTGCAAGACAAATAGACTCCTTTGTCTCTTATATTCCTTTTGGTCAGAGTGTTGTATCTCAGCAACAGAAATGAGACTAGACCCCCATTTTAAAGTACAATTTAAAGTTCTGGTCATAGGCACTTCCTCAATATTTAAATGACTTTTTAGAAGCCTGCAAATTCTGTTGCTATTTGAATTTGGTCATGTTACCACAAAAAAGTAGAAAGATGGTGGAATTGCATGCATCACACACACATACATACACTAGGACTTGAACGTTTACTTTGAACATATGCAGTCTCCCCTCAGCACACTTTCTATGTTCAGTGAATTGTAAGTTTTCATACACAGGGCTATGGAACCTTGTGCTGTTCCACTTATATTCCCATGCTTTCTGCAAAATTATTGTAAGGATGTGCTGAAAAGTATACATTGATCAGCTGAGATTAAAGCTTCGACAAGATGCAGTGATTGCTCACATATCCTAATTTTGACTAATATTCTTAAGGTGTTTACAAAAATCAATCAAGTCAATCACACTTAAATACCAGGGCAATGGGTATAATCCATAGATAAGAGGGAAAACTTGAGCAGAAAAGAAATACTGAACTAGAATTAGTGAGTTCTGAGTCACTGCTAAGGATAGAATTCTATAGGTCAAAAGGCAGTAGGAGGAATAGGTACTTATTACAATCGGGGAGTGGGGTGATTGGGTCTATAAAGGAAAACTAATGTACTCACTTGGGACAGAGACTGAAGGCCTACATTTAAGATATTGCTTCCATGAATAAAAGAGAAAAAATAGTGGAAAGAAGGAAGAGGGATGTGGGAAGAGTGCCTACCAAAGCCCTTAAGAATTAGCAATTAACTAAAGATGCAAAAAATAGCTCCCTGGTGAAAGAATATTTGCTTCTCAACAAATACCTGAAATTATTTCATAATTTACCTAGAATCCTTCAAATGTTGGTTTCAAAGAAAACAGTATGATTAACTGAACTAAGTTCAGGTCTAAGATGTAAGCATTCCTCAGAAAGAATCACTTGTAAGTCCTTCTGGTGACTTTATAAACACCCTGGACAGCATTCTGGACACTTTACAAAATCTAAGCAACAAAGCACTCTTCTGAACCTGCAGATTTTAGCAAACAAGACTGCTCGTCATGTGTGACCTTTGTACAACAGGAAGCAAAGTGCACAGCTTGGTCTTGATTACTAATCACCCACTCGACCCCTATGTAAGTGGTGTTCCATATTCCTCTTTGTGATTATTATTTTTTAAACACTGAACATTTTCAACACCCACTGCTAAATTTGTTAAAATCCACATGGCACCAAGGGCAGCCAACAATCTGGAGTGTTTTTAAAAATGGGAATTCATTAAAAATAATTTATTGCTAACTCTGTGACAGAAATCTATCGAAAATAATGTTGACATTCTAGCTATGATCTAGAGAATTCATCTGCAGTGCATGTATATGAGTATATATTCATATCAAACACCATCCTGATAATAGGAATTCACTCCTAAAGTCACACATTGAGCCATAAGCTTTCAGTCAAACACATTCATTTGCCTGAATGTTCATAACACTAAGAATGATGATTCAGAAAGATGCCTTGTGTATGGTAGTTGAAGAAAATACTGCTCACCTTAAATATGATCTGAATTGACTTGAAGGTTCTTGTGTTAGTTGACTTTATATCATTTTGACCAAATAGCTGAGAAAATCAGCTTAAGGAGGAGTGTTGATTTTGGCTAATAGTTTCAGGGAGTTAAGTCATGATGACTTGTCTCTGGGTCTGAGTGAGGTGGAACTCCCTAGTTAGAAAAACCTGTAGCACAATTTGTTGGCCTCATGACAACCTTGAGAGACAGAGGAAAGACCAAGCACTGCACACAAGCACTGCTTTCAAAATCCCAGCCCAGAAATCTGGCGCTTCAAGCTGCGCTCCACTCCCTAAGTTTTCCTCTGTCTCACAAAGTAAAGCCAGCAGCAGGGAAGCAAGTATTTAATACATGAACCGGTCGGAGCATTTGTATTCAAGCGTGAACAATTCTCTTATGAACCCCGAGAAATATCTAACTTGTGACGTAGCAAATACCCCACTTTGAAACTGTAGCATTTCTAAGAGGAATTCTGTCTTTTTCCTGTTGCAGACAAGGGAATGAAGGTTAAGGAAAATAAAAATATTTACCTAGAATTTCTTCAACAAAATAATTCTCCTATTTAAACATGACTTCCTTCTACTTAGATATTGCAAAAATGACTTTTATAATCATTTTCCTGCACAGTTCACTTTCCTGCTGAAAAGTAAAAAGGAGTTTTGAAGGACAAGGAAAGAATTAGTGATAATGTTCAGGCTAGACACTAGATCGATTATACCTCAATAAATCAAGTAAACATGGCAAGTAAGACATGAAAGAGAAGTTATATAAACAACCCTGTCCCTACAGTAGCTTCTTTCCATGTATATTAAAATCGCAAATTGCATACCGCACACACGTGCACACACACGTATCCCGCCCTACAGAGACAATCATTTGTTAAGCACAGCTCCCAGGGGGTAAAGGGAGACAGACTCTATGTCGTCTTTCTCAAACCTGGCATTCGGCATGATCTTTAGGTTGAAAATGCAAGACTTGCTCTGGGCTGCTCATACCAACTGCTGTGTATTTGCTAGATTTGTCACTCAGATACCTGAGCATCTGGGGATCCCACCAAACAGCCAGATGGCGCTTGTTTGCATATTGCATGATGATATAACAACACAAAAAATTACCCGTTACGGAAGCGGAGTGTGTTTCACAGTGCACTTGATTTTTCTAAAGAATAGTCTGTCTTTAAATTTTGATTTGAGTTTCTCTTGCTAACTGCCACCGAAAGAGTTTCTCTGATTAGGGCTGAGAGATGCGTGATTGTACCGGTTTCACAATAACATTGGGACTCAGGTTAATATCATGTCCATTTAGTAGCACAATGGTGGTAGATTCTCCCCTAGGATCCTTTTAGCCAGAGATTCTTCTCCCCAACAGTGGTGCTAGGTACGTGTTTCATCTGATGGAGTGGACCATAAATCCAATCAAAAAGGGGTTGTTTATTCCCCACAATGCTTCTGCCAGTGGGCATGTCGGGCCGCCATTGTTATAGGTGGCAGGGTTAACAGGTGGGCAAGACTGATGATTGCTTTGCTCCTTTCTTAGCATACTCAGCACCTTCAAACACATGGAAGCTTCTCTGTAGGGATCAAGCTTGATTACCCCATATTCTATTACTCAAGTATGTGGTCTCTTCAGCAATAAGATCTTCCTGTCAAGTTCTTGAGGTGAACCAAAAATAATGGCAATAGCCTTTGTAATATCTGAGGATCTATGGAACATCTCTAACCAATAACTCCAGAAGAAGTAGCCTATTCATGTCAATGGGCTTTTTATTTGTTAGTCTGTGGTATCTGGTAGGGACACTGTGCTGGATAGTATTGTGTCAACTTGACACAAGTTAGGTATCTGAAAGGAGGGACCCTCAACAGAGAAAATGCTTCCATAATATTGGCTGTGGGGCATTTTCTTAACTATTGATTGATGGGGGAGGGTCCAGCCCATTGTGGGTGAGGCCATCCCTGGGCAGGTGGTCCTGGGTTCTCTAAGAAAGCAGGCTGAGCAAGCCCTGATGAGCAAGCCAGAAGGCAGTACCCCTCCATGCCTCTGTATCAGCTCCTGCCTCCAGGTTCCTGCCCTGTTTTATGATGAACAGAGATCTGGAAACATAAGTCACATAAACCCTTTCCTCCTTAATTTCCTTTGTCATGGTGTTTCATCATAGTAAGAGTAACTCTAACTAAGATAGGCATTGTTTAGATTCTTTTAGGTTCAGAGAATAAGAGACTGGAATGCTTGGTACTAAATGGACCATTTATATCACATGCTTTCTTCCTAAGGACAGGGATCATTGCAGAATAGAGGGAGAAAAGACTGTAGGTGTGTGAGGCAGTGGATGGACGCCATACAATGGTGTCTTACAGACACAATAGAGCAGTGTCACATACAGACACACGACAGTTGTGACAACATGCAGAAGACATGTGTGAGCATAACCCAGGCAAAATCTCAGCATGGAGAGAAATAGTGGGTGTAAGATCTGCACCCCCTGCCCAGCTGAAGAGCTATTGACAACTGAGAGCTGATGATAGAGGCACAGCCAGTTTTCTTAAGGGTTTGATACCTCGAATTCCCAGAAACATACATGAAAGTAACACTGAATGTATTCAGCAGGTTCTGTGCATATGCTTAATCATTTATATGTAAATATAAAAACAATGATTTAAAAAGAGATAAACATGAATTTGGGAGGAAGCATGATAGGGGCAGGAATGGGAAGGGTTGAGGGGAGGAGGACACAAAATCAGATGGATAGGAAATAGGGGATGGGAGGTGGATCTGGGAGGAGTTGGGGGAGGGTATTTTGTATTTGATAGAAGTACATTATATGAGATTCTCAAATAAAATTTTTAGATGCAAAATAAAATTGTCAATCAATCCTTTAGTGGGTTCAATTCTGATAGCTGACCAACTTAGTGGAAGTCACAGGATGAAAGCTCAACTGCATTGGATGATCACCCTGGCCAGTCATCAGAACAGCTACAGTTTGATCAGTATAAGGACACAATTTAAACTGCGCATAGTGATACAATGGCTATAATTCTAGCGCTTGGGAGTCAAAGCAGAAGAATCATGCATTTGAGAATAAGAAGCTTATGAAAAAAAGAGGAAGAGGAGGAGAAATAGCAGGAGGAGGACGAGGAGAAGGAGGAACAGGAGGAGCAGCAGGAGGAGGAACAGGAGCAGGAGGAACAGGAGCAGAAGGAGGAATAGGAAGAGGAGGATTAGAAGAATGAGGAGGAGCAGCAGGAGGAGGAACAGGAGGAGCAGCAGGAGGAGGATTATAAGGAGGAGGAGGAGGAGGAGGGGCAGGATGAGGAAAAGGAGCAAAGGGAGGAATAGGAGGAGGAAGATCAGAAGGAGGAGGAAAAGCAGGAACTGTGCTTTTATTTAAGACAGGGTTCTTTGGGGGAAAGAAGAAATTGGCAGGGGTGGTGGCTTATAGATTACAATAAACCAGTAAATTCTAGATGATTTTGAGAAATACTAATATGTACACAGTAAAAAATGAGTATTGCATTTTTAACAAAATAATAATTTTTAACAAAACAACTCTAGAAAAAAATACCCCACAGACTATGAAATTAAATGTCCTTTTTAGCTAGTACCTATTTCTGTGCCTTTCTATGACTTAGTCCTTGTAAGAATTCCTGAAAAGGAAAGAGCCTGACATCCTCAACTCTGTTCTGATCCTTTTGCTGCAATTTAGTTTTGTTTAGTGTTTTTTCCCTCTCAAGAAAGCCCACGTAAGTGATTACAGTTCTTAAAAATATTAGAGTAGGTACTGCAGCAAAGAAAGGTCTATTCATTCCCTTGGTACTAAGATTTTTCAGTATGTATAAAAGACAGAAATAATTTGCTTGGTAATGCCTACTAGTTGGCCACTGTTTCAGTGAGATGACATCAGCTCATGGCTGGGATAAATACAATGCCAGGTTCTCTTAATAAGTCTGTGCTCCCATGTCACACGCTATCATTTTATTTTTTAAAATTTATCTCTTTTCCAATAAAAGGTCAGTTCAGGAATTTTGCCAATTTTTATAATCAGTTCTTATGTTCTTATTGTTGGGTCCTTTGTGTGTTTTGGAAGCAGTTCGTCACCTGACCAAATCTTGACGAATGTTCTACTCTATTTTGTAGCTTGTGTGTCTTTCCTACAGCTTCATGTTTCACAGACACTTCAGCCCTGTTTCTTCCTTTCGACTGCCTGGGGTGCTTTATCTAAACACATTCAATGTCAAATCCAAGTTCCAGGGTTTCTCCAATGTTATTTCTGTTTCACACTTTATCAGGCATCATTTTTGCCAGGCATGTCTTTGCTCCACTGTTTCACCTTTGTTCTTTCTGCCAAATTCAGTTTAGTACAGAAGGTCTGTTTTGAAGTTCTTCATTCTGTTCCATAGACGATATGCAATTATTATTGCTGAAGCTATCTGGCAAGTCTCACAGGCATATTGCTCAGTTTTCTGACATTTCATCATAGAAACTTTAAAATTCACGCAACAGCATCCACGCACAAAAAGTTGGGTTTTTAATAGGATGGAATGCATTCTGCAGAACCATTCGAAAAGAAATGAGACCAAGATTGGAAAACAACAATAATAACAACAACAACAAACCCCCCCCCCAAAATAAAAAAAAAACATTCCTTAATATTTGGAATGTATCTTGATATTGGAGTGTCTTGTCACTTACCTAGGGTTTTTGTTGTTGTTGATTTGATATTTTTTAAGAGTTCATTTAGCAGGCCTGCTTTTCGTCCCAACCGGCTCCCACACGGTTAGCTTTACACCCGAAATAACAACACACAAATTGTATTCTTTTAAGCACTGCCTGGCCCGTTAGTTCTAGCCTTTTACTGGCTAACTCTCACATCTTGATTAACCCATTTCTAATAATCTGTGTAGCACCACGAGGTGGTGGCTTACCGGGAAAGATTCAGCATGTCTGACCTAGTGGCTGGCTCCATGGCATCTGACCTCACTGCCCTTCTTCCCAGCCTTCTGTTCTGTCCACTCCACCCACCTATGTTCTGACCTATCAGGCCAAGCAGTTTTCTTTATTAATAAACCAATGAAACAACAGATAGATAGAAGACCCACCTACATCAGAGTTTTGGAATTTTCTTTATATACATATCTTATTCCTCACAAGCATGCTTCATTGAAGTTAGACCTAAGGATTTCATTTTGTTGATACTAATATAAATAGTGATGTTTTATATCAAATTCTAATTTTTCAACTGTGCTTTGTAGAAAATTAATTTATATTTGTTTATTAACTTTACCTACAACCTTGCAATAATTGTTTATAAGTTCCTGAGGTGGTTTCTTTTCTTTCTTCACACTGATTTATTTAGATGATACAGAGAGAAAGAGACAGAGAGACAGAGAGAGAGAGAGAAACTTTGGCTTGCAGAGCTGTAGCTTTTTGACTTCTTTGGTATAATTTTTATTTCAAAAGCCAGTTTAATACAAATATCATTTCCCTACAAAACTGGGAAGACTATAGGCAGTCAAGTTTTGCCAAATACTTTGCCAAATTAGTAACAGTACATTGTTGTCTGCTAATTGTTATAATCCATTGACGATAAATAAAATGCTGTGTACAGTGATGTGAGCTCACTAATAAATTAATACTTCATATAAAGAAAACACTGTAAACCTTCCACATTCAAAATGAAAAGGGAAATTTGTTTGGTAGTTTAAAGAAAGTGTTAGCAGATGTTCAGAAAAAGAAATTCCTGAATGTTTACCTTCTCAAAACAATATATTTTTATTATCATTGGTGAAAAAGGCACTCTGGAAATACCGTAATTTCAGGGTCTAAAAATTATATTAATGGGAATTAGAAGCCCATTTCTCAAAGGATCAATGCATGTGCATGATCTAAAGATAACACTGCTCACATTTACAAACTACATGGAAATATCCTTGCATTTAATTGTTCTAAGCCTGGGAGAAAACATGACTTTTGTCCACATTTCCCTATTTACAGTCACTAAAGAAATGCTGTTTCCCGCTGAATCTAGGGGTTTGCTGCATTCTAATTGTGGTTTAGCTCTGTCTTTCCCTATCACACCTCTGTTAGCAGCAGATTTGTTATAATAACTGCGTTCTAACTGTGGTTTAGGTCTGCTCTTTCCCTATCACTCCTGTGCTAGCAGCAGATTTGGTAAATATGATGGTTTCTATTTTCAAGTAAATGAATTTTATGCAAACTCATTTCCACTGTTACACAATTAATTTACCATTAGCATTATAATCTATTATACTTGTAGATGATAGGCTGAAAATGAAATGGAACTTTTCTTTTTGATGGAGCTAAACCCATTAGTGGAACTTCAAATTGTATAGCTAAAAGGTCATTTTACATCATTGTAAAATAAGTATTCTTTCTTCCCCTTCATTTTAGAATCCAATTGTAGAGTCAGCATTTAAGAAGCTGTCCTCCTAATGACAGTCAGTAATGTTTGCTCTCCTTCATTGCATGGTATTTTTTTCCTCTTTAAATCTTCAACTATTACCCAAAGTCTAAATTGTGTGTGGTTTTATGTGGCCTTGGTTATATTTAACTTGAAATCTCCATAGAACATACATTTTATAAAATCACTGAAAGGGTTCTGGAAATTTTAATGCTATAAGAAGTTTTATCTGCTCCTTAAAAGTACATTTAAACTTTGATGCTACAGTCAAGATATCAAGGATGCTAAAAATAGCAAACATAGAGGCAGGCAAGAAATTGCACTCATGAAGGTCAGGACAGGCCCCAGCAGCTTGCACTATGACTATGGTACTTCACTATATGAAGGTCTGAAAAGAGAGGGGCAGCAGAGTTTTATAGAAATTGGGCCATAAGTTTTAAGGCTCCATAACAGACAAAAACATGTACTGGCTAGATTTCTGAATTCATTATGCCAAGTCTATAGAGAATGGTGGCACAATGAGTCACTTCTGCAGTTAGGTCAGAGGCACTGCTGCTGTGCTGAAGTCATTCCAGCTCCTGAGTTTATGAGAACTTTTGTGGACCACCACCACCCTGTAAATGGAATGGTGGATATAGAGGAAGGAGAGAGAGGGAGAGCAAGGAAAGAGATATCGTGATTGAGGGAGCCATTATGAGGCTAATGAGAAATCTGACACTAGGGAAATTCTCAAGAATCCACTAGAATGACCCTAGTTAAGACCCTAAGCCATAGTGGACAGGATACCTGAACTGTCCTTCCCCTATAAGCAGATTGATGACTACCTTAATTGTCATCATAGAAATTTTGTTCAGCAACTGAAGGAAGCAGATGCAGAGATTCACAGTGAAGCACTGGGCCGAGCTTCCAGAGACCAGACCAAGAGAGGGAGGTGTAATAATATGAGCAAAGGGGTCATGATCATAATGGGGAAACCCACAGAAAAGTTGACCTGAGCTAGTGAGAGCTCATGGACTCTGGACTGATAGAGGGGGAACCTGCATAGGACCAAACTAAGCCCACTGCATGTGGGTATCAGTTGTGTGCCTTGGGCAGTCTATAGGACCACTGACAGTGGGACCAGAATTTATCCCTAGTGCTTGAACTGGCATTTTGGAGTCCACTCTTTTTGGAGGGATACATTGCTCAGCCTAGATATAGTGAGGAGGACTTTGTTGATTCCCCTTAGGAAGCTTTATACTCTCTGAACATTGGATTGGGGGGGGGGGGCTGGGAGAAGAGGGAGGAGGAGCTGGGATAAGTATAAAATGAGAAAAGATTGTTTTTTTAAAAAAATAATTTAATAATAATGAAAAAGAACATATTGTGAATGTGTCCTGTGGATCAAACGTAAGAATCCCTGGGAGATCAGGCTAGCCTAGAGATGCTTTGTGTTCCTCTCAAGGGAAGGACAGGGAAGGACACTGGAGGAGATCCTTGAAGAGGCCATCATAGGCTGGGCATGCTAATCAGTGCAGCTGGATGGGAAGAATACCTTATGTAGGTCTCAGGAATGGTCATCAGAAGAGACTTGGCAAGCATGTAGCTCAGTGGAGAAAGCTTCTGAGAAATGTGTAAACCATCGGTTTAGTCCCCACATAAAAAGTCTTCCCGCAGGGCATAACATAAAAGAATCATTAAAGAAAGAACTTCATGGCCTTACAGTCCTCCTGTGCTGTCCTACTTATACCCTGGTTGGGTTGGAAGCAACAACTTCCAGGATAGGAGGAACAAATGAAGATTGAGAGTTGGCTAATAGATTATACACGACTACCTATTTTCTGAGTTGAGACTCTATATTTTGTGTTGACAGTCACTGTAAGTCTTTATATTGCCTAGGGGTAATAGATTTGCTGATGTTTTTCAATCAGTAAGATAGAAGAAATTTCTACTAAATCAATTTTACATGAACACCCAGAAACAAAACATCTGGATCATACAGTTTCTTCCCTAAAACCGTACTTGCTTGGTATTGTGTACACACATCCAGAATTTGAAACTGAAATGTACTAACTCAAGGTGTGTAGGAAAGAAATATAAATAAATAACTCTTGTGGGTTTATCTTTATTCATGTCAAAAGGCTAATGGTGGTGAAGCAGTAAAATAAAAAGTATTAAGTAAAATAGTTGCTGGCAGTATTTCTAGACACAATGGCATAAAGATGCAAAGCAATTATTGTATAACAATTATCTCCTTAACAATAATAAGAGCTAACCTGCACTGTGCACTTACTTTGTGCAAAACATTTTCCTAGGCACTTTGTAGGAAGAGATTGTAAGATGTTCTCACATGCATTCCATGAGTTAGTAATGAGAAAGTGAGGGAGGCACACTATGGACCGTGTGCTAAGTGACAGAGAGAGCCAGAGATACACATCTCAACCCTTATGTGTGCTAAGTGACAGAGAGAGCCAGAGATACACATCTCAACCCTTATGTGTGCTAAGTGACAGAGAGAGCCAGAGATACACATCTCAACCCTTATGTGTGCTAAGTGACAGAGAGAGCCAGAGATATACATCTCAACCCTTATGTGTGCTAAGTGACAGAGAGAGCCAGAGATACACATCTCAACCCTTATGTGTGCTAAGTGACAGAGAGAGCCAGAGATACACATCTCAACCCTTATGTGTGCTAAGTGACAGAGAGAGCCAGAGATACACATCTCAACCCTTATGTGTGCTAAGTGACAGAGAGAGCCAGAGATACACATCTCAACCCTTATGTGTGCTAAGTGACAGAGAGAGCCAGAGATACACATCTCAACCCTTATGTGTGCTAAGTGACAGAGAGAGCCAGAGATACACATCTCAACCCTTATGTGTGCTAAGTGACAGAGAGAGCCAGAGATACACATCTCAACCCTTATGTGTGCTAAGTGACAGAGAGAGCCAGAGATACACATCTCAACCCTTATGTGTGCTAAGTGACAGAGAGAGCCAGAGATATACATCTCAACCCTTATGTGTGCTAAGTGACAGAGAGAGCCAGAGATATACATCTCAACACTTATCTGTCATAGCTTATGAGAAACAGAGGGTAAAGAGGGTCATCAGTCTGCCCCCACAGCCCCTGCTCCAGCCCCAAACACTAGTGCCCACCCCATGGCTCCCAGAGAGATTTTTTCTTTTATATCACTATGGAAAATTCAGGAAAAGTAACAGATGCCTCCATTTCTCTAATCAGTATATCTATTTTAGTTTTAAATGTTTTACTTCAAAGAATAAAATATCACTAATGGAGTGCTTTTTGACAATGTCTTTCTCGTGTTGAGAGGCCCAGGGTCCTTAGCAAATACAGAATCCCACAGTCTCTATCCCAATATGTTATGTAGAATTCGTAGAAATAAAGTATCAGAGCCAGATAAAAATGTTTTATGCGTCAAACTGGGTATTAAAAACAGAAGCGCTTAAAAGTTTTTTAATAATAATGCTCATTATGAATACAAGATAACAAAACAATATTTCATAATAGCCTTTGTTGATTTCAACAAAAAGGCTACAGTGTTCAAAAGGAATTCAGTTGGGCAAAATACACCCAAGAATATAAAAGATGCAATCTAAGAAGCTGAATTCCCACTGTAAGACATGTCCATGTCCTAGTTTACAAAAAGAATGCATGTAACAAGTATTAAGGACCCCAGACAAATATAAACAGCATAGACATCACCTATGATTTCATTATACATATGCAAACACTATTAGTGGTTCATAATCTTTTTCAAAATGATGATGTTATCATAATCCTTGTTTATATTATTTTGGCTAACTTAATATTTTGAATATTTATTTCATTCAAATTTCTTTTAAAACATGCGTCTGTTACATAGCAACCCTGAGTTATTATTTTCCCCACCCTGTTCTGATTCCAGTGCTTTCTTGAGATTCCCAAGGCAACCAGGACAGTAAACTCTAGAATACTCAACAGTTGCAGTCTCCACATTTAAAAAACTTAGACAAATCAGGGTTTTGTGTGTGTGCTGTGTGTCTGGAGTCTCAGAGAGTCTACGGAGATTCTAGTCAGATCCTTTTCCATAAAACATCTGACTAAGGAGCTGTTCATCCTCCCCCTGGCCAAACATTCCCAACAAGATCAGCAGCCCCCAAAGACACAAGTACTGCCTGCACCAATTGGAAAAAGAGATGGGTATTCAGCAGTGCAAAAATACATTCAATAACATAAAGAGTAATGTGGCACCACCAGGACCTAGTGGTTTTATAACAGCAAGACCTGAACATCCCAACACAGATGAAGCAGAAGAAAACAACCCTAAAAATAACTTTATGAAGATAATAGAGGCTCTTAAAGAGAAAATGAAAAATTCCTTTACAGAAGTTGAAGAAAAAGACAGACAAAAAATTGGAAATCAATAAATCCCTTAATGAAAGTCTAGAAAAAACAATCTAACATGTGAGGGAAATAGTTCAAGACTTGAAAACTGAAATAGAGACAATAAAAAAACACAAACCAATGGAATTCTGAAAATTGAAAATATGCATAAGTAAAGAGGAACTACAGATGCAAACATAACCAACAGAATACAAGAGATTGAAGAGAGAAACTCGGGCACTGAAGATACAATAGAGGAAATAATAATAATTAAATACAACAAATTATTAACACAAAACATCGAGGAAATCTGGGGCATCACCATGAAATAACCAAACCTAAGAATAATGGAGATAGACGAACAAGAATTCTACCTCAAAGGCACAGAAAATATACGCAACAAAATCATAGAAGAAAAATTTCCCAACCTAAAGAAGGAAATACCTATGAAAGTACAAGAAACTTACAGAACACCAAATAGACTGGGCTTCACAAAAACTTCCCTCACCACATAATAATCAAAACACTAAACATTCAGAATAAAGAAAGACTATGAAGAGCAGTAAAAGAAAAAGACCAAGTAACACATAAAGGCAGACCTATAAGAATTACGCCTGACTACTCAATGGAGACTATGAAAGCCAGAAGGTCCTGGACAGATATTTTGCAGATACTAAGAGACCATATATGCCTGCCTAGACTACTATATCCAGAAAAACTTTTAATTTCCATCGATGGAGAAAATGAGATAGTCCATGACAAAACCAGATTTAAGAAAGACTTATTCACAAATCCAGCCCTACAAGAAGTACTAGAAGGAAAATGCCAAACCAAGGAAGTGAACTGCAACCATGAAAACACAGGCAATAGATAATCCCACATCAGCAAACCCAAAGAAGGGAAACACACATACTACCAACAAAAATAACAATAAAAAACACACTATCAACAAAAAATACAAGAAAAACAAAAAGATTACAGAGAATCAATGGAATAAAAAGTTGGTTCTTTGAGCAAATCAACAAGATTGACAGACCCTTATCCGAACTAATGAAAAGACAGCCTACGGAGTGGGAAAAGATCCTCACCATTCCCACATCTGACAGGGATGATCTCCAAAATACATAAAGAACTCAAGAAGCTAAACATCAAATTTCCAAATAATCCAATTAAAAATGGGGTACAGATCTAAACAGAGAATTCTCAACAGAAGAATCTCAAATGGTCAAAAAACACTTAAAAATTTTCTTAACATCCTTAGTCATTGGAGAAATGCAAATCAAAATGACCGAGATATCATCTTAAACCTATTAGAATGGCTAAGATTAATAAAAGCTTATGACAGCTTATGATAGAGAGGATGTGGAATAATTCCTTCATTGCTGGTGGGAGTGTAAACTTGTAAAACCACTTTGGAAATAGGTATATTGGTTTCTTAGAAAATGGGAATAAACCTACCTCAAGACGGTTGTGGTTGCTTTTGTCTATTTGTTTGTTTGTTTGTTTTAACTCTTTTGGCTTTTTGGACTCTTGGCTTTTGGGGAGAACCCACCACCCAGCTCACAAATAAATCACATACAGAGGCTTATTCTTAGTTATGAATGCTCAGCCTTAGTTTGGCTCATTTCTTGCCAGATTTTCTTAAATTATCCCGACTACCTTTTGCCTCTGGGCTTTTATCTCTCTCTTCTGTAAATCTTAATTTAACTCTTACTCCATAGATGACTGAGTGGCTGGCCCCTGACATCCTTCTCCCCTTGTTCTCTCATTGCTCCTCTTCCTCATTTCTCCTTCTATTTATACTCTTTGCCTGCCAGCCCCACTTATCCTTGTTCCTGTGTCGCTATTTATTAGACCATCAGGTGTTTTACACAGGCAAAGAATCATAGCTTCACAGAGTTAACCAAATGCAGCATAAACAAAAGCAGCACACCTCAAAATAATATTCACCAACATAAGACCCAGATATACCAATTTCAGGCATATACCCAAAAGATGCTCAATCATTTCACAAGGTCACTTGCTCAACTATGTTCACTGCAGTATTATTCACAATAGTCAGAACCTAGAAACAACATAGATGACCCTCAACAGAAGAATGGACAAGAAAAATGTGATATATTTACACAATGGTGTACTACTGAGCTATTCAAACAAACAAACAAAAAAAAACCGTTGACCTCATGGAATTTGCAAGCAAATGGATGGAACTAGAAAAAAATCATTCTGAGTGAGGCAGCCAAGACCCAGAAAGACAAACATGGTACATACTCACTCATAGGTGGTTATTAGGAATCGAGTATAGGATTACAAACCTACAATTCACAGCCCCACAGAGACTAGATAACTAGGCCCAAGGAGGGATGCATGGGTTTCCCTGGGAATGGGAAGTAGAAAACATCTCCTGGATAAACTGGGGGAAGGGGTTGGAGGGATGGGAACTAGAGGGACAAGATTGGGTGAACTGGATGTGGGAAGCATGTTGGAGTCAAGATGGAGGAGGGAGTAACAAAAGAGATCTCGATGGGGAGGCATTTCAGGGCTAGGGAGAAACCTGTTGCCAGGGAAACCCCCAGGAACCTACAAGGATGATCCTAACTAAGACTCCTAACAATAGTAAGGGTGCCTGTATTGGCCATCTAATGTAAGCGAATTTGTGACTTCCCTAGCTGCCATCAGAGATATTCTATTTTGTAACTGATGGAAGCAGAGGCAGAGATCGGCAGACAAGCACTACACTGAGCTCCAAGAGTCTTGCAGAGGAAGTGGATGGGAACTGTGCCAGTCTGGGGTCATGGTGGGGGAGCCCTTGGAGACAACTGACCTGAGCCTGCAGGAACTCATGGATACAGGACTAACAGTCAAGGAGCCTGCATAGGACCAACCTACATCTTCTGCATGTGTGTGACGATCGTGTACCTTGGTCTCTTAGTAAGGCTACCGATTGTGAGGGCAGAACTTCTCCTTGGCACTGAGCTGGCTTTGGTAATCTATTCCCCATGCTGGATTACTTGGCCCTGTTAAGTAGGGCAAGAAGCTCAATCGTGCCTCATCTTGATGCAGGCTTTGCAGCAAGCCCATGGGAGTCCTGTCCCTTTCTGAAGGGAGATAGAGGAGTATGGATAGGGAGGGGACTAGTCAAGAAAGGGGAGGGGTCAGGAAGAGAGGAGAGAGGGGAAAGTGGTTGGTGAGTAGATTAAGTGAGGAAAAAAAGTGAAAAGTAGGGAAGGTTTACTTCAGCACTTTAAAAATAAATAACCACATCTGACTAAGAAGCACTGTGGCCTAACCCTTTCTCCAAGCTCTGGGGATCTCTCAGACACAGTGAGGGACGCTTCGGCTTCTGGATCCCGAAGTGCTTATAGAATTCCCTGGGCAATAGCTAAACATTACTTACTTATCACTTACTCCAAGTCTCTATTAATTATCTGCAACCCAATTAGCAACATTTGGCAGAAAGAACAACTGCCTTAATCCCGTGGACTAGTAGCAAATTGGAGAAAGTGACTGCCAAGTGGGGCTTCCCAGGTCACTGAGTTTGTATCCCATTTTATTCCTCAGGAAAACAAAGGGGCAAGAGGGTTAAGTGGCTTGGCTCGGGACAGTGTACCGAGTCTAACTCACTGCTGGCTGGCAGGAGAAACAGTGTTCCCATGTTTGCCGAAAGGAAAATGTCCACCGCCATAAATCAGAACGGGAACTAAAAGAGAGCCTGAGGTTCTGCTGTCCTGTATTTCCTTATTTTGGTGAAAGATGGAGTAAAAATTGCCTTAGAACCTGTGATACCATGTCTAACATCTTGAAAATAAAATGTAGTTAGAAATCACTGACGTACTATTTAGTGGGCAACAATCTAACTTTGTTTATTTGTGCCTTCAGGGTTACGTCAGAGACCGGACTCCTAAGTACTGGAAGGAGATCTGCCTTATTCCTGGGGAGACCCAGAAGCTAATGATCGCCAGAACAAATACTTGAGAGGGACACTGTTCTGGGCAGGGGTAACCCTAGAGAAAAGCACAAATGATTAACTTGGTCTAATAAACCATATCTCAGATGTTTCTACAGTGTCGCTGAAGGCATTCCTTAGAATATGTAAGTGGTAGAACACCCACGTTGCTCAGTACCAGATACCTCAAGACCATATTTCAGCCCAAACACCGAGAGTCCCAGGCCATAAGGCATATGTTTGGAAAATGTTAGCAACAACCCAAGTGATTTATGCTTCTCTGTCAGTGGTAGAGCCCTAGCCAAAGATTTAAAGCAATATAAATATCCAAACAGAATATAAAGAGGTCATCAGAAGAAAGGTCTTCCTGGAACACAAATGACAAGCTCAACAGATAAATTAGTAGAAGAAAAGGTTAAGTCAGCGCTCTGTCCTACAGAAGACACGCATGCCAAGAAGAAAGATAAAATGTGGAAAAACATAACACTTTTAGTTTAGATGCAAACTTAATTTCTTCCACAAGAGCATTTGAAGTGTTTAGCATGGGACATTGCACTGAGAGTGGAAAAAAAAGCCTTGGTATAAAGCAGTCATTTGGACGAGATGCTTTATAGATGCATTCACACTGCAGCATTGCAGCATCCTTGAGGTGTAAGTCATTCAACATGACATGCTTCCAGACTATCAGAAGGGGTACCTTAAGTACCAAATATAATATGTGCACACACACATAAATGCAGATATAGGCACATTTGTTTAAAATCCTGACAGAAAATCATTCTAGAATGTATTAAACTTTATGAGGCCTTCCTTAAAAGCACACTGGGCATAATGTAATTTTCCTTGATGACCCTAAGTCATCACTGTGAATATTAATTATGATACTGTATGGTAATAAAAGGATGCATCTGATGCTTTCAAAAACGTCTATTTTCTGCCGCCCTCAGAACTACCGAATGCCAGGATTAAGAAGGACTTGAGTGCTTGTCGAACCTTCCAGTTCCAGATGGGAACTTGAGTGTCAGGAGAGGATGCGGTCACACGCCTCCCACCTCCCAGCTTCAATACAGAGCTCTTTCAATTAACCCACACGGCTGAGCCCCACATCCTCTGCTTTCCCCTTGTGCTTCTGCCTGCTCTCTTTAGCGCTTTCTCAGCCGCCTGCTTTGTTCCATCCTGACCCCTACTTTCAGGAATAAGCACAATTCACAATGCTGAGGGTGAGATCTTTGTGTAGGAGCCTATGACCATTGCAGAGTGACCGAGGAAGACAGGCAGCTTCTGGCAGTGCACAGATTAAATTTTAAACAAGTGCTTATCTAAAACCGAAAGAATAATCTAAACTGGACCCCAGTCAGGCAATCTGAACAAATGCCGGAGTTGCAGGTATTAAGGTGAAGTGAAGAGGGGACACAGGACCAGACACCATCAAGCAAGGAATGCTGAACGTCTTAATGGAGTTTTTACAGACAGAGCTTCGACTCTGGAAGTCCTGATCAACTAGGTAGAGACACCACGCTTTCCTCCCCCACCAACTAAAGAAAAGGGTGAGTGTGGAAAGCAGAGAAAGAAGATGATTTCCCTGTGATCACACTGGGGAGATGAACAAATTCAAGCATCCAGTGATCTCTGACTTGGTGCACTGCCTTGGGATTCAGACTTGGAGGACAAGGAGAGGCAATGGTCATGCTGTGGTCCTGCACATCTGGCCACATCATTTCCTCTGCTCCAGTTTGTCTGACAAGCTAAACAGACAGGTGAGGAGAACTGAGAGACTCTGTCCTAGGAACCATTTTCTTCCTCTGGCTGTCATCAGGGCTTCAACTGTTCCCTTCCGGCAGGACAAGCTTCCTGAAGAAAATCCAGTTCCTTGGGACCATTGTTTTATCAGTCTAGTAGGTCAAGGAAAGAATACAAGTGTCTTTCTTTAGAATCTTTTCACTCTTGCCAAGACAGATACAGAGACCCATGGGAGATGGAACAGGTGAATTCCCATGATGGAGATAACTGTGGCTTCTTCTAGTCTTTATATTGTGTTTCTAAAGTCAACACAATAGAATGTGTGTGTCTTCTAGTATAATGCTTTTATTAACTTTTTAAGCACTCTGTATATGCATAGTAATTTATTTGGAACATATTTACCACCATCCTTCCCCCTTGCTCCTCTCAGTCCGTCCCCCCATGCAAGGTCCCTTCCAAACTGTACTATGCTCTTTGTTTTATATAGCACACAGATGCCACTTTGTTTACTACATACTCATGAAGGCAGTACACCCTACTGGCATGAGGTCAACCTACCAGAGGTCACAAACTTTAAGAAACTGACTCTTCTTTCCTGGAAGCCATCAACCCTCAATAGTTACTCAGCTGTATCTCAGCACTCACGAACCTCTCCCTGTTCCCTGATGAAATGATGACTTTCTTGACTGTGTACAAGTCATGTGCTACCCAGCCGCAGGAAGCTTAGGAGTGCAGGGTAGAACATCTCAGTTAAGCTAATTTGAACCTGGCTCAGCAAAAGGTCAATTCTTGGATGCTTAGATGAGTGTCCTGACGACGTAGTGAGTGAAGATGTAGTGAGAGACTTCAGGAGCTAAACCAGATATAACAGCTGTCTGGGAAGAGGTTGGAATCCTGGGGCTGTATACAGACTAATCTTATTTGGTTCTTCCAAGTAAGTCTCTAGGTTTGTTCAAGGGTTCCTTGAGTTTTCAGAACAAGTACATTCTAAGAAGATGAGGAGTCACTTGGAGCTTTGGTTTCTAAGCTGGTAAAACAATACAAGAGCAGCCCGGTGTTCAGGACCAAGAGAAAATGTGGAGAAAAATGTGGTTACACTGATCTGTTGCAGGAGGAGGGTGTTCACTTTCAGAGAGAACTGGCCTTTTGAAAATGAAAAGACAGAGGGTTCAAAGGGGTAAGTTGCAAGCATTATAGCTGTACATATTGCCTGACTTCTGACGTCAGAAAACCTTTCCTTCATAAGTGACTTACCCAAAGCTGAACAACAGCATGGCCATCAGCTCTGATTAAAATGGCTCTTAGTCTCTTCTATTTCAGGATCAATAGGGCCAAGACCTATACATTCTGCCTATCAAATAGCATCAGCTTGCTTCTCCAACTCCGAGCTTGGTGTAATGCTGGTTAGGGTCTATTGTCTCCGAGCAGGTGGTGGTGAGTCAGAGGGGGCTAATCAGGAAGACAAACTGGAATTCCTCCTAGGGACAGATCGCATGGTCCAAATTATATTGTATAATTAGGGCCCCGGAACTGAAGTGAGCAAATCAAGAGACTTGTGACCTTGGCAGAGAAGCAGCTTCAGTGTCTTATTCTTTATTTTGATCTCTTTGAGGAAGGATAGTTTAACTGCTCTGAGGTGAGGGGATTTTCCTAGAATATAAATTGCTTTCAAGTCTTCTCTCCCTTACATCATGCCTTACATCATGGTCTCTCCCTTCTTCTGTCACACACACAGACAGAGAGAGAGAGAGAGAGAGAGAGAGAGAGAGAGACATTTTCATGACAAGAAATGAAGTTTGTCTCTCATCTCTTGGACTTTGAAGTGTTTATTCAATTTATTTAATTTCTGAGGCCTGGACACCTCAAGCCGTGCTTTAAGACAACACGGTCTTTTCTTCACAGAAGTCCATATTCTGGCTAGGAAAGCAGAGCCGTTCATAAATCACATGCATCCTTATCTATCTATGCTCTGCGGCAATCCTAGTCTCTGATCACAAACTGACGGCGATCTTACCATCCGTGCTATAAATACGGAGCAGTTAATGAACAAGTCGGTGAGCACTGTGCTCGACACACATTGGCTCCGGAACACAAACTAGAAAGTGGTGAGGCTCATCGAGGAACGACCGTCATGAAAGCTGAGAGAGGTGGTGGGCATCTCCCAGCAGGAACATGTGTTGTTCATAAACGGACATGTGTTGTTTGATGACGAGGACATTTGCTGTTTTATGACTGTCAGTAAGGACATGACCTGTCTTTGAGAACATCAGCCAAGGTCCTTGGGCAAGTCCCCTGCCCCCTGCTTGTGCAGTCCACATGTTCATGAGGGGGGAACACTGCATTCTCTGCTGCACGGCACGACCAGCTGCGTTTTCACAGCAATAACAGCCGGGGCTGACAAAGTGGGGCTAAATACTAAATTACAGCACATTAAAGAATGGAAAGAACGGGTGGATGTATTTTCCTTTTGTGACTTATTTTTAGAGATTGCACAGAAGTGTAAGAGAGAGTGTAAGGGCAAGTCAAGCACTGGAATCTGAGTCAAAATATCTATGGGGCATTTTGTGACAAGAGTGACCCTTGTTCCAATACTGGACCCCCAAGTTTCTGTCCTGCAAACCCTTCCCAACTAACTACTCAAGCATTCTATAATTTCTCAAACATACATAGATGTAGTGAAAGGGTTTCTTTGCCTTTATCTGGAAAGCAAGGGACATGCTGTCATAGAGTGGGCTGAAAACAACATGCTAAAATGTCCAAACTGACCGACAAACTAGGGCAAATAAGTGAGGCAGAAACTTTGAGTGACATCTGAGTAGGGAACTATCACATACATAAAGACATTGAAAAGTTGGGTGGTGAGAGGGCATATGACCTCCCCAAAACAGGAATGATGATTAGAGCTAACTCTGACTACTTTAGATGGAGGTATATACAAGGCATCATGGGTGATTTAAATTCCACCTATTAAAAATCTGTCCAGTGTGGACCAGATGCTGCAACCTTATGGGTAGCATGCCGAGAAGTAGTGCCTGCCTCAGCATCTGCCAGACAGGCCATAGTGCCATACCATGGTGATTGGGGATTTGTAAATTGTAGTAATATGGGCGGCGGCGGGGCTGCGTCCCCAACACCCCAGCCGCCTGCTCGGCTAGCTTATGCCCCGAAATAATTACATGGATAATGTATTCTTTTAATCACTGCTTGGCCCATTTCTATCTAGCCCTTACTGGCTAATTCTGATATCCCAATCAACCCATCTCTAATAATCTGTGAGCACCGGTCTTACCGGAAAGATTCTAGCCTAAGTCCATCCTGGGTCGGAGCTGGGGCATGGCGTCTCTCTCTGAGGCGTCTGCTCTGGAGACGAGAGCTGTGAAGTCTGAGCTCACTTCCTCTTCCTCCCAGCGTTCTGTTCTGTTTACTCCTCCCACCTATCTTCTAACCAATGAGGACCAAGCAGTTTCTTTTTATTTAACCAATGACCTTCCTCCATCAGTAAATGTATTCAGAAAATCATCTTACATCATTGGGGTGATGAAGGTATCTGAGGACTAATGCCATGGCATAGAAGAGACCTCAGCAGTAAGTTTTTGAAATTTTAATGTGCCTGCCCATCACCTAGAATACTATGGAAGTACAGGCTCTCGGGTTGGGTTTGACAGAACCTTGATCTGCACACTGTTAACTAGCTTCCCAGCAAAGCTCTAAGGTCAACACTTGAGATGCCATGGTTAAAGTCTCACAGAATAACAACATGGGGCCATGAAACAACCAAATAAATTAATCTAGTATATAAATTTTTGAAACTTACAGTCAGCCTGCCTGCCTCTCCTTCCTTGCTTCTTTCCTTTCTTCCTTTCTCCCTTCCTCCTTCCCCGCCTTCTTTCCTTTCTTTTATTTCCTTTCTTACTGTCTTTCTGGCTCCCACTGAAAGAAGAGTGAAAGGACCTCCTGCAAAGCAGAGTGGAGATTTGAAAAGCCTGAACCCAGTTTCCTGAGTGCTATTTTGTTGTTGTTTAATGTCTTTAAAGGTTCTTGCTCTTCTAATTTAGGACTGGAGGGCTTGAAGAAAGACAGGACTATTGATTGGCCCATAACTGTTGTGTAAACATGTCTCTGAACTTGTTGGGCCAGTCCATCAGCAGAGTCCCTGCTGGCAAACTTTGCAGTAATCTGTCAGGCTTTTTGTCTTGAGTCAGGAAAAAAAAAAGATTTATTTTTACATTATGTGTATGAGTGTTGTCTGCTTGTATGTATGTGCACCATGTGCATGCAGTGACTGGCGAGTCCACAAGAGGGCATCAGTAATCCCTAAAACAGGAATAACAGACAGCTGTGAGCCACCATGTGGATTCTGGAAATCAAACTCTTGACCTTTGCAAGAGTGGCTAATATGTCTCCCCAATGAATTGTTTCTTCAATCCAGAAACTTGGGAGTCTTTTAAGAATAAAGGAGGCACTTAATAGTATCCTTCAGTGCACATCCCAACAGAGTCTCAAGGATACTAAATTTCAACAACAGATGGGGACTTTGGAGATGGTTGTGAAGGAGCCTGGGAGGCAGGCAGGTAGGGAGAGAACCATGGTTAGGTAATAAAAGTGGTGAATTCTAAGTGGCTTTTTCCTCAACTCCCTGACTTGAGACAAAAACCTGGCATTTCTTGTCTCCCACTGATAGGCCCCTGTGGATGGGTCAACTGGTTCAAGGAGTTCAAGACTGGTTCAGGACATGTCATGCCACAGGTCTGGGCCAATCAAACACCCTAGAGCTTGGCAAACTGACTAACCTAACTCAAGGGAGGAAGAATCTTCTTCAGAAGTTTGAAATCCCAGCACTCTAGAAGAGAGTCCTAGTTTCACTTGGTAGAACATCTTTTTTTCTATATGTCTGTGCATGTGTGTGCTTACCCCTTTCTTCAGCTTCAGACTGCAGTGTTTGAGATTTCTCTGTTGCTACCTGTACATGTTGTATTTCAGATATTTCCTGCCTTTTAATTCTTCAGTTGGCAGAGGAAATGATCCCGATCAAGACCTCTAGGCTGTACCAGATGTATATTATCATCAACAACTGGCGGCATCCTTGGAGCACATCACAAAATGGGCTAAAGAGAATTGTAAAAACTAAGTAATGTTAACTCCAAAATTAATAAAACCTAAAAAACCAAAGCTCACAGTGACTATCATTTGGTGCTCATCATCTGTCTGGAATTATGTTAACCATTTTACATGATTAGTATTTCATAATATTACAATCCTAAAATGTAGGAACAATACTTATTTGTGGTTTAATGATGAGAACTCTAAGGCCTAAGGAAATAAATTACTTGCCCAAAATCACAAATTTTTAGCCAGCAATCCTACCTACAGTCAATATTCATAATCATTATATCTACTCCATTCCTCTACTATCCTACAAAAAAATGACTTTGATGTGAGGACAAATCTCTATGAAGAAGGTGTAAATTTATTATTATTATTATTATTATTATTATTATTATTATTATTATCAATTACACTTTATCCTGCAGACTTTTCCTTCTTTCTCTATTTCCTAGCATGTGTCCTGATTTTCAAGCCACGGGCTTCTCCAGATTTCTATTTTACTTTTCAAACAATTCTCTTTGTTCTTTTTCAGCCCCATATTCCTTTGTTTGCCCACTCAATGCTAGGATTCCTAGGGTCCAGTCGACTCCTCTGTCTGCTCTCTGTAGTTCCTTCCATAGGTTCTACCTTCTGCTTCATCATCACCTGGACTCAGAAGGAGCATCGTTGCATTATTCTCTATAAACTACCTGACATCCCAACATGAGTATATGAAAGATCAGGTCAAATGCAGGAGAGGTGAAAACCAAGCCCCAAATCATTGTCTCCACCTTCATTTTCTCTACGAACCAGAATACAGCAGTTGGTCCCTGTGTCCCATGCTTACTCCACCCGCTCTGTCTCAGTTAACACTCCCAAGGTTTTCCTGCTAATATTTCCATCTGTTGCCCTGACCACTGGAATCATCAATGTTTAACCCAACTTGACAAGCCAAAGGGATAGTGTGCTGTTGCCTACTATTCAACTGAAAGCTTACAAGGACAAGTTAGAGAACAACACCCAAGTTCCTCTCCCCTCAGGATAAAAGCTTAAACACATGTTCCATTCTGGTGTTTAAGGTCCTCAGAAGGCATAGATTTTTAAAGATAAAGTAGTGATTCTTTTCATTGCCAGCTTTCCCTTCTCCGATTCATTTCATCCTTTCTTCATTTGTATTTCCCAAGACTGACTCTCAGATAAATCACTTGCCCTTGTTGGCCTGAGATCGGCCCCTGGAGGAGGCCATGCTCAGCTATCTCCTTCTCCATATTGTCGTTTGAGCCCCTCTCTTCAATGAATGGGGTGACCTGACTTCCAGTCCAACCGTACTAGCTGGAACCATGGTGACATCTTTGCCTCTGTACTCCTCCGTTCTTCTCGAGGACTCTAGAAACACTTCCTACTGAAGAGCTTTAAACCATCCACTTTTCCATCATCTCCATCAACCATCCCATTCAGGCTACTAGACTTCCAGTCGTCAGAGAGCTGCTGGCAGCACACTCCTCACTTTTGTGATAGGTACAACTTACCCAACCATGTCCTGCTGCCCCACTTCCCCCAATCCTCTACCAATACAATAATGATAACCATATTCATTTTCCCTATCAATAAATGTCGGAATCTATTCCATTTCCCTCCACTGAGAGATTCAACACCTGTTAATCCTCCGGAAGCTCAGCAATCATTTCTTTTACCTAAGCTGTGAGTGCAGAGGGAGCAAGGGTCTGTTACAGATTGATATGCCTTGAATAACCGAAGTCCAAGGAATAACACTGAGTCATTAAGTAACAAAAGTAAGGGAGAATCTAACATTCCAGCCGAGAAAAGTTCAAGGTAAAATATGTTATAAATTCAAACATTAGACAACAGGATTGCTACCAAGCATTTCAAGCCAAAGGAGATGGGTAGAGACTGGATGAGGCGCTGAGCCTGCAGATGCCGCCTCCACCCTTGGGATGTGGTAGACAGGGATGCCCTGGCATGCTCGGGTGCACTGTGAAGGAGAAACAAGAGGCTGACAAAGTGTTGGCGGGGACATCATGCTTAAAGAGCTAGTTCAGCAGCCCAGGTGCAGGCACGCTTGTAAAGACAGCAGCTGCGGGATGGAAGGGAGGGGTTCACCCGAAGATGTTCTGGAGGGGGGAGTCTACAAGATCTGTGAACAATGCAGTCTGTTTCTGCATTTATTAGACACTGGACAGCTGTAGCTAGACGTTTTATGGCTGATTTATACAGACTACAAGGCCAGCTGTAGTAATGTAAGGATCTTAAGTCTGATGGAATCAAAGCTCAAAGTGTTCCCATGTTCTGCCTACAAGCAGCATATATGTGTTTTTATAACCATACATGCACTCACACATGTTCTTATTCAGCGACAAAGAAATTAGCTTTTGGTGACTAATGAGGATAAAGATGCTAGTGCAGAATGGATTGTCCCTATTAATTGTTAGAGAAGTGTGATGCTTAATCCTTAAGACTTTTATTTCAATTTTGATTATGTGTATATGCCTGGAATGGGTTTAAGTACGTACACATATGGTTAAAGATGCACTTGGACTAGAAGAAAGCACCGATCCCCTAGGGGTGGACTCACAAACAGTGGGCATCATCCTACATAGATACTCAGAACTGAGCTAGGGTCCTCTGCAAGAACACACATGCCAGTGTGAATCTTGATTGTCAGCTTGAAGGATATGGGGTCACCTAAGTCAACTCACGGGCATTACTGTGATAGTGTCTGTAGAGAAATTCCACCGAGGTAGAAGACCCATCATGAATGTAGACTTCTCTATTCCCTGGGTTGTAGTGTGGTGTGCGTACACTACACAATACAGCTATACACAAAAAGAGAAAGATGGCTGAAGTGAGTGAAGCCCCAGCACTGTGTCTTACTTCTTGTGAGGCAATGTGGCTGGATGCCTCACACGCCTGTTGCCATGGATACAGCAGCTGTCACCAACATGCTTTCCCGGCCATACCTCTCCCCTGCCACAACAGACACATCACTTAACTGTGAGCCAAAAAATCCCCTTTCTTCCTTAAGTTCTTTTTTTTTTTTCTGGAATTTTATCAGCAACCAGAAAAGAAACAACGACAGTAGAAAAACTGAACCTCAAAACTCTGCCACCTCACAACTGAAAAACAAAGTTCCCATCTCTACACAATTCTTCAGCTACCTGGAGAAATGCCTTGTCCACTCTTCTATAAATACACAAAGGTGCAACTTCCAAGAGAGACAAGTATTATTCTCCTTGTTCCACACTAATCAGATCCAGAAATGCCTTTGGTTCAGGTACATCTCATCCTTACTTTTTGGGTCACTTCTCTGTAACTAGGGCATCTCACGGCCAGGTCCGTGGCTCCAGATGGAGACAAAGTTGTATTTTGATGGGTTGTTCTTTGTAAAATGAGGACAGCAAAAGGGTCACTTGAATGACGAGAAGATCAATAGTTTCAGAGGATTTGGGGAAAGAGGAGGAACTCAGAACCTGAGTCAGGACAAAGGAGGCAGGAAAAGAGGAGTCTAGACCTTGTGCACTTGGACAAATGCCCACACAGAGATCAAAACAGGCTCATGTGGAAAGAAAGACACTGGCTGCAGGAAGAAAAGCAATTAGCTCTGTCTAAAGTAAGTTCAGCTTGGAACAAAAGGGCCAGATATGCATGTGGCCGTTTTCTACTGAGATGTTATTTGGGGGAAATGTGTTATATCACCTAAGACAGTTTTATTTCCACTTGGAGTCAGAAAGATAAGCTTAGCAGTTACAGGAAGAGAAATAAAGGCCTGAAAGAGGTGCACAAATTGCAGGGGAGAATATCAATTGCAGTTTTTATCACCTCAGATGATGCCTTGGAAATGACAATATTTCTTTATACACCCAGGGGAAAGAACGCAAGACATAGGGCCAGCAAAGAACTTTCTTATCTTTTCCTATTGCATAAAAACTAATAGAACACAAAACTGGCCCTCAGTGCCCCAGGCCTACAAGCACCCTCCTCTGTCACACTGCAAAGTAGGTTGGACCACAACTGCTCAGCCACTGCGAGGTGTTCAAAGGGATGGCCTGGAATATCTGTGTGCAAGGGCGAGCATCTCCCAAAGTGTCCATGACTGCTGACAGAGCTGGAGAAAGCCTGGCCATTTTCCAGCGTAAGCTGCTGACAGGGTATTTTAAGAAGGAGCCTAGGAGAGGAAAAACTGAGAAAGGATAAAAGTTGGGGCTGAATATGGGAGCAGCTGCTATGATCTGAATTGGGGGATCTGGGACTGAAGATAGGTTTACCTGCTATGATCTGAGTGGATGGAGATCTGGGGATGAAGATAGGTTCACCTGCTGTGATCTGAGTGGATGGAGATCTGGGGATGAAGATAGGTTCACCTGCTATGATCTGAGTGGATGGGGAACTGGGGATGAAGATAGGTTCATCTGTTATGATCTGAGTGGATGGGGAACTGGGGATGAAGATAGGTTCATCTGTTATGATCTGAGTGGATGAGGGATCCAGAACACAGCCTAAAAGCTACTTTGGTTCCTCAAAAGGACTTCTGGGAAAAGGCAAATCCTTTTCAGAGAAAGAGAACGAAATTCCTAGAAATCAGAAAGATTCAGCCTGACACTCATGAGACCACTCCTTCTCTCACTAATATAGACACAAGGCCTTCACAGAGAACAGACTAAAGCCTCACGGGTCATGAATCTTGCTGGTGGCCTGTGGGCAGGTGCAATACAGAAGCCATAAATGCAGTCAGGGCTGACCTCTATAAGCCCCAACTATAACTGGAGGACCACAGTGCTCTTTGAAAGTCCCCAAGAATCAGTGTTAATTCAGAACAATTTCCTCTGATTATTTTCTTTTCAACCATGGACAATTGTCCTTGAAGAAAGGCTGTGGGAAGATTAGCTACCAGGCAGTCACAAAACCTGACATTCAAGAGACCACCCTTCCACCTGTCATTAACACAGACACAGGCCTCAAGTATCTTGAGATAGCAAAGATGCTTTGGTCATAGCAACACTTAGTATTTTAATGTGATCCCAGGTTTGCAAACAGTGAAATCATATCAAGTCTTTATCAGTACTGTGATTTGGTTCCAATATATCACCCACATGTCTCTACATATTCCACATATAAAACAAGTTTATTTTATATTGCCATAGAAACTTTCAGATTAACCAATAATGCAACATGCATATTAATTAAGGACAGAGCTATAAATTATCAGTGCAAATGTTGAATATTCTTTCAAGAGCACATCAAAAACAGTGGGGAGAGAAAGCTGTGGACTTTCCCCACATGACTCTAGCCATTCCCCCGTCTTATACACAGGAAAGTTTTAGGGTATTTATTACATCTAACGTGTAAACATGGATTTGATGTATTTTAATTTCTACAATCAGAGTAGATCTGATGACATTTAGTTCATGTCACTGTCTAGAGCCACCCCAATGACATGTCTCATCACATCTCAAGATGCCATTTGCATATATACAGCAGGAAGAAAAAATAAACATGCCCTGTCTAACTTTTATTGCATGTGTCTGCTAAGTTGGGGTTACATAAATGAAATGCTTGACCAGATTTAGTCCTCAGCACTGGAAGCGCCCCAGGGAGAGTCATCCTTAATGTGCCCTCCGTTTTGCAGCCTTAAGAACTCTAGGACACAAATTGTAAGCCCTGACTGTGGAAGGTAAGATAAATGACCTCCTCCTCATCCTGAGGACATGTTCCAAGACCCCATGTATGCTTCAAATCACGGCATGAATCACACCCTACAGATGTCACCTTTCCAACACATGCATGACATGAATCACACCCTACAGATGTCACTTTTCCAACACACATGGCATGAATCACACCCTATGGATGCCGCTTTTCTGACATGGACACAACATGAATCACACCTTACGGATGCCGCTTTTCTGACATGGACACAACATGAATCACACCTTACGGATGCCGCTTTTCCAACATGCACACAGCATGAATCACACCCTATGGATGTCACTTTTCCGACACACACGGCGTGAATCACACCCTATGGATGTCACTTTTCCGACACACACGGCGTGAATCACACCCTACGGATGTCACTTTTCCGACACACACGGCGTGAATCACACCCTACGGATGTCACTTTTCCGACACACACGGCGTGAATCACACCCTACGACACACACGGCGTGAATCACACCCTACGGATGTCACTTTTCCGACACACACGGCGTGAATCACACCCTACGGATGTCACTTTTCCGACACACACGGCATGAATCACACCCTACGACACACACGGCATGAATCACACCCTACGGATGTCACTTTTCCGACACACACGGCATGAATCACACCCTATGGATGCCGCTTTTCTGACACACACGGCATGAATCACACCCTACGGATGTCACTTTTCTGACACACACGGCATGAATCACACCCTACAGATGTCACTTTTCTGACACACACGGCGTGAATCACACCCTACGGATGTCACTTTTCTGACACACACGGCATGAATCACACCCTACGGATGTCACTTTTCTGACACACACGGCATGAATCACACCCTACAGATGTCACTTTTCCGACACACACGGCGTGAATCACACCCTACGGATGTCACTTTTCCGACACACACGGCATGAATCACACCCCATGGATGTCACTTTTCTGACACACACGGCGTGAATCACACCCTACGGATGTCACTTTTCCGACACACACGGCATGAATCACACCCTACGGATGTCACTTTTCCGACACACACGGCGTGAATCACACCCTACGGATGTCACTTTTCTGACACGCACACAACTAGGATTGGCTCAACTTGTAGCAGGAGAGCAAAACAGTGATAAAATGGAGCCACGGCGACACACAATAGCTATGACTACACTCTATCACTTGCTTACTTCTAGAATTTTCCCATTTGATATTTTTGATTATAGATAACTGAAAATAAAGAAACTAAAGCTGTGGCTGGAGACTGAGTGTGGAAGGCTGCACAGTAAGGTGCTATTGTTGGTTTTTCAGAAGTAAGACTGATATAATCGACAAAATTGTTATTATAATTTTGGAAAATTTGAGTAACTTAGGGAGTAATTGCCAAAACTACAGACCCAGATCACAATTCCCTCCACAAAAAAGTGTTTGATAAGACAAAACTTTGCCAAATGTTAATACACACACATCACATACACGATACTCTGTGAAAGGTGTGGGAAATCAAAACTGCAATTTTTATCCAATGCACTGGAAGACAAATAAAAATAATTTAAAAACATACAATTCTCTACTCACTGACTTCTCTGGGCACATTTCCAGTTAGGGAAAAATAAATAATAGTAAATAAGAAATTTGAGATTATATGAAAAAGATAATTCTAAGACATTAATTTACAATGTAGCTGTAGTGTACACCTGGAAAAACAGAAGTTGTCCTGAACAATGTGCTCAGAAGTTTATTTTTACTTAAAAAACATTGTGTGTATATGTGTGTGGAGGGGTGTTTATGTGTATGTATGTGTGTGTGTGTGTGGTGTTTGTGTATAATCTGTGCATGTGTGTGTTTGTGGTGTGTGTATGTGTGCATGTTTGTGTGTGTGTGTGGTGTCTGCCTTTGTGTGTGTGTGTGTGTGTGTGGTGTTTGTGTATAATCTGTGCATGTGTGTGTTTGTGGTGTGTGTATGTGTGCATGTTTGTGTGTGTGTGTGGTGTCTGCCTTTGTGTGTATGTGTGTGTGTGGTGTTTGTGTATAATCTGTGCATGTGTGTGTTTGTGGTGTGTGTATGTATGCATGTGTGTGTGGTGTCTGCCTTTGTGTGTGTGTATGTGGTGTTTGTGTGTATTTGTGCATGTGTGTGTATGTGGTGTTTGTCTGTATGTGTGTATGTGTGTGGTGTTTGCCTTCATATGTGTGTGTGTGGTGTTTGTGGGTGTGTGGTGTTTGTGTATAATCTGTGCATGTGTGTGTTTGTGGTGTGTGTATGTATGCATGTGTGTGTATGGTGTCTGCCTTTGTGTGTGTGTGTGTGGTGTTTGTGTGTATTTGTGCATGTGTGTGTATGTGGTGTTTGTCTGTATGTGTGCATGTGTGTGGTGTTTGCCTTCATATGTGTGTGTGTGGTGTTTGTATGTGTGTGTGCACATGTACAGGTCTGAGCATGCCACAGTGTATGTGTAGAGGCAGAGAATAACTTCATCTGCTAGTCTTTGCTTGCCACCTTGTCTGCCTATGCCAGACTAGGTGACCCACAAGCATCTGGGGACTCTCCAGTCCACACATCACATGCTATCATAGAAGTGCTGGGATTGCAGATGCAAATGCTGCAATGTTTAGTCTTATATGTGGGCTTGAAAGACTCAGATTTAGGTCCTCATACTCATCCAGTGAGAGCTTTACCTTCTGAGAATCTTCCCAACCCTCTGTAAATCTGCTTTGTGAATGGAGCAAAAAAATCGTTTCTAACATCTGTTCAAATAAGAACTAGAGATGTGTTTGGCACACATGTTTTTCTGGTCTGCAAAGACAAAGTACCCATGCACATGTGCATTGTAAGGAAGCTTTTATGGAAAGTTTGAAAACAGCTTTTCTTTTTGAGGTGTCTATGTACATTTCAAGTCTGTAAGCCTAGGTTTAAATTTCTTCTTTTTCTCCCCCTCTCTTTTCACTTAGGATTTTCCTATGGAAGAAGAAAAATGAAATGTCCTTAGAGAACATTTCTTTTGTACAGAAAAGAAAAGAAGACCATTAGCTTTAAGGGAAAAAAGGAGAAATTTTTAGAAGGCAAAATCAGGAAACATTGTATCTTTTGGTTCTATGTGGTCATTTGATGATGTTCCTGAGTGTGTGTGTGTGTGTGTGTGTGTGTGTTCGGGATTAATGGGGGGAGATACACAAGAATGGGGACTGTCTTGGGAGGCCTAGAAAGGATTTGCAGTTGAAACGTAATGTGGAAAACAATAACTCCTGTCATCAAATGATTGTTATAAGGCTCAGCACCTCCAATAAAAAGACACTTCTGTTCAATTTCCAGTCACATCAAATTCTCATTACAAGACCCCGAATCCCATTTCTCCATTGGGCAGACTGTATCACTGGCACCAGTTTTATGCATTGAGTGTTGCAACACACACTTACATCCCTGATAGCCAGGTCACAGAGAAAATTATAGAGCTCCTTTCCCTTGATGAATGCCAGTATTGCCTGTCAGTCTCCAGGGGACCAGAAGCAAGGAAGTAAGGTAACCAGGGTGCCCTTGGAGACGAGAAGAAATTCTATTGCCATTTGAAAGGAGAACTATCCAGCTCTGAGACTCACATAAAATCCATTTCATGTAAAGGGAAAGAAGAAATAGAGGTTGGGGTGTATGTGTGTGACATTTTTCTTTAATTCAAAATCCTTGAGGAAGAAAATCAGAGATTATATAAGGGAAAGAAAATAGCAAGCAAAAAAAAAAACAAAAGGAAATAGCAAGTAAGAAGAAAGGAAGGAAGGAAAAAGGAAGGAGGAAGAAAAGAAGGGAAGGAAAAGGAAGGAGGGGATTCTTAGACTAGAAAGGTCCTTTAATAATGTGCAAATCATTTTCACTTCTCATGCTATTTGCAACTACTGTCTGAGTATCGCTCTATTTCCTTCTAAGATCTGTTGAGAAAACTAAGGATGCCAATGGAGTTAAAGTCCTAGACCGACCGTGGAAATCAGCATAAGGGGGCACCAGCACTAATAGTGTTGAGTGCTGAGCCTCAACATTCAAGCTGTATGCCAGAGCACACCCAGTGCCATTAGCAAAGACGCCTTTGCAGAATGGTGTTTAGCAATGAAGACTTCTAGCAGGCGGGAAGATGAATGGTACTTTAAACAGAAAATAGGTCAATGGACATGAGTGAGTGGAGACAAGGAACAGCCAAAATTTTAAGACAATAAAGCTGAAAGAGAGGTGAATCTCAAGGACATGAAGGTGATGGACTTTCTTCCTAACAACGTGCCCTCCACTTCACTTGCTGCCTGTAGTTCGCTGAGCTTGAGAAGGTCCTGCTGTGACTTAACTCAATCCAAGCATTTAACTGAGAATCACAGTATCATCAGCATCCATCGTGACCAGATGCAAGGCTGACTCCAGAACGCCTGATTGAAGAGAATTCACACAGGAGAAATGGCACAGAAGCAGCAAAATTTGGACTGGAAAGCCTTGACGATTCAATAAAAAAAAAAAAGCCTATGTATAAGGCAAAGGAGAATCCAGCCCATGTAATTGTACATGTAAAAATCAATGTACAATGTTTACATTGTAAACATAAATTATCCATTCATATACATTAGATCCAGGGAGTGGATTGCAAAAAAAAAAAATAACCATGATGTAGTCCACTGTCTAATCTGGAGTTGTGTGGAGCCTCACTTTGGCTAACAGAAAGTAGCAGACAATAATTGTGCCAATTCTGAGAAGAAGCCTCAAAAGAACATCTCCCAAGCCAGATGTTCACCACCTGTCATTAAAACCATCGCTCATGATGTTGATGCAGGCAGATCTCTGTGAGCTCCAGGACAGCCAGAGCTACATAGTGAGACTGTGTCTCAAAGCAACAACAATGATGAACTTCTCCCCATATACTCTTCAGATTTTTCTGTTGGCCTGGGGCTACTCTTCAAATTTGTGTATCATAGGCTATTTGTACTGCTCCACACAGCAGCAAGCCGATCCTCAGAAACAGAACCAGATGTGAACGAGAGCACACTTGAATCAGAAGAGTCACTCAACTGGTAGCAGACCAAGCTACCACCCCATGGAATGGTGGACTGAACAGGGGCTGTTTCTTCAGACTGTACGTTTACAGGCTGATTTGTCACACAACTTCAGACAATGGATGAAATCCACACTGTTTCACGAGCTCCATACACATCTACTAACTTTCCAGATCTTTAGTGAGTAGATGACTGTTATCTGACAAGAGCTGATGACCATGGTAGAGAACTTGGCATGCAAAGCGTGTGGCATGCTGATCACGTGGGGATGCCAGCAGGTTGCACAACAGCAATGGCTGTACATAGACTTACTTGTGGGCTAGAAGGGCGTAAAGTGGAGGGGTATCCAGACAATGAGATACATATGCATACATTACGAGGAAGTGAAACAAGCAAATATAAGCAGAGTGCTCTTAGCTTTTATGATCAGACATTAAGATTTAATCCGGGAATTGGTAATTTAGTAAGAATTAGACCATGGAAGGCTCTGTATAGCCCTTTCAACACTTTAGTAATATGATAATAGAATAATGATCTAACTTAGGGCACACGAAAATCACCTAGTGGTGTTGCTATGCATGGATGGGCTTTTGAGCCCTCTACCTCTAAGAGGATTACTGTTTGATGGAGCCACATTCACATTTGTTGTTTTTAGTTTTAATAAGCATCCTGGGGGATCTAACGCAGGTTGCAAAGGACAAATCTTGAAGTACGCGGCTGCGGGATGTGAGATGGAAGAGGAGGGGCTCTTTCGGAATCTTGTTTCCAGGTCAGCATTTCAGTCCAATTTGTTCCTTCTGTCTGTAGTCTAGTGTGGCAGGCAGATGTAAAAATAAGTACAAACTCAAGGAAAGAAGTAAAAATTGGAAAAGATAATCTGGGAAAAAGCAGGAAGGATGGAGACCCGCAGGCGGGATGCACAGGAGGTAGGTGTGCAAGGGGTTTTGTTGATGGAGAAGAAAAGAGAGACAGGAAAAGCTGAAGATAGCCCAGGATGATAGAGTTGAACTATCTCGATGAACTCCAGAGGTCTCTGGCTTGTAACCAACGGTGATGAGACAGACAGTAAATCCAAGCATCAGCGCTAAGGAACTCTCCAGGAGAGTGAAGGCAGCGAGGAGGGATCAGACTGAAGACAGGAAGAACACAGGAGAACATCAGCACCCAAATGTGCCCTGAGAGACACACTGCAAGGCAGCTCACATTTGGGGAGGAAACAGTGAGAGGGAGGCACGGTAAAGCTGCATTACAGAAAAAACACCCCGCTCAGCTTTGTTTCGGGGCAACCACAATGTTGCAAAACTAAATTGTCTCACTGGAAGAGCCTTTCGCTCACTGCCAGTTCAGCTTCACTGGAGTTCTGGGTGAAGACATCTCAGCAAAGTGGAGGGAAAATATGAAGGCGCAATTCATACAGCCCCTTTATGAACGTGCAATGGATGCGAATATTATAAATAATATTAAATGATGTATATTGTTGAATATAATTATATTTAATATAATATATCATTATATAATATTATAATAATATAATGATAATGTTAGTCATATACTTTGGTGAAGACCTTTTAAATTCAACCTACAGGCAATTTTTGATCAATAGAATATTCAATTAAATCTTATATTCACATATGAATTACATATATATTATACATAAAATTATACATAATAAAATGTCTTCTCCTTATTTCAATATATGTCTTCTTTCAGGCTAGGATTGGGAAATAGCTGGAAGAATGGGATAGGAAGTGAAGTGAAGTGAGCTCTATGAGTCACAGAATGTTGGCTTCAGCTATCCAGCTCATGACTATATGCAGAAGGAAGTAGCCCTGGATGAAGCAGAGACTGCCGTTTTCCAAAGCCTGATCTGTGCTGTAGTCTGTAAGGATTTCATGTTCCTTATCTCTGGGCAATATTGAACCACTTGTCACAGGAAGTAAATACCAAGGAGATTTTCAAATACTTGAGAAAGTACACAAAATAAATATGTCTAAAAGCTCACCAAAAGGAAATGAGTCTTTACTTACATGCAATTTCAGTCAAAAGCCATAAATGATAACATTAAAAGACTAAATATATTTTCCCTTCTTTTAAAATTACCTTTTCGCGGGGTAACTCTGACCAAAGAAGTGAAAGATCTATTTGACAAGAACTTTAAGTCTTTGAAGAAAGAAATTGAAGAGGACACCAGAAAATGGAAGGATCTCCATTGCTCTTGGATTGGTAGGATCAACATAGTAAAAATGGTAATTCTACCAAAAGCAATCTATAGATTCAATGCAATCCCCATCAAAATTCTTCACAAATCTGGAGAAGACAATAATCAACTTTATATGGAAAAACAAAAAAAAACCAGGATAGCCAAAACAATCTTATACAATAAAGGATCGTCTGGAGGCATTACCATCTCTGACTTCAAACTCTATTACAGAGCTACAGTATTGAAAACAGTTTGGTATCAGCATAAAAACAGAGAAGTTGACCAATGGAATCGAATAGAAGACACTGACTTTAACCCACAAACCTATGACTTGATTTTCGATAAAGGAGCTAAAAGTATACAATGGAAAAAAGAGAGCATCTTCAACAAATTGTGCTGGCAAAACTGGATGTCAATCTGTAGAAGAATGAAAATAGATCCATATCTATCACCATGCACAAAACTCAAGTCCAAATGGATTAAAGATCTCAATATCAGTCTGAACACACTGAACCTGATAAAAGAGAAAGTGGGAAGTACTCTACAACACATGGGCACAGGAGACCACTTCCTATGTATAATCCCAGCAGCACAGACATTAAGGGCCTCATTGAATAAATGGGACTTCCTGAGACTGAGAAGCTTCTGTAAAGCAAAGGACACTATCACTAAGACAAAAAGGCAACCCACTGACTGGGAGAAGATCTTCACCAACCCCACAACTGACAAAGGTCTGATCTCCAAAATATATAAAGAACTCAAGAAACTAGACCGTAAAAGGCTAATCAACCCAATAATAAAATGGGGCACTGAGCTGAACAGATAATTATCAACAGAAGAAGTTCAAATGGCCAAAAGTCACTTAAGGTCATGCTCAACCTCCTTAGCGATCAGGGAAATGCAAATCAAGACAACTTTAAGATACTATCTTACACCTGTCAGAATGGCTAAAATAAAAAACACCAATGAAGCCTTTGCTGAAGAGGTTGTGGAGAAAGGGGTACACTCATCCATTGCTGGTGGGAATGCAAACTTGTGCAACCACTCTGGAAAGCAGTGTGGAGGTTTCTCAGGAAATTCGGGATCAACCTACCCCATGACCCAGAAATGCCACTCTTGGGAATATACTCAAGAGAGGCCCTATCATACAACAAAAGTATATGCTCAACTATGTTCATAGCAGCATTGTTTGTAATAGCCAGAACCTGGAAACAACCTAAATGTCCTTCAATGGAACAATGGATGAAGAAAGTATGGAATATATACATATTAGAGCACTACTCAGCAGTAAAAAAAAATGACTTCTTGAATTTTGCATACAAATGGATGGAAATAGAAAACACTATCCTGAGTGAGGTAAGCCGTACCCAAAAAGAGGAACATGGGATGTACTCACTCATATTTGGTTTCTAGCCATAAATAAAGGACATTGAGCCTATAATTCGTGATCCTAGAGAAGCTAAATAAGAAGGTGAATCCAAAGACAAACATATAGGCATCCTCTTGAATATTAACCTTCATCAGGCGATGAAAGGAGACAGAGACAGAGACCCACATTGGAGCACCGGACAGAAATCTCAAGGTCCAAATCAGGAGCAGAAGGAGAGAGAGCACGAGCAAGGAACTCAGGACCGCGAGGGGTGCACCCACACACTGAGACAATAGGGATGTTCTATCGGGAACTCACCAAGGCCAGCTGGCCTGGGTCTGAAAAAGCCTGGGATAAAACCGGACTTGCTGAACATAGCAGAAAATGAGGACTACTGAGAACTCAAGAACAATGGCAATGGGTTTTTGATCCTACTGCACGTACTGGCTTTGTGGGAGCCTAGGCAGTTTGGATGCTCACCTTACTAGACCTGGATGGAGGTGGGTGGTCCTTGGACTTCCCACAGTCAGGGATCCCTGATTGCTCTTTGGGCTGATGAGGGAGGGGGACTTGATCGGGGAAGGGGGAGACAAATGGGAGGAGGTGGCGGGGAGGAGGCAGAAATCTTTAATAAATAAATAAATAAATAATAAAAACCCTAAAAAATAAAAATAAAAAAATAAAATTACCTTTTCCCAAACTCAGATCATTTTTAATCTGAAGAATTTAAAACAATGCATCCACATTCATTTTTATGCACAATAGCAAGGTTATGGAGCCAGGGTAATGCCCGCCAACAGATGAGGAGATGAGGAGGATGGAGAGTTTGACTCAGCTGTAAAGAAAGTGAGTGAAACTTCCAGGGAAATAAACCTGGAAAATATTACGCTCCGGTCACCCCATGCCTCGCACATGCAGGTCCTAGTTTTTCCATATGTGTGTATTTGTGTGGAACTGAGTGTGGACAGACGCCGGGGAACTAGAAGGAGAGAGGAAACACAGCTTGCAGAGAAGAGGTCAGTGAGAAGGGCAGTGTGACAAAAGCGCAATACTGGAGAGGAAAGGTTTTGAGCGGCAACAGGGGGCAGGGAGGTGAGGGAGGGTCAATGAAAGTCAGTCTATGAAAACGCCTTCGGGAGACACGCTACTTTGTATGCTAATTAACAAGTAAAATAATTAAAGGCAAGAAACACATTTAGATTGTGTATCTCATTTACGAAATTTCTCCGTCCGCACCATGTTCTCGATCTTTGTTCTTAATCAACTTAACCTCTTCATGATTACTGGACAGGTATCGCGAAGCCTGACTATCCATGCGCCCACCTCATGTCCGCACCCTGATATCTAAATATCCTACAACAAACGACAGCTACAGTTCCCTGGAGGAGTGGTGGAGAGGAAAGGAAGTAGAAGTGAGGCCTCAATTCTGTGCCAGGAGGAAAAAAAAAAACTGATGAAAAATAAAGAAGAAAAAGCAAAAGATAAGAATCTTCCTATATTCACAGCTAACATGCAGTCATGTCCCAAAGGTCACTCCTGGGAACACCGAACACACTTGATGGGATCTCGATGGAGTGCAGTCTTTGGAGCATCCATCAATATTCATAAGCAAATAGATGGATAAGCATATAAAGGAACAGGGTAACTTCTCTTTCTAAGTAATTAATGTGTTCGGCTAGTGTCCACAGATTCAGGAGTGATGGGAAAAGAAAAGTATAGGGCTGGGGTATATGACTTGGTGTATGAGTGTGTCACAAGCATACGGACTTGTTGGGTCTCCACATTGTGTGAAAGGTGGGGTGTGGTTTGCACACCAACAGCCCCAGCTTTAGGTAATGGCGGTGTTGGTGGTGTAGAGACAGGAGGATGGCTGAGATTTGCTGGCTGTCAGCATAGCACAGTGAGTTCCATGTTCAGTGACAGACTTATCTCAAGGTGAGAAAGCAGAGAATGCCAAAGGACACAGGATGTCCTCCCTTGCCCTTTGTATGCATGAGTATACATACCTCCCACATGTGAACATACATACATGCACAAAAACACATAAGATTACTGTTGTCAGACATTCATTCTGGAATATGATGTAACTCATAAGCAACATTGTGATACACAATAAAACATCCAAATTATCCGTAAGAAATTTATTTGGGTAAGGAAATATAAGATATTTGCAGTAGAGAAACTTGGCAGAAATGGCCTTTAAACTGCCTTTACCAAGAGAACAAAGATAGCACTTTTGGTAAATGAAATAAATGAGCATCGAGTCCCCTCTGATAGCAGGTACTGAGGTCACAGCCTCACTTTTCAGTATTCTTGCTAGAGACGCACAACTGAATTAAATGGGAAGAAACATCAGAGGACACGCAGTGACTGTCAGAACCTGGTTGGGCTAATAGTGGACATCTGAGGCTGTCCTCAGATGCCTGAGGGGCGCACTCAGCTTGGCCTTCATTTGGGTCTCGAAGAGTCTAATTTAAGGGCTTTTAAGAAGAGAGACTGTTTGATCAAGAGATGAAAGAGGCAGCAGAGGCTGCGGCACAAAATGGAGGAGTGAACATGAAAGTTACAGGAGATACTGGCAGCTGCAAGAATCTAGTACATCACTTTGGGTATACGAGGTAATAATAATCTCCACCAGGGTAGGGGCCACGGCAATGGAGGTGCAGAGGCCACGCCTAGGAATAATGCTAAGGATAAGAAAGCTGGCATTTCCCTCGTGGACTGGAGCAGATGGAGAAAGAGTAGGCTTTCTATACTCAACAACCCAAGCACGCAGGTGTCCAGGCAAGAGCGGAATAAATGGGGGATGGCAGGGTGAGTCTCCTCGGATAGCGACATCAGGGTTTATTGAGACATCCTCAAGAGAATTCTAGCCTTCAGCAGGGAAGGCAAAATCGCAGCTGGAAAAAGAAAACTCACACGGGAATGATTGCATTTGACGGGAAACTGAGTTTAAAGAGAATACTCTACCAAGTTCAGTATTAGAAACCCGCAAAAGGAAAGACTTCTATTTAGACTCAAGCCTTCTCTTTGTGAAGCTTCTCCGACACACATAGTGGGGCTGTGCAGAGTTAAGAGTAGTTTCTACTCTCTTCAATACAATTTTCTAGGTGTATGGCATATCATACTTATTTATAAAATCATACACACTTTATTTGTGTGTGCATGCATGTGTGTGGCTGGCCATGCGCATGTGTGTGTGGCTGGCCATATGCATGCATGTGTGTGCACATGCAGGCCAGAAGGCAATCTCAAGTGTCATTCCTTAGGGGCCTTCCATCTTTTGCATAAGATAGAATCTCTCATTAACCCAGAACTTGACCGAGTTTTAGTTGGGCAATGAGCTCCAAGTATCCCCCAGACTCTCCATCCTATCTTACCACCACTAGGACTACATCCGTGTACCCGCATACTCGACTTTTTACAAGGGCTCTTGGAAGCCAAACTTAGGTCCTTACACCTGTGAAGCAATGGGCTAGCTGACTGAGTCATCTCCCACGTGCATATCAAAATAACAGGTAGATAGATTATAGGTACACAGACAGAGATAGATAGGTAGATGAAGCTCCCTTTGCCTCTGATTTCCATTGGACTTCATGTCAAATAAAGACAATTCTCAGAGCTTTATTTTAATAATTGCTCAGGTGACTGTGAGAGCCTATGGATCTCATGGGTCATCCCCTCAGATGTCACCACCTCACAGTCAGGCCATTGATTCTGCACATGCCAATATTCAGATCTAACGGAGGTGGGAAGACACATGCCCAATTATTTCAACTGTGTCTCAGGAGCTCATGTCCTAAGTATCCAGTCTCTGAAAATGTGATGATTTGTGCCCTAAAATGTAGTTACTGGAGGAAAGGGGTCATTCTTTGAGCACATTTGGGTCCATTCAGCTTTGGGTCAGCTCTGAGGCTGGGAGAACCACCCAGGTTCAAGGGTAAAGCAGCCTCAAAAGGAAAGAAATGTCCTTGGAATGAAATTGACCATCACTACCTGCACTTAGTTAGTCACTCCTGTAGAGGTTGCCAGCAGGCGGGGAGCATCTTAGCCTGCATCCATCATGGCTCCTGCGGGGTCCTGACCAGCTTGTTCATTCTTGCTTGGAGGGAAGCATTTGGTTTGAGAAATTGCAGGTAGAAATAACAGAGGCACAGAAGAAACAGATGGAGGATAGATTCGGGAGGACTGACAGTGAACACTGCAGCCTTAAGTTTATTTCCTATAACCCTTTTATACCCCAAGCCAAAGGGGCAGGCAAAAAAAAGAACTTTTTTATTATGATACAACGAGCAAACAAGAGTTCAAAACATTCAAGAGCAGAAGAAAAAAAATCTAATAGCTACACCTTAGGCCAAACATCCTGTTATCGAGGCAAGACATACAAGAACTTCCCCTTAGGCCTGTTGTTTGATGTTCAAGGAACAAAATAAACTTGAACTTTCTAAGCCTAAATCAAGATGGAGTCACCTCTCTGGGCTCCCACAGGGGGCAGTTAAGGTTCAGCCTCGAATTCAGCCGCAGTCCTTCCTCCACGGGACATGATGTTGCTGAAGGAACGGGATGGCTTAGCCTTTCACCACAAAAGGTAGGAAGAAAGAGAAAAAAAATACCTCTCTCATTTTAGCTAATACACTAAAAGGTTAGATGAATATATGCTGAAATGAGTAAGTTTATTCTAAGTGAGTACTTTTTTTCCTCGCGCGTCTCATAACACTGAATTAGATGCACAGATATTGGGAAAGAACACATTCCTGAGACGAATTTGGGGCTTGTCTCAAAGTACCTCAGCCAAAGCAACTGTGTTCATAAGTCCTTCCTAACTACAGGTCACTACATACTGTAAGAAGGATGTTTTCATTAATGCTGTTCACTTATTTATCCCCCTGAAAAGGAACGACCTTACTGAGAATAAGCACCGAGATACCTAGGAGCCATGCTCCGCCCTGATGCAATTATAGCACAAATGTCTTTAAGATGCTGTCTGCCTCCAACAACCATATTAAAAAATATCACTCTTTGAGGTTCATATCCAGCAGCTACGCACTTTGGAACGGAGCTTGGCTTCAATCGGGCTGGGTCAGCATCAGGGGCTGCACTGGACAGGGCTGTGGGTCTGGGCTTTCCCCTTTCCTCTCTACATTCTTTCCCTTGAGCTCTCATTCAGTTTGGAATATTTTTCCATTTTATTTTGTTTTGTTCTTTCCCTTCTTCCCTCCTTTCCTTCTTCTTCATCATCATTATCTACTTATTATTATTATTATTTCTATTGGACAGAATTCTAGGATAAAGAACAAATTTGACATAACCATAGAGAGTATTTTTCTCAGTTTTTTTTTTTCATTCCCAGTTTGGTTCCCAGCTCTCATCTTTGTAAGACCTGAACCTCCATCCTCTGGTTCCAAGGCTGCCAAAGAGCAACCAAGAATGCCTGACTGATACAGAGTCAGCTTGCTGGTATGGGTGCTCTCCCTTTGTTATGTGTATGCAAATAGGGTTTAGAAACACACATGAACAAACAGCAGAGGGCAATCCCAGCCCAGGAAGATGAGGCTGGAGGATCAGGAGTAACCAGCTAGCCAGGGCACACAGTGAGTTCCAGTTATGAAAGCTTGGCCTTAGTTTAGGCTTGTATCTGGCTAGCTCTTGTCACTTATTCTACCCTGTTTCTCTTTATCTGTTCTGTCTCGGGGACATTTTTACCTTTTTCTTATTCTGTATGTCCTACTCCATGTCCAGCTGGTTGGTAGCTGGTGGCTGCCTGGCCCTGGGGGTCCCCCTCTTTTTCTCCTTTATTCTCTCCTCCCCTCTCTCTTGAACCTAGATTCCTTCTCCTACTTATTCTCTCTCCCCACCAGCCCCTCTACTGTATAGCTACTGGCTTCTCAGCTTCTTTTCCTCCCAAAACCCAACTTAGAACAGTCCCAGTTTAAAGAACAACAAAACCCCAAAGGGGCGAGTGAGCATTTTTCTCCTTTGTGGCATGCTGAGAGCAGAGCATGGAGTCATTGGTGCACCGACAGCTCTGGACGAAGCTGGGATGTGATGGACACATAGCCACTCTGCTCAGGACAGAGGTGGACGCACTTCTCATTTGGAGAACATCAAATAAATACACTTGTAACTTTTAATAGGTAGGTCCAAGAACTATTTCACAGGCATAAGGCTAGGTGATGCGACAGTTGCAGGATTCTTAAGGCTCTTCAGAAGACTTGACTGCTCAGACGCAGCATTTTGCTGAGATGACAACTCAAAAGCAAACTGAATGCGTAGCCTTTTTATTTATTAGTTTGCTTGTCTTTAGATGAATGAGATATCAGGTTAGTGGGTTATTTAAGGAGATCATGTTATTTTTTATTTTTAAATAAAAATGAGTTGAGAAAATCGGACATAAATGTATTATCTTATCTTGCAAATTCTACATAGTCACGGATAACAAAAGGAAACAGGAAAATTGTGGTTTTCTTTATCTGCCTCCACTTTGACCTCATATTTGGAAAAGGTAAGGATAATCCTGGCCACTGTTCAATGCCATGGCCTCCGGAATGATATGTTTAATTTCTTAGCTATCCCTGTGCAGTTATTACCATCACAGACAACTGAGACCCTTTCTCCATCTAAATATTGCTGGACGAAAGTCCTGCTCATGCCTCATGGCCCACATGTTTAAAAAGTAGGAATTTGGAGTATCTAAGGACCACAAAAGGTCACATAGCTCAGGGCAATTGCTTAAAAATGATTACCAAAGATTATGCAAAATATCAAGTATTGCAAACTAGCATGGGACTTTTGCGACCTGAAAGGAATGTGTTCTTTACATTCAAATGGCCCCAACTTCATAAAGGGGAGATGGAGGTACCTTTGTTTGCAGTCCCCACAGTACTGGGCACCAAATTGTCCCTCGTGCTTTACAAACATGGCAATACTGAGTGCATACAACAGCATAGGAAATGAACATTGATATCATGACTATTTCATAGACAAGAGAACTTGGGAAAGAAGCCAGGACTGGAATTCAAGCAATCAACGACAAGATATCTACTCTAAAAACATACTGTTAGAATATTGGAGATTGACTTCTTTCTCTCTTCTGGTCATAAAAAATTCTCTGAGATATAAGCAACTCACAACAGGGTTCTATTGTGTGCAAATGATCATCAAAGTCATATCTGCATTCATGTTAATAGTCACTGAGTGAGTGTATACTTTCTTCTCTGGAAAACTTTAATATAAAACAAATCTACATGAAAGATGCTTTCATCCCCTAGTGACAAATGATTCAGGGATCAGAGCTATTCGCCCTCACAGACACACACACACACACACACACACACACACACACACACACACACACCTCACAGAATCCATGTTTCACAATTGCTACCGCTCAAATAAATTCCCATATGTTAGAAATAATGGAATAAAAATGTCAATATTCTTTTTCCTCTCTCTCTCCACCCTTCTCTGTTTTGATTTGATAGCTGGATGTAAGCAGAACCCTTAAGTAACCCTCGCTCACCTAAAAAAGCCACAGAGAGTTTAGAAATAAAATTAAGACAAAACAGTTTTTCTCCCTAGAGAAAAACCACAATATGTACTTTAAAAGCCACATCATTTTTCAGTGTCCATGAAGCAAGGAAGGAAGCCAGTGTTGATTCCTTGTGTGTTTTGTTTCATATCAAATAATGAACTGATTTCCAACAGCATTAATAATGCATTCTCCTGCTGAACAGCCACATTCCAGGAGCATTGTCCTCTTCTTTTTTTTATTCCCCAAACACTCATTTGAAAAGTAGCTTAGACCTCTCGATATACTTCTTCTTATAGCCACTGAGAAATTTTAACACATCACAAAAAATAATTATATAATATTTTATTGCAATTTTTTCATTAGGAAGTAATAGGAACAGCATTTCTTTAGGAATGCAATTTGAGGTGAAAGGTCAAAGCTCACAGTGCAACCCTAAAAAAATCTAAGTTCTTCTGAGTAGGGTGAGGAAACTTCCTGCTAGGATTGGAGTTTGGAGCTCCCAGTGATTCTGTCAGCCAGAAGGCGCCAAATGTTAAAGCCACTTTAAACTACAATTAAAAGATGAAGCAAGCAAACGTATTCATGTGTGCAAACAATCTAACTCATCTGGCAGCGTCTGCATGCTAAGCAAGTGATTCAGTGGAGCTGAGACAAACTCTAATCGTGTTTCACCATTCAGAGCACAGTAGGTAATACTCTTCCTCGACCCTTTCATTCCATTTCAGGCCCAGTTTCTCTGTTACATCTCATCAACTCCCACACTGACAGGGATGACATGCAGCCATCCCTCGGACCTAAAGTCCCCCATCAGAACTTTACCTGCAAGGCTTAACCTATACTTGCCCTTTGACCTTTCTCCTGGACTCCCATTAACTATGACTCTTCTTCTCAGTCTGACTCATTCATCCTGAAGGATCAAGAATTCCTCCCTCCACAGAATCTCTCTAAGTTTTCCAAACTTAGGAGGCAACCAGGTGGGGCAGGTGTTAGGGGAGAAGAGCAGAGAGTGCCTTGGAACCTCCAGTTGGAGAACTCACAACACATGAAGAAAGCCTTCCTCCCTGCCAGTCCCATGGACCTCATTTCCTCCTTTTCTGCCTCTGATAAGTCACTTGTGTTTCCAACCTTGACTACTTCCCCATCAACCAAGTAAATCTGAACATTTAATTGTTTAAATTATTTATATTCAAAAGTGTATACCATGAGGTTTTTGCATATGAAACCAAATGATGACTACAACAGCCCTTGGATTTGATTACATTAAGGAAGTCAACTGATCAAGATTCACATACGCTGATTACCACATTTAAAGGACAATACTGATTACTGATTATGAATAATCACAATGTAAAACTATCTTTGTTATTTCATTAATTAATTAAATTTTCTTATCACACATACTCAGTCTGCAAATCTTGAAAGGCATACCATAACTGATTCCTTGCCATAAAAAAGTCAAAGAAATATGTTCCACACCTATCTACTGACTACAGACTCTGGCCCAAGGGATAAGATGGTAGGTTTTTATAACAGCCTAGAAGAAAGCAAAATAACAACACAGTGAGGACTTTGCCAATGGAATGGTGGAGTTGACTAGAATCAGATTATTCCAAAAAACAGACATATACTTTATCTAACCAAAATTTTTAAGTTTCTACTAAAAAGTACTTATAGTCTCTGCTACACACCAAACATGCAGGAAACATTTCCTAGATAAGTAGACAGACAGATAGACAGACAGACAGATGACTGACAAACAGATGGAGTAGACCACTCAATGTTTTTCCTGTTTTATACCAAGGCAGCTAAGTTCTGCTGTGTGTGGCTGCTGCATAATCAGTCAATATTAAAGAACTGTGCTAAGACTGCCAGGCTCCCTTCCATCTTACCTTCTTATTCCAAAGTATTTCCTACTTTTGACCAATATTGTCATGTGCAAAATTGAGTTCTTTGTGTCACCAGAAGGAAAATATACTATTCTGCTCAAAACCAAAAGAGTAAATGATGCTGCCTTCTGTGTTTTCAGAAACACTGGACATTAGCATGTGACCTGGGAAATGGCTGTGAGCAAGCTGTGCCTGTGTAAATGAAGGTGGTGTGTGTTCATTTTAACGTCACCCCAGTCACAAGCGAGAAACCACACGGTGGCTGCTGTAGCGATCACTTAGGAACACTGACTAGTGGAACAGAAGCAGGAAAACACGAGAAGATTGCCTGATTTCTCACAATAGAGCCATATTCTAGGGACACAGAATTAGGGAAAAAAGAATTAAAAGAGGCTACTAAGCCTCTCAGCTCGTAAGACCCGGATGACTGTATGGAAATAAACAGTGATTTGAACTTTGTGAAGTGAGCTATGTTTGATTTAAGTCCAAATGCCCGGGTCCCATCTGAGTGGCCTCTGATGGTAGACTATATTCTTAAGCTTCGTGCACCTCCCTCCAGGTTATCATAAAATGCAAGCAAATAATGCTTATTTTTACATTTATGAATCTCGTGGTTGTGGTTCACTACATTTCAATGAGTGGTAAATGAGTTGACATATATATGTATGTTTATATATATGTCACTATCATATACATATATGTGTTTATATATAAAACAACTGATTCTCTGCAATTATGGATTTTAAATTCACAAATTCAATGAACTGTAGATTAAAAATGTTGAAAATAAATTCTGTTTGTATAAATATATAGTCTTTTTTTTTCTTAAATTACATTCCCTGAACAGTCAATGACTGTGAGATATTTACATTGTCCCGGGTATTATAAGTAATACAAAGATGATTTAAAATTTCCATTTTAAATATAAGAAACTTATTCAGCATCTACAATTTTTGGTGAACATTGAGTGACATGGAATCTATTTACCACAATTTCCAATTAATGACAATATACTTAAATGTACATGTACAAACACATAAATTTACAGCCTCTTCTATATGCAATATTTGTGAATTGACTATGTTCTCCAATGCTTCTGTATTGGGAACTCAATTGCCAATGCAAGTTATCAAAGAGAAGAGACTACTACAGGTGCCTATGAAATGAGGACTCATGTTGTCAAGGGAATGGGACGGTTGTTGTAGAAATGGGTCATCTTTGTTATTAAACAGTGCTGTGCCCCTCTCCTTCCACCTTCTGCTGTGGAATTATGCATTCACCATATTGCATGTCAACTTGCACTTGTTATCGCCCAGACCATAAGCTAATACATTGTTACTCTTTGTAAATGATTTGGTCTTTGATATACTGTCACAGCTTCGCAAAGGGCAAGCTTCCTTTTGCCTATTGTAACACTTGCACAAGGCTTACTGGTCCCTACAGAAAGAATATTAGCTGACTACCAAGTTCTCTATAGTAGAGGAATATAAAACAAAAAACTCCTTCACTCATGTATGGCTCGACACACAGTTTTTCTTTCTTCAACACTGGGGGCTGATGACCAGAACAGTCAAGGCATCTGCATAGGAGCTAAGCACACATATGACACAGTGAAGAATAATTTACTGATTTACTGGGCTCAGAGTAGCATAAAGCACCCTACAGAGAAGCCTCAGGTAAGTGGTGCTCAGAAGTAGCTCTTCAAGTCTGTGTGGAATGCCGTCTGGAGAAGCTTTTGTGGAGAGCACCAGCTCTTAGTGTACTACAAAGCCACCTCCTTTTCTGGCAGAAAGTATTCTCATTACATGTCTTGGCTAAATGTGCTCCTTCTTAGTTTCCCTAGTTGCTTTAATATGTAAATAAAATCTTCCCTTTTTGCATTGCCTAGTGCCCCTATGAAGGTTTGAATGTTGTTAACAGGATCACGTTTAAACACCGGCTCCCCAACTGGTAGGACCGTATTTGAGAGGTCATGAGACTTCTGGAACGTAGAGATACTTGTTAGAAATGTTGGACATCAGGGGTGTGTCTTCTGGGTTAAAGCCCAATCTTACTACTAACCAGGACCCTCTGCTTCCTGATAAACCAGGAGGGGAATACACCAGACCACATCTATAGCTTCTATCTGGACTGAATCCTCTGAACTGTAAGTCAAAGTCAACCTCCCCTCTGGAGAGATATTCTGTCCCAGAGACAAAGAGTAATCGACACAGGAAGGGGTCCTGCGAAGAATGGCCTTTGCCCTGACCAGCTAGACCATGGGATGTGTAGGTCTTTGGGAATGATTTGTGGGAGGAATGTAGCAAGAGTGGATCTGCGGGTCGGAGAAGCCCCAGAGTGCTGCACTTCATACTCACCACTGTCGGAGTGCTAGTGCACAGGCCAGTGATTGACACCTGTGTTCCTGAGCTGTCAAAGGGGAAGAAGTCTCTCTCCAGTGGGCTAGAGACTAGCTGTGTTACATTTTTGGCAATCAATTTGTTTCCGTTTTGACTGAGTCCTGAAAAGTTGGGTGAGGCAGAATTCAAAGGGCTAAACTGATTGACCCGGCTGAAGCAATTTTCTGACGTTTAAGTTGCTAATGACATGTTTTACGTAGTTTTATAGTGAAATTGCACAGCTAAATTCCAAGTCTTTCTGAAGATGTGAAAGCCCAGGAAAGTGGATGCATTTAAAGTTGCGGCCAAGGTGGATCTGGACAAGCAGCTGTAACTGTTAAAGAGAATTAGCACCATTAAAAAGAGAAAAAAACCTTCACTCTTCACTAGAAAAATAGAAAAGATACGTAAAGGGCAAAAACCTGCCTGTGAATGACTCCATTGTGAAAGAAAGTCCCATTAAAAAGTGTGTTTTTCAAAAGAAACAGCCTATGAAAAGTGTCTGGACAGAGAATGTCAGCACAGGGGCACCCTACCTGAGAAGAATTGCTTAGGGAAATGCCTTTCCTAGTCTGGCTGTATAGAAATTGATGTTCCTGCAGCCATGATCCAGTAAGGCATGTCTGATATTGAGCTGGCAAAGGAGGCTGGCATCATCCATACTGGGGAGATGGGGTTACTGACCAGCAGCTTGTAAGAGTTGCAGGATCATGAGTGTTGACACCAAGATTCCAGATGATGGGTATGGGCCTAAAGGGCTTGGTGCTGTGCCATTGAAAACTGGAAGTGCACAACCTTTTTTCCCTTAATGTTTATCAAATGTTTACTTCTGGAATGTTCCATTTAAGACTTCTGGAACGTAGTTGGCTGAGGGTAGCCTATGGAGAGCAACACCTTTTAGCAGAGACATCCTGGGGCGGCAGTGACTTGATCCAATGCACAAACTACCCTCCTACCCCCACAGAAATCTCATAAAGATATTTGGTTTTCTGTTTTGTTTTGCTTACATTATAGGAACTTGAAGATGAGGGTTTGCTTTGAACCTTGATAGAGACTTTTGACTTTGGACTTCTATGGAAATCTTTAAAGCTGGAAGAAATGAGTTTTGCACTATGAGATGGTCATGGACTCACAGAGTCCAGGGGCAGAACGCTATGGTTTGAGTATGAAATGTACCTCACATGTCCACGCGTTTGCATTTATGGCCCTAGTTGGTAGTGCTATTCAACAAATAAGTCATGGAACCTTTGGGATATAGGATCTGGCTAGCAGACACAGGCCACTAGAGATGGGTCTTCTTCATTATATCCTAACTCCTCTCTGCTTCCTGAGTTTTCATGATGCGAATCACAGGGGAAGATTGATCTCTTCTGCCCACCATAGCTTTTCTACAACTTCTAACGCGTGGCACCAGAAAACTGCTTTCTCTTCCCCTAAGTTGTTTTTGTTAGGTGCTCTAGCCCAGTGTGGAGAAAAGCCAATGATCTCACTCCACATTTCTTTGTCTCTTGCCTTTGTCGCAGACAGGCAGCAGTCATTTGTTCTTCAAAATAGCGGAAGGAAGGGGATTTTGCTCGTAAAGCAGAGTATCAAAGTACTTTAGCCTATGGATAAAAACTGAAAATTCTGTCATGTATTGGCACAGACAAAAGTTACCTATCTGTCCTTTTCTAAATCTGAGTGTGCTAAAACTGAAAATCTGCCACCTGTCCAGCTTTAAATCCTAGTCTGTGTAACCATGGGCTGGGGTAGAGGTATATCAAAGAAGGGGAACAAGTTGAGAGGCATGTCAGTGTAAGTCACTCAAGTCACATGTTGAGTGAGTTTGTCTTGAGCATGGACAAGAAGATGTCTGCCACTGGCCCCTGGAGTAGAAGAGTTACCAGTGTATTACCAGAGTGCTTTTCAAAATTGTCATGATTCAGTTAAAATATCTCCTCAGTGAAGACTTCCAGCAACACTTTGTGTTGATCCTCACGTGCCCATAGTTCAAATTCCCTTATATTTTACTTACTGAAGTTTGCTATGTAATGTTTATTTTGTTTGTATAGTAGCTTCTTGCCTTTAGCATCACAGTTTCCTGAACACAAGACAGGTGACACCATGGTGATTCACATAACGCTGACTTCATTAAATGTTCATTATAGGACTTTGTAAATGAAAACATGCAGGAAGGAAGTGGAGGGAGGGAGGGAGAGAGAGAGGCATAAGTTTAGGAGAAGTCATGAAATAGTTTCTAAATACCACATGCAGTCTCAAACTATTCAACAAGAACACTGGGCTGAACAACTTCCACCTCCCAATAGTTAAACAAGAGAAAGTTTCTGTGGTCTGTATTTTCCCCAAGGAGGTTTTAGCCCAGTTATTTTGCTCTCATTTTATCCCAACTCCCATTCGACCAATAAATAACATAGCATAATTATGGTAAGAGTACAAACAAAAGGGAGAAGTAGAAGAAGGAAATAGGAAAAAAAAACTAAGAATAATTATATAATCAGTTACATTTTGTAATTATAACAAATGTGTGAGATTCTCAACTTGAAAAGAGAAAATTGTTTATTTGAGCTCACAGTTTTGGAGGTATCCTCTGTGATTGGTTGGTTTTTCCTTTAGGGCCTGGGGTGAATTAGCACATCATGGCTGGATTATGTAGCAGAAGAAGCTACTTATCTCATGATGGACAGGAGCTTGAAAGAAAAGAGGGACTGAGTCCAAGGAAATCCCCTCAAAGGTAAATGCTCTGAACAATCTAAGTCCTGTCCTGCAGAGTCTGTCCCTCTAATGTCCCACTGTCACCCGGTCACTCCAGGTATTTGTGACCAGGCCTTTCCCCTGTGAGCTTTTGGAAACACTTATCCAAACCCACAGCAAAGAACTTTTCCTGACAGACACAGATAGCATAAATATGCAGGAAAAAAATCATGGGAAATTTACAATGCTTCCTTTAAAACTGCAGAGCATTTGAAAACACATTCTATATTACCTTGAGAACATCAAGGCCCTGAAAGGGTTATGAGCCAACCAAGAAAAACTCCCCAAACCAGTGTTTTATACCAATTGACTTTTCCCACCATACCTCACTGCTTTCCTGATGTATTTTTATTACAGCTATAAACTTTAAAAGTTCTACTGTAAATAATAAAAGCAGAAATAAAAACACTTCTCAGCCCCCACAGTCCTCATCAATAATACGAAATGACTGGAAGAGCTAACTCAGAGAACCACTGTCAGTATTAGATGAGAGATGAGCATAAAAGACTTAGGTCAGAAGAGGCATATTGGAAAAGCTCAATAAACAGAACTGCCACTACTATTTTTCCTATCTAACACCAGTTTCAATGAACATCTTCTCACAAAACTCGCGTGAAACCCAATGTGACAGAGTTGTGACATATGTAATGCTATGTCACAAAAGTAAATCTACACCCTTGACCTCATGGTTACAAAGCTGCTCAAGTGAGTCAAGGTACCACACACAAAACAATAATTTGCACCCACATTCCATTAAGGGCCTGAAGGCTTGTCTGTGCTTTTTCATGGCTATTATTACATGTATCCAGCTATGTATTGAGAAATCTGATGCTTTGGACAACCCTGGGTCTTCCAAGAAACCACATGTAGCACAGCTGTATCTCCACTCAACACTCAGGAAGGGCGAATTCATTGTAAACAAATATTTATCGCATTTCTAATATCACCAAATACTTTCTTGTTGCTAGAGGACAGCAGCGAATAGGAAAGGAGGGGCGCCGTGATTTATTAGAGCTGTGTTCTTGTGGAGGAGTGGCCTCGAATAATCCAATAAAGTAGTGAAAATGGAAGTGCTTATTCCTAGGAAATGCTGTCTACTAAGCCCAAAGCATAAAGCATAAGCTGCTGTTATGCTCAAATAAAGAGATGTGTAATATGAAAGCTATCTTTTATCTTGACACCATGCACTCTGTTTTCTAGGTGTGGTTTCTTCAGTGTGGTTAACTGTTTCATTCCTGATAGGATTTTGGACTTTCTTATCTACATTAGAGATTCAAAATGAAAATAATAGACAACAATGGATGATATCCACTGATGATGTTAACAGTGATAGATTATTGCTATGAAAAGGAAATGCTGAAGCTTTTCTTAAAAAGTACATGTAAGGATATCTTCAAGGGAAAGAGAGGCACAAAAGTAATGTTGAGAATTCATTCATGGTCCACTAACACTCCTCCACTCTCATCTTCTCTATCTCTCTCTCTCTCTCTCTCTCTCTCTCTCTCTCTCTCTCTCTCTCTCTCACACACACACACACACACACACACACACTCACACACACCTCAATGTATTCCTTATGCTAAAAGTAACACTCACAGTTGGTGGCCACATCCATACGTCTCTACACAATCTGCAACTTCCTTCCCCTTATCCAATACAAAAGAAATATCACATCAAAATCCACACCCTCATATACAGGGACCAACTCAAATAGAGCTGGAGAAATGTGATCCACGACTCTTTGGGATATTGGTAGAATACTCTGTACTGAAAATAATATATTCTATTTGCAAACCTTTACTAAGGAATACAAAAATAAACAAAAAACTTTATAATATATACATAAATACACAAACGCATATAAAGATGAATTGAATATTAATCTTACTGACAGGAAGGTGGCACATAATTTGCAAACAGTAAATGCTGGTAAGTTCCTGTACTGTGAAGTGACAGTACAGCAGTGACCATGGTCAGTATCCAGAGAGGACCCGAAGTCAGCAAGAGTATTATCCGAAAAGGCAAAAGTCAAGTGAATTTAACAGCATTTACTGCATGTCTGCTGGCACGGTCTGCCCTGTTGTGCATGTCTGCCAGCTCAGGCTGCCGTGACCTGCCTCTCTCAGTCTCGACAGCTTACACGGGCCCCCATGTCTGCAACTGTCGCCTTTCCTATACGCAAAGTGTGTGTCCATCTCCAGAACTGAGCCTCCTTCCGTGCGTAAAATAGATTTGTCCCTTGGCCTTCAGACTCTGCCTGTTCTTTTTCTTTTCCATTACCACGGCAGCTGTAGCTCTCTGTGTCTCTGTGCACCCGATTTTCTCTTCTTATATAGACTTTATTCTGGGTTGGGAGTCTCCCTAATGACTTCATTTCAACTTAATACCCCGGAAAGAGCCTTGTCTGAAAACACAGTTGCGTTCTGAGATGCCAGGCCTTAGACTTCAACATAAAGGTCTACGGGGTTAGGGGAACGTGACAGTTCAGACCTGTCACTGTTTCTAAGAAATATATCAATCAGTTTATACTTGGCCTCATCTGAAATCTGTTTAAAGTGATTTGCCCACCTTGATCTTGATCCTTGGCATTATCGAGAGAAACTGACTCTCAGGCAGAAATCTTTAATTCTCTGGGCTTTCAATTCTGAGGAAATGTATTATCATGGCCTCTTGTAACTGAAAATAAAATGTCTCACAGTCTACCTCAACCAAAGAGGCAGGGTGGTGGGGAGACAAAGACCAAGCCCGCAGTGCTGCAAAATCCAATGTGTCAGACATTGTCCTGAAGCTGCTTCCCTTCATTTGATAAAATTGATTGGCTTGATTGATTGCCAAACAAAATCTACATGGTTCCTAGATTCGTGGAGAAACATAAGAGTGGAGGAGACAGACAAAACACGTAAGCAAATAGAGGCCACAACCGCAGTGTGAAGCACCAATACCAGTGAGTTAGGGAAGACATGTTTCTTTCGCATAGGAAAATGAAATTGTCTTTACTGCCGGTTCTGCCTCTCTGCAGAAGCTGAATGCATCTCGTTGCAAAGCAAGTCAGAGATACACTTTAGTATGCTTGAGGGTAACCGAGGGTAGGAAGTGGCAGAAGAGCTGGCAAGAAAGGAGGCAAGCCAATAGAGATCAGGGTGGGATGTGTTAGTAAAACCCATCTCTGGGTCAACTGAGATTCAGCCATCTAACTTCACAAGCAACAGGAGTCCATGCCTTTGTAGGTCATGGTGAAGACGGCATGCATCAAACAATGCTGGGTGCTCTTTCCTGTCACTGGTCTGTGCTTGGCAAACATTATCAATAGCGACTTGAGACAAGTCTGACATCATTCTTCTGTCGATTCCTATTTTAAGCACCCATCCGGAGAGAGAATTCTAAGAGACATTCTTGATTAAGGACCTCCAATTAAAAGGTAGAGTTAAACTGGAGATTTACAGGTTTTATATGATTCAGGTGTTAACTCTACCCCCGGGGTCTATGCTAGTGCAGGTTACACAGAACATGGTTTTGTAGTTATTATATTCTAGTAGCAATAAGAAAAAAAATGTACAGTTAAAGCCAAGTTCCATTTTCTTTCTAGAGTTGTGGAGAAGAAAGATGGGTTATGCACTTTTCTGTGTGTGTATACGCACATGTATATGTGTGTGTGTGTGTGTGTGTGTGTGTGTGTGCATGTGTATGTGTAAGAGACAAAAGACAAATAGAGAGATTTAAGCAAATCATGTCAAAGTCACTTAATTCATTTCTTAGACAACCTGGGCTTCTGGGGAGGATAACAAAGGTGCTGTTTCATAGTTTATCAGGCAGAAACATCTGCAGTCGTGTGGAATATTGTCTTATTATATGAAATTGTCCCAGGTTCAAGACATTTCCTGATTGTAAAGTATTACATGATTCATCTTCAAATCAAAAAAATAATTCAGGGTTCTTCTCTCACTTTACCACTGTGAAATTTATGGGAAAGTTACATCTGAAATATGTGTGGACCCTCAAGCATAATGGGAAAAAAATTATCATGTTATTACTTTGGTTCTTAAAAGAAAAAGGCCCAAAGAGAGTGGAGGAAAGACCATCTTGTAGAAGAATGCACTTGTGTTTCCTTGTTAGAGGAAGGATGCCCATGTGAGAGGTTGTGTTCTATGTTCCTCAGAGAGCTTCAGCGACTTCCCCTCCAGTTCAGGGCTATACAAAGAAAAGCGCTCAAGTGTGTCAGTTATCATTCAGATTCAGCTTCATAAGCCCTCCTGGAAACCAAGGGCAAGCAAACAGACCACCGAGTCATTGTCAGATTAATAGGTTATTGACGGGCGTGCTATCTTTCAAATCCTCAACCTCAGTGGGCAGCCACACTCTGTGGAATTTAGGTCACTAAGAAAAAAATCAGAGCTCCGCTATTTCCATAGCTATTATTTCTAATTATCCACTTTCCTTCAGAACACCCAATAGGAAATCCTTCAAATTATATAATGATAAATTGTTTTAGAATATATATATTTTATGTTTGGTAGGAGTATAGATCCATTTGTGGTGAGATTCTTCTAGAGTCTTAAAGTCACAAAACTGGTCCCGAGTCTTTGGCAGTTAGTGATGGTGCAGGGGACATGCGTGTTGTTTGAATGTGACTAAAGGAGGCCAGAGAGATGGCTCAGCAGTTAAAGGTACATGCTACCCGTTCTAACAACCCGGGTTCAAATCCCACATGGAGGACGGAGAGAACTGACTCCTGTAAGTTGTTTCTGACATTCATATCCATGTTATGACACACACGTATCCACACGTGCACACAGACAGATTGCAATTACAACAAATAAACACATACATAAACAAATAAATCAAATATTTTTTAAGTAAAATGAATGAGGGATGGTGATGGGATGCGTGACGGAATCACAGCCTTCAGCAGTTGTGTTGAAATGGAAGGATACTAATCAAACCGAGGGAACACCTACTTTAAAAGATGATATGTTACAACTGTGCATTGTGGGGGCCCATGCCATGACCCCAGCAGGTGGCATCCTGTCCATGCTGCCTCTCCTCCCAAATACTTTGCTCTCTCTGGGAAAGGTTAAGTGGTCTTGATCACCTCTCCACTCATTTCCCTAATCTGCAAAAAGCATAATCATCTAATGGCAAAGAAAGACATCTAATCTCAGATGACTGTAGATCATGGAAAAGCTTATGTTATAAAATTATAAATTTGTTTTTAAAGGCCTGGGATTGGACCAATTATTCTCATTAAAGCCGCCAAGCAAAGCCACAGAGATATATGAGAAGAAAGATTGTACGGGAGAGTCTATTTGTCTATCTGGGTCGTGCTCAAGTGTGAGGAGAACCCTGGACCCCAGTGTCCCTGGAACTGTCAGTGCTGAGATCTCTGTTTGCTTCAGAAGCATTGAAGGCAGAGAACAGATGCTTGAGATGTTAATAGCCTTGTTGGCTTATAAAGGATTTGGTTCAATGAAATGGGTGGCTGATGCCCAGCTGCAAATGGAAAATTTGTGTCACCACTCCAAGGCTCAGAGGACATCTTGGAAGAAAAGGCAGAAAGACTATAAGGGCCAGAGGAAGCAAGGTAGAGTTGTGGATCCCTGAGGTCTGGGCATGACCAGACTGCGGTCTTCTTGAACTCATCATGACAATAATTACCTTCACAAGCTCCTCGCAAGACTGAGCTCGTCACCAAACTGTCATGGATGATGGAAGGCCTCCTGATCTGACCTTTCCTTTAGTAGGAATTTGAGGTTAATGGTTGATGAGGTAACAAGAGAGACCTTTTCTGCAGTCAAACACGGCTAGTAAGGTGCCATGCTCGTATAGACAAACACCCACAGATGTTATTTTAAAGAAGCCTAATGAAATTTACCAAGTCACAAAATAAAAGGCCTTGAGAATAGAAGGGAGGCGAGTGGACAAGAGAAAGGTGGCTGAGTAGCCCAAGGGTGGACAAGCTGTGGCAAGGTAAGGGGCAGGAGGCTATGACTGAAGTGTATCATGTACATTTATGAAGATACCAAAATAAAATCTGATTACACAAATTAACATATGCTGATAAAACATTAGAAAAGTCATTCTTATAACTGAAGCAGATAGGAGGTGCTCTGCAGAAGTCTCTCATGGCAGGCTTGATGTGTGTGAAATCAAACTCTTAAAGTGAACATTCCCCTGACCACTTGCCTGTGACGGTAGCCTCACCATCTGACATGGGTCATACTAGATTTCGTGACTGCTAAGCTAAAGCCAGGGGAAAAAGCCATCCTCTCCACAGAGCCTTAGAAAGCCATGCTGACTGACTCCAGGGGAAGGAGCCTGTCACACACATTGAACTAGGCACTGGGCATTTTGTGTCCTGCACAGTTTGCTGATGTTCATCCAGTGTACAAAGTCATCTGGCTAGAGATTAATTACGATTTATATTGGGTTTCACATATATGATGCAGAGAACAAATTACTAAGATTGAGTCTCATTTTTCTAGTTTATTAGCTGTGTGACCTTAGCAAATCTGAACTTCTCTGGGCCCCATTTTATCATAAAAATGGATATAAGAATAATAACAGACCTCTCACTCCCAAGCATGAGATAAAATATGTGTTTCTCTGAAATTACTAGCCTTGCCAATTTTTTATTCTGAATGAGGTCATATTTATTTTGAAGCTAAGATTATAATGACTTAGAGATATTCCCTGCCTAAATGAAAAACGATCCTCTCTCAAAGATCGTGTCAATTACTTTTCAAGAGTCTAGAACAGAGACGTATTGGCTGATGTCATTCTGGCGTTCACTGTCTGCCACCACACACTGTCCTGCTGACCCGTCCCTGCTGGGACACAAAGCCCCAACCCCGCATCTACAGAAGGAGACTGTGAAAAGGTTTTGTCAGGTGCGAAGTTCACAGATGTGTGTGAAGCTGCTGCCAGGAGATGGAGCCGAGCTGGCTCAGTCCTAGACAGGGAAAGGACCTTTCCCTGCGCCAGACTGGACTCACAGAGACAGCGGACCTGTGGCAGCCTCTCACGGGCCACCCAGATTGGACTCAGAGACAGCGGACCTGTGGCAGCCTCTCACGGGCCACCCAGATTGGACTCAGAGACAGTGGACCTGTGGCAGCCTCTCACGGGCCACCCCAGGCCCTGTAGTCTCTTGAAAGGACACTTTGAGTCATCCTTCCCTTCCCACAGGGATCAAGCCAGTTCAAAGAGCTTGTGGAGATGTGGCACGCTGTGATTCCTTCCAGCCATTGTCATCTGTCTCCCATCCTTTGTGTCAAACAATGTGTCTGAAGGGTTTGCAGACTTCCAACACTGTTCAGAGAACAGTAAAAGCATGGCTGGAGACAGACCCCGCTGAGGACGCGAGGTAGGCGGGAACAGCTCCAAGGCCCATTCGTCTACATTGATTGAAAGGCCTGTTTATGTGTGGATTACTCATTTATTAATGCTTTCATTCAGGCAGCTTTTTAAATGAGACTTGTAGAGTGGAATCAAGAAATAAATAACATTGTTTCCCCTCAAAGAAGTTCCCACAACGACGACGTTATCGGGTGTCCCCTTCTGAACTGCAGAAGATCCCATCTCCCGTTTGCTTCCTTTCTGCCTCGTATTATTTCATAGTAAATAGTTCTATGTGATCAATCCTAGCACTTGGATCTCTTAGGTTAAAACTTCTTGTTTCCACCCTTATTCTGTCATAGACCCCTGCAGCAGAGACAAGAGTAGTGCTCCATCCTCCACCTTCTGTATCTGGATCCCTGCCTCTTCCTTCCCCTTTCCCTCTCTCCCTCCCTCTCTACCCGCTACATGTTTGGTTGAGTACATGTAACATCTGCGTGTGTGTGTGCACACACGTGCGTGCATGCGTGTGTGTGTGTGAAGGCCAAAGGTCAAATTCAAGAAGCCATTCCTCAGACTGTGCCCACCTCATGCTTTTAGACAGGGTCTCTGACTGAGAGATGGCCAACTTGCTAGACTGGCTGCGCTGTGATCCCTGAGGACCTGCGTGTCTGCCTCCCTGTGTTAGGATCCTCAGTGCTCCACCATGCCAGATGTTTTCTTCATGGTTTCCTGGGATCAAAGTTAGGTCCTCATGTGTTTCAGTATTCCAGTAAATTGAAGTACTTTTTACTCAGTGAAGAAGCAGCATGAGATTGCTGGAGTGTGTAGATGAAGAAGTGTTCTGAAAAGAGGGATTGGGAGTGAGGCATGAGGATGCGCACTCATCAGCCAGCACTGTACTTGAAGGGTCTCAGTAAAGAATGGTAACAAAGGCTAGGAACCCAGAAGGGCTCAGTTGTGAGGCTACAGGTGTGAGAGGTGGGGAGCAGACAGGAGCACCGTGAGAAGTGAGAGCAGAGGCCACATCAGGCCTTGAACCCTGCTCTCAAAGGGTGAGGGTTTTGATGGCAATCGTATGAGACACGGCAGATCAGTTTGCAGGCATTTGTACTGAGTAGGACAACTCTTTCAGCAGGAATTTGCTCATTTTATAGAAAAAAAAATTGGTTAATACACAAAACTCACCGTTTTCGTTGTTTGCTTCAGGTGTACAGCTGCAGTACTGATCTGGGTCACAGCATAGTGACTCCTCAGGTGACAGCACTGGTGTTGGTCAGTCACAGCACAGTGTCTCCTCAGGTGGCAGCAGCGGTGTTGGTCAGAACACGGTGACTCCTCAGGTGACAGCACTGGTGTTGGTCAGTCACAGCACAGTGTCTCCTCAGGTGATAGCAGAGGTGTTGGTCTTGGTCAGAGCACAGAGGCTCCTCGGTTAACAGCAGTGGTGTTGGTCAGAGCACAGTGACTCCTTGGTTAACAACAGTAGTGTTGGTCAGAACACGGTGACTCCTTGGGTGACAGCGGTGGTGTTGGCCTCATTCAGAGCACGGTGACTCCTCGGGTGACAGCAGTGGTGTTGGTCAGTCAGAGCACGGTGATTTTTTTAAAATTATGCTGAAAAATTGAAACACACTTAGAAATGAAATTTTGCTTTTAGATCAGTCCTAATCCTATTAAAGACATTTAATAAATAGCTAACAATCTTCTAAAAAGTAGAGGTAGAGCACCTGATCTTGACTTGCCCTGTAGTCAGACTGATGAATATCTTAAACATCACCATAGGACCTTCATCCAGCAACTGATGGAGACAGAGGCTGAGACCCACATCAGAGCACTGGACTGAGCACCCAAAGTTCAGATGAAGATTGGAAGGAATGAGAATATGAGCAAAGAGGTCAAGACCACGATGGGTTCACCCACTAAAACAATTTACCGGAGCTAATAGGAACTCACCAACTCCAGCAGAACTGGGAAGAAACAAGCATAGGACCAAACTAGTCCCTCTGAATGTGGCTGACAGTTGCATAGCTGGGGAAGATGGAGGGGCCACCGGCAGTGGCATCAGGATTTATCACTACTGCTTGAACTAGCTTTTTGGGTTCCTGTTCTCCTTGAATATATATCTTGCTCAGCCTAGATATAGTAGAGAAGGCCTTGGACCTTCCCCAAAGCAATGTACCTTACCCTCTCTGAGGATTGGATGGGGGGAAGGATATGTGGAGGGAATGGAAGGAGGGGAGGGAGTGGGAATTTGGATTGGTATTTTTTTAAAAAAAAATCTAATAAATAAAAAATAGTTATTTTTTAAAAGAAAAAAGAACAGTGAAGCTGGGGATCCTAGCGAAATAGGAGTAGGAAAAAATATTCAGTGGCATTTCCTTTGTATTTTAATAAATAAAGCTTGCCTGAAGATCAGAAAAGTAAAACAGTCACACTGGCCAGCTTCACAGGCCAGGCAGCAATGACACACATCTTTAATCCAAGTAGTCACACTAGTTTGCCATAGAAACCAGGTGGTGCAAGCCCTTAATCTCAGAACTAGAGAAGATTATAAAATGGGAGGAGGCAGCACTCAATCTCAGTCTCATTCCGAGATTCCTGGAGGTTAGTATCACCATTTTCAGACTGAGGTAGAGGTAAGAGCCAATGGCTGGCTGCCTCACTTTTCTGGTCTTCAGGTTGAACTCCTCCCAAAAAAGACCTTCTAAAAAGAAAGTACCTCATCCCAATGACTTAACTGTTTTCTGTTATCAAATATTTAAGGGATAAATGATACAATCTTTAACAATCACTTCTGTAAGATAGAAACAAAGGACTGTGTCCTTATTGTATTAAAATAGCGTTATTTTCACATAAAACTAGATCAAAACATTAAAAAGGTAAACGACAAACTAATAACTATTATGAACATAGGTGTAAAAATTTTCCACAGAAAAGAAGCCAATCAGTTCACCTGTGAGCTCAGTGGAACCCTGGAAAACAGATTGCTCCAATACTGAGGGAAACTGGGAGGGGACCTAAGAGCCTGTGAGCTTCGTGGAACCCTGAAACACAGCTTGCTCCTACTGGGGAGACCTAAGAGACAGCCATAGCAAGGATTGGAAAAAACGCCAGACACTGCTGGCCTCATCTGAAGGAAGAGATGGGTAGGCACCAGTGAAAGACTTCCTCCAACACTCTGAAAAGCAACATGGTAACACCAGAACCCAGCAGACACACAAACGGAAGAGTGGATCATCCTAACCCAGAAGAAATAGAAGAAAATGACTTTAAACATAACTTTATAAAAATTATGGAGGTTTTAAAGATAAGTGAAAAAAAACTCCCTTAAAGAAATGGAAGAGAAGACAAACAAAAGTTGGAAGAAATTAATAAATCCCTCAAAGAAACCCAAGAAAACCAAGCAAAAACAATCAAACAGGTAAAGGAAACAGTACAAGATTTGAAGACTGAAATAGAGATAATAAAGAAAACACAAACCAAGGGAATTCTGAATAGGAAAAATCTGGGTAAGTGAACAGGAACTACAGAGACAAGTATAACCAACAGAATACAAAAGATAAAAGAATCTCATGCACTAAAGATACTATAGAGGAAATAGACTCATTGGTCAAAGAAAACACTAAATACAACAAATTCTTAACACAAAACATTCAGGAAATCTGGGACATCATGAAAAAACCAAGCCTAAGAATAATAGAGGTAAAAGAAGGAGAATTCCAGCTCAAAGGCCAAGAAATTATATTCAACAAAATTATAGAAGAAAACTTTCTCAATCTAAAGAAGGATATCCCTATGAATGTACAACAAGCTTATAGAACATCAAATAGACTGGATCAAAAGAAATCCCCTCACCATATAATAATCAAAACACAAAACATACAGAATAAAGAAAGAATATTAAGAGCTGCAAAGGAAAAAAGTCAAGTAACATATGAAGGTAAATCTATCAGAATTACACCTGACTTCTCAGTGGAAACCATGAAAGCCAGGAGGTCTTGGATAGATGTGCTGCAGACACTATGAGACCATGGATGTAAGCCCAGACTATTATACCCAGCATAGCTTTCATTCAACATAGATGGAGAAAACAAGATATTCCATGATAAAGAACAGATTTAAAGAATACATATCCACAAACCCAGCCTTACGGAAAGTACTAGAAGGCAAACCCCAACCCAAGGAAGCTAACTACACCCACAATAACACAGATATCTAATGACGCCCCCTCCAGTATAACCCAAGGAAGGGAAACATACAAACACTACTACCAAAAAATAACCGGAGTTAACAACCACTGGTTATTAATATGACTTAATATCAATGTACTCAATTCACCTATAAAAAGACACAGGTTAAGAGAATGGATATGAAAACAGGATCCAGTCTTCTGCTGTTTACAAGAAACACACTGCAACCTCAAAGACCGATACTACCTCAGAGGAAAATGTTGGGAAAAGGTTTTCCACCAAATGAACCTAAGAAACAAGCCAGTGTGGCTATCGTAATATCTAACAAAAATTGATTTCAAACTAAAATCGATCAGAAGAGATGGAGAAAGACACTTTGTAATCATGACAGGAACAATTCATCAAGATGAAGTCTCAATCCTGACTACCTAGGCCCCTAATGCAAGAGCACCCATATATGCAAAAGAAACATTACTAAAACTTAAATCACACATCAAACCAGACACACTAATAGTAGGAGATTTCAACACTCATCTCTCACCAATGAACAGGTCAACCAGACACAAACTTAACAGAAAAATAAGAGAACTAACAGATGTAATGAATCAAATGGACTTAGCAGACATTGATAGAACATTCCACCCAAACAAAAAAGAATATACCTTCTTCTCAGCACCTCATGGAACTTTCTCTAAAATTGACTGCATACTCAGTAATAAAGCAAACATCCACAGATAACAAAAATTTGGAGTAACCCCCTGTGTCTTATTGGATCACCATAGAGTAAGTCAGAATTTAACAACAATACTACTCCAGAAAGCCTACAAACTCATGGAAACTGAACAGTCAACTACTGAACCATATCTGGGTCAGGGAAGAAATAGAGAAAGATATTAAAGTCTTCCTTGAATTCAATGAAAATGAAGGCACAACATATCCAAACCTATGGGACACTAAGAGAAAAGTTCATAGCACTAAGTGCCCACATAAAGAAAACGAAGAAAGCTCACATTTGCAATTTAACAGCACACCTGAAAGCTCTAGAAAAAAAAAAAAGAAGCAGACTCACCCAGGAGGAGTAGAAGACAAGAAATAATCAAATGGAGGGCTGAATTCAACAAAATAGAAACACAGAAAACAATACAAAGAATCAATGAAACAAAGAGCTGGTTATTTGACAAAATCAACAAGATTGACAAACTCCTATCCAAACTAATCAAAACGTGGAGAGAGAACATCCAAATTAACAAAATCAGAAATGAAAAAGGGACAAAAGACATAACAACAGACACTGAGAAAACTCAGAGAATCATTAGGTTTTACTACAAAAACCCATACTCTACAAAATTGGAAAATGTAAAAGAAATGGACAATTTTTTAGATAGATACACTATCCCAAAATTAAATCAAGACCAGGTGAGCAATTTAAATAGACCTATAAACTATGAGAAAATAGAAGCTCTCATCAAAACCTCCCAACCAAAAAAAAAAAAAAAAAAAAAAAAGCCCAGGGCCGGATGGTTTTAGTGCAGAATTCTACCAGAACTTTCAAGAAGAGCTAATACCTATACTCCTCAAAGTGTTCCACATTATAGGAACAGAAGAGGCACTGACAAACTCTTTTTATGAAGCTACAGTTACCCTGATACCAAAACTGCACAAAGACTCAACTAAAAAAGAGAATTACAAACCAATCTCACTCATGAACATTGATGCAAAATTTTTCAATAAAATACTGGCAAACTGAATCCAAGAACACATCAAAAAGAATTATCCCTCATGTTCAAGTAGGCTTCATCCCAGAGATGCAGGGCTGGTTCAACATACAAAAATCTATCAATGCAATCCATAATTTAAATAAACTGAAAGAAAAAAACATATGATCATTTCATTTGATGCTGAAAAAGCATTTGACAAAATCCAACATCGCTTCATGATAAAGGTCTTGGAGAGATCAGGGATACAATGAACATATCCAAATATAATAAAAGCAATATACAGCAAGCTGACAGCCAACATCAAATTAAATGGAGAGACATTCAAAGTGATTCCACTAAAATCAGAAAGAAGACAAGGCTGTCCACTCTCTCCATATCTCCTAAACATAATTTTTTAAGTTTTAGCGATAGCAATAAGACAACAAAAAAAGATCAAGGGGATTCCAATTGGAAAAGAAGAAGTCAAACTTTAATTATTTGCAGATAATATGATATTGTACTTAAGTGACCCCAAGAACTCTACCACAAAACTACAGCTGATAAATTCCTTCAGTGATGTGGCAGGATACAAGATTAACTTAAAAGAAATCAGTAGCCCTCCTATACATAAATGATAAAGAAGCGAAGAGGGAAATCAGAGAAACTTCACCTTTCACAAAAGCCACAAAGAGCATAAAGTATCTTGGGGTAACACTAACCAAGGAAGTGAAAGACCTATTTGGCAAGAACTTTAAGTTTTTGAAGAAAGAAACTGAAAAAGATACCAGAAAATGGAAGGATCTTCCATGTTCTTAGATAGGAAGGATCAACATAGTAAAAATGGCAATCTTACCAAAATCAATCTACAGATTCAATGCAGTCCTCATCAAAATCCCAATACCATTCTTTGCAGACCTTGAAAGAATAATAATCAACTTCATATGGAAAAACAAAAGCCCAGGATAGCCAAAACAATCCTATACAATAAAGGAATTTGTGGAGGCATCACCACCCTGACATTAAGCTCTATTACAGAGCTACAGTAATCAAAACAGCTTGTTATTGGCATAAAAATAGAGACATTGACCAATGGAATCAAATTGAAGACCTGGATATTAATCCACACACCTATGAACACCCCATTTTTTTGCATGAAGCTAAAATTATACAATGGAAAAAAGAAAACATCTTCAACAAATGGCTCTGGCATAACTGGATGTCAACGTGTAAAAGAATGAAAATAGGCTGGGCGGTGGTGCACGCCTTTAATCCCAGCACTCAGGAGGTAGAGACAGGAGGATCTCTGTGAGTTCGAGGCCAGCATGGTCTACAAGAGCTAGTTCCAGGACAGGAACCAAAAAGCTACGGAGAAACCCTATCTCGAAAAACCCCCCACCCCCAAAAAAAGAATGAAAATAGATCTATATCTCTCACCATGTACAAAAGTCAAGTCCAAATGAATTAAAAGCATCAATATAAATCTGACCACACTGAACCTGATAGAAGAGAAAGTGAGAAGTAGCCTTCAATGCATGGGCACAGAGGACCACTTCCTACATATAACACCAGAGCAACAAAAAAATAAGTGGGACCTCCTGAAACTGAGAAGCTTCTGTAAAGCAAAGGACACTGTCATTAAGACAAAAGGCAGCCTACTGAATGGGAGAAGATCTTCACCAACCCCACATCAGACAAAGGACTATCTCCAAATATATAAAGAACTCAAGAAATTAGACTTTAAAATTCTAAATAACACAAAAATGGTGTACTGAACTAAACAGAGAATTCTCAACAGAAGAATTTCAAATGGCCAAAAGATACTTAAGGACATGTCCAACTTCCTTATCTATCTGGGAAATGCAAATCAAAACAACTCTGAGATACCATCTTATACCTGTCAGAATGGCTAAGATCAAAAACACCAATGATATCTTATGCTGGAGAAGATGTGGAGTAAGGGGAGCATTCATCCATTGCTGGTAGGAATGCAAACTTGTGCAACCACTTTGGAAATAAGTATGGCGGTTTCTCAGAAAATTGGGAATCAACCTACTTTAGGATCTAGCAATACCACTCTTTTTTTTTTTTTTTTTTTTTTTTGGTTTTTCGAGACAGGGTTTCTCTGTGGTTTTGGAGCCTGTCCTGGAACTAGCTCTGTAGTCCAGGCTGGTCTCGAACTCACAGAGATCCTCCTGCCTCTGCCTCCCGAGTGCTGGGATTAAAGGCGTGCGCCACCACCGCCCGGCTTAGCAATACCACTCTTGAGAATATACCCAAAATATGCTCAATCTACTACAAAAGCATGTGTTCAACTATGTTCATAGTAGCATTATTTGTAATAGCCAGAAACTGGAAACAACATAGATGCATCTCAACTGAAGAACGGTTAAAGAAAGTGTGGCACATTTACACACTAGAGTACTACTCAGCTGTAAAAAACAATGACATAATAAATTTTGCATGCAAATGGATGGAATTAGAAAACACTATCCTGAATGAGGTAACCCAGACTCCCAGAAATGAAAGTAGATACTAGCCATAAACAAAAGACATTGAGCCTATACTACATGACCCTAGAGAAGCTAAGTAATAAGGTGAACCCAAAGAAAAACGTATATAGACCCCTCCCCCATGGAATTGGAAACACACAAAATCGCCTGACAAAATTGGGAGCATGGTGGCAGGGGGTAGAAGGTAGGGGAGAAGGGAGGGTTGAGGAGATCTTGTGGGAACGGGATAGTCAAGATGGAGAAAGGACAAATATGAGAGCAAGGAAAGAGAAATGTTGATTGAGGGAGCCATTATGGGCTTAGCAAGAAACCTGGCTGTAAAACATTCCCAGGAATCTACAAGGATGACTCAAGCTAAGACCCTAAGCAATAGAGGAGAGGGTGCCCTGAAATGGCCTTGCCCTGTAGTCAGACAGATGATTATCTTAAATATCACCATAGAACCTTCATCCAACAACAGATGGAAACAAAGGCAGAGAATCAAAACCATGAGGGGTTCATTCACCGAGTCAGTTTGCCTGAGCTAATGGGAGCTCACTAACTCCAACTGGACTGGGAATGAATGAGCATGGGATCAAACTAGTCCCTCTGAATGTGGTTAACAGTTGGGGAAAACTGAGAAGCCAATGATAATGGCACTGGGATTTGTATCTACTGCATATACGGGGCTTTTTGGGATCCTATTCTATTTGGATGTATACCTTCCTCAACCTAGATGTAGTAGGGAGGGCCTTGGACTTGCCACAGGGCAAGGTGCCCTGCCTGTGGGGGAGGGGTGGGAGGGTGTGTGGAGGGAGTGAGAGGAGGGGATGGACTGGGAATTTGAATTGGTATTTTTGTAAAGTAATAAAATGATAATAATAAAATAAAATTTAAAAAAAGCCAAAAAATAATATTAGTGACATTTCAACATGTTTGAGGTATTATTTTAAAAAGAGTTTCCTGAAACCTAATTTGCATGATATTAACAAAGAAATAAAATTATTACAGTCATAAAAAGAAAATAAAAAGGAAGCCAATCATACAGAGAAGGAATTATAGCTGAAGGGCAAATGAGATTCGTGCCAGTTTTTCACATCTTGCTCAACACTTGAAAATCAATGTAACCTGTCATAGCAAAACAAGTCTAAGATAAAAAGCAATCTTGCCAACTGTTGTGAGTGCACCACCCAATCCATAGACAGCACTTTGGTGACATCCCATAGGTGCTCTAGAATACAACCTTCAGCTGACATGATTAAGGGTTAGAAGATACTGTTCCTTTAACATAAGACAAAGGGAAGAGCAGCCTCTTATAATTCTGACACACACTCTTTCTGGGAGTTCCTGCCTTAAGACAGGAGTGGAGGTGTGTGTGTGTGTGTGTGTGTGTGTGTGTGTGTACGTGCACACACACATGTATATATTGAGGAGTTGGTCAGTTTATTGTTGTTATTTAAATTAAAATGTTTATTATATTTAGAAAATATCAAAGAGTCAAAAATGACACCAAAATGTTAGAATAACAATAAGGAATTACATCAGGACCAGGATACAAGCTCCTGCACAATAAACAATTTCTTTGCAACTAGCAATTAAATTTCCAGCTAAAAACCAGGCAGTTATAATAGAACAAAATAAAACATATATGAAATATTTACAGGCTTGACATGCATATGTTTGAAAATATTTGGTGAAACAAAATATCAGATTCAAATAAAGAGATGTTTCATGTTCATGAATTGAAAGGCTATCAAGATTTTAATTCTTTCCAAATTAACTTATATACTTACCAAAATCTCATAAATACCTCAATAATCTATGTGATCGATAGCAGCACACTGATTCAAATGTTTCTGAGCAACAGCTAAAGTTTATGTAGAATAGTCAATTTAATACCGAAAAATAGAAGCGGAGTTAAAAGCTCACTAGAAATGGAATTTTACAATACTCATATATCCATGAAAGGCACTGAATAAATAGTTGGCCACCTTCTTTTAAAACCCAGTGCTAAACTACGGGACATTAGTCATAGTTCAGCTGCTGAGAATTTGCTGTTTAAAAACCTGGCCCCGAATTCGTGATGACCTAGAGCTCCTGTTTTCTGTTGAAACATTTGTAGGTTTGCATTCCACATCCAGGTTTACTATACAAGAGGAGGGAGGGGAAACTGTGGTCAGTTTGTAAAATGCATGAAAAATTAATTAATAAAAGATTGTGTCCAATCTTTTTAAAACAGGAAACTCTCCCTTTGTCTCATAGCTTCAAAAGTTGAAGTTCATGGCCAGTTGCCCTTAACTAGATGCTTTAGGCTCAAGTAGAGTTGAACATCATAGTAGTGGAGGCATACAGCCCAAGAGGCTGCTCACCTCCTGGGGGTCAGGAAGTGGATAATAGGACTGAGGGCAAGACTGTGCTCACAGGCTGCCTCCTCCTCTTCTGCATTCCACTCTGGCCACGCCTCTCAGATACTGCTGGTCACATTCGGGGTAGCCCTTTTCCTTCATTACTCTCCCGGGATGTCAGTCTTGTCTAGAAACGTCTCAAAGACCTTACTAGAAACTCAAAGGTGTTCTTCAGTCAAATTTCATTGACAATTATATGTTGTTTCACATGTATCACCTACAATAGCTTCCCCTTAAGCAACAGCTTTGGCCACAAGGGCCACAGCCTGAGGGGATTCTGTTCCAATTCTTTCAAAGCCAAGGGAAACTTTATCAAAACCTAAAGAATTCACAATTCAAGGTTTGAGGTGGAATTATGCTTGCTCAGAGAGACTGAATAATAAGTCACTAACCTTCTCTCTCTCTCTTTTTTTTATTGAGAAAAGGAAAAAAAAAGTATCCGCCTCCTCCCAGCCTCCCATTTCCCTCCCCCTCCTCCCACCCTTCTCCCTCTAACCTCTCTCTTTGCTGGTGTCTTCCAAACCACCCAGCATCCTCTCTCTGCCCCCACTTAAAAACTCATGCTACATGTGGTTCCTCCTTACTGCTTCCTGTCAGCTACTTGCTGACCAGTATCCTGCTCGCAGATTAATTTTATTTAATCAAATCCATCTTTAAACTCTTAACAAAAGCAGTAGGAAAAAAATGCAAGACACTTTAAAAATAATATTCCTCAACAATTATAAATCAAAATCAACAATTGCACAGAGTGATCAATAATACTTAATGACAAAGGACTCTTAAAAAAGGTGAATGTAACTGAACAGAGAGAACAGAGACAGAATCACATGAACACTACTGACTCATCTTGAACAAAGAATTAAAGGCGATTCAATAGAAAAGGCACAGGCTTTTCAGCAATGTGCCAAAACACATGTGCATCCATATAAACAAAAGAAGCCGGTATAGCCTTACACCTGTGGCATACCTAAATGCAAACCTGAACATTGACGACAAACTCCAGAAGTCTCACAAGAAACCCTGGGGAAAAAACTAGATGATCTTGAACTTGATGATGGGTTTTGAGAAACAGCAACAGTACAATCTCTGGAAGAAAATGAGACAACTAGGCCTTGCTAAATTCAAACTTTTTCTGTAAAACCCACAAAAAGAGCTCAAAACCATGAGTTAGAGGAAAGGAGAAAAACTTTCTGATGTATACCCAGAACATAAAAGAACTATCTTTAAAGTTAGATATAAGTAAAACTTCAGAATTAAAAATAGGCTGAATATCTGCAGATACCTCACTAAATACAACAAACTGCTGGCAAATTGTACACAAAAAGATGACCAAAATAAATTTTCATTAAGGAATACAACTTACAGAAAAATGAAATATCACTGCATTCCAACATGATAGTTAAGATGTATCGCAGTAAAGATGCAGGCCAACAGGACCCCTAAATCCTCGCTGAGGAGAGTATAAGGTGAAGCCACTGCTCTGGAAGATACGTTGACCGTTTGCTATGTGACTAAAGATAGCTTTATCATATAACCTAGAGACACTTACCAAACTGATGTGAAAAGTTGTGTTTACCCAGAAACTGACTAAGAAGTTTTTGTACTGAGCATAATTAATCACCTACACTGGAATAAATTAAAATGTATTTCAGCAGGAGAATAAACTAGAGCACTTAGAATATAAAATAAAACATTATTTAGTAATATGAAAAGGTTTAATTATTAGGTAAATCAGGAGAACGATTGACAATTGGAAGGAGCCCATCTGAAAACCTTACATATGATTTTCTGGAGACGATAAAACTATACTAGTAGTCAAAACCAGAGGTGCTCGAGGCAAGGGTGGAAGACAGACCAGGTGGAGCATAGGCTATCGCTAGAGGAGTGAAACTATTTGATAGAATACCATCGCAATGGGCATGCTATACTATGTCCTTCTCAGAATCCACACTACTTCACAAGCCAAACTTTGCATGCAGATTTGTTGTCAAAACAAGTAGGACACTGAGGAGTCTGGAGGTTAATATAGAATATAAAACAGATCTAGTGGAGGAATCTAATTTCTCTGGGTGAACAATGCTCTCCCTAGCTGCTCAGTGAAGTAGAGAGAACTCAAGCTAGTCAAACTGACAGAAAGTCCAAGACTAGACATGGTGATGTTTTGTTTTGTTTTTATAATGGTGGAATAAACACAGACGTATGAATTGAATTACTTAAACTAAATGTATTTTCTAAAGTTTGATGTGTAGAGTTCTTACTTTTACTGCAGGCCATCAGATACAAATAGAAGCACTGGCTAAACCTGGAGTCATCCCAGATATCATGGGATAAACTTGACCATGAACAAATAGAGACCTGGTCATGCAGAGGCTCCTTATTCCTGCACTTTCCATCAGCAGACTTGACATTCTGGCCACCTGGCATCATTTTCTGTGTTACAATTTTTTCTTATCTTATTTATAAAATGCTATGGTAGTTTTTAAAATACTTATTCTTTTAACAATTTTAATCCTATAGAGTCTGAGGCATTCTGATCCACACTTCACCCATATTTTCTCCCCATCTTCCCACTGAACTCCTCTCCCAACAATCCTGCATCTCCCCATCTTCCCAATGAATCCCTCTTCCAACAATCCTCCATTTCCCCATCTTCACACTGAACCTCTCTCTTCCAATAATCCTTCACCTCCCCATCTTTCTACTGAACCCTTCTCCCAACAATCCTCCATCATTTCATCTTCCCATTGAATCTCTCTCCCAATAATCTTCCATCTCCCCATTTCCCACTGAACCCTTCTCTCAATAATCCTCCATCTCCTCATCTTCACACTGAACCTCTTTTCCAACCATCATCCATTTTCCCATCTTTCCACTAAACCTCTCTCCTAACAATCCTCCATTTCCCCATTTCCCACTGAACCCCTTTACAAACAATTCTTCATCTCCCCATCTTCCCACTACAACCTCTTCTCCCAACAGTTTTCCTTCTACTTTGATGTCTTTGTTTTTTTAACCTGTTGAGTTTAACTGAGGCAGGTTGCCTGAACACGAATGGAAAGTTAATATTTGTTTGAGAAAATGTCCTAATTCCCAGGCTATCTGCCATGTGATTCTGCTTTTATTTGATTTCTGGTCCCTGGATGTGAAAAAAATCTTATAACCTGTTTTTGACCAAAGATATGTGGGAAAAGGTATGCTATATAACATGGGTCTGTGTCCAACTGCCATGCTGCCCTGAGATAATGTTCATTTAAAGATGCCTCAGCACCCGGGCCAATCGTGAGGTAGAGGTCAGTCCCCACTGACCACCAGCTCAAGCAGAAGTGAGAAGAACAAGTTTTGGGCTCTTGTTTTTTAAATTCATCCAAGGGTAACTGAAACAAATGCTTAAAACCAATCATTTCCCTTTCTATCTTTATTGTCAATTGAATAATTACAATTAAAGCATTTGGTATTTATTTAGGATGCAAGCTTTTTAAACCACGCTGGTTGTAAAGCCACCTTAATCCTCAATAAATGGCCTGTCTGCCCTCACTGAAATGATCAGTTCACCCTGACCAGTACTTCCAAACACCAGGGAACTATGAGCTCCACAGCCGCAGAAAGGAAAAGGCGGTGTTTCCTACCATTTGTTCTGGTCTCTAAGGCTGTGGTAACTCATTTGTGCTCAAAAAGAAAATCGTTTTCTTTGTCCTGAAAGTCACAGCTCATTCATTAAAAGAAGACTAACAGACTAAAGGGCGGGTGCCTCACATGCTGTCATTCGGTCTTCAAGATGTCAGACATGACACTGGGAGAAAGGAAAGCCAACAGTAAGAGAGGGGACCTGCATTCTACTTTGGGGTGTAAATGAAAATCAAGCTCATAGGATTTTCTGCTTGTTTTTAATCTACCTTAATATTCAAAGTAAGAGGCTATTGTTTCTTCAAAGGGATTTCTCCAGATCCACACCAAGCACATTCTATGTCTGTGGACAGGAGGAACAGAGAACCAAGAGGACATTGTGACACCAGGGCACACACCTGCCACAGGCCAGCTTTAAAGAGTTCCTGTACTTTACGCTTCTCAGATAAAGCCAGAAGAAATAATTTAGATGAACATAGCAGTATAGATGACCCAGGTGCCGGTGATTTTTTCCCCCTTGCGTCACTCAGAATCCTCTTTATTCTAAATGAGATAATCTCCCCTGAGAGGGAATTAAACCCTGGAAGGTGAATGCCAGCAGGTTTCAGAGGCAGACTTGCTGCGGTGTAAATCCCTTTATCTATAAACATCTTATATTTGGGGGGAAGTTAATGAATATGGTGATAAGTGTCATTTAAGAATCTCTGGAAACTCATTAGCAATTTTGTTCACAGTGTCTGAGGCCACTGTGTCTTTCCTAACACTGCAGGCTGCAACAGCAATAGCATGAAGTCCCACCATGCTGGGAGCCAACTCCCTCCTGCAAACATGAATTTACAGTCTGAAAACCAAATGTCCCTAACGCCACAGCGAATTGAATGTGGAAATAAGACCTGCATGAAGAAGCACTAAGCAATTTTAAAATATCAGATTAAAACACAGCTGTTCAAATACATATTTTCAAACATTTTAGATCTTAAGAATGTTTGCCTAGAGGAATTTTTTCAATCATTTCACATGTGGTACTCTGGCCTTGAAAGTGCTAAAAATTCCAGGAGGAAGCCACTGGCAATCTTTCTGTTTATTAGAAAATGAACAGTGAAATCAGATAACTCTGGACTAGGATCAAATTATAAAATGAGTCATTTTGAAAGTGTCAGTTCTGACAATCTGTTGAACATTTGTACATCTTACAGGAAGTTGGAAATCAGAGGCAAACTCATAAACACAAAGGGAAGGAATGATTGCAAGTTTTTAATTGTAGCTTTGCTGTTTTTCTCATTTGAATATATTATATAATCACTATAAAATTATTAGATCTGCTAAAAATAAAAGCAGATATGTCTATAATCAAAATAACAGCGCTCTATATATTATTATATATTATGATTATTAACTGTTCTTATACTTTATAATACTAATTTCAGTCTTATATATGAAACTATGATGAAAATATACTACATTCCAATTTATTTGTGCAATTGCTCTGCATAAGCACTTCCCTATAGTTCTTAATTAAAGCAAACAAAATAAACTGATGTGGGATGCCCCTCTATATGCTGAGAGTATGTTTTATTATCATTGGTTAATAAAGAAACTGATTTGACCTATAGCCAGGCAGACTATAGTTAGGTGTCAAATCCAAGCAGAGAGACAAGGGAAAGAAGGCAAAGTCAGTAAGATGTCAGCAGTCAACCAGAGAAGCAAGATGTAAGGTAGCAAGCCATGAGCCTCATGGTGAAATATAGACTAATAGAAATGGGTTAATTTAATTTGAAAGAGCTACTTAGCAATAAACCTGAGCTAACAGGTCAAAGAGTTTGTAATTAATATTAAGTCTGTGAGTGGTTATTTTAAAAGTGGCTGTAGGACCAGACAGATGAGAAACCTCTAGCTGGAAATGGCGCCCACCATCTGACATGGATCCACATAAGACCTGAAAAAGCTTTAAAAAAAAAAAAGAGGGCTTCTAAACCCACAAAAATGGGAGTCAAGAGCAACTTCTTGGTAGCTGCATTCTTTTCAGATAGCCTCTGGCTGCTGGTGGTGAACTGATATGCAGCTCCTTTAAGAGATGGCTTTCTGGTTTGTACTGGTGGAACAGATGGCTTTTTTAAAGAGTTCTACTACAGATCACTTGAATGGGGTTTGTGGGGAGCATACTGCAAGTTGCTTGATGGACCAGCTGTGTCCCTAGAGTTGAGGCAGTGAGCATGACTCCCAGTGCTGGCAGTGAACATACCTCTGTCATGTTGGAAAGCTGAACAGGGTGGAGTCAACAACCAAAGCCATGTCTTTGTGTAGCGTTTTAAAAGCTCTCCTGGTCAGAAAATGACAACAGATACACTATAAAGACAGATTCAGACAAAAGGCCTCTAAACAGGTCACAATGTGTTTGATAAATGTGCATAGGCTGGGGAGAGAGAGAATAAAGGATAGACAGAGTCATGGATTAAAAGAATAATTTAAAGATAATAAATTGATGTTCTTAAAAAGCAAATAGAGTAAAAAAATATAATAAGCCATGTAAAGATGGAAAATACACCGAGAGTCTGGATTATGTTTGTTATTGTGTTTTCTTTGAACTTTTGACTGTTAATGAGCTAACTGCAGAGAGACATTTGATTGTGGGAGCTGATAAGCTAAACCAACAAAAAGGTATCTTGGCTTCAAAAGTTGAGTTTAATCATATATTGTTTTGGAAATGAGGTTCTGCTTTTGTTTCTGCGGAAGATGAAAAGCTGTGTATTTCACCCGGGTTAATACTGTTTGATCAAGTAAGACTCCCTGAGGTCTCTGATGGGAGTGATGGCCAACTTCCCAAAGTATTGTTTATTATTGCTTCTTTTCATTTAAGGGGGTTGGTTATACATGGTTAATTCAATCTCTTTCTAAAGAGAAAAGGGGGATATGTTATAGAAACGATAAGAAGGTAGATTATTAAATATACTTTAATCCATAAAACTATTAATCTCAAAATACATTACATTGGTATGGAATTTGGTTTATTGATACAAATTTAATGTCCATGGGTTATGAATATTTGTCCTTGTTTAGGGGGATTGGTTACAAGTTGTTATTGGTAATGGCTAGGAGAAAGCTAAACAAAGGAAATTAGATTCAACATTCTTGTTTTGAAAAGAAAAAAGGGAGGATATAGATATGATAGCATACAAAGGTAGATTATTGAATCTACTCTTTTTTGGTTTTTCGAGGCAGGGTTTCTATGTAGCTTTGGAGCCTGTCTTGGAGCTAGCTCTTGTAGACCAGGCTGGTCTCTAACTCACAGAAATCCACCTTCCTCTGCCTCCTGAGTGCTGGGATTAAAGACGTGTGCCACCACTGCCCAGCTTTTTTTTTTTTTTTGCTTTTTTGTTGAATCTACTCTTTAAAGACAACTACTGATTTAAAAAGTTTTACATTTTTACATTGGATTGGACTTCTGTATGTTGTATACAAATTTTGTTTATATAGATACAAATTTGAAATTAATTTTGTTGAAATGTACCAAACATACATTTTTACTCTTGTTCAAGGTATTGTACCTATACAGCTCATTTAATAATGTCATGCAAATTTCTAGTTCTTGAAAGTTATTATTATCAGCTGTTTAGGATAATAAGGAAATGCTTGTTAGTAATTAGTCACCTATTATAATCAAACTTGTAGTCACATTAGGTATGATTTCAAGGTCAAACAGATATGGGTTTTTTTTTTGTCAAAATAGTGATTTATTTATTTATTTTTGAGACAGGAGTTCTCTGTGTAACAGTCCTGGCTGTCCTTGAACTCACTTTTTAGACCAAACTGGCCTCAAACTCACTGAGATCCACTTATCTCTGCTTCCCAAGAGCTAAGACTAAAGGTATGTGCCACCACCACCCAGCTCTACAATAGTGACTTTTCTTTTTTTTAAAATTTATTTATTTATTAAAGATAAGGGGTGCACCCACACAATGAGACATTGGGGATGTTCTATTGGGAACTCACCAAGGCCAGCTGGCCTGGGTCTGGAAAAGCCTGGGATAAAACCAGACTCTCTGAACATAGCGGACAATGAGGACTACTGAGAACTCAAGAACAATGGCAGTGGGTTTCTGATCCTACTGCACGTACTGGCTTTGTGGGAGCCTAAGCAGTTTGGATGCTCAACTTACTAGACCTGGATGGAGGTGGGGGTTCCTTTGACTTTCCACAGGGCAGGGAACCCTGATTGCTCTTCGGGCTGGGGGGGGCTTAATTTGGGGAGGGGGAGGGAATTGGGAGGCGGTGGTGGGGAAGAGACAGAAATCTTTAATAAATAAATAAATTAAACAGATATGTTTTAAATAGACAGGTCATCTTCAAATACTTCAGAGATCTACAGAATATGGCATTCAAGATGATTTAATAGAATAGGTTTTTTTTTTCTTTTTTATGACAATGAGATATGTCTGTGTTTGAAAACACCCATCTACTTCAGAAAAGATGATGGGTGCCAAGGAAACCTCACATAAAGTTTGCTTTCTCTGTGGCAGAAGTAAACCACTGGGCAAGAAAGTGCCATTGCTTCAACTGTTGACAGTATACTATCCTACTGGAACAAGCAGGATACAAAAAGAGTGAGTGCCAAAACTTGCCTAGACAGGGCAGGGCAGTCATTCAAAAACTCTGCTTCATAGAAAAGTCTGTCAGATATTCTAGACCTGTAGATCAAAGATGGATACCCCAATGTTGCAGAGGAACTTTGGGTGACTATATAGGCAGTCAACTGTTTCTGTCATTTCTCAAAATTTTTGGAAGTTGCTTGCTCACACGTCCTACTTACTCAGTTAGTATTATTTCCTTCTTGGGTCTCTGAGGGACTTGAAGACTAGATAGTTATAGTTTTTCTTGTTTATCAGATGCAGAAAGCAAATTATGATAGAAGGTAATTTAGGTACTGTTAGGTATATTTCTTAAGACAAGCCTCTCTGCTGACAACCAAATCCAATTAGACCAAATAAAAAATGCCCACATTTAATGCAGCGCTCCTGGGTGGCCTGGGAAAGTATGTCCAGGAAAAGAGAGCAAGGAAGACCATGCAAAACCCGGAGACCATATGTTCCTTTCTGGGTGGCAGCCAAAATAGCCTGTGGGAGTGGTCCTGACCCTTTTTTGGCCCTGTCTAGGGGAGGGTCACTGCTTGGCAGGCTTTCCCAGAGGTAGAGTCCAGACCAAGGCAGCTCACAGGGTAAGGGACTTGAAATGGAGCTTTCTGCTCCATTCCTGCTTCATTGGCACTCCAAGGATGGGCGCAAGGGGCTGGGGTGACGCTTTTAATCCAAACAGGTACAAGACTTTGGACTCACAAGAGAGGATAGATAAGGAGTATTTCTCTGAATTTGTCAAATGTAAGTAGACTAGACATGACTGATGTATTTATTGCCTGTATATATTATTGTACATAGTTATCGTACATAATGTATATAGTATATAGTTTTCTTATACTAGTTATAGCTGTCTTTTTTATTTTAGACAAAAGGGGAAATATAGTGAAATTTTATTTATGTTTTAAAAAATAAAGCTTGCCTAAAGCTCAGAAGGTAAAACTAAGCCACTAGAGGCCAGGCAGTGGTGTCACACATTTCTAATCTCAGGATTTGTGAGACAGAGGCAGATGGATCTCGATGAGTTCAAGGCCATGCTGGGTCACACAAGATTGATGCAGAAAGAGATCCAGGTGGTAGTGGCTCACACCTTTAATCCCAGTTCTAGGGAGTCACATGCCTTCAATCCCAGAACTAATGGGGAGTGTAGGACAGAAGGAGACAGAGACTCGGGGCTCAGCCCTCATTTGCTCAGCTATGAGCAAAGACATCTCTAGTGACTTGGCTGTTTTGCCTTTCTAATCTTCAGCCTGAACCCTAATATCTGTTTTGGGTTTTTATTAATCATACTGCAGAATATGACACTTAAAATGTTTTAAGAAAACAGACTTTTGGCAACAGTGAAGACACGTCTGCTCCAGGCAGCACCACTTACTTCAAGAGGATAATAGGCATTGAAGAAACTCATGATGGAGTTTTCCTTAAATGTAGCAAAGCTAGTCATTTGGTCAAGAGACTACTCTTGCTTGACTTGCTTGACAGCATGCGGTATAAACTGAACACGTAGGACTCACAGAAAAATGATTGCTGAAAACGTGAAAACAAAGTGGGGGAGTTCTTCAGGATTCCTGCTTCACAGAAGAGTCTGCTCTGTAGGACACAGAAGAAAGCAACTGATGACTTTTGCTGATATAGATGGGGCAGTCCTTCAAATTTCCTGCTTCACTGAGAAACTGGCCAGTCACTCTAGGCCTACAGACTGAAAATGGATGCCCCAGCATTATAGAAGAACTTTTGGTGACTGTCTAAAACGCCAGCTTTATCTGTCATTTCTAGAGCTTTGGAATTTGCTTACAATGAACTTCCTGGTTACTTAGGTAAAATTATATCCTTCTGGGGTCTTTGATGGAGCTAAAGACTGGATAGTTATAGTTATATCTTTTCTTAGTTATAATAAAGGATAAATTAGATGTGAAATTTTTAGACTCACAAAGATAGGTTAGATGATAGAATATTTTCTTTGACTTTGTCAAATATGAATAGACTAATATTAATTGTAACTGTAACTCATGCTTGATAACCATTTTGTTATATGTAATTTTACTATGTTAAAGTTAAAACCTTCTTTTTTTAATTAGACGGAAAGGGGAAGATATTGTGGAATGCCCCTTTGAAGGCTGTGAATATATTTTATTACCATTGATTAATAAAGAAGCTGCTTTGGCCTACAGCAGGGAAAAATATAGCTAGATGGGAAATTCAAGTGCTAAGACAAGGGAAAAGAAGGCAGAGTAAAGGAGATACCAGCAGCCACCTGGGAAGCAAGATGTGAAGTAACAAACCATGAGCCTCTTGCTAAAATATAGAGTAATAGAAATAGGCTAATTTAAATTATAAGAGGTATTAATAAGCCCGAGATAATAAGCCAAATAGTTTGCAATTAATATTAAGTCCCTGAGTGGTTATTTTAAAAGTGGCTGCAGGACCAGGCAGAATAAGAAACCTCCAGCTACAATGAACAAGAGGCAAATTTAAATTCTGTCTATTGGTCATTGTGCAGCTATTCCATAATTCATCTGATTGAACTTTTTAGTTAGATATTGTAAATATATATATATATATATATATATACACACACACATACACACACACACACACACACACACACACACACACATATATATATATATAACAGATAAATATTTTATTGGGACATAAAACTAATTATAAAACTGAATATATACACATATGAAAGCTATTATGTTCATTTTTTGTTGCTTTGCTATTAGAGAATTAGTCAGCACAAAGATCTTTTAAGACTGTCATGTGTATGCTGTGAACCTCATGTATCATGAAGTGCCCCAGTCCTTGCCGTCATACCGTGTAACACCATCCATGTCTGATGGGAACCTCTTGATGTCTACAAAATGTGCATTGAATTGTGGTGTGTCAGTCTCTTAAAATCAAACCAGAAAATCCTTGGGTTGCTTTTCCAACTGCTAATATACAAATGAGGTGTGATGTTGATAGTGTGGGTTTCCTTTCCAGACTGTCTCATTTCTTCTGATTTTGCATATGGAGATAGTCTCATTCTACACAGGTATTTACAGATACTATGCTGCCTCTCAAAAAAATATATTCCACAGAGTCTGCCACTGAAAAATGCAAGTAGTCTTGCTCCTGCCTGTCCTGAACAAATCACACTGTCCATTCAGGGCTGTTGCTACTAATTGCAGACACATGGGACAGTTCTCATCCCATCCACCATCTTCCGTGTCTGCTCTCCCACTCTCATCACTGATGGATTACATGTATATCCCAGTCACCTATGAGAGCCCATCTTCTCATTCTTCCTCTCAAAACATTACCCAGCTTTCATGGGAAATTCCAATTTTTCTTTGTGACTGTCTTTCCATTATGACCCTAGATTGAAATTTTATCTTCCTTTAAAAATATTTACCTCCTGCATTCCTTCTGGCTGTTGTGTGGTTTGACTCTTGACCTAGATTCTTCTCAAAGCTCCTAATGATTTTCTAGTAGTGGCTTAATATGAGTAACATCAGGGCCCCCAGGCTACAGGTGGAAGTTTAGAGCTTTCCAAGATGCTGATTTAATTCCTTAGCTGAGTCTGGCATGAGGCAATGTTGCAGGCTGTTAGTCAGCAAAGAGAATCTGAATGTTTCTGCGCAATCAGAAAAACAGGCTTCACATTATGATTGTGTGGGCCTGAGTTTATGTGGTACCATAAAGGGAAAGGCTCATTTCCCAGCCTTGTTGCATTTTGAATGCACTGTAGCCAGCTAGAGGTAGTGCTTATTATATCTGCCCTTGGACAGTGTACATTTCTCCAACTTCAGCAGGACTTCAGACAGTGCTGTAGTGGAGGGCTGTTATAACCAGTGCCTTTGGTGCCTTACAATACCATTCTTGCTTCAGTTTTGAGCTTGGGGGTGTTGTGTGAAATGATCAAGCAAACCAGCAGTTCCAAGGGGTTTGGAAAACAGTTGACTCTTCAAGCAACATTTTTCCTACTCAAGAGAAAATGAATATGTGTGAAATTACAATAATAAGTGCAACTGAGCAGATAAGGAGCTTCTAGGAAGTCATCAGCACTGTGGATATTTATAGATGGTCCTCAAGATGAGCTTTGTGTGCACGGACATTTTGGATTGTAATTTTTTTGTTGTTGTTTTTTTGAGACAGGGTTTCTCTGTAGTTTTGGAGCCTGTCCTGTATAACATAGGGCCAGGTTGCTTGTTGTTGGGGTTTTTGTCCTCCCACCAGGTCCCCTCAACTGTTTAGCCCCCAAAAAAATCACACACAGGTCTCCATTAATTATAAGCTGATTGGCCCATTAGCTCTAGCCTCTCACTGGCTAACTCTCACATCTTGATAAACCCATTTTTCTGATCTATGGTAGCCATGTGGCTCAGTACCTTTTTTCAGTGGGGCAGATCACATCCTGCTGCTTCGGTGGTCTGGGCAGGAGTGTGAGGAATGAGTTTCCTCCTTCCCAGAATTCTCCTGTTCTCATTACATTATTTCTACTTCCTGTCTGGTTTTCCTGCCTATACTTTCTGCCTGGCCAATCAGCGTTTATTTAAAACATGATTAACAGATTACAGACAATTCTCCCCCACCAGTCCTGGAACTAGCTCTTGTAGACCAGGCTGGCTTCAAACTTACAGAGGTCCCTCTACCTCTGCCTCCCAAGTTCTGGTATTAAGGAATGCGCCACCACTGTCCAGCTTGGATTGTAATTTTTATGAGAAAAAAAAAAAGCCTGAGCCTTTCCTTTTATGGTCATGAACCTTAAGATTGTTTACAAATGGGAGTCTTCCAAACGCACACAAACATCAACTGTCATCTTAAGGAGACAGACTTTGATCAGAATCGACAGTGCCATAGTAAAGTTCTTTGTAAATGAAAGATCATGTTCAAACTCCAGGGTAGTGATTGCAGAAAGAAGGATGACAAAGAAATATCAAAGTTAGCCTGCGATTGGACCAAAGCATGCTCACACAGAAGCTCACACTCCTGACTTATGCTCCCTCTTCTTCTTAACAGTGGCTTTCCTTGAATCCATGCACGTCTAACCTGCCAGAAGGTTTTATGACTCGAGCCTTTGTTTGTACTGAAAGAATTGGGCACTGACAGGGGAAATTCTACTCAGTCCCAGGATGTGGAGATACTAATTCTGACACATCCTTCACTCCTGCTCATCTGAGGTTATGATTGATGTTCATCCGTCTCCATGCAGGCCACACTGCCTCTGTGACAGCAGGAAAAAAGCAGTGCTGATGACAGAGACCACTGTGTGGTACCCAGGATAACCTTCCCTCCCAGCAGCAGGACCAATGAAGCATCAAAAGACAGCAAGAGATCAAGTAGCCACAACCGGAGTTGGGGCTAAATGGCTCTCAAATAAAACGTAACTTAGGAACACAATTAGGTAAGGCTTTGCCACTACTTCATGAAGTTTTTCTGTGAAACAATGAAAAGCTGATACTCATCCAGAAAATGTGTCTATCAATCAAGCACAATGTCTATGTCTCCTGGACTTCAGAAAGACAAGCACAGAATGGGGAATGGCCTACATGAAATCATTTGATAAATTAGTCAGCTACAGTACCAATCCTACAGAGCTTCCTGGGCAAAGAGCTTGCTTATTCTTCATCCTGCCTGGCCATGGGGATCATATTAATTCAATTCTGGATAATGTGGGGAAGAAAACAGTCTGGAAATTGGAGTTTCTTCGGTCTCTTGTCATTTCTCAAGTTTTATATTCTTCTTTTGAAATGTACTACCCCAAATTATTATAATTTGTTGGTCAAGTTATAACATCTCAGAAATAATATGAGAATCATATAAAAGTGGGATGACAAGGAGAAGGGCTGAGAAATGCCACCCTCTAGGTTCAATACAAGCATTGCAATCATCAGCTTACAACTGTGGTCACCTACACTGGCCAGCACATGACCGACTCTATCAATAATCAGTCACAGAATGGGGTGGGGCTCCTGGTACCCTACCCTTTACTTATTGACTATTCATCATTAGTAGTGCATCTACTGCTGAGTATAACAGGTTCCAACAGAGAGCTCCAAACCCATGCTCACACGTGTGACACTGCATACTCGGTGGGTCACAAAGCAAAATGAATCAATATGAACCCAAGAGAAAGATTTGTGAAGAGACATGAGAGGAAATGGAGAGTGGTAGTTGTCAGCATGCACTGTGCACATGTGTGAAATTATCTAAGCTCAAATTTCATTAATTAAAAATAAATGAAACTGTCAACATGAAGAAAGAAGCAATGTGGCAAACTGTCACATAGTGATGGATGGTAATTCAAATCCTAGTTTCCAAAGGGGATTAAAGGAATTACGATTTCATATACTCCGTGTGATGAAGTAGATTGTCCCATGAGTATACTGAACAATGGATATTGAAAAAAAATAATATTGTTAAAATGCTCATACACTCAAGGTAATTTACAGATTCAATCCAATCCCTATCAGAATTCCAGTGGCATTTTCCTATAGAAATAGAAAATAATCTTAAAATTGTACACATATACAAAAGATTCAAATAGTCACATAAATCTAGAGATCATTAAAGCTTAAGGTATTGTATTTCCTGACTTTAAAATATATGACAATAGTACTGCAGTTCAAACAGCATGGTGCTACCCTCAATGTAGTAATGGAGCGGCAGGGCTGCATCCTGCCACCTGGCTAGCTTTACCCGAAATAATTACACGGAAACTGTATTCTTTTAAACACTGCCTGGCCCATTATCTGTATCGGCTAATTCACACATCTCGATTAACCCATTTCTAATAATCTGTGTAGCACTAAGAGATGGTGTCTTATCAGGAAGGATCTAGCCTACATCCGTCTGGGGTCGGAGAATCATGGCGACTGCCTGACTTGGCTTCTTTCTCCCAGCATTCTGTTCGGTCTACTCCGCCTACCTAATTTTCTGTCCTATTAAAGGCCAAGGCAATTTCTTTATTAACCAATAGACATATGACCCTCCTCCATCACCTCAAGACACAGATGTGCCAGATGTAGAACAGAATGACGTGGAGAAATAAATGCATGCATATATGATCTAACAATTTTTGACAAAGAATCAACACTACAGTGAGAAGGAACAAGCATTTCAGGAAATGATTTGGAAACTGGACACACATACACCAAAGGATGAGGTTGGATCCCATTCAGTAGATAACTTGGGAAACTGGACACACATACACCAATGGATGACACTGGCCCCCATTCTCCTGATACACACAAAAATCAACTAAGAATGGATTAAATACTTTTCATGTAAACCTAAAAATAAAAAATTCATACGAGGGGAGAATCTTCATGATATTGTCCTTAATCAGTCCTTCCTGGTTTAGAGAAAATCAAAACAAATAATCTGTTAATAAGTAGTAATATATCAAACTGCTGCACAGACCAGAAAAAAAAAAGTCAAACAATAAGGCAGTGGAATGGGGGAAAGAATTCCCAAAGTCTACCTGAGATACAAAATGGAAATAGAAAACCGAGCTGATCATAAACACCTGGTCTTAAACAATTGTCAAAGAGCTCGGATGGACTTTCTTCCCCACAAATAATGTACAAGTAACCACAAAGTGCACAAAAATATGCTCCCTTTCCCTCAGCATCTGAAAAACACAAAAGGCTTCATGTGCGTTAAGGCAGTCATTGTTAAAAATCAAAGGAAGAAACTCCAGCACACATTGGTTGAGGTGAAGAAACCAGAACTGCAATGTACCCTGGTGGGAAAGAACAATAGCACAGCCACAGCGAAGGATGCCATGGGCAGGTGTTCCACAAATAATACAAAACAGAAATGGCATGTAATTCAGTTACATCGTTTCTTATCTACCCAAAAGACTTCAAATCAAGATCTCCAAGAGCTATCTGAAGTCCCCCATTCATTCTAGCATTGTTGACAGCAACTGTGATGTGGTTCAATTCCTATGACAGACGAATGATAAACAAATTGGTACATAAATACAATTGAATATTATTTGAGCTCTAAAAGAATATAGTCTTTCCATAACTAATAATGTCAATCCACCTTGAGGACATTGTAAGTAAAATAAGCTTATCACAGGAAGATCACTACTACCAATTCCACTTAGATTAAATTATAAAATAGTTAAAACATGGAGGCAGAGAGCCAAATGGGCAAGGGGATGGGAGACATGAGGTATTGGGAAATTGCATCCAGTAAAAGAAAAGGTTCAGTTATATAAAATGTAAGTTCTATAGATTTTTAAGTACAAAAGTGAAATTATGGTTATGCACTTTAAAATCCACTATGAGCTTAGTTCCAAGGCTAGGAAAATGGTCAGTGGGGTAAGTGCTTGTCTTGCAAGGAGGAAGAACTGAGTTCAATCTATTCCCCACTCAGCCTACATTAACAAGAACAAAAAAAAAATCATGGGAATGTTGAATCACATTATAAGTCCTGTGCTAAAGGTAGAAACAGGAAGATTTGTAGGCTTGACCCATGAGTCAGCCAAGTCAGTATGAGCAAGATTGATGCTAGTGAGAGACTCAGCCTCAAAACCAAAACAAAACATAGATAAATGATGTGTGAGGAATGGCATCCATCTAAGGCTGTCTTCTGTCTCCACTTACATGCACACATACCATATCTCAGGAGCAGAACACAGGAGGGGAATGGAAGAAGCAATTAGAATAAGGATTATTTCTGAAATATTCTGTCTCTCATGATTTAACACTGATTCACTATTATAGATACTGAGATAAAAAAGGAAGAAAATGAAAAGCTTTTTTTTAAAGGCTAAGGCTGTCCCACTAAATTAAAGTTAATTTGCAGCCAAATTGGAGAACTGGGTTCATCTGACTTTATTCAAATTTACTTTTTTTCACAGTTTCTCTGTATCTCTTAGTTTAATCTAATCTTATTTGTGAAAGGCCCACCTATGTAGTCGGAGACTGCTTGTTTGTTCCCAGCTGCCCAGACCCAAAATAATCACACAGAAACTGTATTAATTACAACACTGCTGGCCAATCACTTACGCATATTGTTAGCTAGTTCTTATATCTTATATTAACCCACGAGGCTCGTGGTTTACCCTACAAGGTTCCCATCAGTCTCTTGGGCCTATCTTTTTCCTCTGGTGGCTACATTGCATCTCTCTGAATCTGCATACTCTCTCTCTACATCTCTATTCAGATTTACCCCTTGGCTTTACTCTGTTAAGCCATTGGCTGAAATCAATTTTTCTATAAACCAATGGTAATAAAACATACCCCACATCACACTTAAGCCATTTTCTTTCCAGGAGCTTACAGAAGTGATCAAGTTTCTCTGTCTGAATGTCTTGGTGGCTATAAAAGTCTACATTGCGTTAAAATTCATAGAACTACACACCACAAAAATAAAATTTTAAATAGCCCTTAGTGCTACTGAAGGTTCTCACTCTTGCATAGTGTATTTGAATTTTTCATGCTGTAATTTCTTTGTTATTTTCAGCAGAAAGCTAAGAACACACGCTGAACATTTTAAACCATGCCCATATAGGTTCTGTTTTGTTTGGTTGCCTACAGTACATTACACAATTTCTCTAACATCAAATATAAATGTAAAATAAGGTAATAAGTGAGGAATAAATTCCTTCCCCAAGTATTCTAAATCCGCTTACCACAGAGAGTATTTAACAGCAGGCAGATAAACAATGTGAATCTATTAAGAAGGTAGAAAATCATATCAATTTATGTCAGTCTCATACAGCTCATGATAAATCCAGTAGTGCCTACAAAACCCCACCATCTATAGGGTCCCTGTACACTAGACACAGCATTGTACGCGTCAGCTATAACCTGCACTACCTTGCAGGAGGAAAAAGAGCACTTTGGATGACACTGTCTGGAGTTAATATTGGTTAAACCTAAAATACCATGCAGGATACCAGTGCCACTCAGTGGAATTTAAACTGTAACTCTGCTCCTTGCTCCTTAGACTTTTCAAACATCACTTAGCTGTTTTCTCACTGATAAGTAGAAAAACAGTCTCTACCAGGAAGTACAGTTGTAAGGATAAAATATGATGGTACATACAAATTATAATAATAACTGACACCCTGTGTTTTCCATGTCCGAGCTCCATCCTAAGCTTTCTTATGTGGACACTCACCTATACGTAGTAAAACCTCTAGATATCACTGCTTTCATTTCCTAGCTTCCACGGACAGGAAAGCCAGGAATAAATCAGCCTTCTGCCTTTTCACTTTTTAATGTTTTTCTTCCTTTTATTCACTTCTGTGGTCTGAACTCACTGAGCTACACCAATCTTCAATTTCATAGTTTTTACATTTTGATTCAGCAGTCTGCTATGTTTCCCAAAGTAGCTCTGAATTGCCTTTATGGGTCAGGTAGGCCTTGAACTTATGATCTTCCTGTCTCCAGCTTCCAAGTGGCTAGGATCAAAGGTCTGGCTACATGAAGAAATTCAACAAAGGTCAGATGCCAACTGATTGAAAACTGAGCCTTGAGACCCAGTATGCGCGCCTGCTCCAGAGTCTATCTCCCCAACACCATCACTACCTGTGATGGCGCAGCACAGAGAAGATGCTCCATCCGTGGCTGTGACTCTAAGTGCAGCTCTTTTGCTTTGTGTGGACTCCAAGGAAGCTCCATACTGTCTAGGGCTACACACGATAATGAAGTAAATAAAACAATTTTGCTGACACTGATCATTTCTGTGTTAAACGAGAACATTTTTCTTTTAGCAATGCAATAAAGACATAAATTTCTTTTTAATGTCCTTCCTATTCATCAAAAACAAAACTTCTGCTGTTTAAAACATAGTCCCAGCATTTACTCTCTTTCTCTGAGCTCTGGACCCAGATGCCTGTACTTCCTGACATCTCTAGTCGCATATCATTCCTGGTCATTGTGGGCAGAGTGAACAGGAAGTGGATGGATCAAAGGAAGGGGGCATACTGGACCCAGATGCCTGTACTTCCTGACATCTCTAGTCGCATATCATTCCTGGTCATTGTGGGCAGAGTGAACAGGAAGTGGATGGATCAAAGGAAGGGGGCATAAAGTGGAAAATCTGAGCTCATTCTAGTGAAGGATTGCTCTTCCCTCCAGAAGAGACACGAAGAGGGAAAGAAGAAGGAACGAATGCAACAGAAAAGCTCCTCGGATCAAAAGCGGGTATGCAAGGGGGTAAGACGACACATCCAGGAACATCAAAGGTGATGCGGGAGTAGAAACTAAAATGTCACAAAGGATCAAGAACTCTCTTTACAACAGAGGTCATGGCCAGATATCAGCAATGTCTTCACGACTCATTTTTGTGACAAAGAAGTTGTGGTGGTTGGTGGAGGAAGGAAGGATTCGTATTCTCATGCCGTAGGGTGACAAAGACGGCAACAATGCATGCTGATTGCTTCAGACGGGTAGAAGAAAAGGGTTTTGAACATTTCACCACAAAGAAGAGAAGAATGTTTGAGAAGTACCCATGTTTCATACTGCTTTGAACATCATACCATACTTGATGTATCCAAACATGGCTTGGCGTCCCATCAATATGTACAAGGTTCTATGCTAATTTAAATAAACCAGTAAAATTTCCTGTGGCAAACCAGGTTTGCAGGACACATATTTTCCTTTGGAGTGGGTTGACTGAGTCGTAATTTGCATGCCCTAAAACCCCTCCCATTTAATCCCCCTCAAAAAAGATATTCATCATGTATAACCTTCATGACATCGGATTTAAGATTCTGTTAAATCCATGAGAATTAAGTTCTGCCAAAATGGATGTTTTGTCCCCTGGGACTTCCTGTGAGCCCTTTGCAATTTATATTCTCTTAGTTCAGGTCTTCCTGAGACAACCCATGGGCATCAGCTGGGCACAGACACCACAGAGCAGAATCACACTCATGCAGCCCTCTGAGTTCCTCACTCAGGTCTTCCCACCACACCCTGAGGGTCTGTCATCGGTGTCTTCTCATCCTTACTGTACCTGCTTAGATGAAATCCAGCATTGGTCATTATTGTGACTGTGGAGCATGCACACGTGCGTGAGCGTGCACGTACACACAAACAATGCATACACTCACACACATACACACACTCTCACACACATACACACATTTTCATACACACACATACATACACACATTTACACACACACATATACCACACACACTCACACACACTGCAATACTATACAGATACAACACACACTCACACATACACACACACCAGACACACTCTCACATGTATACAAACACAGTGCACACATACTAACAATACACATACTGTGAAACACATTCTCTCTCTCTCTCTCTCTCTCTCTCTCTCTCTCTCTCTCTCTCTCTCACACACACACACACACACACACACACAGGGACCCTCCAAGAAGCTAAACACACAAAGCACTGTGACAATCCCTACTCCTGTGTGTTAATCCTGATGAGTTGGTGAACTCTCAGCCTCACACCCCGTTTGAGTCGGGGTGACACATAAGATGTCTACACCTCCATATTTTGTTAATCCCCCTTCACACACTGTTAGAGCCACCTTCTAAGACCGCGGTTTACTTGGCTGGCAGGAGGCTGACTCCCAACAGTACCATCTCCTGTTTTTCATGACTTCCAGATCTCTATTTTATCAGCTGGAGCAGCAGTGTGAATACAGTGGACTGTTGCTCTCACGACTGGGAAGATAATTGGATGAGATCAAATTGTTTGAAAATGAGATTATCTGAGTGGCTCTGACCTGGGTAGTTAGACAAATATCTAAGAACACAGGGCCCTAAAATCAGACAGACATGAGTTGAAAGATTTTCCAGTGCTGGCTTTAGAGACGGAAGGGACATGTAGCTCAGACTTGAGATATTAAGTCTTAAGCAGCTAGGATATCATACCAGTTGACTGTCTGCAAGAATTTGGAGGCCTGAGCTCTATACTCACAAGAGCCAGTTTATGCCAGGAACCATAAGAAGTGGGAACACGACCTTAAACTTTGGCGGAAAATTCACCCCAATGTAACGTCAATCCCTTAACATACTGAGAAAGAACCCTGTTACACAGGAACCCATAGATGTGTTCTCTTAATTCACTGAGTATATATGAATTTTGATATTAACAGAAGAATTAATTTATGCACCATTTTCCATTTGAAAACCTTCACCTAGCTACCATATAGCAAAACTAATTAACTTTTTTTTTAACATTTGAGGATGTTTCCTCAACTGATACTTCATGCTATAATATAAATATTTCTTATGCTTTGTGGTATGTACCTGACCAAAACTGCCCATGAATATGTCTTCAATATATTCTCAATGAACAAAAGCCTTGCAGAATGAGTGATGGTTCAAAGGTCCTGCTAAGCAGACGTTGAAGAAGCTCTCTGAAGCACGTTCCCACTGAAGCATCAGGACACAGACTCTGGAAGAGCATTTCACCGTCCCACAGGACACAGCCTAGAATGGCACCCTTTGGTGCCGTCACCTCTGCAGGACTTCAGTGTGCGCCAGCCAGCTGCACCACACAAGACTTACTCTGGCTGGTGAGGTGGCTCTTGCCACACCTGAGAACCTGAGTCTCATCCCAGGGACCTGTGGGATGCAGGAACAAGGAAATGAACACGATTTAAAAGTCGGTGCAGGCTGAGAACAAAGAGATAGTGTAGGTGCTTAAAGGAAAACTGCTCAGACCCAGCAGGAAGCTGAGTGAGGAAAGATACCCGCTGCCAACGCCCATGGCCTGAGTTTAGACCCAAGATTCTCAGAGCAGGAAGAGCTGTTTCCTGCAAGCTGTCCTCTAATCTCCTCATGCCGTGTGTGTGTGCATGTATGATGTGTTCACACACATACAAACACACGTATGGTAAGTAAAGAAATACAGATCTTTAGAAGACTTGATCTTTGTTGCTTTCTCTAGCAACAGCCCCCTGCTGTGGTACTCTGGGACTGTGTGTGGGAGGGTAGGGTGTTTGCAGTTTTCATCGCTTCCTGTTTCTGACATAAGATGTAGCCCTACTATATGACAGAGTTGTGTTCAGTCTCTCTGAAGAGAAATATGTTCCTCTCCCTGGCAAGTTTATTCTTCTGAAGCAGTTCTCCGCAAACAAGTGATAAACTCAGGCAAGCATCCAGGCTGCCTTGCAGTCTTGTGCTCCAGGGAAGGGCACAAACAGCAGCACAGGGATGGTCTAAAGGATTTATTTCCTAAGAAAGAATCCACTACTGTACCTGAAACGGTGAGCATAAAAGGCAAAATCAACCTGACTCATATTTCACTACTCTGCTGTCTTCTTACACATTAATTTTTTTATGGAGGTGGAATTTAACCATGAGCGTAGGCTTGGATCTCCCAGAGCCAAAGAGATAAACAGAGGTGGTTGATGAGGAAAGAGTCTTCCTAGTGGTCCTTCTGTGCTCCAATTGCCTAAAGCCAGACTGTGTGCAGAGAAGCAGGGATGTCCCGGAGAGGGAGGTAGAGAGCTCTGGATAAACTGAGTAAATCCCCGAGTTCTTACCTGTAGGGGAGGAGTGAGCATGGCGCTTCCATCAAGGAGTGCCGTCTAGCGTTTCCATAGATGGAGCGACACAAATGAATGGTTCTAGAACCTACAATCCGTCTGCTTCGAATAAAGTATCTCCTTTGAACCTCAACACTAGCAACACCCAATACAACAAGTTGCCTGCTTGATCCAGATTTGAAATTTTCCGTTTCCTAATTTGTGGCATTCAAGTTTGATTTTTGAACTTATCGTGCTTCAAAACTCACCAGCAAGCATCCCTCCTAGGAATCCTTCCCTTATTCATCAATTTTGCTGGTTAAAAAGATACTTACGGAAATCATCTCACCTAGTGGTCCAGCTCTGCAGGGAGCTTCATTATCTCCACAGCTGTACAGATCTTGCCTTTTCATTTTCTAAGCTTTCACTATCAGGAAGAGCAAGGTGGCATTTCTGTCCTCCGTGAGCACTGTGCCAGGGAGCAGACTGTGCGTCCAGGGAGCCACTCACCTTCAGTTTTGCCCGAGTCTAGGGAAAAAGGCCTCCACATGCTATTTGCAGCACCTCCTTGGCAAGTATCAGACAAGAGCGGCTGATTGTGCGCCCTGGATGTGAAGTGGCATAAAGGGAGCCGAGTCATTGATAGTTCATAAAAACTGAAAGTAACTGTGCTGAGGATTTCCATAACCGGCAGTAGGGGGTGCTGGCTAAGTAACGAAACTTAACAGGGCCCCATAAAGCTAGAGAGGGGCACACTGGATTACATATGTATGAAAGCTGGAAATGGGACAGTATAGTGTGGATTATAAACTTTGTATTTTCATTTTTGTGCATCCTTCCTTTTGAAGTCCACATAAAAGACCAAATCAGCCTTCCTATAACCACTCTGCTCTTGCTTCTTGTGCCCTCATATGCCTTTTGAAATATTTATTTATCTATTTATTTATTCACTTATTTGCATGTGTATGTGTGTCAGGCGGGAGACGGTGCCTGTAGAGGCTAGAAGAGAGTATCTGATCGCCGTTGTTCCAACTCACTGACCATTTTGAGTCACACAGCAGGGATCTGGGAATCTACTCTGAGTCCAGAGAATATCAAGTTCTCTTAATGGCCAAGCTGACTCTTCAGTCCTGAGTTTCTTAAAATGTTATTGGTGTTCAAAGGTGAGTCTACTTTAGTTAGAGACTAATACTGATTACTCTTTACATATTAACAACAATACAGCACACAGCATATATTGCTATTAATCCTAAAATGCTTGATCGGGGTGAAATCAGTGCTATAGGCAGAGAGTAACCGAAATTATTGCCCTGTGGAGGATTTTAGCTTGGCGACAACAAAATTAAAACATATGGGCAATAATAAAATAAATGTTCATAGGCCAAGCACCATAGCCAGCCATTATCTCCACTGAAGGGCCAAAGAGGAAATAAACTTAATTACTGCATAAAGAATTTTATTCAGGAACTATATGGACTCCTACTACCGAGTCCTCCAAACAGCTGTCAACAGAAGACGGTAGGATTTTAAGAATGCGGTGCACCATTGTGAAGCTGGATGACATCTGAGTCTTCCTACTTGCCACTTGGTAACTTTTGTAGTAATTTAACAATGGGGGATTTTCTCAATATAATAATTCCTTTGAAATTGACAAATCCTTTAAGAACACTACGGAATCTTCCTTGTTCTTTCAGATGATCATGTGAAAGAGAAACTTCCGCTCCATTTGTCCTGCATAGGCAGCTGACTAGGAGACAGGGATTCTGCACATCTGTGCCTGAGCTATAGTTGCTGGGAGGCTTCTGCTCGAGTAGGAAACAGTCCAAAGCTTTTGGTATAGAGGAGACAACTTTTTAATAGTTGGTTCCCAGGAAATGTTAATTTGCACTTAAATCTCCCCCAATGGTTATGTGGGGGCTGGGGTTAGCAGGAAGCTAAAACATACCCAGTCAGAAGAGTCTGGCATGGGGGTGGGGATTAAACGTTGATCTGCATTTATATGGCCATGCTCTGTAAAATCCTCCACCAACTCTGGAAACTTCTCACTACCTCATTGTTAACGAACACTGCATATGGTACTGATGGGGCGTTCATAGCTTTAAGCTTCTGTGGCCTTGAAACTAAGTGCCCACTAAAATGTTGCCCCCTTTTTTCTGAGAACACAGTGCTGAGGCAGCGGGGCTTCAGAGCAATGAGCAGGCTTCCTGATCACATTCTGTTGAGGGTTATCCATTGCAGAGCTCCCTCCAGAAGCAGGAGTGGAGTTGCTGAAGCCTTGAAGAGCAGATGGGCTTCAACAGAGAATTCAGCATTACCAGAGAGTGTGATGATGGGGAAATAGTTGGAAGGTGCTGGGTCCCCCAGTGGCTGTGTAGAGAAACACCTCACTAAGTAGGAACATGCACATACATGCTCACATGCACGCACTGGACTCCTACAGCAATAAGTGAAGATTTTGTGCTTCTTTAATTGCAGTGGGTAGAATAATCTTATAAATCCAAATCCAAGAGTAAACTACAAGAAAATTGCATATAGAACTTTTTACGTTGCTAACAGGATTGGTTTTGTGACACACATTTCAATCCCAGCATTCAGGAAGCTAAGGCAAAAGGATTAAGGCGTCTCATAGCAAGAACTCTTGCTATGACCTCCCCTGCTCAAACAACAGTAATAACGCGAGGCATTTAATACATGTCTTGATTGCTGATTTTTGTTAAGGGTTAAAAAGATATTGGAGCAAGTTTGAGGTTCTTTGCTGAGACAAATGATCAGAATAAGGGAAGAATTCCATCTGGAAACTAGGTGATGAGAAGACATGAAGAGCATTGGTGGAGGAGATAAAGTGTAAAGGACCAATGGGGGGTTTTCTAGACCAGAAGTAATCAGGCAAGCCATTCCATCTCTCTTTCCTCTCCTTGAGAAGTTTAACATCGATCGTGTTTATCTGTTCAAAGGTCAAATTAGACAGAAAGATGTGAAAGCTTTTTAAAACTACTAAGAATTGTAAAATGTTGTCATCACTAACTTGTACTAATCAAGTAAAGGTCTGTAGCCTTGAAGGATAATGAAATTGTGTTAATTTAATTTATCTTCTAGAATAAGAAGTAAAAGGAAAGTTTCAATTTACATTTTAATGCAGAAAATAAAGGTCCAGAAGTAAAAAAGATGAGAAATAAGAGTGATATATTTAATAACAGATTACACTGACATTTTATATAGGCAATGAGTCATTGTATATGGAGTAATTGTTTTGATAGTGAATTGTGTGTTTTTGAAACTCCCTCACTTGCTGAAGTAACCATATTCAACATTTAAATTTTTATTTTGTCTTAGTAAAGAGAAATTAATAGAGTTGAGATTTATGGGGACCATTTGAGCTATATGTTTCTAAGGATTTCCACAGCAGTCATTATCATAGTCATCAGATTCTGAAACAAAGCTAGCGAAGCAGAAAACTTCTAGCTAGAGACGATCTGCTCTCCTAGCATGGGGCCCGGGAACTAAAAACTTCCAGCTAGTGACAATCCGCACTTCTAACCTGGGGGCTGGGAGCTGGCAGTTCGTGCATCCTTGCAGAGGACCAAAGAGAGCTTTCCGGAACCTCTCAGCAGAACCCCTCACATCTGCCTGTAAGTCTAGTTCCAAGGGACCAGACATCTCTGGCCTCTGAGGGCACCTGCACGCATGTGCACCCATCCACATATGTACCTCCTTCCTGTATGATAATTAGAAATAAAATATAATGTTAACACCAAGGACTATGGGATATATTGGAAGAAACAGTTATTTTCAAAATTTGCTTAAATGAACTAATTATTTTTAGAAAGTATTTCCTGATCATCTAAAAATGTGAGCAATAACCGACATGCAAAAGATCACAGCCATAGGTGGTTTTGAGCTCATCCCTGTGGCTATGCTTTGTTCTAGCTGCACAGCCAATCCTGGGGGCTCTGACTCTCCAAAAGGATCCATGTGGCTCACAGATAAGCTTCACCATGGGCCAGAGGAGCAAGCATGTAGGGGGGGGATGTGCACTCAGCACTGGTGACTGCCCTCTTTACCACATTAAGAACATCCGTACCAGCATGATGGAAGTCTCCTGCCATGCCCCACACTGCCCAGAGATTGCGACTTTCAGGTCTACCTACTCAGCTATCTTGTTGTCCCTGGTTTCTCCTCACCATCTCTAGTGCAGTCATATCCCTTACAGCCTCTTAGCTGATGCTCCAGCAAGGTCCCACCCAACCCTGCACCATTTTTTTTTTTCTGGGTCTGTATTAAGTCATTCCCTTCAAATACCTGGTTCAGCAGGCTGTACAAACTAGGTAATGCAAGGATTGTAGATGGGATATTCAGTCATTTTTAATACATTGAAATCCCCACACCAAGCTTCCCTCTTGCATTAATGAGCATGTAGACAAAAAGAAAATAATAGCAAAACAACAAATTTATGCTAGCTATAATTTCTAAGTTAGTGGCATGCTCAGCCACAAATGAGACAGCTCTATCGCCTCTGCCAAGACTCATGAACCTTGTGGAAGAGAGGGTGGAGAGAGGGTAAGAGCTAGAGCTGGAAGAGGCCTGGAAAGAAACAGTATCATCTTGAACTCACAGCAGCTATAGTTGAAATCAAGCCAGTCAACATTGTAGCATGAGAGAAGACTTGTTCTTGAGTCCACGCCCATTGCTGATGATCTGTTGACAGTTGATGATGACCGGCGGAGGGACATCCCCCAGGCTTTCAGGTAGGTTTATCATGTTCCAGAGGATGGCCACACCCATGAGTATATGGCTAGCACAGATTTGCCTCAGTGGGTTGGTAAGACAAGGAAGAAAAGACCACAAAATTGGGACGGGACAGGGATGACCTGCCCAGCAGGTCCTAAGTTACTCCAGGGTCTTGAAGAGGCACTATCTGAAAGACATGGGGGGAGAGAAACGGACGCCAAGCAGTATTCCTTGTCAAGGCATCCGTTTATTGAAGCAAGTTTCATGTCTTAAATACTCCTCAGAAAGGAGCTCGGGCAGGGGGAACTGAGGAAAGGGGGGAGGGAAGGAGGGGCTCGGTAGCTAGGCAACTAAGTGGGGCAGTTTGGCAGCAAAGCAGGGCAGTTACAAGGTCAGTGGCTAGAACACATGCTGTTAGTCATAAGCAGCAAGCAATGAAGATGCTCTGTGGTGCTTTCCAGAGCTTGAGTCTCCACGGTCAGCACGGTCAGCATGTAATGTTTTGGCTAACTTTAAGTTTTCTTGTCTCAAGATTTCCACCTCAAGGCCCTGTAAGATGTGAGAAAGAAGCCTGAAATGGCGCTGATCTAAAATGAGATGGGGGAAGAATGGCGGTGCATATAATAAAAATACATTGCATTAAGTTCTCAAAGAATTTATAAAAGATGTTATAGGAATTTGCTTTCAGACCCAAGCTAGTGAGAGCTCACTGACTCTTGACTGACAGCTGGGAAACCTGCATAGGATCAAGCTAGGCCCTCTCAAGATATGGGAGTGACAGTTACATGGCTTGGGCAGTTTGTGGGGCCACTGGCCATGGAAGCAGTATTTATCTGTTGTTCATGAACCTGCTTTTTGGAGCACATTTCCTATGGAGGGACACCTTGCTCAGTCTAGGTACAGAGAGAAGGGCCTTGGTCCTATCTCAAGTGATGTGATAGACATTGTTTATTCCCCACGAGAGGAATCATCCTCTCTAAGGAATGGACAGGGAGTGGGGTAGGGAAATTAGGGAAAGAGAGGGAGAGGGAACTGAGGTTGGTATGTAAAATTTAAACAAAGATTGTTTTAAAAAAAATAAAAATCAAAACCAAGCAAACAAAAAAGCCAGTCTTCCTCAGATAAAAAAAAAATGCTCTTAAAAATTATTATATGTGATAGGTATATATGCACACATGTGTATGCTGCTGTGTGTATGCAGAAGCAAGAGGTCAATATTAAATGACTTCCTCAGTTATTTCTCTGTCTTAATTTTTAAGACAGGTATCTCATAGAACCTGGAGTTCAGTGCTTCACCTGGACCATCTGGTAGGCAAGCCCGGAAGTCAACCATTGTCCAGGGCTGGAGCTGCACACTGCTCTGTACACCTTCAAATGGGTGCTGAGAACTGAGTTCCTCACACTTGCTCAGCAAGGGCCTTTCCCACTGTGCCATCCCGGAAGAATATTTTTAAAGGAAAACACTAACAAAAATAGTAGTTACGTACTTCACTTCAGTCCATAGCAATAAACAACACCGCAAGACAAAAAAGTCACAAAATATCTTAAGAAAGCATGGAATACAAACATATTTTTCTATTTTCAACCAAAACATTTATATTTCAGACCTCTCTTGTCTCATAAATTTCTTTTTTATAAATTTATTTTCAAGAAATAATGACCAATGGGTCAGAGATTCAGCTGCAAGGTTCTGCACAACCTTTGCTTACAAAAGCAGAGACTGACAGTAATATTGCCAAAGAACATAGCTAAAGCATCCCCATGAGGGGCTAGAGAGAGCATGGTGGTTAAGATCACCTGCCTCTCACCAACTGAAACTCCAGCCCCAGCCGACCCGACTCCCTCTTCTTGCACTGCATGCCTGGAGTGTACATGCATACTATTTGAGGCAAAAAACTCACAGATATAGCCGGGCGGTGGTGGCGCACGCCTTTAATCCCAGCACTTGGGAGGCAGAGGCAGGCGGATCTCTGTGAGTTCGAGACCAGACTGGTCTACAGAGCTAGTTCCAAAACAGGCTCCAAAACCACAGAGAAACCCTTTCTCGAAAAAAAACAAAAAAACCCAAAAAAAACAGAAAAAACCCCTCACAGATATAAAACAAAACTTAAAATGTTCCTGTAAACTATGTGAAATGTCACAAAAATTTCAGGAGATTTGATTAATGAAATCACAATAAAAACAGTTGGTATTTAGAATACGCTTGAGAAATAAATCAGTATGTATGAATAGGTATATCTACATACATATGTGCATTCACACATCAAAATAGTAACAACTGAGAGGAAGGGATTAGTGATAGATACATGTATGTGTATAATATAACAGTAGTTATATAACTGACTAATAACATCTAATTATTCTCCTAAGAAACATACAATTTATTCTTGCAATAAAAAGTAAAGCTGCATATAATTTCAGTCTAATAAGTCTTGTTGACAAGAAACAGATCTAAAGAAAAATAACAGAAATTTTAATATGCAAACATAAGAATTTACAGACAAATTAAAACAAAGAGTCAGGAGAGATAAATTCATTGTTTCACAAAAACAAAGTTACATGGGGTTTAAAATATTTTTTTTCTTCTTCAGAAACTGTCTATTTATTAGCCCATTTGTTTTTGTTTTTTTTAATTAATTAATTTATTTATTTATTAAAGATTTCTGCCTCCTCCCCGCCACCGCCTCCCATTTCCCTCCTCCTCCCCCGATCAAGTCCCCCTTCCTCATCAGCCCGAAGAGCAATCAGGGTTCCCTGACCTGTGGGAAGTCCAAGGACCACCCACCTCCGGTCTGAAAAAAGCATGGGATAAAACCGGACTTGCTGAACACAGTGGACAATGAGGACTACTGAGAACTCAAGAACAATGGCAATGGGTTTTTGATCCTACTGTATGTACTGGCTTTGGGGGAGCCTAGGCAGTTTGGATGCTCACCTTAAAATATTTGATAATATTATATGTTTACTTACAAGGAAGTATTATTCAATATTTTATATTAATACTAATAGGAATCTTATAAGACAATATTAAGTAGATAAAGGAATGTATTCCGTGGGTTCAACTAAAATATTCAATAGACATCATATGTTATATAAAAATAATATGTGAACAAGTAATAAAGATCCAGACATCAATATGGTGGCAGATGCCTATCATCCAAAGACTTGGAAGGTTCAGAGTAAGGGAATTGCAAATTTCAGATAATCCCAGGCTACACACATGTCAAACTCCAGGCTAGCGTGGGCTAAATAGACCATGTCTCAAAAACACAAAGAAAGTGAACTAAATAAAGTTCCATTTGGTTCTCTTTTGTGTAGAACATATGGCAAAAACGTAATAAGAGACTAAGGAATGAAGCAACCATTTATAGTGACATCTTCCCTAAGGGATTATTTTTAAGATTTACGTGTGTGTGTCTGTGTGTGTGTGTGTACGTACATCTGTATATATGTTCACATGAGTGAGGGGCACGTGTGAAGATCAGAAGAGGATATCAGATCCCCTGTGCTGCAGTGGCAGGCATGTGTGTTGCAATGCCAGTCCTGTTACGTGGGAGCTAAGATCTGAACTCAGCTCCCTAAGATTGAGCAGCGCATACTCTTAATAAACACTTGAACCATCTCTCCAGCTCCATGTTATATTTTCCTACTGATAAATAAATATGCATGTAACCAGACAAAACACTTAAAAATATAAAAATGTGTATTCGCTATTAAAACCGATTTTGCAATAAGAAGGATATAAAACTGAAAATGGAGCAAAGCCGGCAGCTCAGACCCTGGAAATGATATTTCTAACAACCAAAAAGTCACTTGATTGCCTTTTTGCAACATATTTGGGATGCCCTAAGATTCTGCTCTTCAAAGCAAACATTTGAACCTGAGATCAGCTGTCTCTGTGTAGGGGAGGGTATCTCTGCTGCTGGATGCCACAGTGCAATGCTGTTCAGTGGCTTCAGCAGCACTGGCCTCAGGGACAAACGGGTAGAGACAAGCGTGATCTATCAATGTTTTAATGAGGACTAATAACCCTAATATTCATTGGCTCAACAAATAAACCATTATATATGGAGGGAAGGTCAGCACAGCCTGAAGCCGTCTTCTTGCTCTTCTGTCACATTTTAATCGCTGCTGGAGTTGGAACACTATAAATAAACACGGCAAGAGTCCACTCATCGTTCTAAGTGTGGACTTCATAAATTAAGAAAATCATTGACCATTATGGGCACACTTGTCAACAGCTATCTTCCTTAGTCAGGATCAATCATTTTGGCCCGACACTTGAACACCTAATGTCACAGCATTGACCACACAGACAGCATGACGTGATCAGAATTCCTGTTAGATGGGGTGATCAAGCATGACCCCCCAAGAGTCTGATGCAGAAACAACTCTCAGAATCTTTGCGTTTGCACAGCTGTAGCTCTCCTTGACAAGCCCTGTTATGTGAGCCTGGTAGTCATTCTGGTAGCTGTATACTCCATTTGGTTCCCCTAGAGTTCTAACCTACTTCAACAGAACTTTGACATGTCTAACTTGGAAGCCATTCCCACTAGAATGTACATTTTGATGTTGAATGAATTTGACACCAAAAGGGCCTCGGGGGTCAATTGTGAGGTCAAACAAAGCATTCCCAAGCCCTCTTAGGAACTGAGTCAGAAAGAGTGGGTCATGTCACTTCACTAAGCCTGTGCTTTCGTTTAGGAAAAAACTGCCAAGGTGCTGCTTTGGGAAAGTCAATGGAAGTTTACACAAGAGGCTTCACAGGACTAGCACTCAGCAATGGATCCAGGGGTAGATGGCTGAGGGCAGTCCAGAGTGGTGGGAGCCAGGAGTCTCCATCTGAGAGCAAGGCTCAGAGCATATGACTCAGAAGAGGTGAATGGGGAGGCACCACGGCCCAGGAAACTGATTGCTTCCATAATGACTCGAGGTAGAAGGTGTGTTCATTGAAAGAGAACGCTACACAACTAGCTGTATGGTCAGGGTGCTCCACGCAGCCTTCCATAAAACACCGAACTTAGCTTTCTTGAATTTCACTCAGCAAGGAAAATGATGTCTAATATTAGATGAGGAGATAGTAGGTGTAGAGGAAAACTCACCGAACATCATTTTTGTATTGAAGGCACATTCTATAGAGAGTTATTAGACTCATTGTTTGTACTCTGCTTCTTTCCTCTTCTCTCTCTCTCTCTCTCTCTCTCTCTCTCTCTCTCTCTCTCTCTCTCTCTCTCTGTGAGTGTGTGTGTTTTGTTTTATGAGACACGGTTTCTCTGGGTAACATTTCTGTCTTGGAATTAGTCTATAGACCAGGCTAGCCTCAAACTCACAGAGATCCATCTGCCTCTGCTACCAAGTGCTGGGATAAAAGCTTGCGTCACCTCTGCCTGACTCATACTCTGGCTTTAAAGTAAAGATGAAAGTTATGAATTAAAATGTGAGCAGTTAGCTTTCCCCTAGGCTCCTTGCCTATTTGTTCTCAGGTTCTTTGTCCCCCGAGCTGTTCTGCAAAAGGAATGCAGCCAAAAGATGACTGCTATCAGCATTCTGCCGTACTCATAGATGCATTGCCCAGTCATCGGCAGAGAAGATCCCTACTGCAGTGATGGGAACAAACAGACCCACAGCCAGACACTATGCAGAGAGTAAGAGACCTTGGAACACTCAGTCCTAAATGGGATGTTTTCATCAGATCCTTCCCCTAGGCTGCATTTCTTCATTTTCAAATTTTATGTTTCACTCAACATCCCTCAGGCTTCCTCCGGCCCTCAAAGACACTGATTCTAAAAGACAAGGATGCTACAAAATATCACTCCCTCCCCCATCAAAAAATAATGGTAATACTATCTTAAAAGATCTGATACTAACATAAGATATAGTAAGGGCCAGGGAGAGGAAAGTTTGTGTGTCACACACCCAATAATGAGATATAATTTGAAGATGTAGTTTGAACTTAACTGAAAGGAATTTTAGGGAGAGAGTCCTCATGTGACTTCATTTCAGACATGAGAAACTGGTCCGAGGTTAGAATGGCCTTGCAGCATTTAGCAAGTAGAATGTCTCATCTGCTGAACACAATGCACTCCTTCAGCTGAGCAATGAGGAAATGTATAAAATATCCCTGAATCAGTTTTCCCAAAGGCATTAATTCATCTTCTCTAAGACCTAAAAATCTCTTTCTGTAGAGCCAAGGGAATTGTTCTGTTGTTCTAGAAGAAGATACTTGGAGGAAGAAGTCATTTCCTTACTAACAAAAATTGAATCCCTTTCATCTGTGTCAGCTCACACTTAGCTCCCAAGGTACAGCTGGCACAGTCAGCCAGTCCGACTCTCAGCTGAAGATGCCTCGGAGACGCTAGTGCAATACAGTGTACAGACAGCTCTAATCTGCTTCTCACAGTGCAGCTATGCGATTTCCATGAGGACTGGGGTCCTGCAGCTTTTCTAAGTCAGATAAGCATCTATCTAAATGTAAAGGGCTTCACAAGACACTTAAAACTGTCCGAAGACTGACTTCTAACAGGAGAATCAACACGGTTCCCTCAGGATGTGTTAGAAACTGAGACGGTTTTTGTCCAGTGGTAAATTTTGAGATGAGTGTTTGCTTCTAGCAGGACAATTATTCTGACGGTTTACTTTTAACTCTCCAAATATAGCACTGGATTGGTTTTTTTTTTTCATTTAAATGATGTGAGCTAAGTAAGTCGCTTTGTTTCTTAGTTTCCTTTCCGAATAGGAAAGCTTGTATTCCAAACTAGCTGCTTCAGCAAGGCCGAGAAGCAGAGGCTGGGGAGATCACTCAGTAGGTAAAGTGTTTTTCCATAAGCATGGGGAGCTACTATGTGCTTGCAGTCCCAAGACAGAGACAGAAAGATTCCTGGGGCTCGTTGAGTACCCAATCTCAAAGCTTTAGGTGCAACGAGAGACTACTGACTCCAAAAACAAGGTTCAGAGAAGTGATTGAGAAAGGTAGCAGACATCAATCTCTGGCCTTAGTATATTTGCGTCCACACATGCACATGAGAGAGAACAGGAGTAAGAATCATCAATTATTAATAAAATACACATCACTGTAGTAGCTATTCGTAGATACTTCTCAAGCCCTTGCAGATCTTTGGGGTCTACTTAGTAAAGAGCTGCCAAGTCTTTCTTCAACAGAAGGGTGCACCAGGTGCACGCTGAGTTATCTACACAGGGCTCAGAGCTACCCCCGAAGATTCCTGGTCATTCTCATCACCCTAAGACAGCACTGTACAGTCCTTCAGCCCCTACACTGGTATCAGTGGTTAAAAGAGAAAGACACTCTGTGTTTTTACCTAAAAACTAAAGCCTTGAGCAGTTAAAATTCAATAGACAGCAACTGCCAGTGAGGGGCCAATTTCAGTCTTGATTGTTCCATTTTTCTTTACAGCAAGGGAACAGCTGGCTCAATTCAACAAGCCTCACCGTTTGCCTCTTTTGAGACAGAGTTGGAGATAGAGCATCATTGTACGTGAACCTAATTATAGGCTTTAGCTGGTGGATTCAAACCATACTTGATCATTTTCAGTCTAATTTTAAAACGGCATTTTAATATAAAATATTAAAACTTCACATATTCCTATTAATTTGATTTTCTCCCATTGTGCCAAGAACTTCAGCCAAGAAAACATCAGGAAAGCAAATCAAAATACCCCTTTGCTACACTGCATTCCCAAATTACTTCGCATGTGCCAAAATCCAACTGCTATTCCTACCTGTCACAACTCCCAAGGAAAGAACTTCAACTAGCATAATTCTTTGTTTTAACTTTGCTTCCACGTTAAAGGGCATTTAGTTCCTCCTGGAAAGTGACTACTGCTAAGCAGCACAAATCTTTATTTATAGCTAGTCATTTGTGTCTAAATAACCATGAAAAACCAAAAGGATGAAAAGCCATAGAGTCAGCGGCTCCTCTCTAGACCCCAGGAGCTTCTGGCAATTATATAATTCAAGTGTCTCACCTCGTCACTTCAGAGTCGCGAGGAATTTAAGTTATTAATTTTGCAAAGCACTTTTCGTACTAATTGTTTCCACCAAGGCTGAATTAGTTCATCAACTACAGTTCTAGAGCTGAGCCGTCAGTCCTGGTTATGTTTCTCCATCATCTTGGATTTCCATCACCCTGGAATCTTATGTGGGCTTTGGGCTTAGGACTTGGGGAAAGTTCCTGAATTTTCCATGTCAGCTGGAGTCCACTGGCATGGCCATGGCCATCTCTTCTCACTTGTGGTCCACGTTGTCCTTGGAAACTCAGTAGACTTGATGGTTTGAATTACACCCACAACACAACCATGAAATAGACATTCCTCCTAGACTTCAGAACTGACAGAAAATCCAAGGGCCTCTTTCATAAATTCTCTTGAAAGCACTCCTTCTCAGGAGCCAAGGAGAATAACAATTCAGCCTTGCTTGAAGCGCTTATATAGAAAAGGGTCACTTGAACAGATTAGTTTTCAGTCAAATGTATATATGATACATATGTATATATATATCATAAATAAATATAATATCTAAGCATATTGTTCTGTCAAGTTTTAGCCATAAAACTCCAATTTTCTGTAATTTAACTTAGTATATATTACTGACTGTTCTTACATGGCTCTTTAAACATGTCAAACACACATCTATGCTAACATTGTTTTCTCAAATGCTACACAATCTTTTGACAATGCCCATGAAGCTCATGTCCTTTCCTAGCTTACACATGGAACATCTGTTACCATATAAGGAAGAGAACAAGCTGCTCAAAGCAACTAATTCCAAACAACCTGCCAGGACCAACCCGGGCTCTTAAGAAGCAGGGAAATCCCCTGAATCAAGCCAGACTCTGCAATGTTCTCAATGCAGTTCATTACTGAGATAAAAAGGCATTCGAAATGAGTTCATCACTTTCTCCCCCTTTACTGTGGATGCTGACTAATTAAGCACCTTTAACGATGGAGTAAAATTGAAGAGAAAGTAAAAGGGATTAAATGGACAGGAAAGGGCAGGTATTTATAGATTAAAATAAAAGGATGGGGTTTAAAGGAGCATTAAGTTTTACATTAAAGCAAACATCTGGATAAAAGAAAGTCAAAAGCAGAAAGGGAGAGAAAGGGAAAGGAAGGGGGAGGGGAAGAGAGAAGAGGGGAAAGGGGAAAAAGGAAAAGGAGGGACTAAGAGGGAGGGAGGGTCAAGAGGGGGATGAAGGAAGAGGGACAGGTTTCCTAACATGGTTTTCTTCTGATTCTAGAAAACAAAAATGATTAATGACAAGCGAAAATAAAGAAATGTGTGTGTAACAGAAAGCAAATATGCAGTCGTATTTCCTGGCATCGTTTCCCTTAACCTCCTTGCAATTAGTCAAAATTTAATGTGACACATTATATTGTGTAGGCTTTAATGTTCCGTGTGTACTCAATCAAATCAAGCAAATATGGCTGCAGAACCTGTTGTCTATACTGCCCAATGTCTGCTCACATATATTCGTCCCAAATTCATGCATAAACAGCTCTAAAGACCCTAAAAAGCACGACAGCTTTCCGTTGTCTGTGCAATTTTGTCTCAGTGTGAGTCTTTGAGATGCTATATGTTGGTCACTATGTTCTGGATCTTCAGCTCATTTGAAGAAGCACGTGCAATAAAATTACTTCACCTGCCTCTGACATTTGAAAACCAATTTTCTAATGATATAAAAAGTGAGCTTACAAGTCGTTAATTCATTTTTATCAATTTCCACTTCTCTTTACATTTTTCCTACAGACAGAATATTCAAGGTAATAACTTGGCAAGAATCCCTCTCCTCTCTCCTCTCCTCTTCTTTCCTCTCCTCTCCCTTCCCCTTCCCTACCCTCCTCCCCTCCCCTCCTCCCCTTCCCTCCCTTGTCCTCCTCTCCCCTCCTCTCCTCTCCTTTCCCCTCTCCTCCCTTTCCCTCCTCTTCTTCTCTCTTCTCTTCCCTTCCCCTCCCCTCCTCTCTTCTCCTCTCTCCTCCCCTTCTCTTTTCTCTTCCCCTCCCCTCCTTTCCTCCCATCATCCCTTCTCCTCTCTTTCTCTCTTTTACTCTCTCTCCTCCACTCCCATCTCCTCTCATCCCCTCCCATCTCCTCTCATCCCTATCCATCCTCCTTTGTTCCTCATCTTTACTGTCTCCCCTAGAATGTTACCTGCTGTATGTAACTTTGAACTAGGGTTGAAACAAAGCAGACTTTCTAAAGAACTATAACTGTTATCTTATTTTTTTAAAACTATCATTAGTGTCAATTGAAAATAAACCCCAGGAAAGAAACCATATTTCTACAATATATTTCAAATACAGGAATAATCTTTAAAAGTCTTATGATTATGTAACACTTGTTTGCTCATTATAATAGCATCCCCAAATTTCTCATAACATAGACTACTGAAATAGATACTGTCACTCTCACACAAAGACATGAATTGGGACTGCAAGGCACACCGCACAGGATGAGCCTAGGTGGACGGAGAATCAGGTTGTTTCCTGGACACACTGTGTGTGCCACTTCTACAGAGGTGCAGCTTCATCCTCTCCCTGATCTGGTTCAGTGACAAAGAGCAAGTAAGCTTCGCCAATAGTTTACATGACAAGTCAGTAGCGCGGTGCGTTGGAAAATAATACAAAGTCACAATCACCAAGTAAGCTTTGCAATAATTTACATAACAAGCCAGTAGTGTGGTGCATTGGAAAATAATACAAAGTTACAGTGGCCAAGCTAACCAGTAAAGTATAACTAGGAAAGTGAACTCAGATTTTATGTACTGTGAAAAGACCGTAACAGTAGGAATTATTTAGTGTTTATAACTCTCTTAATATCTTAATATACAACAGCTGAGAAATTGTTTTCATTTCCTCTGTCATGATGTTTTCCTACAAAATAGCCAGTTAGCCTTATCATGGAGTAACTATTATCCTTCTAAAACAAAGAAATTGGGTGTTGGAATACAATTCCCCTGACTTTTCAGCATACTATATATCAATGAGTACTGTTTCAGTCTGTAACATGAGGGATTGTTTGTTGGGGGTTTCTGTCCCTCTCAGTACCCCACAGCTGGAAAGCCCCAAAGAATATCACACAGAGATCTCTATAAGTTATAAAGCTGATTGGCCCATTAGCTCAGGTCTCTTATTAGCTCTTATGACTTATATTAACCCATTATTCTGATCTATGTTAGCCATATGGCTCTGTACCTTTTTCAGCTGGCAGGTCACATCCTGCTTCCTTGGTGGTCTGCGCAGGACTGGGAGGAATCAACTTCCTCCTTCCCAGAATTGTCCTGTTCTCATTGCATCACCTCTACTTCCTATCTGGTTTTCCCACCTACACTTCCTGCCTGGCCAATCAGCATTTATTTAAAACATGATTGACAGAATACAGACAATTCTCTCACACCATCAATCTTCTATACTATTCATAAAATTAAAAGTTTTATGTTATCCTGATCTCATTATAATTTTAGGCCAGAGAAAAAACAATCACATATAATATAAAAGATAGCCTTGTAATTTAAGCTATGGTTTAAATGTTTAATATTTGGGAATAAAATATACTTAAGAAAGGCCAAATTTATGAGCACTGTTCTTTCATATATTTAATGATATGATATTGGCTTCCCCTTCTAAAAACACCTGTTTTTATGCTACATGCAGAAATGGCAATAAATATCTGTCAGATGAGTAAAATTGTCAGCAAAGATTTCTATCGTGAAGAAAACACCAATACCTTGAATTTCCTGGATTTTCTAACCTCATAACCAGTGCAGAGAACTTAATTTCCACCTGTTCCAAGGTCCAGGGTTAACATTCAAGGTAAGCATCCAGTTCATCATCATTGAGTCAATAATTCACTACTAAATATACACATTAATTGTGGATGAAATATGTGATTATTAATATTATCTCTATCCTTGTTTTTCCCTTGAAATTATCTTAAAACTTATTTAAGATTTTAAACACTTGAATTTTATATCTCTACCATTACTATAAAGACATTTGCAAAGTGCTTTATTGAAAATTGCACCAACACAATTAAGAGCAAATATGATTATGTAAAGAGCAGACTTTCAGTAGGATTAAATCTGGACTCCAATTAGGAGTCCTGGTTACCTTGAAGTTCAGCACAACACAATCTAAGATAAGTGACTTCTTATTTACATATAATTAGTGCCCTCCATGTGGTTCAGTGAGATACAGAGGACCCTTCAGAGTCCATGATGGCTTGCAAAAAAAAAAAAAGTTCCTGTGGAAGGTCGCAGGCCACACAAAATGGACATCAAGTTCTCATAAAGTATCACAGCTGAATACCTCTAAAGGGCCATGCTGAAACTTCTCTTTGGTCACAGGAATGCTGGCAAGAGTCTTTCTATTTGCACAAGGCAGAGATTCTTAGAGAGGAGGTATAGCTGTTATGGAGTGGAGGGACACTGAATCCTAGTGACGTGATGTATCCAAATCTTCCGTCATACCAGGGCATGGATGGGGACAGGCCAATTTAACTGTAGCACGCTTTGAGCACAAAACAGAATGAGAAAGAAACCCTAAAATAGCAATATTCCACTCTGAAATGTTATTTTCACCTTACGTTTGTGTCTTCCATGGAATCATTTGTTTGGTGTAAAAACCTAGAAACATCTTGGAAGAAAAGCAAAACCTACCAGTATTTAGATATGCTGGATGAAAAGGAGGGGAGAAAGGAGAAAAAGGGAGAGGAGGGGGAGGCGGGAAGAAGAGGACAGGAAGGAGGAAGCAATAGGAACAGGAGGAGGAAAAGGAAGAAGACGGCTAGCATTTTTATTTGTAGTTGTTGAGAACACTTTGGTAATTTGATCAATTTCATTTGCTACCTTTTTGATGTTGTGCTTTACGTCAAGGATCCTGTGGTAGTGAGATAATTTCAGGTTCATGAGAGGACTTCTGAGAAAATGAGATTGGCATAAGGGTTAGGAAGAAAATTAACAAATGAGGAAATTAAAAATGACATTTTCTTCTTTAAAATTTTGATCCTCACTTAAAATACTAATACACATATATTTTTCAGTCTTCTGATGTTGAAGTAAAGCTTTCTCTTTTAGTGTGACCTCACTGAATGCACAGTCCCTCAACACACCTTATTAAATCAGGACAACCTCAGGCATCACTTCTGTTTGAATGACTCTAAAGAAAAATCTACAAAAGATGCTTACTGACAGGACTGAGCTATTAAAATCCACATCATTTTAAATAACACTGGTCACTAACTTATAATCCCTTGGAATTTCCTGGCTCATTGGAGTATCTTTGCATATCTAAGGCTTCTGGCAATTAAAACTTGTTTATGCTATGAATGTGAAACTCTTTTCAAAAGACTCAAAGTTAATTAATATTAATCAACTGTTAATTTATGAAGAGACAAAGGATATTTTCTTTGTGTCCCCATTGCACCAATGTTTAACAGTCTAAATCAGTCACGTAGTAATGACAGCAACCCAGTTCAGCCCTGAGACAATGCAATTCCTTGAAAAAACGAATGTCTTTCTTTATTGCATCAAAACATAAATCAACCGATGCTCCAAAACATCAGTGTGTGCTGAACACAGGGCATCATCCTCTGAGAACTCAACTGAGAGATTTCGAGAGACAGAGAAGTATAAACAGAAATTCTTCCTCAGGAGAATATTGTTTAGAAATCTGATTTTGAAAAAAAAAAGAAGAATATTCTGCTTTGAAAACTTGATCTGTTCAGAATATATAACAGGCTGTGCATTGGAGCACCTGTTATCCTAGCGCCGAGAGTCAGGGGCAAGTGGATCACAAGTTTGAAGCTAGGTTAGACTATATAGTGAGACTCTGTCTCAAAATAAGGGCTTAGAACCATAGCTCGGTAGTACAATACTTGCCTAACCTGCATGTAAAACACCAAGTTATACCTCAGCACTGCCAAAACTCATTAATAGAAGTGAAAATTTTAATAATAAGTTTTAGTAGTAAAGTAATGGTGTCTTAGTTGAGGTTTTTATTGCTGTGAAGAAACACCATCACCATAGCAACTGCTATAGGGGAAAATGTTTAATTGGGACTGGCCTACAGTTTAGAAGCTTAGTCCGTTATCATTATGGTGGGAAACGTGGTGGCACACAGGCAGACATGGTATTAGAGAGGAAGCTGGAAGTTTTACATCTGCATCAGCAATCGGCAGGAAAAGGTTACATTGGAGCTGACTTGACCATTTGAAACCTCAAAGCCCACTCCCAGGGACACATTTCCTCCAACAAGGCCACACCTTCTAATAGTGCCACTCCCAATGAGCCTATGGAAGTCATTCTTATTTAACCCACAGCTTTTTACTTCCTGGTCCCCATTTACTTCCTGGTCCCCATATGCTTGTAGCTACAAATACTGTCAAACTTCATATGTTCTCATCCATAGTCCATCATGGTCTCCACACTGCTTAAAAGTCCTAAATTCAAAGTCTAATGGCAATCTCGTAAGTGTAAATCCCCATAATATCAAAATGAAAAAGCAGATCACATACTTCAAACATACAATGTCACAAGATTATATATCACCATTCTGAAACGCACGGAAGGAAGCATAGTGAAGAAATACTGAACCAAAGGAAGATCAAAAACCAGCTGGGCAAACTTCAAACTCTGCATCTCCATGTTTGATGTCAAAGTGTTCTTCAGATCTCCAACTCCTTTCAGCTTTATTGACAGCAACACACCTCTCTCTCTCTCTTGGGCTGTTTCCACTCCCCGTTAGCAGCTTTTCCCAGTAGGTATCCCACAGCCCTGGCATCTCCAACATTTTTGGATCTCCAATGCAATCCAGGCTTCAACTTAACAGCTTCACACAATGACCTTCGTGAGCCCAATGGCCTCAGCAGCTTTCCTTAGCCCTGGAGGGATATTTCACAACCCCTTTCTTCCATCTATATCACTAAAGTCACAACCACAGACAGAAGTTGCCAAGTTCTGCTGCTTGCTGGGGCTGGAACAAGGCCTCCTTATTCAATTGCATCTTCAGCATTCTGTTTTCAATGACTTCCTTCACTGCCTAAGCTTAGCTGTCCCAGAATTCCCCCTGTAGACCATGCTGACCTCAAACTCAGAAACCCACCTACTTCTGCCTTTCTAGTGCTGGGGCTAAACGGGTGCCCCACACACCCAGCACTAAACTTTTCTTTAATTCCTTTTCACAAGTTGGAAGCTTCGCTGGGTGGGATTTGCACTAAGGTCATCACTCCCTTTATTCCATTTAGCGGCAGGCTTTTCTTTAATCTGTTTTCACTTCTTGGTGTCCCTTTTCTCCTCAATTTGTACACTGTATACTTTTTCTTGCGAAGCTTGCCCATTTTCAGTATAGATCTTCATAAGTATGGCCACTAATAACCAAACAACACAGTCAGTAGTAGGCAGTCTGGAAATCACTTCTGCTAAAGCTGTTAATCCTTAACTCTTCAATTTAGCCTCCCACAGATATTTTGGACGAGAGCAGAAAGCAGCCACATTCTTTGCCAAAATATTACAAGGTCAGTCTCTTGCCCACACATTAATATTCTTCTCCGCTGAAATTCCTTAAACTAGCCCCCACAGTTCAAATAACCCTCAGAACCACTGTCTTCTGTGTTTCAACTAATATGGTCCATTAAGCCCTGCTTAACATGTCCAATCAGTTTTCTAGTCCAAAGTCCCAGAGCATTCCTTATTCCTTTAGGCTTAAACACAACTCAGCCTATCATAGCAATACCTAGTACTAAGTTCTGTCATAATTAGGGTTTCTACTGTTGTAAAGAGACATGACAACCATGGCAACTCTTATTTGGCAGGAAGGATGGTGGCAGGCATGTTACTGGACAGGTAGACCAGAGTTCTATGTCAAGGTCCACAGTCAGCAGAAACAGAGTACCATCTTGGGCCTGAGCTGACTCTTTGAAACCTCAAAGCCAAGTGACACACTTCATGCAATGTAACATGGAGGGGTGACTTGTTTGTTTGCTGGGGTTTCTGTCCTGCCCCGTACCCCAGCTGTTTAGCCCTAAAGAAAAATCACACATAGATCTCTATAAGTTATAAAGCTGATTGGCCCATTAGCTCTAGCCTCTTACTGGCTAACTCTCAAATCTTGATTAACCCATTTTTCTGATCTATGTTAGCCATGTGGCTCAGTACCTTTTTTCAGTGGGGCAGATCACATCCTGCTGCTTCGGTGGTCTGGGCAGGAGTGGGAGGAATCAGCTTCCTCCTTCCCAGAATTCTCCTGTTCTCATTACATCATTTCTACTTCCTGTCTGGTTTTCCGGCCTATATTTCCTGCCTGGCCAATCAGCGTTTATTTAAAACATGAGTGACAGAATACAGAAAATTCTCCCACACAATCCAAGAAGGCCACACCCACATTTCCTAATAGTACCACTCCCTATGAACCTATGCTGGCCATACTCATTCAAATCAACTCAACTGGGGAGAGAAAGAAGGGTGGCTGGGGGAGTGCTAAACTGCCATTGGAGAGAGTGAGAGGCTCTGATGTGCTGTTGTGCACTGGGTAGCTTTAGGGCACACTGATACACTGGACATATCAAAGAGTTTAAAGGACCTGGCAGAGGAGCTACTGACAATGTTGGCTCCTAGGAGATCAAGAATGAGTTTTCTTTTTTTTTTAATAGGTTTGATCCCCAGTATGTTGGCCATGCTCCAGTGGATGGTCCCACACCCATGTGTAGATAGGTGGCACTAATTGGGTTGAGAGGGCTAAAATAAAAAATGGACATGAAGTTGGAAGTAGGGTAGGAGATATTTTGGAGGCATTAGAGGGAAAGGTGAAATCCATTGCACACATGGATGATATTCCCAAAGAATAAACACAAATATCATTCAAATGTTATAATGAAATTCATTACATTATACGAAGAATATGTGTTAATAACAAAGGAAAGCTAGAAGAAATGATTTGGAATGACCCTAATATAAAGAAATAAGTGTTCTGTGAGATAAAATATTCAACGTTGTTTAAATGTTATATAATGTATACATACACCAAAATCCCACATAGCACCTCATTAATATGCAAGAGTTTTGCTTTTAAGTATTAGCTAAAATAAGTTTAGTTTAAAAAGACTAAAATGGAAATGTTGCTATTAATAGCATACCAGTCAATGGGTATATAAATAAACTTGACACATGAGTATTTCAGTTTCATAAAAACAAATGAGAGCCTACTATACAATAAACATACCAAATGATTACGCCATGTGAATGTTTTACACATGCACATATGACTAATGGGATATCTTGGGAAAAATGTATTTCCAAGGAGAGATGATTTTATAAATGAGTGAAGCCTACTCCCCTCCCCCCACCCCAGGCTGTTCGTATCATTGGTTCTCTAGCGGTCCTACCCATGAACGCCTAGATTGCAGTGTAGGCACAGCCTCCTGTGATTTAAGGCTTCACTCTCTTTGGAGAAAAACAGAAGGAACACTAGTATTTAAGCAGATGCTCAGCAGGCAGCCATGTGGCGGGAGGAGGAAAAGTGCAGGACAAGGAGCTTCCTTGGCTTCCAACAGGGTGTCTGTGACACATGCCAGAGAAGAGATGGATGCTATCCACCACTGGGAAAGTGCCAGGAGAGTTTAGGACGTTCACATGAGACAGCCCCATGAACCAACCTGCAGGCAGCTCTGAACCAGAAAATATTAATATAATCTATTAATTATTTCAGTGGATATCAAAATTGAATAATAAGTACATGAAGTGCTATCAGCAATTCTACTTTGAAGATAAGGAGGGGCATCTGGAAACATTGCATGGGGAAAGGTGTTTGAGCAAAGTTGGGAGAAAGACATGTTTATTTAATAGACAATGGCTGAACTGATTTTCAGCCCAGGAAAACACATGGGAGCAGGGACAAATGTGGTAGGATTCAGGATTTGTGTGGCCGTTATTGGGGGGCCAAAGCCAAATTTCTCCCATTTGCAACGGAGGGAAGGACTCCTGCCAGACAACTAGGTTGATCAGAGGGGTTTGCCAAAATTGGGTAGGTTTCATTAAATTCTGCATAGTGAGATATTCTTGGGAGACAGGCTAGGCCTTGCTCAAAGGCTCTCCCAAGAAGGGCTGAATGGGCGTGATGAGACTTGAGTCACCAGGGGCCACAGGGCTCCAGTGATCTCCTGAAGAACATATTATTGGCTATTGCAGAGGTCTGGCCATGACTGTATCCTCACAGCAGGCTTGCGTCCTAAGTTAGTGATGGAAAATCTATAAAAATGTCTCTTCTACCCTCTCTGACACAAGGAACTCTGCAGCTGTGAATCCCACATAGCTAAACAGCCAAAAAGATCAGAAAGGAAATCCGATTAATTTAAATGAGAAGTAGAGTCTAAATTTTGAATTAAAATGTCTGTCCCTTAATTGTGATTTAGTGCACACACAACATTTAGTGGCATTTTCCTCAAATGTTCAGAAAGATTTTTAAAGAGACATTTGGCCATTTCAGATTAAAGTAAAAAGTCAAATATATTTAATGAAATTCACCTTCTTTCCAGTATTTCTATATAAGAAAAAAAATCACTTCCACACTAGTAATTACTTAACAAAATCATAATTGGACAATATTGGCAAAAGATTGCCAAAAAGAATTAGGCAGAGTGATAATTCAAAGCTTACAGGGCCAATTTGAACACTGCATGCCAGCAATAGATTAGCAAAGGGAAAGAAGTCAAATGCCATATGTGTGCCTTTGAACATTCCTAAATTTTAATAGAGTTAAGCTGCTGCCAAAATGTGGGTATTTATTTCCTCTGACATTGTTCCCTGATTCTGACTTAAGCATGCCTTCAACAGTTCTGAGAGCTCTAAGCATCCGTGAGACATCAGAGGACCACTGCCATTTTGGATGTACTGCCTCCCATTTTACAAGGCTTAGTGACATTGCCTAGCAGGTGGCAGGTGGCTCTGTCAGCACAGCCCCATACTTGTTAGAGACAGGTGAAGAGATGGCACTTTATAACCAAAGCATCTGACCATCTCATGGGCCCTCCCAGGGAGGAGAAAAAAGTCAATTGCAAAGAAATAATCTTTCATTAGGGAGACAGTCTTGATAAGTAATACTTTAAGGACTATTCAAGGGTTAAAATTAAGGGTTTTGTGAAATACAAAAATTTTAGTGACCCCCTGTGGTGTAAATTTTATTATATGGTTTGTTTTCATACTATACTGTCATTTTGATGAAATTACCCTCTCTGAAATCATTTCTAAAGCTATCAAGTGTTCAAGATTTCCCCCAGTAAACTACGGCAATTTTTAAAATCATAAATGAATTATAAACTCTAAATCAAATGACTTCCCATGTGCAAACCTTTGCCTACCATTGTAAAGCACATGACAAGGGATTTGACCTAAATAGACAAGGAGAGAAAAATCAATCAGGTACACAGTAAATATCAAAGGACTGGCCAAGCAGAGTCCCCAAGCTAAAAAGAAATACTTTATTTGGAAAACTAGACTTACAAATTTCATAACTCATCAGAAGGCACAGGTCACAAAAGCCAGAAGTACTGCCTTTGTAGTAGACATGTGAATTCCTAGGCTTCCCTCATGTGCACCTTCCAGAATCAGGTTAGAATTGGGACTAGAAGTGCTTCCAAGACATGGGAACTAGATTCTGCCCTCCATGTGGTACTGAGAATTTGTTAAGTTTTATAGAATGCTAGAATTCAAGGTCTAGAGTGGTACAGTTTAGTATGCCAGGTCTCAGATAATAGATAGTTGAGGATAAGAAAAGATGAGGCAGAGAACAAAGGCAATTACTTGCAAGTCTTAGAAGATAGAAACCAAAAGGAAATAAGATATGATTAACTCTGGCTGCGAAACTGGATGAGGCCTATGGGAGTAAAAACAGTTATAGACGCAGGCACAAGCCTGAGAAGAATGTGAGTCAGTAGTCTAGCCAGTCTCCATGTACCTAAAGAATTCCACAAGAAAATTTGTGTATTGAAGAAGTAATGAAGTGGAGACAGCCCTATCACACAACCTAATGCAAAGGAAAGTTCAGCAATCTTCCAACTGTTTACAGCCTTAATTTTATCTACTAGCCATTCTCAATTATACAAAGGATCTACATGAAATTCATTCCGAAGACCCAACAACATGCCCGGGAAACAGTTCCGGTTCTAATCCTTACTTACTCCCGAGAGCTGGTTAATAATTTTGAGCTACACAGTTTAACTAAGACAATAAGCTCACCAGAGGGAGGATGTGTATCTTTGTTTCTCCTCTATAGAAATTAGAAGGCAAGCCACAGAGATTAAGAATTAAAGAGCAAATCAGCAGCATCACTGGCAATAAAATGACAGCAGGGAGTTATTCTTAGGAATAAAGTAGATTAGGAGAAGAAAGGTACAGAAGTATTTTCCCCACCCATGGGACATAATGTGATCTTTTGCTATTAGTAAGATCATTATTAGTTTTTGAAACCCACATATGCTAAGAGGAAAGTCTGTTAGACATAGTCATACACAAAACTTACCCCTTGACAAAGGATCGAGGATGTTCACCAGCTCAGCAGAGAGCTGAGGTTACACCAGGAAACTCATGAGCTTAGAAAGATTTCTGATTATTTTTACTTATTAATTTTCAGTTCATTATAACAGGGTTCAGAGTGCTGCTTGAAATAGCTCCAACATCAAGGCACAAAATTAAGCATTGAGAAAATCAAGCAAAAGCAAAAATAACCATGGATAATTAAATAAGGCTCTGATTTGCATTTATACAAAGAAATACATGACATAAAGTTTTACAGAGCTGTTGAGATAGGGAACATATCCAACTTTAATCTTCCCAGGATCCAAAGCATTAGCGGATGCAGTGAGGGGAGTGAGCTTGCTAATCCTTGTTCTGACTCATTTGCCACTCCTCAGGAAAACTTTTGAGAGAAAAAGAGAAGGGTTGGCCTAGTCCAGGTTCTTAGAGATGTGATCATTCCACAGGGCCAAGTACTGTGAGGAGGAGACAGCTAGGACCAGCCCCATAAGTGGGAGGTGTAAAAAACACCAGTGCCTGTTGGCTGTCAAGTTAAAATTGTCAAGAATAGCATCAAATAACGCTATGGAACTCTTGAAGATTATACACACCCCCAACACTCACTGCCAGGAAGCCATCGTCCCCATCTTCAGGTTGATTTTGCCTGTCTTCCAGTGTCATTCACCTGTCTCTTTCCCATCCATAGAACCAGTGTTCACTGGGGCAGACATCACTAAGCTGCTCTGTTTCTTTGCCAAGAAGGAAACACAATTCTTTCCTACAGCCCTTAACAGCCACATCATTTCCCTATGACTTTTGACCCATAGACAGATGACAAGGAGCATCTATACTTCTCTCTCTCTCTGTCTCTGTCTCTGTCTCTGTCTCTCTCTCTCTCTCTCTCTCTCTCTCTCTCTCTCTCTCTCTCTCTCTCCTCTCTCCCTCCCCAATGGTAATTATTTTATTGTGTCCTTATAAGGCCAGACTCACTTCACCACCAGAATGAACCGTTTAATCAATATTAAGCCGTTCTTTTTAGTTGTTGCTAAAGGCATGACCTTTTCTTACCTGTCTCACACTTGCCTCAAGCAACATGATTTGTTTTCCTCTCAAATATGGAAAGGAAAGTGAGCTTTCAAAGGGGATCATGCAGGGCAGTTCCCCACTGCCTCTATGGTGATGCAAATGCCATTTCCTCTAACATGAATTTTTTTCCATAATGTTTCAAAGAAAACAACCTACTCCAGAGCCCCTTGTTTCTTGGATGCAGTCTGAATAGATCTTGGTAAATTGTGTGTCACTGTTATATCTACTAGAACCTCTAGCAAAATGGTAAGCGTTGGTTTTGGTTTAAAAGATGCTCTGATGTAAAAGCTGGGGAAAAAACAGATTTGACGTATTTGGGTTTTGCTGGAGGCTAACGTTGGAAGGTGAGAAAAACTTGTCTGTTAGGATGGAAAAACATTTTTGTTTTTGAAGTATAAATAAAGATGGCTTGAGCTGTTTGGGGCTAACCACTTTGTGAAACTCATCTGGTGGTGGCACAATTTATTTCTTCATGCTGACACCCATTCCCCATCTCAAGACCTGAACCCAGGTTGTGGAGGGCCCACAGCAGTTTGCAACAAAGTGTCACCATTTGCACAGAAACATTTCGGAGTAAATTAATTCTGTTCTACATGAATGCGTGTTCAGATACACTGAGAATGTGTTCAAATACTAATATGCATTGTCTCCTTTCAGTACATATTTAATTTTAAGTCAAATGAACTGTCTCTATTTTGCATGAAAGACAGGTAGGTAGGTAGGTAGGTAGGTAGGTGGGTGGGTGGGTGGGTGGGTGGGTGGGTGGGTGGATGGATGGATAGATAGATAGATAGATAGATAGATAGATAGATAGATAGATAGATAAACAGGCAGACAGACAGATATTACTGCCTATATCACAAAATAAATTGACATTTACACACATACCAAATCTTTTCTGGGACGTACTATCTTGTATCTCTTTATATATCTACCCCACCACTTTTTTTTAATTCACAAGCAATGGCATGCTTGGCAGCTTTGTGCAGAGAGAAAAAAAAAGATAAAGTCAGCAATCAGCTTCTAATCTAACCATAATGGGGCACCAGGATCTGGTCTTTAACATCCCTTTAGAGCACAATAGGACCTATTTTATTGCTCCACGAATACATGCCCTGGCTGTGCTGCAAAGCATGAACACACTAGCTGAGAGCTGGAGTCACAAGATGTCCCATAGAAGAAGCTAGGATGATCAGGGGTGCCCTGACCTGAACATAGCATGGGGAGAAAAGATTTCAGATGGTCCTTTTGTTCTTTTAGGTTATGAAAAATATGTAAAATAAGCAATTCTAGCAGGTAGTGTAAGGACAAGATCTATAAGGAAGGATGAAGTGTTTTAAACTAAGATAGATGTCTTTTCCCTTCATCCTGTTCCCAGTCCCTTGGGTGGCTTTATCGGTCACCTCCCTGCGTCTCCCACGGGAGACCCGGCTGCTTGTAAAATCTTCGTCACTTAAAAAGACTATGTTGGGAGCTTACTGTGCTCTTGATTTCGTGTCAATTTAGCAGTGAAGCAATCTCGCAGGAAATCAGAGCTTCCCTGCAGAGAGCTGCTGGATAAATGGCAGAGAGAGCCAGAGAAGGAAAAGTAAGCGGTCACCTCCTCTTCCTCCTAGAGGGCCTCCCCTAGCTACTTCAGCTTCATTACAGAAGCCAATTTAGGTTCTTAAAACAGCTCACAGCATCCGCTTTCCATTCTGGAGATTGATGACCGTGAGCGCTCTACCCAGCACAGCAAGGACTAAGAAATGAGCCCAGGTACCCCAGTATACCCCACAAGCCACCTTTCCCTCAAAAGCTTTTTTTTCAGTCAACACCAAGAAAAAGGTTTGTAGAAAATGACTTGTCCTTTTGCCAGTCTGCCTATTCAAGCTCTGATAGAGGATGGTGACGCCTCCTGTCCTGTGTATGAAGGCCCAGCTGAGCTGTAGGATCGAACAGTGATGATAAGAACTTAACGGGACCCATGTACCCAGATCCATCGCCAGATACTAGGAGCACGAGACCATCAAAGAGCTCTTCAGATTCTGACATTATCTGTAGATGCAATGTCGCCACATCTCCCATCAGCCATGAAAACGCTCAGAGGAAAACAGCAACCATTCCATCACAGGGAATTCAATGTGACTTTGATACATTTTCAGAAGAGAAAGGAAAAATAAACCCAAAATGTCTGAAAGGCAAATGTCCCTCTAAATTCCCCATAACAGAACACAGGTCATAAGAACCATATTTAGACTATGGATGTTTCTAGAAGAGAATGCTCAGATTAGTGCTCATAGCCAAGCTATGATGAATATGTATAAAATCAAATAGAGGGAGATGAACCACTGGAGAAAATTTATTTGGTGTCTCCAAACTACGAGTAACCTGGAGTCTATGATACATCCACAATCCTGATTTAGAAGAAACACAAACTTAAAATCCTAGTTGCCTTACATATATCTAATCTACATGGAAAGTAGAAAAAGACAAGATCTCCTGAGTAAATTGAGAGCATGGGACCTTGAGGGAGGGTTGAAGCAGGGAGAGGAGAGGCAGGGAGGGAAACAGAGAAAAATGTAGAGTTTAATAAAAATCAATTAAAAAAAATCCTAGTTGCCTGGCTGTATCTGATGAAGACAGCCTCAGTGGAGATTCACACGGCTGAGAAAGCTGCTGGGTCTTCTTTGTACTTCCTTGGGCTAGATCCGAAGGCCAGAGACTGAGGTAGCAATTTCCCAGCTACAAAGTCTTAAAATGACTAAGTGAATTAGACACAGTACTTTGTTCACACCTTCCTATACCAGCAGCTTCATCTAAGACAAGGGAGGAGAGGGAAACAGATTGGTTATATGGACCATCATCACAAGCTACACGCTTCTAGACCCCGGGGTTATCTCAGACACAAGGTGAAGCAGAAGACCCGAGGCACACCCTCACTTCTCACTCAAAATCTATGATGCTTTACCTAGGGTTCTTGACATGGATTCACACTGTCTCTTCATAAACTGGCATGGTGCGCGGGGAGTCTTATGAACCATGTGATGTCATCTTCTGAGATTTCTATTCAGAAGTCAACATGAGAGAAACTAGAATCGGGTCTTATTTGCTTAACAGTGACTTTAGATGTGTTGTTATAAGCAAAAGCAAACATTCTCACAGAAGTTAGAAGAACGGCACTGGGCAATTTATCGTTGCTGGCAATGACAGAATCAGTCAACCCCAGTGAGTCAGTCCTACACACGTGTGAGCAGCACTAAATGATCCCACCAGGTTGTTCTCATAAACATATGCACACATGTGTGTGTTGTGAAAATTATAATTGAAGAATAGAAAAACATGCATTTGAGAAGAAGTAGAGGGACATGGCAGGTAATTGGAAGGAGGAGGGAGAGAACAATATAAATACAGTAATTGTATATGAAATCCACAAAAATTAAAAATAAGGAATACAAATATAAATATCCACTATTTCATGACTCTACACCTTTGATTTGGTAGAAAGATGAATAGCTTTAAGGCCTCTGGAGAGATGGCTCAGTGTGTAAGACTTCTTTTTGAACAAGCATGAAGACACAAGTTCAAATCTTTACCATCTGTGCAAAAATCCAAAGAAGGTTAAACATCTCTGTAATCCTAGAACTGTGAGAGGACTGCTGGTCCCCACCTGGGCTCCAGATTTAGAGACGTCCTCCCAAAGAAATATGACAGAGAGTGACAGATGGGGATACCTAGTGTCCTCCAAAGCGGTCCACCTCTAGTGCCCTCCTCTGACTTCCTTGAGTTCATGCAAACAGGCATGTGTTCTTGCACACTTGTATACACACACACACACACACACACACCATAGAGACACACATACATATACACATAAGATAGTTTTAAATGAAGTTGGACTAAGTTTACTAAATTGGCTGTCTAATAAAACATTCTTGAAAAATAAACTCGCTATGGTTGCACACAAAGAGAGGTAAGCCAACTAAATCCTCACAAGAAAATGTTTTCTCTCCAAGCAAACACACAAGAAAAGCCACTTTCCAATATAGGAAGTTCTGGTTCACTATCAGTCCAGTGGGGCTGTGGTGATCAGGGGAGAATATTATTCCACAATCAACAAAGTTGAAGATAATTACAAAACCACAAAATAAGTTATGGCTTAAACATTCACTTTTAATTTTAGTTTTAAAGAACACCTATTCCTGCATAACAAAATTGCAATTTTATTTCAATTATAGAAAGCATTACTTGACAAAGTTCCCATCTGAAGACATCAAAGTCTCGGCCTTGTTTCATGGCTGCACAAAGGCCCAGGATTCTGAAAGTGAAGCCCAACAACCCCAGAGCTGACAATCTCACACACAGATCTAATTCCTATATAGTTCTACCGAAGCTGAAGCAGGAATGCTCTTATCCAGAAATCCCCAATTTAGCAATTCTGCCAAATTTAATAGCTATTTTCTTTTTCTGAAAATAAAAAAAATAAAATAAGATGAATACATAGAATAAACTTGAATAATGCTGAAAACAGTCTTTCTCGGGCTAAAGATCTAAATGTGTCTTCATCATTAATGTGTTTTTCTAAGCAAAAGACCAAGTATAATAGAGCTGTCACTTTCCTGGTGCAATTATCTGAAAATTGGTGGTTTATTTGTAAAATACTATGTACAAATCTATGATTGGAAATAGGGGGTTGAAAGAAAAATAAGATGCGTCATGTTTTTAGCAGGATGTTACAAAGGCAGGAGCCTATCCAGCAGCTATGATTTCATAGATGCTGCACCAGAATTTAAATCAGTTATATAATGTTCATTAAGACAGAGCACTAAGCTACCTCCAATCAAATCTTAGTTGTCAGGCATGGGGCACCATGGTCACACCGGTGTCCCTCACACAAATGAAAGCCATGTATCATATCATAACATTGAATCACAGAGGACGGGATGGGCCAAGACGAACTAAAATTTAAACAGACAAGAGGTCAAGTGCAGAAATATGTGATCTGGGATTGCGAGAACTAGACAGCCACGATGGGGCTGACCCAGAAAATATTAACTAGTGAAGGAGTCATCCGAAGGTTAGAACAATACAGGAGGCTGGGAAGGCAGGCTTGATAACACACCCTGCTGAATTAACTGAACCATGCCATGGTCCTAAATCAGTGTATTTCCTCTCTGTCCTTTGCCGTGTCCTCTAACTACAGAGATCCTGGAGCTACAAGCATATATGCTCCCGAAGAGTCCACAAAACCATCATAGAAGATCTTAAGACAGCCTATGAGAAAAAGCAACCTTATTCAACACCATACATACCCTGCCACTTAAGAATACAATTATAAAACCAAATACCACCCCTTTGCATGACATTCCCTGGGGAGACAGAAAGAATCACTTTTCACCCCAGATAGACACAACACTGACAAATCAAAGTAACGACTCCATTTGAGTCCAGCTTGGCAAACCAATGACTTCACTGGGGTTTCTTCCAGAAGACTTGCTGACTTTAGACAGCTGCATCAGCTGGAAACAGTCTGGACAACTTAGAAGGAGCTAGATCAAGTGGCATGCCATCCATGGTTTATTGGTTAACCTCCCACATGGTGGTGTCTGTGGAAGAGAGTTCACTCATGAAGATCAAGCAAAGGCCATATGAACCTGCTAAGCTCTGTGACCTTTCTCCTTCCAGCCACTGGCAGTGTTGGCAGGTCCAATGTCATCGGGGTCTCCTACAGATCACCACAGCTACTCTGTTTCAAGATGGCAGTGGTTGGGTCTGCCTGAGAGACAAAGGTATACTATCCTATCCACCTTCCAAGAGCGTGCAGTTCAGCTGAACAGACAAAATGCACAGATATGCTACAACTGTGAGGCATAGACACTTCTTTCCCCCATTCCAGGTTTACTGTTTGCTCTACTGATAAACTACATCTTGGTTTACCCCAGTCTTCATCCGACTTCTCTGCTTCCTTCACTTCTTTGTCATATTCTGACATCTGTGACTCAAGTTCTATCTCTGAACATTTCAAAATGAGGTTTTACACAGTCAAAAACATCACCTCCCTATAGCCAGCCAGTGGACAAGGACAGGAAGGGAGCAAACTCAGTAACACCCAGGTATCCAAGGAAAAGTGGGTTTAAAGTTCCACTCCTTTACTATAAAATGACTTCTGATGTCTCCTTGCATGTTTTATTTGTTTTTTTTTTTAATGAAAGCACTCTCCTCCAGCATGGAAGTAGATAAAACCTCAGTGTGGAGCCTGGCACACTCCATAGTAGGCATTTAGTCTTAGAATAGTAAAGCAGAGGGAACAAACACAGTGGGGAGTAGGCAAGATGCCACTTTTCGTTTAAAAGTATGTCAGTCGTAGTATTCTGTCCCATGACGAACTTCAAAAGTCACCTTATTCGTATGACACTGAAGTCACCTGCAAGCCGCAGAAGTTACGTTGTTATCAAGTGCCTTTTACACAATGCTTCATAATTCCAGGAGAGGAAGAGGGGAAGTTGGCCGATGGCTAATGACAAGGTAGCTGTGACGGAACACAGGACAGGTGACCTAGTAGTGCCTGTCCTTGCAACGCTTCTAGCTTTTCTAACCCCACACCAAAGCCTGCAACCTCAATCCCAGAAAAAAAATAACTATACCCACATAGTTGTCACAAGTAAAGAATCTTAAACAACTTGGAAGGTAAATCATAAACATTCATAAGTGAATTATATATATTCACTTAATCAAATCAATACTGCCACCAAGCAAGCCTGGTGCATTACTTTTGTTCATTTTCTCTTCAAACCCTTATTCAGTTAGGGCTGAGGGGGTGACTGGGTAAGGGGGGTGCTTGCTGTCTATGTGTGCACATGCTGTCCAGGGGATAGACCTGAGCTTCTCTCCCCAGAACCCAAACGAACCAAATGTGTTCGTGCTCACTGAAATCTCAACGCTCTATGTTGAGACGGGAGATAGAGACAGAAAATCTCTAGATGTTTATGGGTCAGCTACCCCGGTGCACATAGTAGCAAACATTATGAGGATCTGTCTCAAACAAGGTTAAAGATGAAGGCCTATATTCAAGGTTGTCTTCTGACCTCCACACGTATGTGGTGACACACACAAACCCACACTCACAGAAACACAAACACTCGCACCTCAACTCCCATCCCCATTAATCCCCACAGAGATAACGACAGAAACACACACACGGGGGGGGGGGGGGAGCCTGGGGAGGTGGCTCAGTGACTGAGAACATTTATTGCTTTTCCAGAGGACAGAAGCTTTGTTCTCAGCACCCATGCAGGAAAGCTTCCAACTGATTCCAGAGAATCAGATTCCCTTGGCATCTGCAGGCAGCTATCCTCAATGCACACATGCTCACACACAAAAGCACATAGGTATGTACAAATAAAAATACTCTCTAAAGAGTATTTTTAATTAGGTAATACAATCACTCCTGACCAAAAATGGTTTGCACAATGTATGCCCAGAGGCCTTTATCTATAAATAAATGGCAAAAGCTTATTATTCTTTTTTCATTTGTATGACCAGAGAATGTACTGGGAAGTTACAATCGACACAAAGCAAGCGATGTGAACAAAAGGAAAGCAATGACGCTGCTAGAACATCACAGTACCATGTATTTAGACTCTCCTTCTGGGTTCCAGCATGAATCCCAGATTCCTGGCTAACGGTGAAGAGCTAAAGAGGAACAAGAACCCACAAATCACTTTCTAGGCACTAGCTCACTTAAACTCCTTTATTTTCACCTCCATTCTTTGGAAAATAGTAATATTAGCATCATTATTTGGAAAATTAGCAGGCCAGTGCTGATCCAGATGCAGAACTCTCAGCTACCTCTCCAGCACTATGTTAGCCTGCATGCTACCATGCTTCCTGCAGGGGTAATGATGGACTAAACCTCTGAATAAGCCAGCGCCAATGAAATGCTTTCTCTTATAAGAGTTGCCATGGTCAAGGCGATTCTTCACACAATAAAAAATCTAATGAAGACAGTCGTATCTACTCATTCACAAGAAGAGATCACTACCCTGGGAAGAGTAGAAGCCTCGCCTCTGTGATCCCTGCATTTTAACCTGTGGCTAGATGGATTCCTGCTGAGAGTTGTAGCTATATGGGGCTTTCACCAAAGACCATGATTTATTTGTCGCTTAGACTCGGAGGGTCAATTAGATGTGCTGCAGGACACGTACTCCATAGACTACATACTCTGAGATGTCTTCTATACCTTTTACAGCTTGGACTTACCCAGTAAGTGTATACTTTTTAAAGAATTTTATAGCCTTGTATTTTGGTCATATCTATTCTCATGTCTCCCTCGGCTGCTCTCAGATCCACCCTCACCTCCATATCTCCACAATTTGATGTCATTTTAAAAATAAGTCATTGAGTCCACTTTGTGCTGCCCATATATTCCTGTGTATGGGACCATCCACTGGAGAGAGGTCAGGCCAGCGGAGGACACAGCCATAAATAAAATTGACTCTGCATCCCCCAGAAGCCAGCAACAGCCCACAGTTTCTCTCTTAGGGTTGGGTCACAGGAATGTTCTCCCTCCATGCTCCAATGTTAACTGGTTTGATCTTGTGCAGGCATTATGCTGGTCACCGTCAGTCTAAGAGAAAAGCGGTCCTGCTATGTCCAGCAGGCACAATTTTGCTACTGACCTCCTCGACCAGTGCCTCCTACAGTCTTTCTGCTCTCTTCTGAAATGGTCCCTAAGCCTTGGAGCTGAAGAGATAAAGATGTTTTATTTGTTTATGAGCCCCCCATTGACAGATAGTTATTCTCTGTATTTTGACAGTTGTGGATTCTCAGACTTTATCGGTGACATATCTTAGTGCAATAGATGATGGTCAACACATTAATCCTCATCTGCCCCTGTGCACCTCCGCCCTCCTGTATCATGATAAGAGTACTCTATATGCTCTTAGCTCAGGTCAGCCCTTCTGTTCTGTACTCAGTCCCAGGCATCTTTCTTTCCTACACAGTTTTCTTCTCTCCTTTGTTCCTATTTCACCAGTATACAAATAGCCAATTCCATTCATACTAGAAGACAAAACAGAAAACACTCCCTTCAATGACCATATCTTTTCTTTCGCGGCCTGAAAAATAAAACATCATGCAATATTGGCCTATACTCCTCCCCTTAAATTTTCCGTCATCCTTTATTCAAAACTCAAATCAGACTCTGTACTCAACATCCTACCAAAACCCAGTCTTTGTATCACCAAAAACATTTACTACAGTAGTGGTCATGGGAACAGAACCTAACACAGCCAGTCGGCAAAGTTTCCAGTAAATTAATAAAGGTTGGTCTCTCTAGGGAATCTAGGATGCAAGGGTCAGGAGATATGTTTATCTTATGCTAATGAGTATTCAAATAAGTACCTTTTGAAGTCAGAGGTGGAGGTGGTGAGGGAGAAGGGACAAGGAGTGACCAGGCTCTGTAAATGAAGAATCCGCATCATCAGCGCACAAGTCATCAAATTTAATATTACACAATGGGGGGGGTAGTTGTACAGATTGCAGGGATTCTGCTCCTATAGACGGCACAAATTGGAGTTAAATACACTTTCATAATTCTTTGTGGTGTGTTTCTTCTACTCATCCCATAAGATGAACCAGTTAGATTTCTATGGAGTTGTATTTCTACATTTCTTTCCATGGTGGAAGAGAAAATTGTTCCGTTTCTTCTAAATGCCTCTTCAAAACTAGACCAGTCTCTTAGTCTGTCATCTTTAGCACAAACAAAGAGAGTAAGTAACCCAAGCATTACCTTATAAAAATATTTATTTATTTATTTTTATTTTTTTGAGACAGTGTTTCTCTGTAGCTTTGGAGACTATCCTGGAATTCACTCTGGTCTGGTTGGTTTTTATGGAACTAAAATTCTGCATTTTTACAGCAGGTGCTTTTTCCTACTTTAGATTGTAATCTTTTCTGAGAAGGAAGTCACCTGGTCTTTCTATGAAATCATGTGGCTTTGTGTTTCTATGCTGGTGAAATGTCTTGAATTTATATTTTCATGCCAGTTGTCAATTTAAAAAACTTTCTTGATCAAAACACCTAATTAATATATCTAAAATACTGGGAAAATATTATTTATTGTCACATTATTTACATATTTGTTGTCTCAGGATGTGCTGTCACTGAAGTATGTTCATATGTCAGTCAGAGTTTTAGATCAAAAACAGTGGAAATTGGAGACATTTGCATTGGAAAGATATCAGAGCTCTGCAAGGGCAGTCTCGGAGAACTACTGAGTTCAAGAGAAGCACAGAGAGGTAGCAGGGGCCATGGAAATTATCACATGGCAAGCACCATCCGCTCTGTTTACCAATGACACAGCCACACTGGTGCATCAGAGCTTCAGGAGAGGGAAGCAAGAGCCACCACACTGTGCCATAAACAACCCATCACCATTCTGTCCCCAGAAGACTGTCGCATGCACTTCAATTCCACAGTGATTTATGCACACTTCTTCCCATCATCGCTAAATAGGAGGAGATGGTCTGAAAGAAAGCTATGTTGGAGAACTAAGAAAATGTGGAAGGCCAAACACAGGTCTTCAAAAAATTTCCTCTGTCGTGGATAGCCGCACTTCAAACATTTGCAAATAGCCAGTTGATAGCAGTAAGCACTGAACAGATACAGCTGTTGAGAGTCTGAGAGCTGGTATTGTGGTACCAAAGTCTCCCAAACTTTTCTCAGAAATAGATTGAAAAGATGGAGAGATGGATTCATGCACCTGTTGCCCTTCCGGAGGATCTGCATTCAATTCCCAGCACCCACAGGTGACTTATAACCATCTCTGACTCCAGAATCAAGGGACCTGATGCCCTCTCCTGGCCTAGGATGACACCAGTTACGCACATGGTGCACAGACACAATGAAAGCAAAACGCTCATACACATAAAATAATACCAATGTTAATATTAATAATAATTTTTAAAAAAAATGTGTAGACATTGGGCTACTTCAATAAAAATACTGAGATAGTATAATAATTCAACACAACATGGCCTAAATGAAATCAAGTCATGGGAAAGAGCTTCAACTTACACAGAGACTTATGTGGTCAAGTTAGACTGTGTCTGAGACACTAGTGAGCTTTCTTGCCACACCCGAGATTCCTCACCTGCCATTCCACACATGCCATTTGTCGTCATCTGTAGTCTCTTTTGAAGTTTTATATCTTCAGTTTAATTAAATTTTAGTTTATTTCCAAAATTATTCATTTGGGTTTCAAATATTGTCTTCTCAGGATTACTACTGCTGCAATTAAACAGCAGGACCAAATGCAAGTTGGGGAGGAAAGGTTTTATTTGGCTTACACTTCCACATTGTACTCCATGATTGAAGAAAGTCAGGACAGGAGCTCAAACAGGGCAGGAACCTAGAATCAGGAGCTGGTACAGGAGCCAAGGAAGAGTGCTTTTTACTGGCTTGTGCCTCACAGCTTACTCAGTCTGCTTTCTTACAGAACTCAGGACCACCAAGCCAGAGGTGGCCACACCCACAATGGAATGGGCCCTTCTCTATAAATTACTAATCAAGAAAATGCCCTACAGGCTTGCTATAAGCCGAGCTTAAGTAGGCATTTAGCCAACTGAGATTACCATCTCTCAAATGACTCTAGCCAGTTTTGAGTTGGCATAAAATTAACCAGCACAAATATCTATCACTATTAGACATAAGATTTTCCAAATATATGTGTGTGGTTCTCAGAATTTTTCAGAATTCCTACTGAGAGTGTCATCTTTAAAATATATAGTTATCTGCAGGATATAGGAACAGAGACGCACAACTTGAAAATGTTCAGAGAGTCAAAGACCTTGGAACACTCAGTCCTAAATGAAGTATCTCCATCAAATCCTTCCTCTTGGGGATCAAGGAACAATGTGAAGGAGGCAGAAAGATTGTAAGTGCTGGTGGGTCTGGATGACACCGAGGAAACAGTGTCTTCTAGACACGGCAGAACCGATGTATAGATGAACTCACAGAGACCATGGCAGCAGGCAATGGCCCACATAGGTCCAAACTAGATGGGGTTCCAAGAATAGGAGGTACGGTGATTTAAAAGAAAATGACCCCCAAATGGAGTGGTACTATTATAAGGTGTGGCCTTGTTGGAGTAGGTGCGGCATTATTGAAGAAAGTGTCACTATGATGTTGTGGAGTATTAGTTTAAGATGTTGCATTTGTTTATGCTGTGGAATAACTGTTTAATGGTGCAAAGGTGTGCTGCATTTTTTTATGTTGCATTTTTTGACACTGTAAAGTTGTGGTACTTTGCCTGTCTAAAACACCTGATTGGTCCAATAAAGAGCTGAACAGCCAATAGCTAGGAGCGGTATTGGCAGGGCTGCCAGGCAGAGAAAATAAATAGAAAGAGAAATTTTGGCTCAGGGAGAATGAGGAATAAGAAAAAGAGGAGGAGAGGAGGGTGCTAGGGACAGGCACCTAGCCACACAGCCAGCCATAGAGTAAGAAGGACATAAATATGTATAGACTGAAGAAAAACAGTCCCAGAGGCAAACCATAGTTAAAGAGAAATGGGATAATTTAAGTTAGAAAGGCTGGCTAGAAACAAGTCAAGCTAAGACCAGGCATTCATAAGTAAGAATAGTCTCAATATATTTATTTGGGAGCTGGGAGGCAGGCCCCCAAAGAAGAAAAATAAAACCAACTACACTGTGGGAGTAGGTTTTGGGGTAGACTGTGCTCAATCTATGCCCATTGTAAGACACCATTGCTTCTGTGGCCTACAGATCAAGATGCAGAACTCTGAGCTTCTTCTCCAGCACCATGTCTGCCTGACACTATATCCCGCCAGAATGACAACAGACCACACCTCTGAAACTGTAAGCCATCACAAATTGAGTGGGTTTTTTTTGGGAGGGGGGGCTGTTTGTTTGTTTGTTTTGTAAGAGTTGTTGTGGTCATGTTGTCTCTTTGCAGCAATAGAAATTCATTAAGACAAAAGCTCTCCCCAGGGACTGGGGATTAGGTGTGATAAGTTGATCCATGCTTTGTTTGGAGGGGAATGGACTTTGAGACTATGAATGCTTTAAGTGGGGGCTTTCTGGGCTACCCTAGCAGGAACATAAAACACAATGATGTTGGGAGTGATATGAACTGTTGGGACCTGGCTCAAGAGTCTCAGAGAATGTTAGCATGTAGCCAAGGGACCAGTCTTGTGATATTTTGGTAAAGAATGTGGCTGCTTTTTGCTCTTGTATGGAAAGTCTGCCTGAGACTAAAGTGAAGAGTTTTGGATTAATTCTGTTAACAGAGGAAATCTAAAAACAACCTAATATTGACTATTTCATGTGGTTATTAGTGTTAACTCTAATGAAGATTTATAATGAAAAGAAACAAGAGGAGCAAGGAAAAATATGACATGTATAGTTTGAGCAGAAATGGAGCACGGGGAAGCAGAATGGAGCTAAGTTCTGCGTTCAGGGAGATAAACAGATTAAGAAATGGAATAAAGGAAGTGGTGACCTCAAGGCAAGGTTCTACCTAGCTAAGCTTCCAACCTGTGGAAAGGAATTAAAGAAAAACTCAGAATGGAGCGCGGTGGTCCTGGCCTTTAATTCCAGCACTGCTGAGGCAGAGGCAGGGAGATCTCTCAGTTTGTGGACAGCCTGGTCTACAGAGTGAGTTCCAGGATAACCAAGTGAAGGTAACAATTGAAAACAGAAAGCTAGTGAAGATGTAGTTAAACAAGGGATCATGTTCTAGCCCCACCAAGCAGCAGAAATTGGCAGCTTCAGTTACATGGTTCTGGCTTTAGAGACAAGGATAGAAGGAAGGGGTTACAGAATCTTCCTCCATGACTAAGGAAAGCAACTGACGCCAGGCAAGTTTAAGGAGTATTGTGAATGGAGGCCTAGAGAGGCCATTGTGTGACGCTGTGAAAGTGAAGCTTGGGTTGCCTTGGAGACCCCAGGATGTTTGAGATGCCAGAGTCGTGAGATACCTACTGAACAGAGATTCTCACAGGGAGTGGAACCAGCCTAAGAGAGAGAAGTAAAGCGCAGTAAACAAAACTGACATGAGTGGGAGATCTGAAGAGCACTAAGCTATCAGACATAAAGACAGAGAGGTTAGAGTTTGCCTGACTGGTTTCCAGTCTTGCTTTGGTCCAGTATTTTCTTACTATGCTCTCTTCCCGACGTTTTGAAACAGTAACGTATACCTGTACTGTGCCATTATATGTTGGAAGTGTATGATCTACTTTTTTATTTTGACTTTGCAGGGGATTACAGTTAAGAGATTGCATGAATCTCAGAAGAGACTTTGAAATTTAGACTTTTAAATAAGTTTGAGACTGTTACAGACTCTGAAGACTTTTGAAGTTGGACTAAATACATTTTGTATTATGATATTGTTACAACCCTCTGGGAGTGTGGTAGCTTGAAAGAAAATGCCCCCCCCCAAACAAAGTGTCACTATTAGAAGGTGTAGTTTTGTTGGAGGAAGTATGTCACTGGGGAACCAGTCTTGAGGTATCCTATGCTCAAGCTATGCCCAGTGTGACACACAGTTGCTTCTACTGCCTTAGGATCAAGATGTAGAACTCTCAGTTCCTTCTTCGGCATCATGTCTGCCTACACACTGTCATGCTTCCTACCACGAAGAACACGAACTAAGCCTCTGAAACCATAAGTGAGCCCCAATTCAATGTCTTCCTTGATAAGAGTTGCCATGGTCATGGTGTCTCTTCACAGCAATAGAAACCCCAAATAAGACAAGAGGTGAAAAACATGACCCCAATCCTTGACCCAGGAACCCTAGAAATTAATTCAAATTGACAACCATTCACAAAGGAAAAATCAGTTTTCTCCAGTATAGTAACATTGTATATAAGGCAGGCCATATGCCCAGCAGATGGCAGACACAAAAACAACTCAAGCTTTATTTGTTTCATATTACTTTGTTTGGCCTTATTTCCCTCTTACATTATTGGGTTTTTTTTTGTTTGTATATTAAGGTATTCTGTGTGTGTGCATGCGTGTGTGTGTGTGTGTGCTGTTTTGTTTTATTCTGGTTCATTTGTCTTTATTTTTTTATTTGTGCCCATTTGTTTTCTAAGGAGAGAAAGAAAGAAGACACAATGTATAGAGTGATAGATAGGATCTGGCAGGAGATGAGGGAGGCGAAACCATGGTAAGAATATATTGTATGAAAAAAGCATTCTCAATAAAAAATCCGAAGTTTCATTAAATTTATTGTCTAAAAAAGAAAATTACAGAAATGATTAAAACAACTAGAGGGACATTATTTTATACACTAATATATTCTCATAATTTTCCTCTAATTTTCAATGTTTTGTTTTGATCTGATTATTTTAGAAATGTTTTTATTTTATCTGTAAAACCTTCTATTTCCTTGTACCATAATATAAATCTCTGAAAATTTCAATTACATGCATAATTTTTTGAATTTTTATTTTCTAAATGTTTATTTCATACAGAACCCAGTTCTTGATTTATAGTGGAAATTTAATATGTTGTACTTCTTAATAAATATAACAGTGTTTGAACTACAATTTTCTTTTCTTTTTGTTATATCATTATATTTGCTTTCTTTGTTTTCCTTCTTATATTTGATTTCCTTTCAATATGAAAGCAATTAAAGTCTTATTTTCTACAGAAATAAAATGAATTTCAAAAAACAAATAAAATAAAATTATGTAACTCTTTTTAGACTAGCATTTCTCATATTCCAGAAACTCAAATTATTTACTCAAAATGTGTAATTAGAATTTTTATATAAGTTGTATATTTGGATTTCCTTTTGATTAAAAAGCTATAGCATTAGAGGCTAAAGATTGGAATCTGATCCATAATTTAGTAACATGACTTTCTTGATCTTGGTGCTGGCTCCACCTAAAGGTAGATAACTCTAAAGAAAGCCTTCGTGGTGTTGTGTGGAAGTCTGGGTTCATCTGTTCGGGTTTTGTCGGACTTTGTTGTTGGGTTGTTTTATTTTGGTACTGGAAATTAAACCCTATGTTGGGCTCTTAGACCCTCGAGTACACACGCTACCGTGGATTACATCCCAGCTCCACGGGGGCATTTTCATAAGGGGATGCTGATACTGAGCTTTGCCGAACAAAGACGAGTGTATCTAGAACATTTCAATTTGAAGAACTTACTCTGGAATAATGTTTCAGCATAGTTCAAATACTTGTAAGGTGTTCTGTTTTGAACAGATTATCGAATTCCTCCTAGTCCTGATCCTCTGATCTGATCATAGACAAAGCTTAACACAGAGCATGTGGGAAAACTTAGTGCACGGGCTGCTTCTCTGTCTCCTACTCCCTTTGTGAATCCATTTTCTAGCCTTTAGACCACACACTTTGAGGTAATTATGATGTCCTATGGTGTCAGAAGTGACTTCAGAAATCTCACAAACAGGCACAGGAACTTTAAAAACAAGAAATTTCATAAAAGGCCCAACTGCCACATTGATCTTGGCTGAAAAAGACACTTTCTCATGAATGACAGATCTGTGTTCAAATCTCATCATTTTTAATGACTAGAAAGCTTCTTTTTGAAAAGATGAGTCAATATCATATATTAAGAGTAATGAATTTTGCACTTAGTTGAATTACATGGTTGGACAATGATTCTATTGTGGTCAGATTTCCTGGAGAGAGGTCAGTATGCAGCTAAAGTAAAAGGATTGGCCTTAAACAGGTTGTCAAGATGAAGGCAAGAGCATCAGGAGGACACAGTTTTCATGATGAGCCTAGTGAGTACCATTAAATAATTGAGCACAGGGCCAAGAGCTTAGGCTTTGGAGTTTATGGACCTGTAGGTATATATAGTACGTTTCCTCTGCCATGGTTCAGTTTCATGCAGCCTGCCTCAATATCCTAAAAGAATGGATGTAACTGTTTTTAATATCCCTTAGAAATAATGAGTGCAGAAACAGAAAGGGCCCTTCTTCTTAGAGGATACAATGCATTGGTTCCAAACCAAACAGGCTTAGAGTGCAGTGGAAACAGTCTGGTGGGGGAAAGTTGGCTAGTGGGAAGAGGGACCACACAGTCTCTGTTCTGGTAGGACCAGAACAGCTTTTCAGCAAGTGGTCAATGCTATAGTTCTGCCATTTGAGCTCAGTGAGAGAAAACCTGGATCGGGTTTGGAAGGAGATGCATATGCAAATGCTGGCACCAAACTAGCTAGGTATGATGACTGGTCTTGGCGGAAAAGGAGAGTAATACCCCCAAAGGCAGTGAAGCTGCATCAGGGGCTAAGACAGAAAGCTGTGCACATCACAGAGAAGACTCAAGGCCTCACTCATAACACGGGATGAGAAGATAAAAAAGCAAGAATGGACAAAGCACAGAAACTTTCTCCAAACACATAACAGACACACTCGAAACTGAAAGTGGCAACACGGGAGGATGGTGCTGGAGTTTGGAGTTGGGTTTATAGATGATGCATTGAAACTACGTTGGGGTGACTTGTTTCCAGCAGGAAATCAAGAGAGAACACCTGCTGGGAAACTTGAATTCCACTGAGTTTTAAAACAGTGTGTACAGTGCTAAATGAATAGTTTATAATTTGGTAAGACTGTTCCCCAATACCTAATTTATTTAAATACCACATAACCATGATATCTGTGACCTCTATGAATTCATAGGACAGAAGAAAACTTCCTGTGGAATTTTCTATACTTATTGCTGCAGAACACACACATTTGCAGTCCTCTGTATGTGTTTTCCATTGAATTCAGTTAAAATTAACCTGCACCAGCACCTGCAGAGCCCCGACTCCTGTCCACACCTGCAATGTGTGCAGCGCCCTGTCTCCTGTCCTGCACCAGCGCTGCCTGCAGTGCCCCATCTCCTGTCGGGCACCAGCACTGTCGCCTGTTCTCCACCAGCACTGTGTGCAGCACCCCAACTCTTGTCCACACCTGCAATATGTGCAGCGCCCCAACTTCTGTCCTGCACCAGCACTGTGTGCAGCGCCACGACTTCTGTCCTGTCCTGCACCAGCACTGTGTGCAGTGCCCCGTCTCCTGTCCTGCACCAGCACTGTGTGCAGTGCCCCGTCTCCTGTCCTGCACCAGCACTGTGTGCAGTGCCCCGTCTCCTGTCCTGTCCTGAACCAGCACTGTGTGCAGTGCCCTGTCTCCTGTCCTGCACCAGCACTGTGTGCAGTGCCCCGTCTCCTGTCCTGCACCAGCACTGTGTGCAGTGCCCCGTCTCCTGTCCACACCTGCAATGTGTGCAGCGCCCCGACTTCTGTCCTGTACTGCACCAGCACTGTGTGCAGTGCCCCGTCTCCTGTCCTGCACCAGCACTGTGTGCAGCGCCCCGACTTCTGTCCTGTCCTGCACCAGCCCTGTCTCCTGTCCTGCACCAGCACTGTGTGCAGTGCCCCGTCTCCTGTCCTGTTCTGCACCAGCCCTGTCTCCTGTCCTGCACCAGCACTGTGTGCAGTGCCCCGTCTACTGTCATGCACCAGCACTGTGTGCAGTGCCCCGTCTCCTGTCCTGCACCAGCACTGTGTGCAGTGCCCTGTCTCCTGTCCACACCTGCAATGTGTGCAGCGCCCCGACTTCTGTCCTGTCCTGCACCAGCACTGTATGCAGTGCCCCGTCTCCTGTCCTGCACCAGCACTGTGTGCAGCGCCCCGTCTCCTGTCCTGTCCTGCACCAGCACTGTGTGCAGTGCCCTGTCTCCTGTCCTGTCCTGCACCAGCACTGTGTGCAGTGCCCTGTCTCCTGTCCTGTCCTGCACCAGCACTGTATGCAGTGCCCCGTCTCCTGTCCTGCACCAGCACTGTGTGCAGCGCCCCGTCTCCTGTCCTGTCCTGCACCAGCACTGTGTGCAGTGCCCTGTCTCCTGTCCTGTCCTGCACCAGCACTGTGTGCAGTGCCCTGTCTCCTGTCCTGCACCAGCACTGTGTGCAGTGCCCTGTCTCCTGTCCTGTCCTGCACCAGCACTGTGTGCAGTGCCCCGTCTCCTGTCCTGCACCAGCACTGTGTGCAGTGCCCTGTCTCCTGTCCACACCTGCAATGTGTGCAGCGCCCCGACTTCTGTCCTGTCCTGCACCAGCACTGTATGCAGTGCCCCGTCTCCTGTCCTGCACCAGCACTGTGTGCAGCGCCCCGTCTCCTGTCCTGTCCTGCACCAGCACTGTGTGCAGTGCCCTGTCTCCTGTCCTGTCCTGCACCAGCACTGTGTGCAGTGCCCTGTCTCCTGTCCTGTCCTGCACCAGCACTGTATGCAGTGCCCCGTCTCCTGTCCTGCACCAGCACTGTGTGCAGCGCCCCGTCTCCTGTCCTGTCCTGCACCAGCACTGTGTGCAGTGCCCTGTCTCCTGTCCTGTCCTGCACCAGCACTGTGTGCAGTGCCCTGTCTCCTGTCCTGCACCAGCACTGTGTGCAGTGCCCTGTCTCCTGTCCTGTCCTGCACCAGCACTGTGTGCAGTGCCCCGTCTCCTGTCCTGCACCAGCACTGTGTGCAGCGCCCCGTCTCCTGTCCTGTCCTGCACCAGCACTGTGTGCAGTGCCCTGTCTCCTGTCCTGTCCTGCACCAGCACTGTGTGCAGTGCCCTGTCTCCTGTCCTGCACCAGCACTGTGTGCAGTGCCCTGTCTCCTGTCCTGTCCTGCACCAGCACTGTATGCAGTGCCCCGTCTCCTGTCCTGCACCAGCACTGTGTGCAGTGCCCCGTCTCCTGTCCTGTCCTGAACCAGCACTGTGTGTAGTGCCCTGTCTCCTGTCCTGCACCAGCACTGTGTGTAGTGCCCTGTCTCCTGTCCTGCACCAGCACTGTGTGCAGTGCCCTGTCTCCTGTCCACACCTGCAATGTGTGCAGCGCCCCGACTTCTGTCCTGTCCTGCACCAGCACTGTGTGCAGTGCCCCGTCTCCTGTCCTGCACCAGCACTGTGTGCAGTGCCCCGTCTCCTGTCCTGTCCTACACCAGCACTGTGTGCAGTGCCCCGTCTCCTGTCCTGTCCACACCAGCACTGTGTGCAGCGCCCCGTCTCCTGTCCTGTCCTGCACCAGCACTGTGTGCAGTGCCCCGTCTACTGTCCTGTCCTGAACCAGCACTGTGTGCAGTGCCCTGTCTCCTGTCCACACCAGCACTGTGTGCAGTGCCCCGTCTCCTGTCCTGCACCAGCACTGTGTGCAGCGCCCCGACTTCTGTCCTGTCCTGCACCAGCCCTGTCTCCTGTCCTGCACCAGCACTGTGTGCAGTGCCCTGTCTCCTGTCCTGTCCTGCACCAGCACTGTGTGCAGTGCCCCGTCTCCTGTCATGCACCAGCACTGTGTGCAGTGCCCTGTCTCCTGTCCACACCTGCAATGTGTGCAGCGCCCCAACTTCTGTCCTGTACTGCACCAGCACTGTGTGCAGTGCCCCGTCTCCTGTCCTGCACCAGCACTGTGTGCAGCGCCCCGTCTCCTGTCCTGTCCTGCACCAGCACTGTGTGCAGTGCCCCGTCTCCTGTCCTGTCCACACCAGCACTGTGTGCAGCGCCCCGTCTCCTGTCCTGTCCTGCACCAGCACTGTGTGCAGTGCCCCGTCTCCTGTCCTGTCCTGCACCAGCACTGTGTGCAGTGCCCTGTCTCCTGTCCTGTCCTGCACCAGCACTGTATGCAGTTCCCCGTCTCCTGTCCTGCACCAGCACTGTGTGCAGTGCCCTGTCTCCTGTCCTGTCCTGAACCAGCACTGTGTGCAGTGCCCTGTCTCCTGTCCTGCACCAGCACTGTGTGCAGTGCCCCGTCTCCTGTCCTGCACCAGCACTGTGTGCAGTGCCCTGTCTCCTGTCCACACCTGCAATGTGTGCAGCGCCCCGACTTCTGTCCTGTCCTGCACCAGCACTGTGTGCAGTGCCCTGTCTCCTGTCCTGCACCAGCACTGTGTGCAGTGCCCTGTCTCCTGTCCTGCACCAGCACTGTGTGCAGTGCCCTGTCTCCTGTCCTGTCCTGCACCAGCACTGTGTGCAGCGCCCCGACTTCTGTCCTGTCCTGCACCAGCACTGTGTACAGCATCTCGTGTGCAGCGCCCAACTCCTGGCCTTGAGCAAGCCTGCAACACGCTCTGCTTCACTGCATCTTCCACCTTCCTTCATGCCGTCATCTCGGCCAAGGAAACGTGGAAGATTGTTTTCGTTTTCCTCAACAAATGATGAGAACCACTCTCCCTTGTGTCCCTGATCTTAATGCTGCACAGGGTTATTCTTTTCTCTCACGAACCTCTTGAAATAAATGCCAGCTCTCTCTGAATTCTTTACCCCTGCTTATTCTCCAATCCACAGCATTTAGCCCCATCTTCCTCCTGCCATCAACCTGTCACCTGACTAATCTCCAAATCCAATTAATTTGTCTGATCTTATAGTACTTGGCAGTTTGGAAACACAGGATAGTATTGGTCATTTTCTCCTTGAAACTCTATACTCTCTTAATTTTCCTTTAATTCCATTTTCAATCACTTTTACTGGCCTGTTCTTCTGATTCTCCATAAAACACTAGATCTCATGGGCAATATTTCATTCCCTGCTCTACGTTTATTTCTCGGGGATGCACTGGGTGTCTTCACATTCAAGAACACTGTTTCTCAGTTGTTAATCCAGATCACAGTTCCTCGGCTCTTCCCAGTTCTCTCGGGGCACATTAAATCTAACACAGTGACTGGATTTATCATCTTCCTCTGACAAGCTAGCTCTTCTTCCTGCATTTCAGTGAATGCCAGAAGTCATCCTCAAACTAAATGATCTAGTCTGAAGCCTCAGTAGTAACATTCCTGCCTTTCAACTTTCACCAGAACTTGCAACCCTCCCAACACACCTGGATCAGTAATACTCTCTCTATCTTCCAGACATTTCTTCTATTCAGCCTAATCTTTTATGACTCCAGAGTGACTTTGGGTAGTACTTTTTATAGCTAATAGTTGCGTTGTGGAATATTATTTTAACGAGGTAAAGGTCTATTACATTTGTTTAGTTATGTAAAGATGCGCTGCATTTGTTTTGCCTTTCCTGTCTAAGGCACCTGATTGGTCTTACAAAGAGCTGCATGGCTAATAGCTAGGCAGAGAAAGGACAGACAGGGCTGGCAGGCAGAGAGAATAAGTAGTAGGAGAAGTCTAGGCTTGAAAGAGAAGAAGAATGAAGGAGAAAGAAAGAAACTCACCCGGGGCCAGAAACCAGGCTAGCTACCAGGCAGCCAGATATGGAATAGATATACAAAAAGAAAGAAAGGTAAAAATATAAAGAGAAACAGACTAAAATAAGAGCTAAGATAAGGCTGAGCATTCATAACCATGCCATGATTTGGGAGTTGGCTGTTGACCCAAAAGAAAACCTTCTACATACTTGGGAGCATGATTTTCACTTGGAAGAAAGATTGTACAATCTATAGTTCGAATGTGAATTGTTTCCCACCAACTAAGGTGTTTGAACAGCTAAACTCCACATGGTAATGTATTTTAGGAGATTGTGGAATCTTAGTAGGAGAGGCTAACTAGACAAAGTAACTCACTAGGTGGTGGGTCCTATGAGAGCCAATCCCAGTTTTGCAGATTCCTGATCTGCAAACAGGTGAATAAGTCACATCACATCTCCACCACCAAGGACAGCAGCCACTTCTGCCTCCAGGAATGAAGCCATGTCTCCTCTGTCTCCACGTTACAAGTCAGAATAGTGGCAGCCTTTTTCACTAAGCTGCCTCCGTCCAGTAGCTTTTCTTTCAGTGCAATGAGCGAAGGGTCTGGCACTCCCTAGAAGAGAACAGGGCTTCCCAGCATCCCTGACACTCAGAATCAAAAACGCAGTAAAGGAAATTCTTCCAAAGCTCAATACTGTGCAGACTTTCAAGACAAAGCACAGGAAGGCTTAAGCCCAAGGTGTCATGATCCGGAGGAGTGATAACAGGGAGAGACGGAAATCATAGGTGGAATAGGTGCTACAGAATTGTGTGCTGAACACTCAGAAAGTTTGTCTGAGGAAACCTGGGAGCTTCAAAGCAGGTCAGCACTTGGGAAGTGCTGTGTATATGCATTGTGGAGTCACAAGGAGCCATCATGAGAAAGCTGAGCACACTCTTGTTCTACTTAGTCCCTGCCTGTTCTTTTCCCCTCAAACATTGCTCTATCTGCCTACCTGATATTTTTCCAAAGTGTTTGAAAAAGGCCTTAATTTTTTTTTATACTGCTTGTTCTGTGGCTGCAAAAGTATACATAGCCGCTTTCATGTGCAACTTGAATCCACATTCCCTGGCCAGAGTCACGCATAGCTGACTCAAAAGAGATTACCTTTTATTTTCTTTGGGACAAATCTAATATGTTATTGCAACAGACAAATAGTTTGGGTGGCCAGGTGAAGAGGGTGGGAAGACTGAATAAACGTGAGATTCACGTGGAGACTGAGCTTCAGAAAGGCAAACTGTGGACAGCAGAAAATCGGATGCCTTCCACGTCCACCATGGCCATTCCCTTCATCACAGTGCCTAGGACCCCGAATCACTGGCAGGCACTGCCAGGTAAAAGAGTGTCGTGAGTCAACTCCAGCGGAGGGAACTCTGGTTCTGTGTTATTGTCTCCCTACTAATCAGAGAAATAAGGCCATTTTCAAACCACTTGGCTCACTGCAAGAAACACAAAATGAGAGGGTCAGGCAGCCCTCCTTTCATGTTTGCTCTCTTCAAGGGGATCAGAGCTGAAGAACACAATGAAGGAAGGACAGTTTGGTAGAGACAGTGAAGACTACTCTTACCTGCAGAGCCAACCCAGAGGAGAAAAAATTAACAGTTTTCTTAGTTTTTCTGAAAGTGGAGGTTTTTTATTATTATCTACTATTTGGTTTACACACACATACATACACACACACATACACACACACATACACACACATGCACATATATACATACACACATACACACACATACACACACACACATACACATATACACATACACATACACACACATACACATATACACATATACACATATACACATACACACATACACATACACACATACACATATACACATACACACATATACACACATACACGCATACATACACACACATACACATATACATATACACACATACACATACATACAGATACACACATACACACATGTACACACATACACATGCATACATATATACCTGCACACACACATACACATATACACATATACACACATACACATACACACATACATACAGATATACACATATACACATGTACACACATACACATGCACACACATACATATGCACACATACACACATGCACACACACATATATACACACATACACACATATGCACATATACACATATACAAATATATACACATACATACATACACATGCATACACACATACACATATACACATACACACATACACATATACACACATATGCACATATACATACATATACACATGTACACACATACACACACACATTAGTTTTTAATGCATTTTTCTCATTATTACATGTTTGCCTGCCACCTGCCCCAAATCATGCATCTTCATTTGAAACCTCTTTCACTGAAAACTGAGATTACTAAGTATTAGGAACCCACAACTGCTCAAAATGCAACTAATCAGAGGCTGCAGAAGGTTCAGCCTGAAATGGGATATCTGTATCATAGCCTCTCCTACCAAGGCTTAGCGATAACTGTGGAATGGGGAGGTAGAGAGATTGTGGGTGCAGGAGCGGTGGACGGCTACAACGAGACCGTCTTTGGGACTCGGCAGAATGGCTGACTGTGAACTCACGGGGCAATAGCAGCATGCATAGGAAGTGTGCAAGCTCAGGCCCCACAAAATCTCAGCATGGGAAGAAGTAGGTAGAGGCCCCATCCTTAAATGAGGAATTAAAAATTGATAGATGCTGGGAAAAGGAGGGCCAGATTTATACAAGGCTATAACCCCTAGTATGTTGGCTATGGTGGGTGACCTCACACCCAAGAGGACATGGGCTGTACAGATTAAATGCAGTGGGTTGTGAAAAAAATGAGTCAGGTAGGTAGAGAAATAGAGGGGAATCTGGAAGAGTTGGGGGATGGAGGGAATATGATTAAAATGCATTGTATGACATTCTCAAAGAATTTTTAAAAGATTTACATTTACATACAGGAAAGAACAAAGAATAGAGCCTGGTATCTTAAATGCATTTTTAGGACATTTTCTATAATCATGCATGATGTTCACTACTCTACTTTCAGCTCTCCAATTATGAACCCAAAATAGTGAGTACTAATATGTGCAAAGAATAGATTTTCCATTTTTTCTAAAAACACAGAATGAAAACTGAATTTCTGTAGTTTTCTGCTACTATTTTAAAAATCTGAAATATTAAGAATCAAATACTAGAGCACAAACAAAACAAATTTTGGAGTGCTATATGCCTCAGTTGGGTTGTCAATTCATGGCCTTAGCTTTAAAACGAAAAGAAAAACAGGATTCAAATCTCCAAACTGGCAACTGCTCTTTGATTAACTGTGGAGCCTAAGCCCCCAGCAGTGTGTCCACTCAGGCTAACCCAACCCTTCAGTACTTCACTCTTACCTCACCCAGAGCAAGGGTGCCATTCCAAGGTCAAAGAGAAAATCGTTGTCGTCCCACTGTCTGTCAACAAACTTAGCTCTCCTGGAACTGCCCAACCTCAAAGGAGAGGTGGCCTCACTCGGAGTAATCACTCTGTCCCTCAGAGGCCTCGAACTACACCTTCTTCCTCAGTCGACCTTGCAGATCTATCCTGTGGGGTGCGACATTGTTCTTTGATCTTAAAACTCTTTCTTCCATCCACTGTTCATTGAAACTTTAATGTTCTTTCTGTTTTACGACCTTTAAAATTCTATTAACACAGACTTGCAGCACAAAAAGAAATAATTGCTTGCATTAGCTTATGCTGATTTCCTTGACTTTCAAAAACTATCACTTAATGTCACTTCTTTATTTGGTGTTTATTCATTCATAATATGTGTTAACTCCTACTCAAGAAGAATCTGTTCTAAATTTCAACTGAGGACCAAGCTCCTGGGTACAGCCAACCCGAGCCTGCCCTAGGTCCCAGATCAAACATTAGACATCACAGATATAGAACAAAACCTAAACAGGAGACATTCACGATGGCAAGAAAAGATTATCTATGAACACAATGAACACATTGTGCCTGTACATCAAGGTCAAATCTTTATTTTTATTTTCGTTTCTTGGTGCTGGAAATAAAACCCATCATCTTGCACATGCTAAGCGTTCTCTGTACAACAGTGTTATGCACTGAAGAGTATAAATCACACACATGAGGCTGGGGAGATGGCTCAATGGTTAAGAGCACTGTCAGTTCTTCCAGAGGTCCTGAGTTCAAGTCCCAGCAACCACACGGTGGCTCACAACCATCTATAATGAGATTTGGTGCCATCTTCTGGCATATAGGCATGCATGCAGGTAGAACACTGTATATAATAAATAAATAAATCTTTAATAAAAAAAATCCCATACACGAAGAAAGAATGATTTTTCTAAAAGTTTCAACACAATGACCCAAATATGATCCCAACCCTCACGGGTGAGTACGTGCTCCTAGGTGACAAATCTTTATTCAGTTTCTGACCACATCATAAATTGAGAATGTAGGTAGAGTCACAAATCAATTTATTAGATGTTGGCAAGCATTTTTAAAATGTGTTATATGGGAAAGGATGAGGAATGTTAGCATACACTACACGTATGAGAACATACCATGTCCCAACCCACTTCTGACGGCACAAGTTACTGGGTGTGCATGCATGCAGATCACTGGAGGGCATGTATATCTCAGTCTGGATTATGATGGAAACCGTGTCAGTCGTGTCTGTACCTATCAAGCTTCCTGAGAGAGACGTCTACACCCTCTCTCTGCATCCCTTCACTGCTGTCTCAGCTGTCTGCCCCTGATGATGTCACTGGTGGTCTTCTGCCTGTCAAATGTGATGCGCCTCTTTCAGACACTCTCCTCCTTGAATTCTCTGCGGTGCTGAGCACTGTGCAGACCCCCAGAAGCTTGCGTCATCTTTACTTCTCTGGCTTCACTGTCTAATGTATCTTCCTGCCTTTCTGGGGTTTCTCTATGTGTTTCTCTGTCCCCTGGTTCCCCCCTCCCCCTCATCTAACCTCAGAATACTATCATTTCTGGGGAACAGCCTCAGCTTTGAGATGTTATATGTACAAAGAGTTAACACCTCTGTCATGTGTCACCTCCAATCTGACCACCCTGGCCCTATCTAGTCTTCCAGGAAGAATATTACAATGAACTGGTTTCCTTTTCTGTACTCCACGTTGGAAGAGGTGGCGGCACAGTCCGTTCCTTCGATCAGACCATTCGCTGCCCCCTGACCTCTTCAGGGCTTTGCTCAAACAGTGTCTTCTTAATGAAGTTGTCCAGGCTAATTTAAATATGAAACTCCCCCTGCCAAAGATACCCTGCCTCCTTCCCACTGATATTTTTCTCTATACTTCTTTTCTAGACTCTTATACATTTATTTACTATCTGTCTCTTAGTGTGACATAAAATCCAGCAGTGCAGAGATTTTGGTCTGTTTTGTAGACTGCTGTACCCCAGCATCTAGAGTTAATGGGCTATAGAGAGAGGCCAATGGCATTTATTAAAAGAAAGAATGTTTATCATTAATCACGAATTCTTCTTCCTGTGGTTGTAGACCTGAGAGCCCACATGGTTGTGTCTGCACTCCATGTGCATCTGTCTGCATAACAGGCCTTTTAGAGAAATGTCCAGCCCTTGCTGTTGTCTGTGTGTGCCCTTCCCAAATTCATACAGTGAAACTTCACTAGCAACACGAAGAACTGTTGGGAAGAGACCAAACTTCGAGGATAAAACCTCCTGGCTCTGGGAAGTGACCTATGCTTGGAATTTAGTGTTTACTTGCCCTTTTGTTCAATAAATTCTCTGGTTTCCAAAGGAGGAGGAGGAGGAGGAGGGGAAGGGGAAGGGGAAGAAGAAGAAGAAGAAGAAGAAGAAGAAGAAGAAGAAGAAGAAGAAGAAGAAGAAGAAGAAGAAGAAGAAGAAGAAGAAGAAGAAGAAGAAGAAGAAGAAGAAGAAGAGTGCTCTTCATTTCATAGCTTCATAGCTTAGGGTGCTTAGCTACAGATGAGGCAAGGCTGATGAATAAGCCTACTGATCACTGATATTATTTCTCTGCTGTTTTTATTTTTTTATAGTTTGCAAGCTCTGCTATTACAAGGAAAATCAATAAATAAGCTTTCAAGGAAACTTACACCCAGGGAGAACAAAGAGCCTTTGCCTTGAAGTTATTCTTTTTCTTTCTAAGGGAGCAATATCCACCCCATGCCAGAGTTCACTGTCAACAGGAGCCCTGTGCTGAGACCCTCTACAGCAGGAACAGGATTCCTAAGTATTTGCAGAAGGATTTCTTTGTTGCTAGGATGATGTCTGTGAATTGCACAATTTTGGAAGTCAGGCTGGATTTTTTTTTAAAGGAACTAATGTAACCAAGAAAATAAATCATTGTCCTTGTGTCCAGGGACTACGAAAGAATTTAGAAAAAGGTACAAAAGGCCATCTTTGTGTGAATGTAAGTGAAACATAACCAGGTTAACTGGGACAGAGATTCCCATCTCTGTCTTCTCTGGAGCTCAGAGCTGACAAAGAAAGTGTGTCATTCAAGCGACCCACTCAAGGTCATTGGTCTCTTCTACAGTGATCTCAGTATCTAAAGGTGTTATCCCTAAAGCACAAGTGTGATTTGTGGATCAGGGCACAGTCCAGTAGGACGGTGAGGCATGGGAAGGGTCTGACACTCACCACTGTTTAGCATGTTTGGGCAATAGCCACTCACAAATATTAAACACAGGAAATGTGGCTAATGCAGTTAGAAAACAAAACTGCTAATTAAGTTTCATTTTAATTCCATTCAGATGTAAAGGATCCCATGCGCCTACAGCCTATCACATTAGATACCAAAGTCCTAGAGAATAGGGTGAAAATTTGTCAACATGGGATTTTCAGTCTTCTAATGACTTGATCGGGGGAGGGGGAGGGAAATGGGAGGCGGATGAGGGGGGGAGACAGAAATCCTTAATAAATAAATAAAGAAAGAAAGAAAGAAAGAAAGAAAGAAAGAAAGAAAAAAAAAAGGCATGGAGCATTGGGAACGCTCAACACATTTCCATCTTGGAAAAGCTACGTCATAAAGGCAGACAAAACAATAGACATATGTCCAAAACTATCAAGTAAATCATAGTAAGCAGCAATAAAAGTTAAGAGCAATGTAGAATATCACTTACTAGGTAGAGACAGGGCCTGACAAGGATTTAGCAGAAGGAGAAAGCCCTAGGAAGGAGGTACATAAGAGTATGATGCCAATATTATAATCATTCATGACTGACTAATAAAACACCCCAATTTTTGCAGACTTACAGCAGTGGCATTTGTACTGTTCATGAATCTGTATTTGGGACAGGGCCCAAGAAAGAATTTCTCTTATTCTCCTCGTCATTGTTACATGGGCATTCCCTAGACTAGGAGCTGGGTGACTTATTCACATGGCTGGCAGAAGACACTTGTTCTTTTGGATGATAACAGAAGAAACTGTCACTAACAGCTAACAAGCTGTTCTCCAAGGCTTGAGATGTCTTACAGAAAGATAATCGGGTTTTGAGTATGAGTGTCTCCAAAGAGTTAGAAATCAGGCCAAGCCCGTAGTCTTCCTGTGGTCTAACCTTGGAAGTCATGCACCATCACTTCTGTTGTATGAGATGTAAACCGCCTGGGTTTAAGGGAACAGAAAAGCATTTTCACCTAATAACAAAATGTGTCAAGGAAGTTCTGAAGCAGCACAAGTGACTGAACACAACATGATGCTCATTTCTGCAAAACAGCCTGTCACCACTATTGGGATCGTTTAAGCATCAAGGGAAAGGAAGAAACCTCAGCAAGCTCAGCTCCGTACAGAGTGTGGGTAGGAAGCATGACCGACCCTAGCAGCTTGATGATGCGGCCACTTCTTTTTCACATGCGCTCCCTCAGTTTCTGCTTCTGGGCTCTTACCTGCTTTTCCTTTACCATTGTTAAAAATAGCTATGTCGTTATCTTCCCCAAATTACAGAATAAAACCAGCTTGTAAGTTGGCACTCTGCCTGTTTTGATCTAAAGAAAGAGTCTTTGTGCCTTGTATAATAGATCCTGTGTGATAATGGGCAATTATTCTGGATAGTGGGTGTGTGTCCACCTCTTGTTAAATCCCTGCGTTCTGAGAATGAAATTCTGTAACTGGTCAGGTAGAAGTCCTGAGTGCATCCCAACAGCAAGCTATTCCATCACATTTATTCCATTTTGTTTTCTTCTATGTAGGAAGGACACTGATTGCATAATGAACCTCATTCTTTACTTGTCATTAGCCAACCAGTTGCGATATGATTGGTTCCTTCTTTATATTGAGGTCTTTAATCCACCTGGGCTTGAGTTTTGTGCGTCACTGGCACTGACACCAGGATTTATTCCTACTGCTTGTTCTGGCTTTTGGGGAACCTATTCTCTTTGGATGGATACCTTACTCAGCCTAGATACAGTAGGGAGGGCCTCGGACCTTCCCCAAAGCAATGTGCCTTACCCTCTCTGAGGATTGGATGAGGGGTTGGGGGTAAGTGGAGGAAATGAGAGGAGGGGAGGGAGTGGGAACTTGGATTGGTATGTATAATTTAAAGAGATAATTTTGTTTTCTTTTAAAAAATAAATAAAAAAGATAAACTTTTACTTTCTGAGACTCTTATTGCAGCTGTGAAAACAAAGTTTAGCATGCAAAGTTGAGGAGAGTGACAAAGAGAACATTTTGTGCTGGCTGAATTCACAGGTGCGTGCACACACGCAGGTATGTGTGTGTATATTCCTGTGTATGCGTGAGTGAGTGTGTGTGTGTGCGCGCGCGCGCAGCAATAACAACCTATAGCTGGCTCTCTGACTTATAGCAGAGTACAAACAGCATAACCTACATACACCCCTGCCGAGCTGTGCTCTTAAGTGGTTGGAAATTTGGGGAACTGTTACAACAAAAGAAAATTCAAACAAAGAAAAACAGCATAGAGATGGGAATCCCACATTAACGGCCATGCTGTTTTATGGTAGCATTATAAACCATAAGACAGACAGATATAAATGAACTAATAAATGCACTCTCTGATGGATCTGCCTGGCATTAAATAAATACAGCTGACCTTGGGGACCCTTATGATTACTAAAGTCTACATATGATCAAATCCCTTATAAAAATGGTGAGAATTTACATATAGCCTAAGCATATTCTTCCAAGTATTTAAAATAATATGTATGACTTCTTAGTTAAAATAATATAGTTGTTATACTATATTGCACAGAGAATTAGAAATGTCTGTCAGTTCAGTACACATGCAATTCATAGTATATGTTATATATCTCCAATTGATTGATGACATGGATTTAGAAACCTCAGCTACAGAAGGCTGATTGTAGTCAATTAGTGTTTGCTATTACTATTTTCCATAGTTTGTCAGTTTCACAGAGACTGTGGTGACTTCCAAACAAATTTTCCTAACCAAACTCCAAAACTAAGCAAGTTAGGTGTCTACCTGTTTCAACAATCCTAATAAATTTATAGAGAAAGACATGAATTCTTTCAATAGGAAGTAAATTCTGATAATGGGAACCAAATATTTATTGTCAATGAACTAAAAATCAATCTCCAAACCCTTTTATTTGTAAGATGTAGACTTATAATGGCTGGTACATGTCCAATCTTCATATCATAATTAGATCAAGAATCAAACTTCTTCCCTAGAAAATGTACAATAAAATCTTCATATGGTTAATTGCTGCTGTTAATGATATTTATAGCGTGTCAAAAACTAGGTCAAGAGTAATTTCACCTGCACTGGCTTTTCAAAAACAGTTGCTATGTTCAGTGCTAATTTCAACTGTAAACTTGAAAAGGACAACTGTGTGAGCCCTGGGAAAATTCTGTCACATGCCTTATGTGCAGAGGTTGTAGGAAACATGAGCGTATGAGCAGGAAGATGGGGTCATGTGGTGTCCTTCATGGCTTCTCAGTGTCGCAGCTCTTTCGGCGGTTATTTAACCACTCACACAACTTCAGCAAAATTCTGTAATAGTTTCCACACATTTCAAGTTCTGGCTTTCCTTCTGAGCCCCAGTTTTATCTTTCCATATATGTTGATTGTGTGTTTGTATGTTTTTCTTTATCTGTCCTCAGCAGGGATACAAATTTACAAGTATTGGTAAAATGTTCAGGTAAAATTGCAAATTAATAAGCCTAAGAATAACAAATTGAGTCTAAATTTCACAGCAGTGAATTCTGAGATTGGTTTGAAATTAATATTGGTTATTTATGTGTTTATTCATTTGTGACGGAGGCACGAGCGTGTGTGTGTGTGTGTGTGTGTGTGTAAGCCAGAGAACAACATATGGTGCCATCTCTCAGGCACTGCGTCTATTTGGTGCTGCTAAGACACAGGGTCTCTCACTGGCCTGGAGCTCACTAAGTATCTGGCCTGTCTCTGCCTCCCTCAGCTAAGATTACGAGGATGCACCACTGCGCTCAGATTTCTCTACATGGGTCTCAATCTTGAGTTCAGTTCTTCACACTTCCAAAAGCAGTACTTTGCTAACTGAGCTATGCCCCAAGACCACTGGCTAATTTATATTAAGAGCTTCTTATATGCTAGCAAGTATTATAAATGAATATTAATAGTCTTACTTTAAAAACTCAATTACCGAATTATTTTTCTTTCCCACATTGGTAGGAAAAATCAGAGTGAAACACACAGGGCCAAATAGGTTCCCTTCAGTTCATCAGCAGTGTCTTAATAAATGGGGGCTGGACATGACGGCACACATTAGAATTCCAATATTAAGGAGATAAACTCAGGAGTGTAACATGAAGGGTCCTGTTTGTTTGTTGTGGTTTTTGTCCCACCTGGTATCCCACAACTGTTTAGCCCCAAAGAAAGTCACACATAGGTCTCCATAAATTATAAGCTGATTGGCCCATTAGCTCTAGCCTCTCATTGGCTAACTCTCACATCTTGATCAACCCATTTTTCTGATCTATGGTATCCATGTGGCTCAGTACCTTTTTTCAGTGGGGCAGCTCACATCCTGCTGCTTTGGTGGTCTGGGCAGGAGTGAGAGGAATCAGCTTCCTCCTTCCCACAATTCACCTGTTCTCATTACATCATTTCTACTTCCTATCTGGTTTTCCCGCCTATATTTCCTGCCTGGCCAATCAGCATTTATTTATAACATGATTGACAGAATACAGACAATTCTCCCGCACCAAGGAGGACTATGGTTTCTAAGCCTGTGTGGGTTACAAAGTGAGAAACTATCTCAAAATACACAAATAAGCAAACTTCCCATCTGGGATTTGAACCTAGCATATCTGGTTACCAAAATATGCCTTTTCTTGTTCTGCTACATCTAAAATGAAGAAATGAGGGAAGGGGAGGAAAAGGTCAAATTCTGTGTGGATAGAACTGTAAAAACAAAGCCACCAGGGTCAAAACAAGGACATCTTTTGCAAGTGGGGTCAGTTGGTTTGCATGAGCCTCAAGGCAACATCTAGGCAAATAATTGGTTAGAAATAAAGTAGAGAACATTTGGGATGTGGCCTGATGAGGTATTTGGATTCACAGAGCGTCCTACAGAGAAGCTGATCCTTTCAGTATTTTGTCTTAGTCCAATTACATGAACAGTCAAATGAATTGGTTGAGAAGAGACACATAATGATTAAGGAAGGGAAAGCAAAACCTGAATGAGACAGCATCTGACTCAGGATGGCCATTATCAAAAAGACAGAAATTAACAAATGTGGGCAAGGACGTGGAGAGAAAGGAGTGCATACACTATTGGTGAAGTTGTAAATTAGAACGGCCATTATGAGAAACAGAGGGGCAATGCTTCGGGAAACTAGAAATAGATCCTCCGTATGACCCAGCAATTCCATCACTGGGCCCGCAGCCAAAGGAAATGAAATGGTTACATCAAGAATATTCTTGCAGTTGCCTGTTCATTCCAGCCCTGTGTACAACGGGCAAAATACAGACTCAACCCAGATGGTGTTTCATGAATAGGGACAATGGCATATTTCCACCATAAAAATAACAAAATCCTATCATTTGAAGCAACGTGCATGAAATTGGGGGGCATTATTCCATGTGAAATAAGCCAGACACAGAAAAACAAATGTCACATGTCCTCTGGGGAAACTGGAGACTTGGAAAGGCAGGGTTAAGAGAAATAGAACAGAGTCCAAATAAAGACTCTGGAAAGCAGCCATAGTGTCAGAGCTCCTGTTCTTGATTGTCACAGTAGGGTAACCAATGGATAAACTAGATAGGATACATTTCACAATAGCCAGGAGGGCTGGAATTCCCACACATAAAAATGATAAATGAAGGAATCACTTTTATTAGACTATAATATACTACATGTATACACTAAATTGCCATACATACTATACAAAGATGTACTCATGTCTCAATAAAATGTTGTGATTAAAAAGGAGAAATATATACATGCATTTGACACAAGACTAGCTTACTGTGAAGCCAGGTTGAAAGTGGCAGTCTCTATATCCCACATACATCACACACAGACAGATCCCCCATCAGATCTCAGCGTTGACCTCTTTTTCTTAAGGATAGGCAGGGGAATCACAGGCTGGGCCATTACAGATCCAGCAAGCTGCACACTTCCACCCCAGGTTCAAGGCTGGCTAACAATGTGCCTCTCACGTGTGCACAGCACTTGCCCCCTGTATCTACTCCTGGTGAGGACATTATCTGGGTCAAGTAATTGCAGCATGATTTTATCACCTGTGAATATAATTAAAACTAACAGCCACAGTGTTGGGGAAAATCTCGGCTTTTACTACTGCTTCTAAAATAGATAAGCAAACTCGAATAACCTCAGTGTTCCTCTTACAAGTTAAACTAGAGTTTCACAAATGAACAACTTCAGTATGAAGGAATTCTTTCTCCAGCCCGTGTACTAAGTCATTTAGCCCATCTCACTGTTACCAGCTAGAATATCACATTTTGAATTTTTTTTTAAAAAAGAGGCAATTTTACATTAGTATAGTCATAGCTAGAATTTTCTGCAGGAAAGGGATTCTCTTTATATTCCCTTGACAGCTTTTGTTTAAATGTTTTTAAACGCAACTTATGTCAAAAATTTCCTGAAGAAGTGAAATGGAAAGAAGTCTAGATATTTTACTGTTTATAAATCTGCTTGATTCTTGGTTGAGAGACAGGCATCTATGGCACCGGAAATCTGAGAGTCTAGCCTGAGTCCTGCTGATTGAAGCTAATCTGAGCAGATACTATCTGCATCACTAAATAAATCCCACCCAAGAACACCAACAAAATGTGGTTTCTTATTATCATCTATAAATGAAACTTTAATATATTTTTATCTACCTTGTTAAGGCCTAAATTATAGACTGTAATTCGCAGACCATATAATTTTCCCTCATTCCATGTTATTTTGTCAATTGGTGAGAAAGCGTCCATAATTCTGTGCGCTGTCTTTCTAAATGTTCTGAGTTCTGTGCAATAACAGAGCACAGATTCTGAACATTTTAGACATTAGCAAATGAACGGGACACAGATGTGGGTGTTGAAAAATTAATGCCGTACTGTCTTCTGATGTTTGATAGCTGTAAAATACACATCTAAAAAAAAACAATCAAAATAAAAAGCCAAAGAGCCAATGCTTATACGCTAATGTAACACCCAGAGCATGTGTGCAGAAGTGGAGCTCTAACATCAGACACATCTGCTGAAAAGATACTCAGACCTCACAAGTCCATGGAAATGAGGAACAGCTGGGGGAAGATTACAGTAAGTACGAGCAGAAATGAGTTTAAAACAATCTCATAAGACTTTACATGTTCATGATTCTACTCTGTGCAGTTTGGAGTAGGGCTTAAACCTTTGAGACAAGAGTTGTCTTCACACATGATGTTCTGTTTCATATTGTTACAAAGGTCACAGGAACCCTCAGAGGTTGTTGCTGACACCTAGTGGCATTATCTTAAAAATCTTAATGCATTTAGCAAGAGACTACTCTGGCCATCCAGAGAATATTTAGAACATATATAAACATGGTACACAACTAAGCACATATACATGGGAAAGGCCCACATGACAAATTATTAATTTCAGCCCAAGTGTTTAATTTTCAATTGATTCTCCTTCATGATTATTCCCTCTGCTGACCCTTAAAGAAACCACTTCCCTCAGTCCTTCTCTGGGTGATGATGATGGGAACCCCAACTCATCAAGTTCTCCTTTAGATTCTCAAACAGCCCTACCACACCCCAGGCTTCACATCCAGCATTCGGGTACCATAGAGCAGGGAGTATTTCCTCTCATGCTGCATATCCACAAATTGGCACACTCAAAATGGCCATGAAACTCATCCCTGTGATTTCACAAGTATCAGTGATCTAAAACCTCTGAAATCAGCGCTGGGGCTGTCCTTACGGGTCTCTAGCCATCCGCCTGATGGTGATCTAGAGCTCACAGAAGAAGTTGGAATGCTTGTGAAAAAATAAATATCCTGACAGATAATTCTGTGTGTGTACATGCATGCGTGCCTGCGTGCGTGCATGTATATGTGTGTGTTAGAGAGAGAGAATGTTCTTCATTCAGATGTGGGCAAATAGGTGTAAAACAGGAAGTACTCTCTATTTCTAGATGCATGTCCCTACTTCAGCTAGGGCATTTGTGAGCACAGCAGGTAGAAATTAAATTGATATATTCATAAATAAATATAATTTATTTTTTAATTGATTTTTGGGTAAGATATGAAATAGCAACAGGTCTCAAAAGACACCAATTTTTCCTTGGGCCAAAGTGACTTTGCTGAGTAACTCAGGTTGAATTTTTCATCAATGACACGTGCAAGGCGGCCCACAGCCAGTGGGGAATGGGACTACGTCATTTCCCTATGGCCTAAAAGTGGGCTCTACTCATGGCTTCATAAATCACTGGGTTTCCACTGTGATTTTACTATCAGGGAAAAGAAGTGATAAAAATAGAGTATCCTCTCAAGGTAAGCCTGATTAGCACTGAGCAAAGCTAAGTCTTAGATCTCATGCTATAAAGGAAACGTTCAGCCTTTAAATATTCCTTCAGTGAAAATCGTGGAGACTTAAAGAGCATGCATATTCATTCAAAGAGAGTCTATACTTACAGGTTGGAGTGAAGGTAAATAGCAGGTAGGCATATATTCAAAATGATATTGAGAGAAAGAAAAGCCCCATTACATATGCCTTTATATAAAATGGTACAGATGTATACATGGGAACAGAAGGACATATGCAAGCTAGTGGGAGTCAAAGAGACTGTGAGAGAACCTTTGTCTAAGCAGTGATACGTGATTGCAATGTGAGAGAGGCAGACAAACAGGGAAACACACACACACACAGAGAGAGAGAGAGAGAGAGAGAGAGAGAGAGAGAGAGAGAGAGAGAATAAGATAAAGATCTCAGAAGGGTGTGTGTGTGTGTGTGTGTACATGAGTGTGCTACTATGCATGCAAATAAGCTTGTGTGTGAAGGCTAGAGCACAGTGGACACCCCCCCATGATTCTCCAGTTTATTGGGCTTTTTGAGACAGGGTCTCACATTGAGCCAGGTGTTTTCCTGTTCAGCACCCCGGACTAGGTTGCAAGCACAAGGCACCTTCCTGTCCACCGCTTCCTACCAGAGGAACTGAAGAAAGAGATAAGCCCCCTGATAGGTTGCCCATGCCCAACTAATCAGCCCTTTACCTCATGTGCATGTGAAGAATGCTCTTGTGACTCAATAGGCTATATATTAGCCAGCACCTCTCTTTATATGCAATACAAACTTACAGAGGAAGTCATGATTTTGAGAAGAAATATGGAGGGACATGTGAGGAGTTGGAGGACAGAAAGGACAAATCTGATTAAAATACAAATATACTATACACATTGTATGAACTTATCAAAAATGCATACATAAACAGTAAAAATGAGAGTGGGGAGAATAATTTTGAACCTGTTCTTGGTGGAGTTGTCAAGTGACTTATCTTCTGACTTACAGTGGATACTGAGAGCACACCTCACCCTGACACTGTATGTGTTATCACATATATTACACATCAATGTACTCTATAGTAACTTTATGTTATGTAATATATATATGTAATATATACATGTCTAATATACATACATGTAATACACACAAGATGTACGGAAAATATCATTTTGACTTGAATAATTACATCTACTTTTGGATTAAAAATTACAAATATTATGGACTGAACCAGCAACCCCAGACAGTGAATTCATGAGAGCAGGAGCAAATCCAGACCAGGGTCATTTGTGGAAGCAGGACTAGGCCAGCGACCTAGGCCAGAGCAGGCCTGAGGCAGTGAGCTCCACAGGAGTGAGCCTGAACCAGCTACCTAGGTCAGAGTGGGCCTGAGAAAGTACGTTCCATGGGAGTGGGAGTGGATCCAGTCCAGGATCATTTCCAGACCAGGACTGAGCCAGCAACCTGGGCCAGAGCAGACCTGAGACAGCAAACCCCACAGAAACAGGTACAGAGGAGCAAACGCTGAATGAGTGAGCCAGAACTAGAGACCACTGCAGGTGCAGGAATGGCCATGAATCTGGGACCCTCAAGGGAGTAGACCTAAGCCAAGACCCCCGTGGATCTGTCTGGGTGTGAGTCTAGGACCTCTGAGGAAATAGGCCTGAGCCAAGGCCTATGTGAATCTGGGCAAAAATCTGGGACCTCTGAGGGAGTAGACCTCCAGGACCTCTGTGGGTCTGGGTGTTGGTCTCGGATGTCAAAGGGAATAGGCAGGAATCAGAAACTCTGCAGGTCTGAACATGAATCAGGGACCTCTTAGGGAGTAAGAATGAGCCAAGTCCTCTGCAGGTCTGGATACACCCAAGCCTAGGAACTCTGAGGGAGAAGACTGGAGCCAGAGTCCTTTACAGGACCAACCCCAAGCCAGGGACCTCTGCAGGAACGAATCCAGACCAGGTTCATTTATAGAAACAGGTCTGAGCAAACAACCTAGGACAGAGCAGGCCTGAGACAGAAAACTCTAAGGGAGTGGAGCAAATCCCAGGAGTGCTGAGCGACCTCCAGAAACACAGAGTGACCAATGGGGTAACTAGAACCGTGATACTGACTGTACCACGAGAAGCAACCATCTAAGCCTTGGATCCATTGGCACCTAGAAGATGAATCAACAGAATCACAGACAGCCCTGACCACACTTATTAGAGGAAAGGATGAGTAGAAAAGGTAATATGCAGCACCACAAAGAACAACACAATACCACAGTAAAACGTAAAGACCCTATAAAAGCAAGACCTGAACAACCAAATGTAGATGAAGCAGAAGAAAATGACCTAAGAATAACTTCAGGAGAATGTTTGAAACCCTTAAAGTGGAAATGAGAAATTCCCTCAAATTAATGGAGGAAAAGACAAACAAAAAATTGGAAGACATCAACAAATCCCTTAAAGAAAACCAAGAAAAAGCAATCAAACATATGAAAGAGACTATTCAAGACTTGAAAACTGAAATAGAAACAATAAAGAAAACACAAGCTGAGGGAATTATAGAAGCAGAAATCATGACAAAATGATCAGGAACCACAAGCACAAACATAAACAGCAGAATACAAGAGATAGAAGAGAGAATCTCGAGCACTGAAGATACAATAGAGGAAATAGACTCATCAGTCAAAGAAAACATTAAATCTCACAAAAACTTAACCCAAAATAACCAGGAAATATGGAACACCATGAAAAGGCCAACCTTAAAAATAATAGGTATAGAAGAAGTTCAACTCAAAAGCACAGAAAATATATTTAACAAAATCATAGAAGAAAACTTTTGCAACCTAAGGAAATATGTACCTATAAAGATACAAGAAGCTTACAGAACACCAAATAGACTGGATCCAAATAAATAGTCCTCCCGCCAGATAATAATCAAAACACTAAACATACAGAGTAAAGAAAGAATATTAAAAGCTACAAAGGAAAAAAAGGGCACGTAACATATAAAGGCAGACCTACGAAATCACACCTGAGTTTTCATTGGAGACAATGAAAGCCAGAAGGTCATGAAGTGTTATGTAGACATTAAGAGACCATGGATGCCAGCACAGACTACTATACCCAGCAAAACTTTCAATCACCATAGAAGGACAAAATAAGATATTCCATGACAAAACCAGATTTAACCAATACCTAGCCACAAACCCAGCCCTACACAAAATACTAGAAGGAAAACTTCAACCCAAGGAAGTTGGCTACATCAACAAAAACACAGAAAATTGATAGTCTCATAGCAGCAAATCCCAAAGAAAGGAGGAAAACACACAAATTAACATCACCAACAATGAAAAATAAATTAACAGGAGATAGCAATCACTGGTCATTAATATCACTTAATATAAATGGACTCAACTCACCTATAAAAAGGCACAGGCTAACAGACTGGATACGAAAACAGAATCCATTCTTCTTCTGCATACAAGAAACACACCTCAACCTCAAAGACAGACATCCTCTCAGAATAAAGGGTTGGGAAAAAATATTCCAATCAAATGGACCTAAGAAACAAGCTGGTGTAGCTATCCTAATATCAAACAAAATAGAATTCAAACTAAAATCAATCAAAAGAGACAAGAAGGACATTTCATATTAGTCACAGGAAAAATCCATCAAGAGGAAATCTCAATACTGAACATCTGTGACCCAAATACAAGGGCACCCTCATATATAAAAGAAACACTTCTAAAGCTTAAATCATACGTTAAACCCCACACAGTAACAGTGAGAGATTTCAACCTCCCACTCTCACCACTGGACAGGTCAGTCATACAAAAAATGAACAGAGAAATAAGGGAACTAACAGATGTTATGGCTCAAATGGACTTAGCAGACATCTATAGAATATTCCATCCAAACAGAAAAAATATACCTTCATCTCAGTATATCATGGAACCTTTTCAAAAATTGACCACATACTTGGTAACAAAACAAACCTCAACAAATACAAAACAATTGGAATAACCCAAAGTATCTTACCAGATCATCACCAAACCCACATCAGACAGAGGTCTGATCTCCAAAATATGCAATGAATTCAAGAAATTGGTCATTGAAAGAACAAATAATCTAATAAAAAAATGGAGTACAGACCTAAATAGAGAACTCTCAACAGAGGAATCTAAAATGACTGAAAGACACTCAAGAAAATGTTCAACATCCTTAATCATCAGAGAAATGCAAATCAAAGCAACTCTGAGATTTCATCCTACTTCTGTAAGAATGGCCAATATCAAAAATACTGATGACAACTTAATGCTGGAGAGGTTGTGGGGAAAAGGGAACACGCCTGCATTGCTGTTGGGAGTGCAAGCTGGTACAGCCCCATTGGATGTCAGTGTGGTGATTTCTCAGAAAATAGGAAACAAACTTCCTCAAGACCCAGTAATACCACTTTTGGGTATATATCCAAAGGATACTCAATCGTGCCACAAGGACATGTGCTCAACTATGTTCATAGCACCTTTGTTTGCCATATCCAAAACCTGGAAACAACCTAAATTCCTTTTGACCAAAGAATGGATAAGGAAAATATGGTACATTTACTCAATGGAGTACTACACAGCAGAAAAAATAATGACATCTTGAATTTTGCAGGCAAATGGATGAAGCTAGAAAACATCATTTTGAGTGAGAAAGATAATTATCACATTTACTCACACATAAGTGATTTTTAAACATAAAGCAAAGAAAACCAGCCCATAAATCACAATCCCAGAGAACTTAGACAATGAGGCCCCTAAGAGAGACATGCAAAGATCTAATCTACGTGAGAAGTAGAAAGTAGAAAAAGACAAGATCCCCTGGGTAAATTGGGAGCATGGGGACCTTGGGAGAGGGTTGAAGGGGAGGGGAGAGGCAGGGAGGGGAGCAGAGAAAAATGTAGAGCTCAATAAAAATCAATAAAAATAGAAACTTAACAAAAAAGAATATTATAACTACATGTCAGAAATGAAATAGTGCAATGGTACATGCAAATTTAAGCATCCTTTATAATACACTCGTAGTGTTTCCTTCTAGTCCGACAGATTGCACTCAGAGCCCACTGGCAGTTAATCCTAAACAAAACCCGAGCGTGTCAGTCATCACGTGGGACTACCTCCATTACACAGTACTCACACTTACATGCACATTTCCCAGGTGAGCCAACAGGGGCAGAGCATCTACACATGACTGCTCATTGTCTCAAGAGGAATACTGTCAACCAGGAGGTGGTGGCACACGATTTAATCCCAGCACCCAGGAAGCAGAGGCAAGTGGATTTCTGTGAGCTTGAGACTAGCCTGATCTACAAAATGAGCTCCAAGGAAAAAAAGAAAGAAAGAAAAAAGGGAAAGAAGAATACTGTAAAAGGCTCCAAAGGACTCCAAGAAATCGGGTATTAGCTCATTTCTCCATATCAGTTCTCCCATCCTATGCCACTCTGCCCCTGCCTCTCACCCTGACACCATTGAAATATATCCAGGACCATGATTTCCTTGGGGAAATTTTTTTGCCCACTAAAACCTTAGACTTTGTTACTCTACGAAGCACCTTGGTCTGACAAAAGGAAAGAAGCAAGTCCCATTGCTCTGATCTTACCATGCGGATAGGACCTCCCTCCCTAACCCTAACTCTTCCTCTACTACATTCACTTCAAAGTTTCTCCACATGATCCATCAATCAGATAAACAGCTAACAAATTGAATATATTACTATGTATGGACCTCTGAGAAGCAGCAGAAGGAAGAAATCACATAAATATATCTGGACAGGCTTCTTTTCCTCATTCTGTGTTTTCATACCTGTAACCCATGGATCCAGCACCCTCCTTCCTGGTTCCCTCAACCAGCATGCTTCCCCTGCCCACCCTACCACCTTCGACTGGCTCCCCTTAGACAGGTGCTTGTCTATCATCCCCCCAAGACTTCATCACTGATCAGCATCACTCTGTTCAACTTCAGCATCTTCTGCATATTATCTAGGTGTACGTGGTTCTTATGTTCCTCTCTGGGGACTCATAGGCAACGACTGGAAGCAAAATGCAGCCATCAAATGATTTAATTAAGGATTTGAAAATGTTGTTTCATTCTCTATCCCCCAGTCCCTCTGATCCTCTCTCCCCTTCCCTCTCTCTTCCCCTCACTACTTCATAACTCTTTTATAATCCCACTGAGTTGACCTAGTGCAGGAACCGCGCGCATGACTATGGAACCATGCACTGGAGTCCGGGCAGCTTATCAAGGGGCACAGTCCTGAAGAAAACTGGCGCGCACCCAGTTCAAGCGGTCTGCAACTGCCACTCGCTCCTCAGCTAGGGGTGTGACCTCAGGAGCCCGTTCCTCCTCCATGCTGGAAGGTTTTCCTTGGATTGATCCTGCCCAGGGGTTTTGGTGGGTGAGCACAGATACTGCGAGTTTGTGTGCGCCACACCAGGCCATGCTCAGAAGACAGGCTTTCACAGCATCCTCTACCTTTATCTCTCTCCACCCACTCTTCTCTGCGGATTCCTGAGCCTTGGGATTCATCCCAAGGCACAAATTTTAAGTTTTGAAAACATATTAATGTCAATAGAAGACTATGGCTCAAACATCTCCTTTATGAAATCGAAGTTTTCTTGGGGGGAGGGGTTTGGCTCTCCCTTTCAGAATCAGAAAAGGCCAAAAATAAGAAAAAATACCTTCATCTATAATGCAATTTAATAATTTAATTTTGGCCAAACTTCAGAAACAGTTTTTCTATTGATGTCCATTAAATTTAAAATTCTATCTTAATTTCAGTTCTCTTTTGGGTTTGGTATATTCAACAACTAATCAAATATAAAAGTCAATTAGTTACGATTGGTATGCAATTATATACACACCTCAGAATGGCTCTATCAGAGTATAACATTCAACAGATACAACTAAATCTGTTCACAATACTAACGCATCTGAAATTTTTCTGCAAAAGCTTTATCTGTAGCACACATACATTTCATATGCCTTCATCTATATTAACTTTGTTTTCATGTATATGCCATTAGAATATTTGCATGAGTTTTCATACTCTTAGGACAACATATGTAAATAAATCACACGACGATTTGAAAATTTAGCAGCTAAATATGCAATCTGTTAAGCATAATCAACCATGCTATTCAACACTGCGTGATGTAATTCGGTCTTTCCAGAGAAAATACGTGCTTTGTATAAGAGTATCTTCACAGAACTTGATGTTTTCCAGAAATCTGTATTGACATGTTTTTGCACCTTCAAAGGGTATCATGCAAAGCCTTCTGACTAATGCATAACAAAAGATAAGGTCCCCTCACTGCATCCTGGCAGAAACCTCACTTCTCCCTCTGCCTGCCATTTGGAAACGTGATTTACCAATTTTAGTTATTTTCAGAAAAGAAAATTCAAGTTCCTTGAGATTTTGTTCATATAAATGAAAGACAATATCAGAAATTAATGGTTTTCTACAGTTTTTTTAAGCCATCCTGTATTTTAATTTCTATTCCACTTTATGAATATGATGATCATCACAGCTTCTTCTTTCAACTCTTCAAATAAATAAAGGACTGTTTGGTGACACACACAATGTTTTAACTCAGTCATCAAAGAAAACCAACAGTTCCATGTGCCTAACACACTGTAAAAATATTAATTCTAAGTAAGAATCACTACCTTGGTCTGAACTCTCATGAAACACAGCAGTTCTCTTGCCAGGTGGCACCATTTCTTTGGGTTCTGTGGGCAAAGAGAAAGAAGATTAATAAAAACAACCTTTCTTTTTACTCTTTAAATGCTTCTTAAAGAAGATTCATTAGTAATAAAGGTCACAGAAGAAAATCATTTAACACGATTCTCAGCTTCATTCGGCAGCTGCCTCAGGAGTCACTTGCCTTAAATGCCAAGTAATTCCCCAAAGGTCCTTTCTCCCTGCAGCAGAGAACACAAGTGACTGTGGCAGATCCGCACCTGGTTTTCTTTGATTCTCTTCTTTTCTCACTCAGAAATATGATTTGCACTTGGCAAGGAAAAGCATTAGTTTCCCCAATTTCAAAAGGTGAGCTATAAGCCATGTTGGGACCCAACAGTTACGGGAGCACAAAAGACTGAAATGGAATTTGCAATTGTTCAAACTTACTTCCCTCCCTCTCTCTGTGAGGATGGACTGCAAAATATTCATAAGAGTCTGCATCTTCCCACAGAAATCAAAAGATGGGGAGTTGTAGGAGGACTGGAAATAATTGCAGGTTCTCAAGCTCTCCGATGCTGTGAACGGGGAGAAAAACACTCTCTGGGAGTCAGAAGTTATGGAAATATATCTTGTTCCCTCCCTGAGCATACAATAATCTCAAGGAGTGTCCCATAAAAGATTCTACTGCATCATTATCTGCACGTTCAGATTGGAGGGTGAGAAATTCAGGTCTGAGCAATAGCTTTTGCAGAAAGGGTTGTCCCGTAAGGAGGTGAGAATTTTAAATTCACCTCTAAGAACGTTACTTGACTGGAGGAATGTTAACAGTTATAAGCGGCATTAAATAATCAACTGTGTCAGCCATTATCAGAAATAATCATTTAGCTGCAATCACCACACTTCCCAGCTGTGAGAACTTGAGCAAGTAAATTTAACTCCGCGTGTGTTCCCTCTTCCTCTATAATATAGGACTGATTATGCCCCCTACTTCAAAGAGTTAGCATGATGATTAAGTGAGAGAAATAAATCTAAAGGACAGAAGACAGTGTCAGCTAATGCAATTATCAGTGTAGTTATTAGAATTAATAACAACTTTCTGCTTTGGAAAAATCTGATGGCTCCATTGAGAATCAACATCCTAGAGAGAGGCTTGGTAGAAAGACTAAACCATAGCACGCGGGAAATGACCTCATTTCCTTGTTGATTAATCAAACTCTGTAATAGGCAGAAAGAAAGAAAGAAAGGAAGAAAGAAAGAAAGAAAGAAAGAAAGCGAGAGAGAGAGAAAGAAAAGAAAGAAAGAAAGAAAGAAAGAAAGAAAGAAAGAAAGAAAGAAAGAAAGAAAGAAAGAAAGAAAGAAAAAAGAAAAAAAACACCACTCAGTTTAGATCTTTGACAGATCCATGACAAAGACTGAATCATGTTTCAGGAAGATCATCTCTAAGTACCAGTGCCATTGTGAAGGCTGTCATCTTGAGTTTGCTCAAGACTACAGACTGAAGAAGCCTTCCAATACACTGTGATAGGCTTCAGAGTTCTCCTCTGGAGAAGCATTGATTCCATTCCAGAAACACCTGCAGAAAACCAGGCTCTCATACACTTAAGAGAAATGGTAATGAAGGAAAAATCAACTGAGCAAAGGTGTGCTCTAACGAGGGAAACACAGACCCAAGCAATTATGCCAAGAAATAGGTCTGCTTGTCTTCATTACACAATAGAATGTGTTGAAGCTGCAGAATACATGGAAAAGAAATCTGTAGGGAAGTGAAGATGATGACGGGGAGAAAACTAGTTTAAGGCCATCGAAAACACAATCTATATGCAGACAAAACAGACAAGCCATTTCCTCTATGAAAACTGCACAGGATGGGATGCCCTTGAAAGACTGAGTCACCATTTGGACATTGAATATCCTTCTCTAAGAAGCCCATGTGTGGAACTCTTGATTCCCAGGGAGGTGTTAAGGGGACATGATGGAACCTGTAGAGAGTGGAATCTAGTGGAAATTCCTTAGATTGTGGGGAGTATCGCCCCAAAGACTGGGGACTCTTGCCCATTCTCCTGACTCATGAGGCAAGGAATGGGCTTAACCACTTACTACAACCATGATATGCTGATCTTTTCAGATCCTGAGGGTGGGTGACACTTCCTGGATGGTGCAATAAGATAAACTCTTTATAAAATAACTCTCCCAGTGTGTTTTGTTAGAGTAACAAGAGGCAGGCAGATTCAAACTTTCAAGGGAGACAGAAAACTGTATATGAAGAAGTAGAGTATAAGAAAATGAAGGCAGCTCTGCCATGACAGTACCTGCTGTACTGTGCACATTCTCAACTTCCCTTAACAAGCTTCCAGACTCTCTAGAGAAGAAGCAACACTGAGATGCAAATGAGCAAAATGTAAGTATTTTCAGTAATGCCTCCATTTTGAAATACTTCTAAGGATAAATTTGAAAAAGACTGTTTTAGTGCCAAGGAGATAACTCAGTGCATAGACACAACACAAAAGTTATTTACCATGCATGCTGGATAACCTGGGTTCAGATCCCAGAACCCACATGAAAAGTCAGATTCCTAGTCCCCACATTTACAATGCAAGTGTGCCTGTGCAAAATGGAGCAAAATGGAAGGCAGAGGAGGAAGTTCCAGAAGCCTGCTGATCAGCTATCCAGCTTGTACAGCAGGGAAGGAACCCAGATCCAAAGTATTAGACATGGTAAGAAGTCTGAGGCCAACACCAAAAAGTTGCTCTCTGATCTCTAACTAGCATGACCTTCACCCGCAGACACACACACATAAGCAGAGAGGGATAATTTTACAATAAGAAGCATATCTTGTATATTTTGAAAGTAGAAAATGTATTAGCAGAAATAAAACTAGAAAACTTTGGACTTCTGTCTCTGGAAGAGGCCGAGCATAAATCTCTTCTCTGAAACAACGGGGTCGGCTTTAGGAAACTACTGAAGGATTTCCGTGGATGAGATCAGGCCTCGCCTAGACTAGCACCCAGAGATTTTCATCAGCTTCCTTTAACTCACAGCAAGCGTTCTTAACTGAGAAAGGAGAACTCAGCTGTGTATGAAAACGTGGTTTAAAGTTTTTCTCTCTATAGAACTAGAATCCACAGCTAATCCGCCCATCTGCTGAAACCGACAGTCTGGGAAGGAGGCGCTGCCATTTCCTTCCTTCCTTCCTTCCTTCCTTCCTTCCTTCCTTCCTTCCTTCCTTCCTTCCTTCCTTCCCTCCCTCCCTCCCTCCCTCCCTCCCTCCCTCCCTCCCTCCTTTCTTCCTTCCTTCCATCCTTCCTTCCTTCCCTCTCTCCCTCCCTCCCTCCCTCCCTCCCTCCCTCCCTCCCTCCCTCCTTCCTTCCTTCCCAAATGGCTAACTTTGTATCCCCATGTCCATGGAACAAGGGATTGAATAAAATGAGGAAATCGAGAATGAGGAGAGAAATGGAGAGTTTCCTTTCTGGCCACTGAGCCAAGAGGACTCGGGATCTGGGTCTGGCAAGCATTTAAAGCCGAGTGTCAACGACAGGAGCCTTTCCTCGGGTTCCTGAGTCAGTCATCTCAGCCATCCTCCAACCTTAGGCACGAACCGCAGCAACCACAGCCCGAGCGCTGCCATTAACTTTTTTATCTACTGAGACTAGTTCAGCTGCTGGGCAGACCTTAAGGAGGGACCTACATCAGTCAAAAGTGAGTTGGCTACACATCTTCCCAGGAAAACTCAACTGATCCCAAGAGGCAGCAGCTAAGCGCCGCCCAGCCGCCTCTGCCGGGCAATACCACAATGGGCTCACTAGCTGTCTCTTTGCCTTTTCTTTATCAGAAACCAAGACACTGCTTCTGCTCTCTCCCCTGGACTTCAAGAGACCTGACTAAGCAGCACCAACCGGGAAACACCCCTCCCTCCGCACACAGAAATTTCTAGCGTGTTCTCAGCTCATCTCAAATAAATCTTCCCGTACTCTTCAGACCTCAGAAGCCTTTTATTTTAGACATGTAGGTCTTATCTGATTCCCTTCTTGGTAATGGGAAATTTTCTCTAGAGTGACCTAGCTTAAAAATCATGTGACTATCTGATAGCCACTGTGGTAAGGGTTCGAGTTTTAGCTATTTTCTATCTTGTAGTATTAGTTTTTCACAATTCCAGCTTACCTACAGGAAAGTATCTGAAAACTGTATGTCTATCGGATACTGTATTTTATTTCATTTTATGGCCATTCCACGAATGTTTTGTTGATCTTCGGATGTAGCATTTCTGCTCTCTTAGGCTTAGAGTCCCAAATGGCTGCCATGATGTTCTCTCCCTCTCTCTCTCTCTCTCTCTCTCTCTCTCTCTCTCTCTCTCTCTCTCTCTGTTTCTCTCTCTCTCTCTCTCTCTCTCTCTCTCTCTCTCTGTTTCTCTCTCTCTCTCTCTCTCTCTCTCATTCTTAATAACAGCTCCTTCTGCTTGTGGTTCAGGCCTTTCTTCTCGGCACTATTCAGACTTACCACCTGTCAAAACTTGAATGCCCGCTTTCCCACAGAGTGATCTCAGGTTGTTTGGACTCCGATGGCTGCATCACTCGCCACCACCGTAGAGCAATTAGAGTCAAAGCCTGCGATTTATACCGCCTCATTGTGTCGCCTTGTGTGGCTGTGTCTCAGCGACTATTTCTGTCTCCTCAAGGACAGCTGTGTGCTGTGCCTATTGCTGATCTCCTTTGCCACTGAATGCAACGATTAATGCATAAAATGGTCCTTAATAAGTATATTCCATTTTCCAAAGATTAAATACTAACATAGATTAAACAGTTGACCTATGTAGGATGAATTCCTCACCGTTGTATTATGAGAACAATTGCATAGCAAGTTCTTATTTTTGTCACATCAATTATAAAATTAAAAAATAACTATAGGACAAAGCAATAGAGATAACATAAGAGCGTGGTAGAAGCCATAACACCGCAAAGGGTGCTACTAGGTGGGAAATATCCAAAGGCAGTCTGTGTTGGACCTTGCAGCAGTGTTTATGAAGGTGCACATCTGCAGTCAGGGAGCAGAGAGAGAAGAAACACTGGGAAACTCAAGGTCAGTTAGAAAAGTGAGAGATCCCCAAAGACAGGTGATGGGAGAACAGACTCCCATAGCTATCCTCTGATCTTCAGTTATATATGAAACACTTCTGAATTCACACACACACCAATCAAATACAAACCCTACACACACACACACACACACACACACACACACACACACAATCCTTCAATCAATCAACCAATCAATTTTTAAAAATTACTAGAAGATTTGACAATTAAGAAAACAATTTATTTATGTGTATACATTTATCTTCTCAAAGGGTCCAGAAACAAACACACACAAATTTATAGGACAGAGACCAATCTTAATACAAAATATCTTCTTGGAGAGAAAGGAATCCTGACTCTTATATAAACAAACATGAGCAGCAAGGGGTTTCAGACATAGTGCATGGAAGCTAAGACACAACAGTGACCTTAAAAGAACATCATTTTCATTTTCTTTGGGGAAGACAGTAACTTCTTAAGCATCGTTCAACTTATACATCAATGGAAATCCACAAGAATTTGTTTGCATTTAAGAAAAAAAATATTATCTTGATCAAAATGAGATGCCAAGTCAAGAATGCAAACACTTCTAATACACAGGTCAGACAAACAGCTCATACTCCCAATGAATAAAGTGATTTCTACAAGCAATAAAGAGACAGACCACTCAATAAAGGCAATGGAAAGAGAGATAAATAGAAACTTCACCAAAGAAGGCACTTGACTTTCCAACAAACATATTACAAACTCCTCAAATTTGTTAGTCCTGTGAAACACAAGATAAACTCATGAGATGTGACTACACAAAGAATAATTGCCTTCAATTTATTTAAAAAAATGAAGTTAATACCAAGGATGAGCAAGAATGTGGGCAGCGGTACAGCCATGTCCTGGTGGCAAGGCATGGAGATGGATGGAGTTCTTTAAGAATAGCATGGGAGAGTCTACCAAAATGATGGATACTCTGCGACTTTTACCTGGGCAAGTCTGTGCTCAAGCTCATCGCCATGATAAATCATCCTAAGGATGGTTTCCAAAAAATGACATATAGACGTATTCATGTGAGCCTTGCTCATATCAGGAGACTATTAAATGACCCAAATCCCTGTCAACAGAACAGATAATTTTTTCATACAATTAAATGGTATATATTAATGAGAAGGAAAAAAAGCCTACTCACATAATCAACATGGATGAATGTCCTCGACAATGTTGAAGGGAAGAAATCATGTACAAAGATGTTTGTGCATACACACATACAAGGCGTTGAGCGAGCTCCACGATTACAGGGGATGGGGTGGGGACAGTTAACTACCCTCAACTGCATGACATGCTAGGGTGTACTGCTCAGAAGACAGAGTGTGAGAGGCATTTTCAAGTTATTATAATATAGCCCCAGGTATGCCAAGGACTACATGTAGCCGCTAACTCAAAACATGGAGGAAAGCACAGCATAGCGACTGTGGAAACTTAGGGAGAGCCTTCGGGCTGCTGAAATGTTTTCCTTTGTTGACCTGACACTGAGGTCAACTATGCTCCCTTTGGCAAACAAATTATGAAGCTGTACGCTTAAGATGTGTTTGCTTTTCCATATGCCTGCTACAGCTCAAAAACGTTTAGGTCCCCTTGTCATCTCAGCTTTCAGTCTACAGCTCTCACAAGTGGCCCAAGTGGGTGCTTTTTAAATGATTTTTGATTTGAAAGTACATCAGGAAGAAATAAAGAAATGAGGAATTCATTAGCATCTATAACTCTGGAATCAAGCTTTCAAGACAGCCCCAGGAACAGAACACTATTCTCTAAAACAAACCGCTTTCAGTGTAACGAGGTATACACGCGACTCGGTTTTTAAAACGCCTTTGCCTAATACTGAATGGTGCACATGTTTGAGCGTTTTCTTTTTAAATTTATACAACCTTAGTGAGGAAACAGAATCAGATTGTCAGTGCGATAATCTCTGGAATTAATTGCTTTTGCAAATTCTACTAAACATACTACCAATTAGATTGCTGTGTAATTTACCATGCTTATTAGCATAGAAAATAATTAGCCCAGAAAAAGAAAATAAACCAAACAAAGTCTTAGACTTACAGACTAAATTTAGGGGCACTACATTTAAACTGCAGAAAGATAATATAAATAGAAAAAAAGATAAATATTCGTTTGTACCCACCTACAAGCAGAAAGGAAAACCTGGTTTGTGACTCATAAATAAAGCTCAATATGGAGTCACTAATGAACACCCACGAAGGCAATGATTAGGGCCAGACCCTTTGATAGGTACACTCGATCCCTGCCAGAGACAGGTGGAAATAAAGTAACAACAAAGGTGGATTCCACATTTAAAGCCTAGAAAGAAGAATGGCAGGAAAAATTCACGTCTGACCTTGCATTCTATTAAAAAATTCTATGTGATTAATTTCAACACGTTTAAGATAATATCCTATGATATGTGCAGGTGTTTTCTTCTGGGACCACTGTGAATCTCCAAACCCTCATATGCTCAGTTTCCCTACATAAAATGGCAATAATATTTACCTATAATCCACCCACAATCCTATACATTTTTAATTCTGTCTGGTTGTTTACATATCAAACACAAGGTAAATGGGTGTAAGTAGATGTTATATTCTTGTCATTTAGTAAATAACAATATAAAAATCTAGACATGCTTAACACAGCTGCAGTTTTTCACCGAATATCATCCATCTCCAATCAGCTGACTGCATGGATGTGGAAGCCAAAGATACAGAGGTATCTAATGTCACCAAAAGTTTCATTCCCTTAATTATATATTTGCTCTTCGTTATTTAAAAAATAAATAAATAAGAAACTATTTTCATACACAATTTAGCAGGCTCAGAACTTAGGTTTCCTGAAAACTTTTTGAAGTATTTACATTTGTATCCACAGACGACACCGAATGACACAGCAGGTTACATTTATGTTTATTACTGTATGGACATTTATGTGCATATGTGAATACATGTAATAACAGTAATTAAGAAGGGGAGGTTCATGACTTTGGAAGGGAAACAGGGTAGACATGGCAGGGATAAGAAGGAGGAGACGGAGATGAATGGAGGAAATTGTGAAATTATATTTTAATCAAATTATAAGATATTTAAGCCTGCTTTATTTTGAAAGTAACTTCTTGCTCTTCATGTAAAAATAGAAACATATAGCTCTGTCAAACCCAAGCCCATCGTTGTTATTGTTCTAAGTTGCTTTTCATCCATTAATACCAATTACAACCTTTGTGCCTAAAGCTACACATTATAGGCGAAGAAGATAAAGCATGCTTTGTACCCTAAATGCCTGAGTCACAGAGATAGTGAACAAACATAGGATCTGTGGGCCAGTAGCGCTCAGCATTTTACCCCAAGTCTTCAGTTGAACTAACTCACTTTTGTTCTTTCTATGAACGTAATAATGCTATGTATATATTATGTTATTATGTCTTATTAAAATACTTTAACTCAGGACTGGAGAGATAGCTTGGTGGTTCAAAGCACTGGCTGTTTTTACAGAGGACCTGGATTCAGTTGCCAGAACCCACATGGCAGCTCACAGCTGTCTCTGTAACTCTAGAGCTGGAGGATCTAACATTCTCTTTCATCCTCCAAATGTACTGCACACACATGGTACAAATAGATACATTAGGGCAAACGCATACATAATATAAAAATATACTTTCTTAAAAGACACACAGTGCCTCTTAACTAACTCATTTATGTAAATGTATGGCTACAAAATATTTCTGTTTTGTGTATGTCTTTGCAGCTCTCTCTATTTTTCATTAAATTACAAACATACCAACTTGAGTTTCGAGTGCATACTCTGTTCTAAGTAAGGCAGATTGCACCCACTTCCCACTTTAATGTGACACACCCATATACTCCAATACCATTTTTTTTTTTTTTGCTTATTTGTTTGCTTTGTTTTGTTTTTTGAGACAGGGCTTCTCTGTATAACAGCCCTGAGTGTCCTGGAACTCACTCTGTAGAACAGGCTGGCCTTAAACTCAAAGAGATCCGCCTGCCTCTGCCTCCCAAGTGCTGGGATTAAAGGCATGGACCACCACGTCTGGCTCCAAAATCATTTTTTACACTGCTTCTTTACATATTTTATTGTAGTTTCTTTTAAAATTAATTAATTTATTTTTAAAAAAGATATCTTTTCTCATTTTGCTTATCAATCCCAGTTACCACTTTCTTCCCTCCTCCCTCTCCCTCCACCTTACCCCCAATACCACCCCACCCCATTCCACTCCTCAGAAAGGGTAAGGCTTCACATGGGAAGTCACCAAAGTCAAACACATTGATTTGAGGCAGGACCAAGGCCCTCCACACTATATCTAGGCTGAACAAGGTATCCTTCCAAAAAGAATAAGTTCCAAAAAGCCAGTACAGGCAGTAGGGATAAATCCTGGTCTCACTGCCAGTGGCTACACAGTCAGCCCCAGCCATGCAGCTGTCACCCACATTTAGAGGGCCTAGTTTGGTCCTATGCTGGTCCCCGGCTGTAGAAGGAGCTGTAGGCAGGCCTGCTTTTTGTCCCGCCCGGCTCCCGCATGACTAGCTTTACACCCGAAATAACAACACACAAATTGTATTCATTTAAACACTGCCTGGCCCATTATATCTAGCCTCTTCTTGGCTAACTCTCATATCTCAATTAACCCATTTCTATTAATGTGTGTAGCACCACGAGGTGGTGGCTTACCAGGAAGATTCTAACCTGCGTCCATCTCGGAGAGGAGAGCTATGGCGTCTGACTCACTTCCCTTCTTCCCAGCATTCTGTTCTGTCTACTCCACCCACCTATGTTCTGACCTATCGGGCCAAGCAGTTTCTTTATTAATTAACCAATGAAAGCAACACATAGAAAGAAGACCCACCTACATCCACATCCCTGACCATCACACAGAGGGGTAGGCTACCCATTAGAAACAACGCAGATGAACTGAGTCTCATTTCTCAGTATCCAAGAACCACACGAGGCCTAAAGGCATATATTAAAGTTTAATATGACTGCTTACATGATCAATTCTTCTGAACTAAAATCTTTTCAAGTATTTTCTTCACCAATTTATTTCCCCAAATTTGGTGAAAGACAGCTTTATTGACTTGTTAGCACAAAGTGTTCTAGTCTATTAAAATAATTAGAGTGTTTCACTATCCCTGTCTGCTGTTTCTGACAGCAGTATTACTAAATTTGACTGACTTCGTTATTGAGAAGTTAGCAAAGTTTTTCTTTAGCCTTGTTGAGTTCAAAGTGGAAAACTGTTTGTACACCTGTTTACTATCTGCAGGTGACATAATTCCATCAGCTGCTAACCTGGAGACCTGCCAGGTATTACACCTGCTGAGTAAATGTCTATGCAAGTTCTTAGGTTAAAATAGCAGCTGCAGAAGAGCTACAATTTGCTCAAGGCCCTGTGTGGCCTAATGGTACCCTACAGCAAAGCACAGATCTTGGTGAGTCCTCCTCAGGCTTCCGTACTTCTTGGGCATACACTTAGAAGTTGCCCTATGGATTTCTTCCTTTTGGTCTAAGTTGTCCTAGAGAAAGTCTAGATGGATAATTAATTTGTGATACACAATTCTTGCTAAAATAACCACCATCAACAATAAATCACGCTGAGTGCATAAACTGTTAAAAAAATAAGATCAAGAATCAGCTTCAAAAGGTGGAAATCAGTGCAAGATTTAAAAGTGATAACAGAAAATGTGTGTATTAAATGTAATGACACAGTGGGATGGGAAGAGATGACACAGCAGCTGAGAACCCTGACTGTTCTTTTAGAGGACACAAGTTTGGTTCCCAGCACCCACATGTCAGCTTTAAAGTGTCTGTGACTTCAATTCCAGGGGATCTGATGCCCTCTGCTGGCCTCCTCAAGCACTAGGCATGCAAGAAGTACACAGACATGCATGCAAGCAAAACACCTATATACATAGAATAAGAGAAGGTTTTAAAATTGTATAATGTCACTGAAACAGTATGTTACCTTTGACAGTTACTGTGGACACAGTATTTTATTGAGTCTTGTTCAAGATAATCACATTGATCATTATTTTTATAATGCTATCTAAGAAAGATATTTTTTAGATTTTTTTCATTTTCATAACAATCTGGCTTGATCCAAAGAAAATAGTTTCACCAATAGGAGGTTTCTATGCATAATTCATTAAGAAGTATAATTTTAGAATAGTTTAGTTGTATAAAGTAACTAACCTTTTATAAAAATAACACTAAAGAAATTTGAAGACAATCTTTTGTAGTGTTGGGATAAAATCCAGCCTAAATTAACTCTTGTCACATGATCAAATGATTATACAGACACCAAAAAAATTTAGTGGAGAATATTAAAAAAATCAATAGATGAAAACATAATGGTGAAAGCATATGCAAACAGAAAAACACAAATAAGTCTAAATGCAAGGCCAATAAACAATCTGACAAAATATTTATTATAATTTGATGATCAGTGTTCTGCAATCAAAAAATGATTTTAGGTCACAGGCCCTAGGGGACAACATAGTCCTACTGTTGTGGTAAATGGACGTAACATTACACCAACTCCCATAGATTAACTGTCAGCCAAGAAGCTTCTTTAGCAGTAGATTGTGATTAATAGAGACACCCACAGCTGCCCATTTGCAAAGAATTGAGAGACTGCAGAGAGATCAGCCTAAGTGGGACACATATACCACAATCCTTCCTCCAGGGCTCAGCAATCACTGGAAAAGAGGGGACAGAAAGAGGATAAGGGAGTTTGCTGTAGGATTGTGTCTTGTAGTGACATGAGACGCTGTACCTGAAAAGTCTCACGAGTATGGCCACCCAGATGTGTGTTGTACAAGGATGATACCAATGAACACGCCAAGCTGAATGGGGAAAAGCCCACGGGACTTCAACCCTGCACAAAGAACTATAGACAACTAAAGGAAACAGGCAGTAGAAGAGATTCTCTTCCCCAGGAAGTGAACACCAAATGGTTCTCCATCGCCAAATGGGCAGCCCTGCAAACAAGTAGCATTGTGCAGACAACATGGGTAATATTTAGGACTATATATGATATATTGATACATATATGCACACAATAACAATAATGAGAAAAGAGGTCTTGAATGTGAAGGAGAGCAGGGAGGGGAATATGGAAAGATTTGGTAGGAAGAAAGGGAAGAGAAAAATGTTGTAATTAAAGGAAAATCTTTTAAAAATTATAATAAATGCCTTAGGAAACACATTATTTCTTAATTACCTAAAATTACATAAAACACATAATTACATGTGAAAATATATACAAGCATATTTTAAATGAATTTGTACCACTGAGGATGACAGTGCTTCCCACCAAAGGTCATAGACTTCCCAACAAAAACCCAACACCAGGCATGAGAAACCCCTTTTTGAGTTGTTGATCATGAGAATCCAAGAGATTTCCAATGGTCCATACTATTGCCATTGCCCTTGGCTACCTCTCAGAGGCGGAAGTTAAGTCCCTGTTGCTAAAAGCAGCATTCACTTAAGACAGAGGACTCAGAGGATCTAAGCTGCATCGCCCCCTGAGAAAAAGTGTCATGGTGTTAGAAAGTGCCATGCAAGCTGCCAAGAGAGGGAAGTTACCAATGGTCCTCCTCAGCTGTGACAGCTATGATACACAACAATAACAAACCTTGGCAAGACATCCCTGGTGTAATAGTGGCACCCACATATTGGTGACAACCAACAATTGTTGAATGGGTCCTGAAACCCATTCAACAGGAGGAAAATCATGCCTGGCAACGGAAACCTACCCAGCTTCCTGGGGCCAGTGATATCACCAATCTTAGAGAGTGCTAAACTTCCACTTCACTAAAGCAGTGCAACTCCTAACTGCATTCTGAGCACCACTCCACAGTGTAGCCCTCATGCCTCATCAAAGAAACTTCTCTTTGCAACAGAGACCACTTAGAAAACCACACGTCAAAATGCAGAGAACTGATCACGAGGGGCCCAATTCCAGAGACTACGTCCACCACAGAAGTCCTGCATCTAGAGCTCAGGGGTCAGTGAGAATGAAGGCTGAATGAGGCAAAGAAATAGGAAACTTGCTCTGAGACTGTGTCTCCTAAAAACAACAGGGAGGCTTCATCCATGAAACCTCAACAATATGACTGCTTAAACAAGACCCAAGCAAAGTACAACAATGGACTTGCTTACCCAGAATGGGGAAAACTCATGGGGCTCCACCATGGTCTGAAAACTACAAAGCAGTGAAGAAATGCTGAGAGTGGGAGAAATAGCCATCCTTGGGGATAAACCCCCTAATTCACTATCCAATACCACGTGGTGAGTCCTGATTATCATATACACATACCAGTAACACTAAATGGACTGACCAGGCTGTGTTTATATCTTTATGCATTTATATTTCTTATTTGATAGCTGTGGCTTCTGTGACCATTGCTGTGGGTTAAGTTCTTAGAAATGTCTGAAATTCTCACACCAGAGCCAATCCATTACAAACAACCATGTTGTTACCAACAATAAAACTGTTTGTGAGCTACCTAAATAAATATGCTATAAAGCTTTCTTCCTGAAGCACATTGTTCTCCATGTCTTTCTCGCTTCAGGCTTTGCTCTTTCTTCCCTTTATTTTGATTTTATTTTCCTTTATTTCCAAAAATAATCTTGTATCCATATAAAATTATCTATTTTACTTCTTGTTTAAAATCTCACTGCTAGGAGATGTAACTCAGTTTTAGAAAACTTAGCCAATGTGCTTGAGGTCCTTGGTTCAATCCGCAGCAATGACAAACAAACAAATAAATGGATTGAAGGAATAAATGAATAAATAAATGAATGAATAAATAAATAATAACAGTGACAATAATAAATACCTACTTCCTTTGTTCTGGTATCAAATTGCATACTCCCTCACTCTCTCCTTTCTTTTCCACTTCTCTCTCTTCCTCCCTTCCTCTCTCAGTGTTTCTCTCTCATCATTGGGACCACTAAGACATAGGAAGAGAGAGAGAGCGAGCAGCAGAAGCTTTCATAACATTGCTTAGGGAGCCACAAAAGACTGCATCTGTCACTCTTTACTTGATGACACAGTCCAAGTTCCTGTGCAAATTTACAGAAGGAAACTGGTCCTACACCCAGTAAAAGGCATGGCAGTCATGTGCATAAGATGAGATGAGATGAGATGAGATGGATGGATGGATGGATGGATGGATGGATGGATGGATGGATGGATGGACCGACAGGTAAGTAGCAAAACATGACCTGCCTCATACATTGAGCAGAGGGTATCATACAACACATAAAATCTTGCAAATGACATTAAATTAAGAGAGGTGACTAATGCTACCAAAAGTACCCAGAATGGAAGCTTTTTCATCCTGGAAACTAAAGGGAGCATAATGATTAAGAGGCTGAGCTTTGGAATCAGAAACACACTCAGGAGGTTCAAATGAATGACTTAATATGGAGATGAGATAGTAATTCACAGCGTATATGGGTGTTACAGAATTAAGGCTAACAATGCCTTTAAAGAACTTAGCAGGGTGCCGTCCACACTGAAAGGGCATGTGGCCATCATTAAACTACTCATTGCAATGTTCCTTTTAGCAAGGAATATTTAGAAAAACTCCAAGTATAAAGAGAAGAAAATTAGTCACTTGTAATTGGGCCAGTTCTGAATTGTGTTCAGCGCAAATGAAATTCATTTTAGTGACCTTGACAGGGCAAGATAAGCGCCCTACTTTTTAAGGGTATAATTCAGTAGGAAAATGGTGGGCAAAGATGAAAATGACTGTATTTGCCACCATACGGTTCTTCCTGAATGGACATGGCTCCAGAGGTGCAGACAGGAGAAGCTCAGCCACCATGTAGCGAAGCCAAGAGTACGGAAGAAGATCTGATGGTATGAAAAGGTGAACGCCCCAGAAAGTACACAAACTGACACCCATACTCAGGAAGGCATCAGACTACCTGGAAGCAATGGGAAGGGACCTGAGAGCAGGTGGTGCCTGGTCACACAGACACATGGGGGTGGGGTCTGGGCATGACAGTCACCAGGCTGTTCAGGCGAAAAAGTGAACGCTAGGCAAAAATGAGGTCAGATAATGAGTAGCACTGGGTGACAACTCAGGAGATTTAGGTCTCATGTCTGCTGGCTCTGGGAAACATCAGAGGGTTCTGAAGAGGAAATATTCTGACAGAGGAATTATCTTGTAGATAACTTAATGAAGAATATAGAGTAGGAGCTTTAAATGCAAAAATATCAGATACAAAATTTTTATACGAAAACTTCTTTAATAATGGTGTCAGTAATAAATACAATATACAGAATAACTGCAAATACTGCAAAAAAAATAGTGTGGCCAATTTACAAATGGAGAGTATAGTTGCAAAATTAGTCCAACACTGAAAAATACAAGAAAGGAATATGGGGCGACAGGGTCATGGCATACTCTACATACAGAACTATAGGCGGTCATGTCATTTGTTACTGTGAAAATGGGAAATATAAAGCGAGATGTTAAGCAGGGCCAGTGAGGTGGCTCAGTGGGCCAAAGTGCTTGCTATGCAAGTCTGACAGCCGAGTTCAATCTCAGGATCCACATTTTAGAAAAAATAGTGGGCACATCAGTAATCCCAGCACCTCTACATCCTAGGGGAGGCAGAGAGAAGACGTTTGCCTGGGAGCTTGGGGGCAGCTAGCCTGGAATACACAGCATGGCAGAAACAGGAAGAAACACTGCCCCCGCCAGGTGGGAGGAGAGAACTGAGTCCTGGGAGTTGCCTTTTGGCCTCCACACATGTGGCATGGCACATATGCAATAGCATTCACACATACAACAAATAAATTGAAAGATTTTAAATAGTAAAAAACAAAGAGACAAAATGAAAGGCTAGCTTGTTTGTCTGCTTGTGTTTAAAAAGGGCAAAAGGAGGGGAAATATTAGAGTCTAAGATGTCAAGCTGGGTAATCAGAGAGGATTACTAAGGAGGATCCCATTGATTAATTTATGCATTAAATTTGTGAAAGATTCCACAATGCAAAATAGACTTAAATAGCAAACAAGATATCTCTCTCTCACCCTCCCACCTTTCCTCCCACTCTTCCTCCCTTCCCATGTTTCTGATTTCTCTGATGAAAGTCTCAGCCTAATATGAAACTTTAGAAGCATTTCATAAATTTGTCTTCTTAAAGACTGTCTCAAGATACTTCTAATCCCGTGCTCTTTGAATTTTCATCCTATTCCACCCAATAGTCAACTTTCCATTCTAAGCCCATGACTTCCGCCTAATAGGCAGAAGGACAGAACAGAGGGAAATGGAAGTCAGCAGAATACAGGACAGCGGTGGCCAACAATGACTGCTGCAGCTCCGGCTCACTTGCAGTTGCTGTGACAAATGCTGTGAGCAAACAAAACTTGCAAAGCACAGAGTTCCTTTCAGCTTTCAGGTCATAGTGCAACACAGTAGGGATCCAGGGCAGGAACTCATGCCAGGAGCCTGCAGGCAGGAACTGAAGCAGAGGCCATGAAGAAGTGGAGAAATTCTATTCATGAGTTCGCTTCCTCCTGCTTGCCCAACTTGCTTTCTTATGAGCCCAAAGCCACCTGCCTAGGGATGGTGCTGCCCACTGTGGTCTATACCCCCCAACATCAATCATCAATCAACAGTTCCCAACATACCCACAGGCCAGTCTGATGAAGGCAATTCCACAATTGCATTTCCCTCTTCCCAAGTGACTCTAGTTTGTATCAGGGTGACATTAAAAATGAGCCAGTACATGGGTGTTCGGTCACACTCAGTCCATGTTTGACTGTGGAACTGTTCAACTGTTAAAGAGCATCTCACTGAAACAAGAAGAGGAAAACTGCAAACCAGTCCCTGGGGCCTGGATCATAGAGTATATTTTTCAAAAAGACAGTTAATGAGAAACTGAGGTTTTCTAATTATTTTTTACCTAGTTCTGACCACTGTATATTTTTCCCCATGCTTCTAGGGTTTTTCCATGATTTTTTCCACTGTTTCTAGTGCATTTTATACCCTGAAAATATCTACTTTTCCCCAAATAAGTTTCCATTTTCACCAATTTAACACAACTTATGATGTGGGGCCCACCTTACAGTATGTAAAGCCTTCACCCAAACCCTAGCAGTCAAGGGCCATCCAAGCTGACCATAAAGATTAGTGACTCTCCCCATGGGCAACTAAGAAAGAAAATTAAACATGTTTTGTGTAGGAGGTAGAAGCTGCCAACTAGGCTGGGTAGAACATTCAGGGGATGACATTTTATCTCTTCCTGAAGATTAGTGTCGGATCTCACATGTATAGTCCACGTGTGCCCCTCGGATGTCTGTCTCCTGTCTGGGCCTCTACTTCATGCCTGGAAAGCTCTGTCTTTCGTGTGCCAGAACTGAGCACCCCTCTGGTAGCCACAGGAGAACAAGGAGGCTTTGCCCTTTCTTGGTTTTACTATTTGATGCTAAAGCAACCAGCTGGGGAAATTCAGTACTTAATGAGCCCTTCTTTGTCCTTGAGAGAGTCAGAGAATGCAGCTGCCAGACAGCAAGAACTGGAGTCTACAGATCCTCTGCCATCCTTTAAGAAAGAGTGCATTGTACGTCATCAGTTACCGATGGCCTGAAAGCTACGGTTGTGCTGCTACAAACCCCTCAAAAAGAAAAAGACATACTATCTTTATTAGCCACATTTTCCTACACATCCCAAGAGCTCTTTGAAGAAAGGCAAATGCTTCTTTTACACTAGGAACAAGGGAAAGAGCAGGATCTACTATAAGTGTATATACTAACTAGTAACCCACAAAAGGCTTCATAAGTATCTTCTCTGAGCTAACACTGAGCTGGGTTCTGTAGATCTTGTTCAGAACAGTACAAATAATTCCTGGCACACCCTGTCTAAGGCAAGACATTCTGGGAAGAGGAGGCCCTTCTGCCTTGGGATATGCAAAAGAGCCTTTATTTTTGACAACTCTATAGATGTACAGCTCAAGACATTTTAATTTTTAAAAAAACAAATATTTTGTGGTAATCTAGTGGTTAAATATTGAAAATAATAATTCTGTAAGACTATACATCAGATTTAACCTTACACGGATGAGTTATAGCTTGACCTAAAGTTCTAGTTTGCTTTCATGCTAACTTGACACAAGCAAGAGTTATCTGAGAGAAGGGATCTCAATTAAGAAAATGCCTCCAAAATATCAAGCTATTTTGACAAGTCTTTAGGGCAGTTTTCTTAATTAGTGATTGATATGAGAGGGTCCAACCCATTGTGAGCGGTGCCATTCCTTGGATGGCACTCCGTCAAGTATGCTATGAGAAAGCAGGCTGAGAAGGTCATGAAGATCAGTCCAGCAAGCAATGTCGCTCCATGGCCTCTGCATCAGCTCTTACCGCCAGGTTCCTACCCTGTTTGAGTTCCTGCCCTGACTGTCTTCAATAATGAACAGAGGTAAAAAGTAGAAAGCAAAACTAACTCTTTCCTCTCCCACTTGCTTTTGCTCATGGTGTTTCAGCATTTCATCAGCAACCCTAACTATGACACCTAATGAAGTAATGTAATTTTCTTCAAATCCCTTACATTTTGTCAATATTAAATATCTAACTGCCATGATTGGGGTGGTCACCAAGGGTGATTTAATAGATTCCTGTCATTTCCAACTCAAAATACTCAGGTATATCCAACATGATCTGCAAGCCAGCTTGATTTGTTAGATTCTATGTGGTTTCGTACCTTCTTTAAGGTGAAGACAAAACTGACTTGTCAACATGGTATTACTGGCCTCTCATAAGCAGTCCAGCTGTTATGATGACACCAGGTCAGCACAGGGGACTCCTTGAAGCAAATTTGCATATAAAATCCTTTAGGCCACACCGAGGCTGGAATGAGTGAAGATACTTTGGAGCATGTGTCTTTCAATAAGAGAAAATATCAATTCTTTCACAGTCTTGTGTGTGTGTGTGTATATGTGTGTGTGTGTGTGTGTGTGTGTGTGTGTGTGTGGTATACATGTTTGCATGTGTGTGGAGGCATCTGGGTTTATACACATATATGTAGTTGCACATGTGTGTGAATGGCTGTGGAGGCCCAGAATTAACACAGATGCTACATAGATGCTCAAGCATCTACAGTTTATGTATGGAAATAGAATCTCTCACTAAACATGAACTCCAGCTAGTCTAGCTAGCCAGGTCACCCTGTGAAACCCTGACTCTATATCTTGAGTTCTGGGATTAAGGGCAATCATCAAGTCTTCTCAGCTTTTATATAGACTCTGGGGATCCAAATTCTAGCCCTCATAATTGAATGGCAAGTGCTTTGTCCATCTCCTCAGCTCCACAATCTCATTTTCACATTAATTTACACTGTTGAAACCTCATGGCAGTAGACTCTGCCCATCAAAGAGGAAATAAAACATTTTCTAATATAATTTTCTTCCTTCTGTGGACAAAAATGCTGAGCTTTATGTCAGCATGTTTATAATACCACTACCAACAAAACACTAAAAAATATCCCAGAACCAATTTCTGTTTGTGCAAATTACTACCAAAATAAAAGCTCAAGTGATTAGCACATGTAATTTTATAGAAAATCTCCAAAGACTGCTGATAGTCAGCTTCCTGAAACCCCAGTTTCTCCATCTCTTTCCATCCACTTCCCTTCTTTTCTCTCACATATTCAGATCTTCCTGGATCTGAGGAAGGCTGAACACTGTACTGAGTCCCACCTTCAGCAACTGAAACATACGAGAATGACAAAGGAAGGTCATTTCTAATGCCTTCCATGCCAACAGTTTGGTTTCCAAACTGGCAGAGCAGGAGTAGAAGGGTACGTGAATTCTGCATCCTAAAGGTCCCTTTATATGTGTGATAACCCCCTCACATCTTCTCTTGAATCAAAAATAACTCCAAAATATTATTAGCTGAGGGTTTCTTTCACATCCATTTTTCAAGTAAATGAGTCGTGCTGTTCTCCCAGACATCTCTTCCTAATGAGCTGCTTTATTTGAGCTGCAGCAACGGTGACCCTGTATGTGACAAACAATGAAAATAATTGCTCGAAACTCAAACTATGTGCAGATGTGAGTCAGCTAAGTATGCTGTCAGCTAAGTAACCAGCTTCTCCTTCTTTCCCATCCCAGCCCACACCAGTATTCACCATTATGTGTGTCTTATAATTCCCAATTATATATATAATATAATATAATATAATATAATATAATAATATATAATGTATAAATGGCGAATTATAAGATGCATATATATATACACCTTTTGCCTTGGTTATGGTATAAGCAACCTTAAGAATGTAGCCAAGTTATTTTATAAAGTATATCCTGATGTGAGATTCCCCTCTATATGTTATCTAGGCAGCGAGATGTCTCTGTCAATTCTAGAGTTTTAGAAGTTGCTTACAATGCACTTCCTGTTTACTTAGGTAATATTATATCCTTCTAGGGTCTTTGATGAAGTTGAAGACCAATAGTTATAACTATAGTTTTCTTTAGTTATGATAAAACATGAATTAGATATAAAACTTTAGACTCACAAAGATAGGATAGATGAAAAGTATTTTCCTTAATTTGCCAAATGTAAATGGACTTAATATTGCAAATATAATTCTTGCTTGATAACTGTTTTGCATATGAAATTTTACTATGTTAAAGTTAAAATCTTTCTTTTTATTTAGACAGATAAAGGGAGATGATATGGGATTCCCCTCTGCATTGTATGAATATGTTTTATTACCATTGGTTAATAAAGAAGCTCCTTTAGCCTATGGTAGGGCAGAATAGTGTTAGATAGGAAAACTAAACTGAATTCAGGGAGAAAGATGGTGGAGTCAGGCAGACACCATGTAGCTGCCAAAGAAAAAAGACACCAGAACCTTACGAGATGCCACAGCCTCATGGTGATACATAGATTAATATGAATGGGTTGATTTAAGATATAAGTGGGAGTTAGGAAGCAGTGCTGTAATTAATATAGCTCTTGTGTGATTATTTGGGTCTGGATGGCCAGGAACAAAAGATCAGTCTCTGTTTACAGTATCCTTTCTAAAACCAGCGATTTTTAAGCTAAAGTTTAGGACTGACCACTTACAGGTGGGCATCCTATCACAGGATAAATGCCTGAAGAAGTCTGGATCTCCGTCTCCCAGCATCCCTGAACATATATGCATGGATGGCACTAAATAGACCTAGCAGATTGTATTTATGTGTACATATATACATATGTGTAAAATGGTAAATAAAGAAGAAAATGTGAATTTGAGAAGTAGGGTAACATGGAAAGAATTAGACAAAGGATATAAATGCTTTAAATGCAGCACTCATGTATAAAATTCTACAAACCAACAGAGCATAGCAGGCCCAGTTCCAGACAGGCAGCCTGTATGTAAGATGCAAGAAGAGGGCTCTTACCCTCTCCACTGTCCACGAGCTACCCTCACCTGGAGAGCCACTCTTCCCAGTAGTAGTAGGAGCAGTGGGGCTGCGTCCCCGGCACCCGGCCGTTCACATGGCTAGCTTAAGCCCTGAAATAATTACACGGAAACTGTATTCATTTAAACACTGCTTGGCCCATTAACTCTAGCCCTTACTGGCTAATTCTGATATCCCGATCAACCCAGCTCTAATAAACTTGTGTAGCCCCGGTCTTACCAGGAAAGATTCAGCATGTCTGACCCAGCGGCTTGCTTCATCACCTGCATCTGCCCAGGAGAGCGGAGCATGGCGTCTCTGAGCTCACTTCCTCTTCCTCCCAGCATTCTGTTCTGTTTACTCCTCCCACCTATGTTTTAACCTATCAGGGCCAAGCAGTTTCTTTATAGCTTAACCAATGAAATCAACAGATTGATATATGACACTCCCACATCACTTCCCTCTCTTACCTTCTCTACAGCCATCTCCACCTCAAGAGCCATCTTTGCCTGGTCCAATTAAACAACTCATGCACTAGCTTTGGCTGACCCAGCTCTAGTCTTACAACTCCTGTACTGACCCAATTTAATGCATTCCAGATTTTTCATATCAGACACAGAAACAAAGAAACAAGTCTACATGCCCAGGTCATATCACAAACTCAAAAACAACATGAATGGCCAAGACAGCATGTCTCCTATCAAATTCACCAGTCCTGTAGAAATACTCTCTAATGAAAACTACATACATGAACACCAGGACACAAAATTTAAGAGAGCAATTTCCAAAGAAATTTCTCAAAAAATTTAAGAAGTTTGAGTTAATAGTTGAACAAAAATCTTATTGAACTTCATGAGGATAATAACAAACAACTACCTGCAACTCCAGTTCTAGGAGAGCTGATGTCCTTTTCTAGCCACTATGGACAGAAAACACAAATGTGACAAGCAGACATACATGAAAGCAAAGCACCCATACGTATAAAATAAAAATGGAATAAATAATTTTTAAAAGAAGGAAAGAAAATATTACAATTCTAAGCAGATGCACACTAAACTCTGGGACACCCAATTTCATAAACTGCATATTACTGAAACTGAAAGCACAGATTACCACCAACCCAGTAACAGTGATTTCAATACCCGACTTTCTCCAAGAGTTACCTTAACAAAAATATATCAAAACTTTAAAATCAAATGCCATCTTACATCAAATGGACTGAACAAGTGTCTACAAAGTACCCTACCCAAACACCAAAGGGTGTGCATTCAATTCTGCAGCCCATGAAAGCTTCCATAATGTATAGCACATGCTGAGACCCAAACACACTTTAACAATTCAGAAGAAGCCATCTGCTCCCTGATTTGAATGGGATTGCTTTGAGGCTTTCTCCACTCAGTATAACGTTGGCTTGGGTTTGTCCTCTATAGCCTTGATTGTTTTGAAGTATGTTTCTTACAGTCCTACTCTCTCTAGAACTTTTACAATAAAAGCATGTTGAATTTTTTTCAAAATCCTTTTCTATATATATTAAAATAAACATGCAATTTGTTTTTAGGCTCACTTATATGATTTTTATATTTGTTGATTTAGGTATGTTGACCTATCCTTTCATTTTTAGAGATAAAGTCAGTTTGGTTGTGGCAAATGTTCTTGACATGTGTCTTAATTTAGTTTTCTAGTAGTTTAGAAGATTTTTGCATTGTGGTGTGTGTGTGTGTGTGTGTGTGTGTGTGTGTGTGTGTGTCTGGTTTTGATATCAGAGTAATTCTTGTTTCACAGAACAAGATTGTGCTTCATCTGTTTCTAGTTCTTTTTAATAACTAAAGACATGTTGGTTATAGATTTTCTCTGAATGTATTGCAAGATTGATTCTGCTATGAATATATCTGGGCCTGGACTGGTCATTTTGGATTTTTTTTTGTTTGGTTTGGTCTTATTGTTATTGGAAGGAGATGTGGTGTCCTCTACATCTCCTCTTTTTCAATAGAGTGTTAAAAGCACTAATTGTAACAATAAGGCAAAAGAAGGAAGTTAAGGGCTACAAATAGGGAAAGACAAAGCCAAATTATCCCTGTTGTCATATGATATGATATCATACATAAGAGATTTCAAAAATCCCACCAGAAACTTTCTAGAGACAAATCAGCAATTTCAACAAGGTAGCAGAATACAAAATCAGCTTAGAAAAACAGTAGCCTTCCTGTATACCAACAACACACTGGGAAAAAGATCATGAACATGTTCTCACTTACAATGTCCTCAAAAGCAAGAAAATTATCTTGGACTTAGCCTAACCAAGAAGGTAAAAGACCTCTACATTGAAACATTTTGAAGTCTATTAAGAAAAACTGAGATATCAGAAAATAGAAAAGCATTCCATGCTTACTGACCAGAAGATTTACTATTGTAAAAATGAGCACCCTACCAAAAGCAAGTTAGAGACTCAATACAGTCTCAAGCAAAATACTCACAACATTCATCACATCCCAAAATCTACAAGGAACCACAAATATAGCCAAAGCAACCCTACATAAAAATAACAATGATGGAGAATTTTCTTTCCAAAATTCAGAAGTCATTATTTAATTAAGTGTAGTATTAAAACAAAACCAGACATGTAGACAAGTTGAGTAAAATAGAAGGCCCAAAGATAAGTCCATTCAACCCCAGTCATCTGACATTTGACTGCTATACTATTCTTTTGGATATGCCCAAAGGATTCAACATCCTACTCCACAGATACTTGCTCAGCTATCTTCATTGCTGCTGTATTCACAATAGCTAGGAAAGACAGCCTAACTGCTTTTCAAAAGATGAACAGATAATAACAATGTTCTACACATACACAACAGTACATTAGCAATTATTTGCCTGTAAAGGGAAATGAAATCATGGAATTTGCAGGTAAAGGTATAGACCTAGAAATGATTGTACTGAGTAAGGTGACCCAAACCTAGAAAGGCAAACATTACATATTCTCTCTTATCTCTGGTTCCTTACTCAAACTCTTCAGATATGCTTATATAACTTGAAGGAACCACAGAAAACAGGATGGGGAGGGTGGTGGAGGTCAATACAGAAGGAGAAGAAGGCCAGTTAGAACAGGTAAGAACCCCACCTGCCCTCAGAACCCTACCACACCCTCAGTTTGAATACTCAAGACCCACTCTGCAGGCACCCTTTTCTGCCGCTCTACCAGCCCCAGCTGCCACGTCCCCACCCCTACACAGGTGGATATCCACTGCTCAGATGCAGGCCACACCAGTCAGAAAAGGTAAGGGCCCCATCTGCCAACACATGCACACACACACGCACACACCTGCCCACTGCACACTCCTGCTGCCATGCCCCCACCCCTACACTGGTGGACATCAGCTTCTCAGGTACCCACCATGTTGAACAGCCACCCTGCTGACACCCCTTTCTATCCCATCCTTCACCACTGCCACCACCCCCACCTCGGGGAGATATGCACTGCTTATGTGCAGGCTACAACAGAAGATCGGAGACCTTCTACTATATCAAAGAACGCGCTAGCTATCAGAATGCCAGCCACAAACTCTAACAGAGACACCCAGTTGGACCAAAGGTCACTCTAAGCAACCAGAGATACAGACCATGAAGAACAGAAGTTCAAAGAGGAAACAGAAATCACAGAGAAAAATACACATCCAACAGAAACAAACTCAGAAATAAACACTTAAACCCAGATACCCAGATGGCAGTGGAAGAACATAAGCAACAGCCAGGGCAATATGGGAACACCAGAGCCCAGCTATCCTACTACACTAGGCCCTGAATGTTCCAGTACAGCCTAAGAAAGTGACTTTAGAACCGACTTTCTGAAGATGATAGGGAACCTTAAAGAGAAAACAAATAAATCCCTTAAAGATTGCCAAGAAAACCAAGAAGCAAAAAAAAAAGGAGGTGAAGGAAATCACTCAAGACCTGAACATTAAAATAGAAGCAATATAGAAAACACAAACTGAGGGAATTCTGGCAATGGAAAATCTGGGTAAGCAGATGTAGGCACCGCCAACAAAATACAAGAGATGGAAGAGAATCTCAGGCATTGAAGATATGATCAAAGAAGTAGATTCACTTGGTCAAAGAAAATGTTAAATCTAAAATATTCATAACATAAAACATCCAGGAAATATGGCAAACTATGAAAAGATCAAACATAAAAATAATAGGAATAGAAGAAGGAGAAGAATCCCAGGTTCAGAAAGAAGAATCAAAACATTTCCTAGCCTAGCCTAAAGAAGGGCATGCCTATAAAAGTGCTCATAAAACACTGACTAGAGTGGACCACAAAAGAAAGTCCCCTTCACACATAAATAATCAAAATACTAAACATACAGAACAAAGAAAGAATATCAAAAGCTGCAAGAGAAAAAGGTCAGGAAACATATAAAGGCAGACCTGATAGAATCACACTCAACCTCTCAATGGAGACTCTAAAAGTCAGAAGGGCCTGGACAGATGTGATGCACACTCTAAGAAACCATAGATGCCAGTCCAGACTATTATTCTCAGCAAAACATTCAGTTACCATGGATGGAAAAAACAAGATATTCCATGACAATTTAAATAATATCTACCCATAAATCCGGTCCTACAAAAGGTGCTAGAAATAAATAAATAATGTCTTACCAGAAAAAATAACAAATGAAGGGAAGCACACAAACACATCACCAGAATTTACAAACATTGGTCATTAGTATTTCTCAATAGCAACTGACTCAATTCCTCAATAATACAAAACAGACTAATAGAAAGGATGCAAAAACATGACCCATCCTTCTGCTACATTCAAGAAATACACCTCAACATCAAAGATAGACATTACTTCAGAATAAAGGGCTGGAGAAAGATTTTCCAAGAAAATGGCTCCAAAAAGCAAGCTAGTAGAATTATTCTAATATCTAACAAAACAGACTTCTAACCAAAATTAATCAAAAGAGATGGGGGATGGGAAATTCATACTCATAAAAGGAAAAATTCACGAAGATAAAGTCTCAGTTCTTGGCATCTATACTCCAAATGCAAGGGTGTCCACATTTGTAAGAGAAGCATTGCTAAAGCTTAAATCACATATCAAATCTCACACATTAATAGTGGGAGACTTCAATACTTCACTCTCCAGTGGACAGGTAATCCAGAAATTAAACAGAAAAACTACAGAGCTAACAGATGTTATGAATCAAAAGTAACTAACTGACATCTACAGAACATTTCACTCAAACACAAGAGAATATACCTTCTTCTCAGCACCTCACAGAATTTTCTCCAACATTAACCACATACTTGGTCACAAAGCCAAGTGTCAACAGATACAAGAAAACAGAAATAACCCTATGTATCCTAACTGACCACCACAAATTAAAGCTGGATTTCAACAAGAACAAAAACAGCATTAAGCCTAAAAACTCATGGAAACTGAACAACTCTCTAGTGAACAACTATGGCGTCAAGGCAGAAATAAAGAAATTTAAGACTTTCTAGAATTCAATGAAAATGAATGCACAACATACCCAAACTTATGGGACACAATGAAAGCAGTACTGACAGAAAAGTTCACAGCACTGAGTGCCTTCGAAAGGAAATTGGAGAGATCTCACACTAGCATTTAACAGCACACCTGAAAGCTCTAGAACAAAAAGAAGCACACACACCCCAGAGGAGTATAAAACAGAAAACAAACTGAAGACTGAAATCAATAAAAACAGAAACAAAGACAACAATACACAGAATCAGTGAAACAAAGAATTGGTTCTTTGAGAAAAATCAACAAGATACATAAACCCTTAACCAAACTAACTAAAAGCTAGAGTGAGAATATCTAAATAAACAAAAATCAGAAACTAAAAGGAGGACATAAAACAGACACTGAGGAAATTCAAAGAATCATTAGATCATACTCGAAAAACCTGTACTTCACAAAATGGGAAAATCTAAACGAAATGGACAATTTTCTCTATAGATACAACTCACCAATGTTAAGTCAAGATCAGATTAAACAATTTTAAAAGATGGAGACAATTGCAGAAAAGCCAACGGATCCTGAATTTATCTACAACACAGCTCCTCTACCTAAGGCCCAGGGAACATTGTAGAAAGGAGGGCAGGACGACTGCAATTACCACAGAACTGAGAAGTCTTGTGTGAGACTGTGTCTCCTAGAAATGGCTTCCTAAACAGTGACAATATCAATAGCCATGCTTCTGCAGGAAGGGGGAAATCTCATGAGGTCCTGTCCCTACATGCAGAGCTACAAGCATGACTGCTTGAAGAGACAGAATTAGCCTGTCCCTGCAATGAACTTTCTAATTGATTATCTGATACCAAGTGGTCAGCCCTAAAATCATATAGATGAGCTACAAGAACAGACTCAGTAGTGTGTGTGTGTGTGTGTGTGTGTGTGTGTGTGTGTGTGTGTGTGTAAAACACTAATAATCAAAGTAAAAGAAGAAAAGAAGCTAAGTCATCAACTTGAGAGTAGTGGAACCTGGGAAGGCTTAAAATGATGGAAAATGGGAAGGGCAGAGGAAGGAGAGTGAAGGTGGGAAGTGATGCAGCTATATTTTAATTTTAAAATATATCTAACAAAATAGAAATAGTTCCCTCCAAAAGCTGACGTTATTGTCTGATGCTATCAGAGCGGTGTCATACACAGACACACAGTAGCATGAAAAGATTCAGTCCTAGGACTGCGATTTTGTAATTTGTTATTGCTTTGATAAATGTACTAACTATGAGGCTAGGCATCAGAGATAAAATTACTTAATGGTTCTCACTCACTAAACTCTGACCTTCGGGGTTTTGTGCGTTAACATTAGCACCGAGGAAAAGCAGTGTGCTCAGCAACAGACTGATACACATGCACAAAGACATGAACTAAAAATACCGAGAATTAGTACAACACATTGTGATCTATAATTACATAAGTCTTCACGATTACACCTGCCTCCTATTGCAGCTGCCCCGGGGGGGGGGGGGGTGCGGACTGAGTGAAACAGCTCTCCACACATTAAGTCGGGAGAAATGGAACCCTCCTTCTGACTGCTCATTCCATTTTCTTCTGGGAGTGACACACGATGCTGCTCCATCTATCTTCATGAAACTGTTAGTCTTCTCTGCAAGTCAACTTTAAACTTAAGCTCCAATCAGCATTCACTCAACTAGGCTTTTCCTTCAGACGGAGATAGAGCAATTCACAGCCGGTGGCTCTTCAGACTGCATGTCAATACTGACTTTACTTAATTTCCTGACTCTGTTTAAGCAGGCTCAATTTGAAAGAATTCGATGTTGACACCGAGTGGAGTTTTTCAAACAAAAGTGTAATTGGTGCTTAATTGCTCATCTTATTAAACATTTTATTTCCTCTTCCTGATGCCACGCCACTGATCTTTTAATCATTCTGTGTGGGTCAGGAGAGTCCAAGAGACTCTCTCCCATTTCAAATCTGCCTTTAAAAAGTTATTAGGAGGTTGTCATCGTGAAAGAAATCTTTGAAAAATAAATAAAAAAGCCATTGCTTCTGAGAGATGAAGGTCTGCCCTGGGGAGCTAGGAGCATTTTATATTGGCTCACCAATCTATCTATGATCAATCTGGATCCATACATACATTATTTTCTGTGTAGACTTTAATTTTCCTTAGACAAATAAAAAATGCAAGCTTGTGGTCAGCAGAGTAACTTATACTGTTAACTTTAGCTCCTGCATAGGAGTAATCATGTCTGGACACATGTATTTCTGAATGATGCTACATGAACTCAGTAAAGTGTATCTACGTGTATGTGCATGTGTGTATGTGTGTGTGTGTGTATGCGTAGCAATAACAGAGAAAAAGGGTCGTGAGAGGGGTCCTGTGTGTGTGTGTGTGTGTGTGTGTGTAGCAATAACAGAGAAAAAGGGTCGTGAGAGGGGTCCTGTGTGTGTGTGTGTGTGTGTGTGTGTGTGTAGCAATAACAGAGAAAAAGGGTCGTGAGAGGGGTCCTTAGGAGGAGGAGGAGAAGTAAGAGTGGTGTAGATAGAGCATTGTGTGCAAAGTTCTCAAAACAAGTTTATTTGTTTGTTCTTCAGAAATCAAGTCATTCCCTTGATAGCCTATCTTTCCAGAAAACATCAAAACAACAAACTCTGGACAAAGAAAACATCTTTGTGCTTTAGGGATGCAATGAACACTGGTACTTGCTCGCTCACAAAAAACTCTCGTTTGCCACAAAACCCCAGTTTTCTTCAGCGCACAGTCATTAAGCCCCACTTTTAGCAAGGCACAGAGGCTTCCATTAGCTTCTTGAGAAGCAGGCCCATCCCCGTATCCAGAGCACACCTTAAACCCCAACAGTGAGCCATGTTTCTCTGCAAGATGTCTTGCCTGCAGGCCATTGCCAGACTGCGGCTGCCATCTTGAGGCCACGGAAGAAGTAGGCCTGAGCGAAGTGCTAATGCAGGCAGAGTGGAAAGATGAGGAAGAAGGGAAGGGGGATTTTGATGACATTCGAAAATGCTGAATTGCCTCACCTTGGAAAGGCCCTCCTCCAGGCTTCTTGCTGTGTGAGATAATGAATCCTCTATTATTTAAGACATTTTAAATTGGGATTCCTCACAGTCGTGGCCAGAACCATCCTAACTAAAGTACATCGATATGATTCTAAAAGGCTCTATCAAGAGTAGTAAGATGCCTATCGTTACGAGGAAGGGAAATTTCCTCTCATACTGCCCGTTCCAGGGACATCCCTTGGCAGCTTCCACTTCTATAAGTGGGTGTTAGACCTTCACAAAGAGAAAGGTAATTCAAAGGCAAACCCAAAGATGTGCCAGATATGAAAGAGTGAGAGCAACGTAGGATGCTCACCAGGGAAGAGTGGTGATAAATAGGAGACAGGCCAAATCTCTAGCTTTTAATAAATAGATCACTCTGGAATCGCTACCCAGAACAAATGACACCGTCGGGTTATCCGGATGAGTCAGGTGGGCATGAAAGCATGGAAGAATGATAACCAGAAATGGCTGAGAAGAATGAACCAGAATAAACACAAAGTCACACATTTACTTCTTAGAAAATTTGATGGGAAGTTCGGGAATACTCTAAAGAGGAACCCTAATAGTTTTGATTCCTCCGATGCATGAAGCACAGTAAATTGTGTATTATGTTTGCCGTAAAATTTTTTTCCTGTAGTAAATACTTTTTGTGATTTATAGACATGCCTAAATACTAAGTTATATGTGGAAACTTTAAATATTGATTTAATAGTACATTTTATTAATTTTTAGCTATTTTAGGTTCTCAGAAAACTTGATTAAAAGTACATAGGATTTTCACGGACCTCCTTGTCCCCCACAGGAAAATTCTCACCCAATGATCAGCCATCAAAGGGCATGCGGCCAAGCTTGCCATGACGGTGCATTTGTTCTGCTAGATGTTTTTGTGGGCACTCAAAGTTGGCGGCATGCATCAATACTTACGGTTGTTTTCGTGTGTGCTCGGTGTCGGCATTTGCATAACAAGGATCCCTGCTACAGCATTGTACAGAACAATGTACCTTTTTTCCTCCCAGAAAGTCCCTGACAATATCTAAACACTCTATTGTCTGCATAGCTTTGCCTTCTCCAGAGTAGCTATGGCTCTACACAGTCTGTAGAGTTCCCAGACTGGCTCATTCCCATAGTGCTATGGATCTGCATTGCCCTTAACTTTCCCTATGCCCACACTCCTCTTTAGGGCTGAACCATGTCCTGTCATCTAGACTCACCACGGTCCGTTTACTCACTCACCTATTAATGTAACCAAGATGCTTTCAAGTTGGGACAACTGATAATAACTCTGCTATAAGCATCCGTGTGCAGATTTTCATGTGGATGTAAATTTTTGGTTAACTTAGATCAATCCAAAAGTGTATAATTCATAGGTCTTATGGTGAAACCTGCCATCGTTGTATTCCAAGGTTTTTTTTAACATTTTATATTTCTTATAGCCATGAATAATGTTCTCGATCATTTTTGAAAGCTTCTAATAATGTCAAGAGATGCCCCCAAATCCAGACATAGTGCATCAAAACGCTTGAAACTGATGCTTGTCTAGAGTGTAGATCCAGCAATACCTGCCTTGTTTCCCTCTGAATAGATCTCACAGCCAGGTGTCAGTAAGTCTGGAAACCACAATTCTGAAACCGAAAGTCATATTGCAACCAGAGGAACTAGAATGGGCGGGGCTGCGTCTGATGATGAGAGCTACTTGACCTAGGAAGGAAAGGATTTGGAAGGGACCTGAGCAGGAGGCCACATCTGCTCGGTGGCTATGTAAGGCCTGGTAGGTCCGTGAAGAGGAGCTGCCATTCAGCGCAGAAGCAAAGTCAGAGAGAACTGATCTGTGGAACTGACAAGACAACCTAGAGCAATAGAGAAAACACTCTTTTCAAGCCATTAAGTGTTCAGCCATGGAAATGTCTGTTCCTGGAAAATGGTAAATTTTCTTATAACTGGATTTCCCCCAGATGCCAGATGATAAAGTGAAATAAAACCAGAAAGGCTGGGAAGAGAACACTTCCTTCTAATAGAGGGTGGACCAACACCTTGAAGGCGGCCTTAGCTATGAAGTCAAGCAAATTGAAAGAAAAGTAGCGTCTAGACTCACCTATTTATGTCCACAGTGTATAGATAGCCATTGTTTCTGCTGAGTGAGCATTGATAGTGCCAGACACTCCTTCCTTCGCATTCCTAATACTCACCATGACCTGGAGTGACCAGGCTGCCTTTCACAGGCTTGTAGATCAAGAAATCAAGTTTCTAAGGTGCTGGCTAGACTGCCTTTAAGCCCACAAAGAGTGCCAGGCCTGAAATTGGAGCTACACAGGAAGCTGAGGCAATGGGATTGCCAAGGCCTGAACAAGCTTTAGCTTCAGCTCAATGCTAGGTGGGGCAACTTCAAGAGAACCTGTCTTAAAGCAAAGAGTGAAAAGGGGGGCAGGGGACGAGTGCACGTCAGTTGTAAAACACTTGTCTAGCATGAGTAAGGACCTAATACCAAGGTACAGGGGAGGGAGGGAGGGAGGGAGGGAGGGAGGGAGGGAGGGAGGGAGGGAGGGAGGGAGGGAGGGAGGGAAGGAGATGGCAAGAGACAGAGACAAAGGAGGGGAGGAGGAAGATAAACTGCTTGAAACCACATTTCTTTAAAATCACAAATCTAGAGAGCTCTCAAAGTCTACGAAATAAGCTTCAGGCCCTGCATTGTACTCAGGTCTTTTATAGTCTATCACGATAGAAAATTCCAACTTCTTTTTCATGGCAACCTCATTCACTTAAGCTGAAGTGACTTTGTTTCCCAAGCCCACAGACTCCTGCCAACAAGGCTTCCACAGAAACTTGCTCTCCTGATTCCAATACTGTTTTGTCTTGTCTCCACTTCTTTCTAAACATAGCTCATTCCAGGACCAGTCAGAATCCTTTCTACTCAAGTTTTTGATGATGGTAACTCAAACCAAATTCTCCATCCTAAGGCATCTGTAGCACTAATATTCTCTCTCTTACTATTACATATGTACAGTATGATTGAAGGAAATAAGTGTATTAAACATGATGCATGGGGAAACACCCCAGGTAGTAACAATAGAGCTTCCCATAGCTTCGCATAAGAAGTTTGAATGTGTTTTGTTTCTCCTACCACATTCTAAAATGCCCTCCTAAACTCCCATCCAATGTTAAATATAGACACATACAGAAGATACTCAATATATTTTGAATTATTACAGTTGAGAGGGAGGCAACAATGATTTTTCCAGGGCCGCTAAGATCATTTGTATCTCAGCCAGACTTGCCTCTGATCCGTTACTGAGATTTTTAGGGAAAATAAAAAACCAAAAGACCATCTACGTTTGTCATAAGGTCTTGGGATGTAGTTCAACGGCAGACATTTGACTAGCGTGTGTCAGGAGTTCAGTCCCCAGTAGAGGAAAAACTGCTGATAATAGCGAATACCATAAAGAAATTCTGCTAAGAACAAATAAAGGAAAAGGAACACGCTGAGGTCTGCTCCTAACTCACCAAGGAGGAGAAAGCAAATAGAACGTTTATAAAACAGTACTCTGAACAGGACTGGGCGTAGAGCTGGGATGCTGGGATGTTTATTTAGCTTGCACAAAGCTGAAAATATCCAGTCCATGTAACCTTAGCCTGGTGATTCATGCTAGTAACTTCAACACTCGGGAAGTGGCGATCAGAAGTTCAAGGTCATCTTTGGCTGCATAGTGAGTTTGAAACTAGCCTGTGTTTCCTGGGACCCCACCACAAAATAAAATAATGAAATTCCACTGTCTGCTCTGGAAAAAAAAATCTTCAACTCTCTATTGTCACATTTTAAATATTTTGCCGCAGATTAGCAAAGCCAAGTTCAAAGTCCTCAAACCCTAATCTCTCAGTAGAATTACTAAACACACAACTGCCAAAGCTCACAAATGCACAGAAACCCATCTTCCTAATGACAAAGATAGCTCTGTGGGGTTTGGAGCATGTTCTCTGAGTAAGTAAATTTGAGAAATGCTATTCTAATGCCAACATATTTTTAAGTAAAAAACTATCTTCCCAGCTTCCTTTTCATGTTTGACATGGAAAGGAAAAGTAAAATGTTTTAACAAACAGAAGAGATGCAAGAGAGCATTAAAATCAGAGAACTTGGCAGAAAACACATATCAAAACCCTGCCAATTACTTTGAGAGGTAATCGCTTTGTCAATCTGGCATTTCATATGAATGACCAGCAGACAGTTGACATTAGGATTTGCATTAATAAAAGCCATCACAGCCAATTCCAGGGAGCATCAAGTTTGAAGAGGAACAAGCTCCTAAGGAGTAATAAAATATGCTGAGAACGTGATCAATGACTAACTCCTACACCCCAAAATAGGTAAACCCAGTATGTAAAATGACTAATAGCAGAACGTTTGCAATGGGAGTTTGATTGGTTTAATGATTCCAAATGATTTTACAGGGAATTTTATATAAAACAGGTGCAGTGATTTGAAAGAAAATGGCCCAAGGGAGTGGCACCATTAGGAGGTGTGGCCTCATTGGAGTACCTGTAATCTTGTTGTAGGAAGTGTGTCACTGTGGAGGTCAGCTTTGAGGTCTCATATATGCTCAAGATACTGCCCAGAAAGACAGATCACTTCCTGCTGTCTGCAAGCCAAGATGTAGGACACTCTGCTACTTCTCCAGCGCCATGTCTGCCTCCATGTCGCCAGGTCGCACCACGATGAAAACAAACTGAACCTCTAAACTATAAGCTACTACCTCAATTAAGTGTTTTCCTTTATAAGAGTTGCCATGATCACGGCAATAGAAACCCTAAGACAACAACTAAAAGGGGGCTAGAAAAAAATGGCTCAGAGATGAAAAGTTCCTATGACTCTTGCAGAGGACCTGAGTTTAGAGTTACGTTCCAAATACCAAGGTCAGGTGGCCCACAACCACCTGTGACTCCAGTTCCAGGGATCCAATGTCCTCTTCTGTCACCCATCAATGGTGGCACCACCTCTGGAAACCTCCTTGTCAGTTCCTTCTCCTTTCTCCCAACTCTCCTTCTTGGCCTCAGTTGGGTTCCTTCTTTAACTTCCAGGTGAATACATTCCCTAAGTCTGTTAGGTGAAGCCCACAAATTAACTACAGGCCTATCACCCACTTTTTCTTCTAGTCACAAAGCAAATTCATTGTCAGTTTTCAATTTATACTCCTCTCATTTTCCGGTATGCACACATGTGAACATGTATGCACACATACACACCACACACACACATGCACACATTCTCTCTCTCTCTCTCTCTCTCTCTCTCTCTCTCTCTCACACACACACACACACACACACACAACACACACACACATTTTGCAATTTTTCAGTCCATAATATACATAAGGTACATAGTATAACTGTAACCTTTGGTGTGAGTGATTTTTAAAACTACTGAATTTTGGAAATTTTCATCCAAATATTACTGTTGAGCTAACTAAAAATGAATGGCATTTTATAGCTTACATATTCTAGTCTCTTTGATAGGGGAATGATATTAGTAGTGTAATATATAATATTTGTGTTATATTACACAAGGGGGTTGCATTGGGAACTCCCTTTAAAGTGGTAGTTTTGGAACTATCTAGATTCTTAAAATATAGGACTGCCAGCTAAGTAGACATTATGGCTAGCCTGGTTTGAGTTGCTACCCCCAAATTACTATTTCTAGTTTGGTCCAACAAAAAAACTTTAACACAATTGCATTTAAAAGGAAAATGGTTTTGCATAACTTTAACCTGTGAATCGGAGGAGAAAGTTGACGTTCTCAGGATGTCCCCAGTGATAAGAGGTAAACTTGTCCTTCCTGTCTTTATATCTTCTGTTTTCTGAGACTCAGCAATAGGAACCACCTTGGAAGTAGACATTAGTCCTGTCTAGACACCTAATCTGCTGCTACCTTAACGTTGGATTTCCCAGCCTCCATAACTATAGGAAGTAAATTTCTGTTATTTTTAATTACCCACACTGGGGCATTTTGTCATGGCAGCAAGAATGCACTATGGCAGCTGTCTTGGAGAAATAACCCATGCTCTCATTCCTTCATTTGGATTCAGTCCACACGTCTGTTCTGCTCTAGTTCTCCTGTGCATCTCTTAGCACTTGAATCACTTTAGGTCTTGCAGAGGTCCAGGGAATACGCTGGCTGTTAATGGAGCGGAGCAATCTAAACTTCCAACCACAGCCATGTCATCTCTCCGGGTAGACCCCCTGCTCCCCTCACACAAACGCAAACATAGTCATGAAGTTTACTAAAGTCAAGAAAAAAATCCTTGAGATAATAAGTGATAAAAATAGTTCATTATAGAAATATATAGACATCATCACTGTCCTGCAGGGTGAGTCTGTTCTGTAGAGGAAATTCAAGAGTCACTGTTTTAGCTAAAGCAGATTTATCATGGCAAAGCAATCCCAAGAAGCAGTTTTCCATTAGCCACACCAAGTTTTCTATTAACGTCTCTGCCTGACTTGTGTATATCTACAGCCTTGTTGCACACTACTCTAATACACCCAGAACAGTAAGTACCTGACCCCTCCCCCACTGCAGTGAGACGCATTGAGTGTGTGCAATGGAGTCTGTGGCATACATCGGCAGAAGTTGTTTAAGACTGAGGCAAAGATGAGCAGCAAGAAGGGAATGTTGGCTTCCAGCCATGTCATTGCTGCGGCCCAAATGTGTCCCACAGCCCAAATCATACACTGAAAATTAATTGTCAGTGTGACGGTGCTAACCTGTATGGCTTTTAGAAGGTGATTGAGACACAAGGGCAGAGATGCCATGAATGAGATGGATGGTCTTATGAAAGAGTTGGAAAGAAGCTTTTTGTTCTTTTATCTCCTGCTGCATGAGACTCTCAAAAGGGTCCTTCACCTAGAGCACACGGCAGTCCTCCCAGATAGCAGATCTGCAGAAGCCTTGACCTTGGGCGTGGATAGCAATCCTCCTAGCATCAATTTTGTTAATGCCATGACCTTGAACCTCCTGGCATCCTCAATCCAATTGTGAAATTATGAAAAGCAAACTTCTCTTAGGTATTAATCACGCAGTCTAAGGAATTCCGTTATAGCAGCAGCAGTGAATAAAGATGCCTATCTGAGAGAAATCATGTCAAGTCTACAGCACCTGTTTCCAACTGCTCACAAACATCTTACCTTAAACATTAAATAATATTCTGAAAATTGCATAATAACCTATGATTAAGTATTTTTCCAAATATGCTAATTTGTTGGCACTAACAGAAGCTTTTTATGATTTTGTAAGAACACTGGCATATTTGACTTATAAAATAAATATATCTTAAGAGACATAACAAATATGTATTACGTTCATTCCTTTCTTTAGCACAAAATTGCCAAGACACGGCCCTGTTGGAGCAGGATAGAGGCATTTTACCAGAGAAACTGACACGTGGTGAAGAGCAACAGCAAGTTGAGAGCTATAGTACAACATCCTAAGAAGTTATCAGCTGTGACTATGGTCAAGACGTCCTATGGTAAGAGGTAGGACACCGGTAACTGTGCTAGCTACAGCGCCAGGTCAAAAGGAATTCTAGAACCCATTGTAACCAAAATTCAACTGTTGAATTTGTAACTTGCTAAAGTGAAGGAATTTTCCGAAGACAAAAGCATGTATTTTGTTTAGGAGATTTGAACACAAAAGCAAAAATCAACAAAGAAACAATGTAAACAGTCAAGACAAGTTATTTATGTTTTTATAAAAGGGAAACAGAAAGTTCTGTGGAAAATTAATGATTAAACATATTCACGATGTCCTAAGTGTTCTTTCAGACGTTGAAATTCCTTGAGCTTATTTGTATTTAAGATGCTTTATTTCCACCTCAAAAAGTAGTGTCAAAATGATAATTTTTTTGACTTAATTCATGAAAGCATGATTTTATTTTATTTTCTAAAAAAAAACATTTTAACACATTTTCAAGGTATTTTAGGCTCCGTTTTTAATGTCAGACAAATTGTGTATGTGTAAACAGTAAAAATGTTTAACTTACATCCAAAGTATAAACTATTGAATCAGCACTTTGTAAACAAAAGCTCACACAGAGAGAGTGAGCAATAAATGTTCTTTTCTCACAAGAAATCATTGGATTCGTTCCTTGACCCTTTCAAAGTGGTTACTTAAAAGTATATGAACGAACATATACATCAAACAGATACTGAAACTCTCAGAGGTCATTTCCTGCTTTATCTTGTAATAAAACATTCAGGGCAACTGTCAGAAGATAGCTGGCACAGCGCAACACTGGGCTCACATCAAAGAAGTTGTTGATGTTACAGTTTCTTTCAACCCTTCCCCAAAGATAATAATAACTTCGTTTGAGCTCTGAGCTCTGATGCTCCTCAGTTCCCACCCTGTGAACCGAATCAAGTTATTTTAACAAAATACAAAGAGGAAGCTGCTGTCCTAGGAACATATCCGAATTCAGAGCAGCCTCATTCTGTAGGAAATGCTCTGGGGAAAGGACAGTGTACCGTACCCCTAAAGGTGACTTCACTATAAAATGTGCATCATTTATTCCCCTCCCCCATCTATTATCATTGAAGATGACAAAGACCTTTCCTGAAAACATAAGAAACTAAAGAACCCCAACATGCCTGCTTGGACTATAGAGGTAATAGGTAAAGCATAGGGGTGGGGTCAGACCATAGCAGTGAGGCCAGAGCCTGGCTCCAATGTGAGGCCAAGAATTAGACATGGTCAGATAAACCAAAGAAAACATAAAACCCACTAGATAAAGAGACAAATTTATAGTCAAATCTTTCATTGTAACACAAATGTTTTCAGAAATTATCCAGAAAGCCAGTCAGAAATTGTGCAAGCTGAAGCCACAATGAGAACGTAGCTGAATGGAGAGAGCATGGTGTTCAATTTTATAGATTTAGGTAACAAATCTTGGTTTCTTAATAGTTGGAGACAGATGACAGCAGACTGAGCAAAGGAACGGAAGCAGTAAAGGTTCACACATTCATCTGTGTGGCCAGAAGGAAGCAAGGAGAGTCTACTGGTGCTCATGGGGTAGAAAGGGGTAGATGGATGAAGCTAAAGACCTAAGTCTGTGATACAATAAAACAATTTCCAAACCCATGGATCCTTGAATACCTCTTGATGTATTCATCTAGGTGTAAGGCTAGATCACTTCAAAACTCCTGGACTAAATGTCAGACTGGACCAAACACTTTAGTTATTTTTGGAAAGACAGTTAAGATGGACCATCAACATGTAATGGAAAGTGACCCATGAAATCAGAATAAATGAATCCGGAACTAGGTCTATGCTACAGTTCCATTGATAGCGTGCCTACCTAGCATGCACAGAGCCATGAGTTCCACCCCCAGCACACGCATATGTACACACACACACACACATAATACACACACATACACAATTGTGTTGGGATATGACTGTAATCCAAGCAGTCTCAATTTAGAGGCAGAATAATATATTCAAGGTAACATTCAGCAACATAAGGAATTCAGGACCACGAGGGGTGCACCCACCCACTGAGACAGTGGGGCTGATCTATTGGGAGCTCACCAAGGCCAGCTGGACTGTGAAAAAGCATGGGATAAAACCAGACTCTCTGAACATGGCGGACAATGAGGGCTGATGAGAAGCCAAGGACAATGGCACGGGGTTTTGATCCTACTTCATGTTCTGGCTTTGTGGGAGCCTAGCCAGTTTGAATGTTCACCTTCCTAGACCTGGATGGAATGGGGAGGACCTTGGACTTTCCACAGGGCAGGGAACCCTGACTGCTCTTTGGACTGGAAAGGGAGGGGGAGAGGAGTGGGGGGAGGGGGAAAAGGGTGGGAGGAGGGGGAGTGAAATGGGAGGCTGGGAGGAGGCAGAAATTTTTTTTCAATAAAAAATAAAAAAAAGAGCTTGAGGCTAGCCTGAGCTACATGAGATCTTCTATGTAAACTAACAAAAAGAGTCTCTTCACTCCCCTGCAGTCACCAGAGAGCAACATTCATTTGAAACTGATCAAAATGAAAAGAACTTACTCTCTGCAGACAGTGTCTGTCAAACCTGAGAGACGCTGTAAACCAGTATAATCACATAGCAGGTCAGTGTCTTTTTTTTTAAGCTAACGTGGGTTAAAATCAAGGTCTATTTTTCTCATTATTAATTCTGTCTTTTATAAGCAAAAATTTTAGCTCGTTAAAAATTATACAGGAAACTGTCATCAAAGAGCTGCTGGTTTGATCAAAATTCAGTATCATGTAAATCAAACCTACTGTTCTTTTCCAGTCAACAAGCTGCTAGTTTCTATCAGTAAGCACATTTGTTCATCAGAAGTCAATCTGTTGTTCTTTTCCAGCCCATTAGACTCTCATTTAACATGGTTCTTCTTGCCAAACAAAATAGAAATATTGAATAATATAACATCCAATCAAAAATTTCAGAGTACTATAACACTAATTATAAATTATAGAATCAGCAATAGATATATATTGGAAAACTTACTCATTTAAACCATCATTGTATAATTATTTTAATTTCATTTATATATAATTTAATTTATATTATATGACAAAAACTATTTTTGAGGCATAGCCAGTAACTGCATATATGTTTCTTTCCACCATGGTTAAAAGGATAATTAAACATATAATACTACCAGAAGAAGATGCAAGTAGGTAGAAATGTTTGTTCTTCTCCGGAATGTCTATTTAAAAAACTACATGTATGCTTATCAAATAATTGACTCACAGTGAGTCTGGTACTTAGCAATAGGAACAGACATTTCACATAGAAGAGTCTTCTGCAAAATGAGTTTAATGGTCATGCCAGGCCTAAGATCACAGAACACTGGAGCTGGAATGGAACCTGGAGTGGAGATATGTCCATAGAGAATGGAGAGGACTCAAGACCCTCAAATTATATAAGGAAAGATGCATGGTTTGTGCGTGTGCATTTAACGGGGGAGGAGAGAAATTATCAGGGGGCTGTAAAGTATACAACAAGGAAGAGTATCCACTTTAACTCAGACCCTGCATTCCACATGGAAGAAAAATGGGACGTGGTAAACTTCTAGAGTCATAAGATCATGTTAGGTCCTGTTTCAAAAGACACTGGTATGTGGACCGCTATCTAAATTCTCATTCTACACAAGCACTGATGACAGCCATCTACCCTGAGAACCACAGATCTACTGGAAATCCGAGGGAGCTGAGTTCTCTGTATGCACGTGTCAGAAGCACCCACTGGGAAGCCTTAAAATGCTGCCTTCTAGAACGAGCAGGTATAGCACTTCAGTGTTTGTTAGGCTGGAGCAATGATTGTCAAGCTGTGGGTCTCAACCCCTTTGTGGTACAATGACTTTCACAGGGGTTCATGTCAGCTTCCTGCTCATCAGATACACATGTGCATTACAATTGGTAACCACAGCAAAAGGCGATGAAAGGAGACAGAGACCCACATTGGAGCACCGGACTGAAATCTCAAGGTCCAAATCAGGAGCAGAAGGAGACGGAGCACGAGCAAGGAACTCAGGACCACAAGGGGTGCACCCACACACTGAGACAATGGGGATGTTCTATTGGGAACTCACCAAGGCCAGCTGGCCTGGGTCTGAAAAAGCATGGGATAAAACCAGACTTGCTGAACATAGCAGACAATGAGGACTATTGAGAACTCAAGAACAATGGCAATGGGTTTTGATCCTACTGCACGTACTGGCTTTGGGGGAGCCTAGGCAGTTTGGATGCTCACCTTACTAGACCTGGATGGAGGTGGGCAGTCCTTGGACTTCCCACAGGTCAGGGAACCCTGATTGCTCTTTGAGCTGATGAGGGAGAGGGACTTACTTGATCGGGGGAGGGGGAGGGAAATGGGAGGCGGTGGCGGGGAGGAGGCAGAAATCCTTAATAAATAAATAAATTTAAAAAAAAAAGAAAACAATTTTATGGTTGGAGTCAACACAACATAAGAGATGTATTAGGAAGGTTCTAGACTGAGCTTCTTCTGGCGAGAATGAGGAGACTTTACCGTTTAAGTGTGAGGACTTCAGAAGTAGCATAGTCTTGTTGCCTAATGCAGATCATTCCAGTTCCCCACCAAGACAGATTTAAACACAGGAATGACAGGAAGTTGGAGTTTCCTAAATCTGTTACCAGTATCAGTCAACTTGGAGACGTGACTGTGAAAATGGCTCTGCAGCCAGGCTCCTTGAGTTTGAATCCAGCCTGCTTCACTTTCCAGGGACATCAGCCTATACGAGGTTCTTAGTCCCCAATGCCTATTTCTAAAACAATGGGGACAATGGCAGTTCTTGTCTTAATTTGAGCTACCCCAGAATAAAATGGGAGAATAGCTTCAAGTTTACTTGCTAGATGCAAACATATACAGAAGTAAATTACAAACATTACTTCTACAAGCACTGGGGGGTTCGAATCAGCTGAGGCCTCTGAGATGACCATGTAGAACTGTCCGTCTAAAGAGTGAAGGGTAGACAACATACACACCAAGTTTTTCACCCATGCTTGAGGGTTGCCTGGACACACTAACTCCCCTTCAATGTGTTCTAGGCTGACAACAGACCGAGTGACTTCCTGCTGCTTTGGAGAGGACCTGGGAGAGTTGGCATACAAAAGAGTTTCACAATAGCCCAGAATGGAGTATAATAAGGGTTTATTTACCTGGGGATAAACTCAGAGAAAGAGTAGCAATCTGCAGTCTTCTGCATGCACTGGGAACTGGAACCACATCCGGCAGCCAAGAAGCCCACACATGCTTTTTATCTGCATTTATAGTACATGAGACCATGCCTAAAGTGAGCGGGTATCTTAAAGGCTATTGACTGAAGGAGTTCCAACAGCACCTCTCCCTTTTGTCTAAATTAGAGAGTTTTAAGCCTAACACAGAACTGTATACAATAAGAACAAATACCAAGTATTATCCAGGGAAAAGAAGAGGCAAAACATACATAAAAATTAGAATTACAACCCTCATGAACAACATCAAACAAAAAACATATGCTAAATGTTTCAATAGTCATTCTATCCTAAAAAGTCTAAGTCTTATATTAAAAATGGCTTGACAAAGTCATGAAAAAAAGTAACTTTTAACTATCTAGTCTTCAACTCTTCAAAGACCCCCAGAAGGATATAAAATTTGTTAAGTAAACAAGAAGTGCATTATGAGCAACTTCCAAAGTTCTAGAACTAACAAAGAAATCTCACTGCCTGGACAGTCACATTGGGACATCCATCTTCAGCCTACAGACCCATAGTATCTGGCAGACTTTTGGAGGAAGCAAGAAATTTGAAGCTCTGTTCTGCCTAATAGAAGTTTGCCAGTCACTTTCTGCTATGTACTATAGAATATCTGGCAGTTTCTTCTGTGAAGTAGGAACCCTGAAGGACCATTCCATCTTCAGAAAGGTTCAGCAGTCACTGTTCTATAGGCCCTGCATGTCCAGTTCATATAGCACACCATCAAGCACTCCAGGCAAGAACAGTTTCTTGCCCAAATGTCTAGCCTTGTCACATTGAAGGCAAATTCCATAATGAGTTTCTTTGAAGCCCATCAGCCTCTCTGAAATAATTAGTGCTGCTAGAAGCAGACATGTCTTACTGTCTAGAAAAGTCTAAGTTCTTAAAAACATTTTAAATGCCATATTCCATACATCTTTGAAAAATTTGAAAATATCTATCCATCAGAATTATATCTCTGTACCTCTAGAAAACATAACTAACATGATTACATTATAGATGACTATTATCCCTATTTCTTAATTATACATTATACTTTTAAATGAGCTGCACAAACACAATACCTTAAACAAGAGCAGAAATACATAAACACAGTGTAACAAAATTGACTTTAAATTTGTATCAGTAGACCAAAGTCCATACAAATGCAAAGTATTTGTATTCATATCATATCTCTTCCCCACTTTGATTTAGAGAGAGATCGACTGTGACCATTGGACCATTTATAACCAACCCACTTTAAATGAAAACAAACATTTATAAAGAATTGCTTCCTGCTTTTTGTTGAGAGAATTATTTTTAGGGTTCACAGAGATCTCTTATTCCATCAAAGCACATTAACCTGGAAGGAATCCATAGGTTCCCATCTTCTGTGGAAACAAAAGCAGAACCCTTTTCCAAAGCAACATATCCTTAGACCCAAATTTTAAAGTCTCAGATACCTTTATGTTGGTTTGGCTTAGCAACCCCCAGAATCAAATATCTCTCTGCAGTCAAAAAATTCAAAGAAAATACAATTATATATATATATATATATATATATATATATATATATTCCAGACTCTCTGTGTATATTCCATCTTTACATGGCTTATTTTTCTTTAGTCATTTAATTGATGACTGTCTGTGCTCTTTTATATTACTTTTTACTGTCTCTTTAAAGACTTTGTTTTAATTTTTAAAAGCCTTTACTTCTTTTTATAACTGTCTTTATTCTTTTTCTTCTCTCTCCCAAGTCTGCATAGTTTTTAAACACACTGTGGCTCATTTAGAGGTCTTTTATGTCTGAATCTGTCTTTATTGCATATCTGTAATCATTTTCTTATCAGAAGCATCTCTTAAAATGCTAAGCAGAGTGTCTAGGACTAAGGCTGCTTTGCCTTTTGGCTCCACCCAGTCCAACATGGTGGAGGTATGTTCATGACCAGTTCTGTGAGCCATGCTCACCACCCCAATGTCTATGTCAACATTAAGCAACTTACAGGACTCTTATCATAAACCCCATTTAAATGCTCTATAACAGGAACTTCCAAAAGATCCAGAGTCATTCTCTGGAGCCAGCACAAACCAGGAAGCCAGCTTTTAAAAAAGTCATGCCATTGCTTGCAGCCAGAAACACACATAGCCTATTTGGGGAAAAAAAAAATGTGACTAACAAGAATTTACACTTGGCTCCCATTTTTGTAAGTCTAGAAACCCTCTTTTTTTTTCCCTTAATCTTTTTTAAGTCTTATGTGGATCCATTCTCGAGATGGTGGGTGCCAATTTCTGGCATACAATAGAGTTGCAGAATAGCCTGAAATGGAGTATAACAAAGGCTTATTTATCTGGGGATAAGCTCAGAGAAAGAGTAGTAATCTGCCATCCTCTGAGTGTACTAGGAACTGGAACTGAATCCAGCAGCCAAGAGGCCCGTGCATGCTTTTCACCTGCATTTATAGTTCATGAGACTGCACCCGAAGTGGGCTGGGATCTTAAAGGCTCTTGGCTGAAGGAGTTCCCACAGCATGGGAGAGAAAGCAGACTGCTGCACAGTACACTTGAAGTAAGTTACTCAGCATGAGTCAGCGTTTTCACAAAACTATGCCAGAGCAAAGAGGAGAATCAAAGCTAAGTCAAAGGACCCTGACACAGAACCCTGGAAGCATTGGTCACTGGCTATGTTATCCACCTTAAAGCATTGTAGAGATGGAATAAAGTGATTCATGAGATTGGAAATATCTGACAAAGACTGAAAGATCACTCTAACTGAGCCCTGAATATTATTTTTTTTAATATTTACTGTTTAAAAGATGTCAAGCACTACAATATGAGATTCAATAATTAAATAATAAATAAATGAGAAGATATATAATAGATTGCTCTGAATATCTTTTCAGATTTCTATTGGCCATAAAGAAGCATTTGTCAACCAAGCCTAAAGGTCATTATAAAAGTATGCATTGGCTCAGATTGCCACAGAAACTAAAGAGTGAACTAGTCTACACAGAGAACATTGAAACTCAATTTCTCAGCCAGTGTGGTGTCTACAGATACATAGGAATGGTTTGGGATAAGGAAGAAATCAGAGGAGAAAGAACAAACATGGGGCTTGGAGACAACAGCAGGGGTTCCTGGGTCCCATGAGATAGTCAGAAGATAGCTCTATCATGAAGAGACACAGGCACAGTTGTAAAAGAGAAAGAGAAGCAACTGCCTTTGTTTATTAATTCTGGAAGCAATAGATACAATGGAAGGATTAGTGTTTTATGAATTTGGTGGAAACTGGAGGACGACTTGGTAGAAAATTCTAGAAGCTATTATGTTTGATTATGAAATGTTCCTCATGGGTTTCTATATTTAACTCTTTGGTCCATAGAGGATATTGCTACTTTGGAATATTCAGGAAACTTTAGGAACTGTAATCTTCCCAGAGGAAATGAATATGATGTCTATAAGATATATCTAAGTTGGGTTCCATCCTTTTGTCTGTCTCTCTGCTTCCAGACTACCATAAAGTGAAGAAACTCCTCATTCTGTACACTCCTACCTGGCAGACTCTGTTTTTCACACTTCATGGGATGAAGTATCCATGGAATGAAGCATCTGGAACCATGGACCAGAAAAAATGTTCCCTCCCTGAGACTGTTCTCCTGGGCACCTTCTAAGTGATAATAAAACTAACTGAGAGGCTACCACACTAGCCCAAAGAAAATACATCCAGGTCCTTCACTATCGCAGAAGAGAGGCAGTGAGGCTATGGGGTAGGAAGGAAATGGTGGATTTGTTTAAGGTCTGTTGACTTTGAGGGATCACCAAGCATGTGCTGCCTAAAACAGCTGTGGTTTGCTTCCAGAAAGACAATTATCACATGTACTCACTCATAGGTGGTTTGTAAACATAAAGCAAAGAAAACCAGCCCACAAATCACAATCCCAAAGACCTTAGACAACAATGAGGACACTAAGAGAGACTTACATAGATCTAATCTACATGGGAAATAGAAAAAGACAAGATCTCCTGAGTAAATTGGAATCATGGGGACCTTGGGGAAGAGTTGAAGGGGGGAGGAGAGAGGTGGGGGGAGCAGAGAAAAATGTAGAGTGCTTAATAAAAAGAAAAAAAAGAAAAAAATTAGTTTAATTGTCCACATTAGGTGAGAAAGACACAGAGGTGTTGCCATGATGCTTTCTTTGCAGGCCCTGTGAACACTGGATTCCGAACTGGAAAGCGACTTTAATAAATACACTTGTGATGTTTTAAAAATCTACCAAAGCAACTTGAACTGCTTTTGAACTCCACTAATTTATTACATCATCATTATGGCAGACACTGGGGCTGTGGCACTTGGGTGTTTTATAATACGATGTGGATTAATGTTAGGTCTGCAATTCGACCACTTGTTATTTATTACTTTTGAAATATTGTTCTCTCCAGGAATTTGTATTTTAAAAGTGCAAATACTACTGGATCCAAGCTGAAGTGTTATTACTCATTGACAAACCTCTGTTTTTCTTCATTAATCTTGTTAGGAGAAAGGCACTAAGGAAATGAGCGTGTGGAGGGCAGAGGAATGAGGTCATCTGAAGTGCCACGGGCAAGGACAAGACAGAAAGAGTGATTTTCCTTTGGGATCAGAAGTCACCATCCCTGAGTCCAGCCCTGCACAGAGGGAAGGTGAACTTGAATAGGGAGAGGGTCAAAGAAAGTGTGAACTTATTAAGAACCAACTCTACTAATTTAGTTCTTTGAACTGGGTCCCTAAATTATGGCATGAGGGATGCCTTCGCTTTTTTAATCTATTGGTCATGACCCCATGGAAATCACATTACTGAATGTGGGGCTCATGAAAGACTTGACAACTCTGAAAGATTTCTGAATATGTGATGATGAACACGAATTAAAAATCAAACATCTGAAGGTGAGGCTTTGGGGACAGTGCTTACCTCAGCTGCACCACACAGCATCCTGGTCTCGTTCTGAACTCACAGTACATATGCTTTGCAGGGCACACGCCTTCAATTCATGCTAGGCAATGTGAGGGAGCTCTGCCTACAACACCACTGCTCAGATGATACTGTTCTAAGTTATGGCTTAGATCTAAGTTATGACTGTCACTGTTTGCACTGTGCATACAAAGTTTCCTTTCCTTGCAGAAACATAATGGTTTAATTCCAGGAAACAAATATTTATTATATTCTTAAAACATTCCTTAGCATGTATGAAATTAGTATATCTTTGAGTTGTGTGTTCTTAGAGTGGATTCTTGTTTCATACCATATATCCTGGTCATAGTTTCCCCTCCTTGTTCTTCTCCTAGCTCCCCCTCTCCCCCTGATCCATTTCCTCTTCAGAAATGAGCAGACCTCCAAGAGACAACAGTCACAGGCTTAAGCAAAATGCTGTCCTCATCACTGACAATTACAAAATATAAATATCAGTCAAAGACAGGGAGTGAGGACCTGAGTTTGGTTCCCCAGAAGCCCACATAAACACCTGGTAGGCATGGTGATCTGCCTGCAATTCCAGCCTCAGCAGACTGAAAGAAGGGATACCAGAGCAGCTGGTAAGAAAAGTAGTCATATTAGCAAGCTCTGGGGTTGGCTGAGAGACCCTGACTCAGTGAATAAGGTCAAAAAGAGACCAAGGGAGTTCTCAACACCAACCTCAAACCTCCACACGCATTCAAACAGATGTGCACACATATGTATACAAACAGATGCACACACACATGCATACAAACAGATGCACAAATGAGGACTAGCTCAACATGCATACACAAACATGCAAAGAAGTACATGCACATGTATATCACATACACACATTTTTAATGGAAAAATAAAAAAATTGTTACTAAGCTCTTTGAAATGTTGAAGATGTTCTGTGCTCTACAGAATGAAATATTCAGCCAATATTTAGTTTCGTCTAAAATAAATGGGTACACTCATCTCATCAGCATGCAAATTTGCTTCCGACTTTAATAGACTCATAAAGTACATGTATATCAAGGAATTGTTTTACAAGTTTATTTTTTCTCCAGTAAATTTTCGACTTGTATACCTATTTTATACCCCTGTCTACCCTGAGCCATGTAAAAAATTTCTCAGGCAAAATGTGATGACAGCAGAAACGGGTAAGAAGCTTCGATGTGTGGTAAGAAAAAACAGCATTGAAAACAAACTAAATCATGTCTTTGCAGAATAGCAACAGCAATTGCCTGTTTACATGTTATTTTGGTTTGGCTTAACGTGTAGTAATTACATGTATTAATGGAATCTCGTGTGCTACCTGGAAACCTTGTGCAAAGTGAACTGACCAGCACCCTTCCTTTTCTACCCCCATGCTCCGCCACCTCTAGGAATCACCATTTCATAATCCTGATCATTGTCACTAGACTTTTCCAAGGATCCTGGATGACCTCTTGGTTGGGAGTAATATTGAGTTTCTAATATTGTTATCTAATCTAGAATTTTATAAGAAAGATAAATCTTGATTTAATAATGCTAATAAAGGTAAAAGGCCTGTGATTTATTAGGGGACCTGTGCCTGTCTCCCAGCTTGGACAGAAGATGAGTGTCTCTGACAGATCATTTTTTCAGTGAATTAATAGTTGGTTCTCCTGCCTAATAAACTGGTACCCTGAGCATCAAATCTCCATCTCCTCTATTAAGTGAAACTATTCCCACTGCCCTCCTAACACATTCTTTCATTAAGCAAGCACCTTAGGTCAGAGTTTCTTTTACCAATTATAGGCCTCATCAATTCCCCAATCTCAGTTTTTAAAAGCTGTAATAGGAATTTAAGTTCCCTACAACTAACAAGCAATTCCATCAGAAAAGGACTTAGGGGGGAAAGAGGGTTCCATGAATTAAAGGGAAAGCACACATGCTCACCCACACAGTGCTACTCAGAACCAAGCTCTGTGAATGGCAGCAGAGATACAAGGTGCTGTCCACCTCCAAGTAGTCTCTTGCCAAGCCAAGGAGCAGCCCTGATGTGCCCAGTGACAGGAGAAGGGAGAAGACCCTGGGAAGCCGAGCTGAATGCCAGTGAGATGGTCCGAGGGTAACTGCTAGTCACAACAATGAAGGGAGAGGGTATGTACAACACAAGATATATCCCTCTATTAAGAAATGGGGCAATGGAAACATCCTAAACTCAGTAAGGGCTACAAAGAAGATGAAATTATAGAAGGCTTTGACAATTTTTTCATTGACAACGTTCCTGGGTTCATGATCACTGTGGAAACATTCTTTTGACTGTGATTCTAACAGCTTTTCCAAAATGAAGGGAAACTGATCCTAACTGCGGGCTGTGGTATTCCATAGAGCCGTGAGCTGCTCAAAATAGTGAAAGAGCTAAGCACCTGCATTCATCTTATTACTTCCTCATTGTGAGCCCACATAAATCCTTCTTTCCTTAAGGTTCTTACATCACACACTAGTCATCGTGACAAGAAAGTAATGAAGGCTCACTAGCAAGGAATTAGTGAAGGCTTCTCTGAACACATGAGCCACAGGAAGCTCTCTGAGAACACATTTCCAATCTTTGATAGCCACAGGAAGCTCTCTGAGAACACATCTCCAGTCTTTGATGGCTACAGGAGGATCTCCGAGAACAAATATCCTATCGCTGATGGCCACAGGAAGCTCTCCAACAGCACATCTCCAACCTCAAAGTGGAACAAGGTCACAGTTCCTAGAGAGGGAGGAACTAGCTTGACATGTTTGGGGGACAGAAATTGGTCTAGGGTCACTGCAGCGTAGTGAACAAAGAGGAACCAGGGCACACCAAACCTATTTAGGAGTCAGGTTATCTGGGCATTGCTCGGTGTGGCTAGCAATTCACATTTTGCCATGAGTAGAAGCCATACAGAGACTTTCTTCTCTGCTACTCTGATAGGGGATCAATAAAAGAGGAAGAGTGGGCAATTTGGAGGATCTAGTTGTGGTTTGGATAAGAATACAGTAATACTATCCAGGTAAGTTAGGATAGCAGTTTGGGCCAGCACAGTGGAGATAATGAAAATGCATAAGACTCAAGCTGTATTTTGGCAGTGAACTGACAGGAGCTATTAGGAGTTTAATGTCTAATATAAAGAAAAGAGAAATAAAGATTTTCAGTGCTAGCCTGGGTATTGCTATAAATGACATCAAATTTCACCAAGATAAAAAGGCTTAGTGAGGGAGAAATGCCAGACTTTTCTGACTCTGTTAAGTTTGATCCTAATTACAAAGTCAACTATGTCATATACATAATGGACCTAAGGCTACAAGGGAAAAAATGTGCCACAATGGGTATAAATTTGTGAGAAACAGAGAAGAAATGTTTTTGAAGCTATTTGAGAGAAACCTTGTGAAGATTTTTTTTTTTGGTTATGCCTCTAGGGCATCTTCGGTATGCAAAAGTAGATATTGGTCTTGCACTGGGACAATGGGGTTGCCTGCCCTTTCGGGGTATGTAAATGCATGTAGAGAAGTTAGATGCATTGAAGAAGGAGAAAAGAGTTACGAGGAAGAAAGAGGCAAAGTGGAGCAGAGACTTGATTAATTCCAACTGAGCAATCTATTTCTTACAAGATATGACATTTCAGGTAGCGCTTAAATAATGCATGGATATTAGTAGGTGGATGAAGGCAGAATGAAGGCCCAACAGCAAAGGAAGGAACAGAAATAAAGAAAACAATATACTACAGTTCCCAGCAGCAAAGAAGCTTACAATCTATGTAAAGAGACATATACACACAAATAAAATATCTAGCCAAAGCAAGCAGGAGGGCTCATGTAAAACTGGAATCATGTCAATTGACACCTTAAAGATAGAGTCCAGCTGTGTAATTGTTCTCAGAGTATGAATTCAGAAAATCGTTTGTCTTCGTTATTTCTCTGACAGTAACAAAGAAGTGTTTAGGCTTATGGCTTTAGAGTGTGTGGTCCATGGCTGGTTGGTGACATGTGCCTGACATGGATGATTTTAGAGACTGATGCTGGAGGGTGAAAAGTAAGAGTCGCCCTTTACACTGGAGGAAACTAGACTGATATACCTGTTGATTCTCAAGGTAAAAATACGAAAATAACTTTTCTAGTCTATAGAACTTTTCATATTCCATACCATTTTTGGATCCAATTTAATATCAAAAAAAACAGTGGGATTCCCCTCTGTATGCTGTGAATATCATTGGTTAATAAAGGAACTGCTTTGGGTCTATAGCAGAGCTATAGGTGAACAGAGCTAGGCAGGAAAAACTAAACTGAATACTGAGAGAAAGAAGGGCAGAGTCAGAGAGAAGCCATGGAGATGCTACCTGAGACAGATGTGCTGAAACTTTACTGGTAGGTCACGACCTCATGGTGATGCACAGATTAATGAAGATGGGTTAAATTAAGATATAAGAGTTAGCCAATAAGAAACTAGAGCCAATGGACCAAGCAGTGATTTAAATAATATAGATTCTGTGTGATTATTTTGGAAGCTGAGCAGCCAGGAGCCAATAAGTGGCCTTACTCCCTGAAACAAAGAAATCCAAAACTACTGTGACTTTTGAATAGACATCAAATCCAAACTTTAAGTCTTTTAAAATATTAACTGATTGCTGGGTGTGGAGGCACATGGCCATTATCCCAGGATTTAGGATACAAAGGCAAAAGGATAAGTTCAAAGTCATCCTCACTGATATAGGAACTACTGCTAAAAGATAACAACAAAAAAAGCCTTATTAGCATTGACTATTACACATAAACCATTGACCTGCATATACCAATACATATACCTATATAGAACCTAAAAATAACAGATTTTCCAGAGACCAAATACTTAAGTATTTATATTTCAGACTAAGTGAACATATAATTTATTTTTAAAATACATCTATATGCATCCACATGCATCTATGCAAATATGTACATACATTATATTGCAAGAAGACTAGGCTATTTTTTGACAAGGTCTATTGACCAATATATACAGGGTATTTTTGAGACAGGTTCTCTCTGTGTAGCCCTGACTGTCCTGGAATTCACTTTGTAGACCAGGCTGCCTTGAACTCACAAAGGTCGGCCTGCCTCTGCCTCCCAAGTGCTAGGATTAAAGGCATGCACTACCACCATCCGGCTGAACAAACTACTTACTGAAATATATACAGTGTGAAAAATAGTCTGATATATAAGTGATATATAATAAAACGTGTAATATATTTGTTAGGGAGCTGACAAGATAAAAGACTGTGTGATTTCATAATCGTATGCATTTTTGAAGTTCCATTTTTTAAAGGACAAATACCAAGTAGAAATGTGTACAAATAAAGAGCATTAAAAACACATAAATAGGAAGCCACTACATTGCCAGTTGTATCAGGAGGGTGGTGACCAAAACCCCTCCTGTTTCTGTTTCCCCAAAGAGATGAAAGGGGTTTGTATTTCTAGAGGGCAGGAACCATCTGGTACTACAGATAATGGCACTGCTACTCTCCAAGAACCATCCGTGCTCACTGGAGCTGGCCTCAAGCATTGTGATACCAGAGAGCATTTAAAACCAAGATGATAATATCCAATATTAAAGTCACCAATGGGGGGGCTACTTTATATCTTGATTCTGTAGCCTTCCTCCTTGTGTTTACTTCCGAGAGAAGAGTGTGCGCACAGATATATTGTCAAAAGCCTTTCTCTTGAACTCATCCCTCATCATGCACCACAATTATCTCTCATTTTCTATCCAGACTGTGTAATTTCAAGACGACCAGAGAGAAACATACCATCTGGATGTCATAAGAAAATAACTAGCTTCTAAAGCCTGCCTCGAGCCACCTGAACTGATGTAACCATGGTGGAATTGGCTGCCACACAGGCGTGCACAGCAACCGAGAAGATAACTTCAGGCTCATCCTCATCCTTTTCTTCACTATGACATCCCATTGGCCTCTGTCAGAGGATTAGTGATGGAGTGTTCTCCCTCCCTCTAAAGAGCTTCACAACCTAGTCACTGGGAGCTACTTTTAATTGGGGCTGAAACCTTCTTCCTTGTGGTTTGATCAGTCTGTCTTGGTTCCACAACTAAAAACTCTAATGGAGGATGATCCCATCACACTGGATATCTGTGTATTTGAAGGCAGCAGAACTTCAATTACAACTATTTCATAACACTTGTTTCACAAACACACCCTCATCTGTATCCTAAGGCAAGCATTATGTTTATAATTTCTTTCTTTTCAAACGGGGCTTATTCCTGTGGAACCATAGCCACAAGATCTCCATGACTCAGGTCAAGAGCAGGATATTTGAGAGGAGTCTTGGTGAGCGTCCAGCATTGATGATGGACCAGAAGCCAGAGGCCTTGTGCACAATGAACATTTGCAATTAACGCTGAGTGATGGGGTATACTGCATGACCCGCTGCAGCTCCTGATGCCACTGAGACAAATGAAGAGGTGGAAGACAGGCAGGAAGTGGGGTTTTGGTTTGGTTTGTTTTTAATTAATTTTTTTTGAATTGTCTTTTTTATGGGGATGCTCCAGGAGTGAGGGGTAGAAATGAAAGGACAGGGAAATGAGTCTGATTGGGGTACATGATGTGAAATTCCCAAAGAATCAATATAAAATTATGATTAAAAAGTGACTTATTGATTTTGTCTTCTTAATGTTCTGTTTGTCATTTCAAAATAATGAAGTGATTTACTTTGGGAATTTTGAAGACTTTAAAGATTTTTAAGCATAAAGCAGAATTTATTATGCCTACACATGATTTCCTTTATTACCAACAAATAATGTCATTATAGTATTATTCTCACAATTAATAAGTCTATTTTGACACATTATTATTAACTAAAGCTTATCCTTTTTTTACTCAGGCTCCCCTCGTATTTACTGATATACAGGAACCCACCTAGTGAGTACAGCAGGTTTCTCTTTACTCAGAGTTTCTCATACCTTCTTAAAGGATTTATTTCATTGGATTATTTAATTGTACCAGTGTATCTGCGAGTGTATGCTCATGCTTACACACATGGAAGTAAAAGAGGGAGCCTATGACCTCTTCTGTGATGCTCTGCCTGTACCTTTTGAGGCAGAGTTCCTCCCTAAATCAGAAACTCACATTTGCTTGACTGTCCTGGAAACCGGCAAACCCTCTTCCTGTCTCCGCCTCCCTTGGTGGTGGGATTATAAGCATCTCTGAGGAGTTCTGACTTGTTATGTGGTTGTTGGAACACAGACTCCAGTCCTAAAGATTGTAGAGCAAAAATTCTTAACCACCAAGCCATTTGTCCAGCCCCTCAGATTGTCTTTAATTCTGGTGGCTTTGATACTTAGGGCAAGCCTTGTCAAACATTGTAGAGAATAAGCCTGAATATATCTTTATGATTAGACTGGCGTCAGTGAAGTTGTGGAAAGCACAAAGGTTGACACCACATCTCATGAGCAGTACATGCTATAAGTCCCCTCTGCTGGAGCTGACCTGGGTCTGCAGGTGAGATCATGTCTGTCAGGTGGCTACCCTGTAAACTTGTTCTTTCCTTCTCCATCCTTTTCTAGTCTCTTCTCTTTGAAAGGATGCAGTTTTGCATGGCCTTTATTTAAAGGCCGGATCTAGTCCTGTGCCCTTGAGAATAAAGAACCCACATATGATCTGGAATTCACTTGCAAGAGCTACATGTGGATATTTTCCTATTTACACTTTACATCGTTTATTGTGAGTGTGCAAACATCTTTCATATTTTGGGTGATAGTCTTGTATAGGTGAATTTTGTAGATGAAATCATTTCATGTTGGGAGGTGTTTTAGGTATTTATTTCTCTTAAAAATAACCATACATTGAGAGGATTTTGTTTTGTTTTTATTAACTTATTTATTTGTTCAAATACTGTTACACCTTCATGTACTACAGGGCGATCTTTCTAGTCTGAATTTTTATTATTTGACTATTAAAAGTTCTTATCATAAATATTTAAGTAGAAAAGTTTTATCAGGTGCATTATTTAAGGGAAAAGCACATCCTCTCTCATGAGAAAAGTTGATGGTAATGATAAGGGCTTTTGTAGATGCTCACTGCCAAGTTGATACAATTACGCTACATTCACAATTTGATAAGAAATTTTATCATAAATGTTGCCCAATTCTTTGTACTAATGTGATCATAAATGCTTTTCCCTTGGCTTGCTAACTCAATGATTCTTTTTCTCTTCATATACTATCTTCATATTCATAGAGTAGGGTAGGCATATTGCTTCCTTTGTTCCAGCTATATAAGTAAAGTATGCATTAATTTTCCAATACCCAAATATTCACTTTGTGCTTGCTCCTCACAAAAGCCCAAATCTATTTTTTCTCATGAATTATTCTTCATTCAGATAGGCTTCACTCTATACTTGGAGAGTTGATATTTTACCACTCAATAAATAGCGTTACTCTTGTTCTCATTAAATTTAGCTACATATCAACCAATAAATATTTATAGCATGTCATCTAAGCACTAGTCTTTCCTAACTGCTGTGGGTTGATCAATGAACCATACAGGCAATGACCTTACTCAAATGGAGCTTGCATTCTGATCAGTGGGATACAACATGAATAAATAAAAATTCTGTAAAAAGCTACTGAGAAACACTATGAAAATATACAAAAGGAGAATATGAAGATATTGGAGATGGAGATGCTAGTTCATTGAACCTGGTGAAGAAGCGTTTTCATGGTTACAGGGACTTTTCAAGAGTGAGAAATCACTGGCGTTTTCTTTTGAAAACTGAAACCCAGCATGCCTCTCCTTCAGAGCTTTGCACTGTCATTCAGCCAAGCGAGGCCAAGACAGAATGCTATTGCTGTGTGACCTTTGAACTGTGTATATACAGATCAACTAGACAGGAAATATATTTCCAATAAGTCCTTACATTGTGGTTGTGGGGCAAGGTTGGACATAGAAGAAATATATGCAGATTAGAAGTCAAGACTAAAGCTACATTCCTGCCTCACCACCTAAATATCAATCCTGATTCCTTGTGGGGCCTCTTTAGCATGCTGCAGCCATCAAGATACACTCTTTCAGCTTCTCCTTTCTTCTGGAAGATGTCTGCATTGTTGGAATCAGAAGGTTAGAAAGTCAGCAGAGGCCAGACCACAGTAAAGCTCCCAGGCTGTCTTTTCTTCCCCTCGCTTCACATCCATCTTATTTTCCTGGCTTCCTGTCATGTGGTCAGTCCCCACAATTCTGTAAGATCAAATCCCCATACAAACCTTGTATTCTCTAGCATTCCCGGGACTTCCACCTTCTACAATAGAACCCTGGTTGATACAGGCACCCAACTTAAACTTCTATCAAATTCCTTTCTTCCAAATATTTCTGACTTACCCTAGAGAAGACAATAATTCAACTGGCTATGAATTCATCTGAAAATATGATTTGTATCAATTTTCCGCATTTGAGCTGTGTTGTATACCATTAGGAGATATGTAAGTACTTACTGAAAAATCAAAACTATTACACCTATTGGTTTCCTTGGGCCTGGCAGTCTTGTAAATGCATTATAAGAAAAACAAATGAGGTTAATTTGGCATGATTCCTGGTGATTGCAATTCCTATCTCTAGGAGCTGGCAAGTTACCTGTTTAATAATTCCTTCCAGAATTTTGTAGGAAATTACTGTCAGACTCACTACCCAGTAATTTTCTGGATTCATCCTTTTCCTCCTTTGAAAAAAAAATGGCACCTAGCTGGCTCCCTGCGATTCTTCAGATTACTGCCAGTGCCTCTTTAATCACGGCTATAAATTCTACTGTACCCCAAGGATGTAATTTGTCTGACCCAGGAGAGTCATATTAATTCAAAGCAGTTGATGTGCTCTTACTGTTTCTTGTCAAGCCTGTTACCAACTGTGAGCTAAATCCTATCACCCACTCACTCTAACCAAGAAAAATACAAGTAGGGTGTAGCCCCTGAGGAAGTAGTACGGCTTGTAATGTATACTCTAATGATACACTTCCCCAGTACCGTCATTGTTCATCTGCATATACCTGCCCAAGATCTTCCCAGAATGCAGTCTTCTCCATCAGGTGTAGGTAGGTCTGTGGGGTAGTTTGACTAAAAATGACCCCACAGGTGCTATTAGGAGGTGTGCCCTTGATGGAGTAGGTTTTGTTGAAGGAGGTACGTGACTAGGGTATGGACTTTGAGGTCTCATATGCTCAAGCTACACCCAGTGTGGCAGTCTTCCTGCTCCCTGTGGATCCAGATGTAGGATTCTCAACTCTTCCCTCAACACCATGTCTGCCTGCACACCACCATACTTCCCACCATGATGACAAACCTCTAACACTGTAAGCCAGCCCTAGTTAAATGTTTTCCTTTATAAGAGTTTCCATGCTCATGGTGTGTCTTCGCAGCAATAGAAACCCTAACAAAGATGGTCTGAGAGTTTGCATTTCTCAGAAGTTCCCACAAGTTGCAATGCCTGGACCACTTGGGGAGTCAGGAGCAGGAGCTTACTCCCTGAGAGTATAACAAGGTCTCAAGGCCCATCCCTTGTGCTGTGTCTTTGGGGAACTGAGAGATTTCATAAGCAAAGAACAGTATACATAAATTCAAGGAACCCAGATATGATCAGGAACCATGATTGACAAAGCACTTAGAGAGCTCACAAATGAAGATCCAAATTGTCAGGTTTTGCATGGTCTGTTACTGTTTTTTTTCTCTCTTTCCAAATCATTGACCTGTATCTGATACTGTCAGTTAGGTAAAACCATCTACAATTATGAACTTTCCACAAAGCAAACAGACCCTAACAAATGACGTCACATATTCCTCACTCCCTGGTAATTCTTGCCAATCCCATCCCTTACTTATACTTGCTTTCAATTATCAGAAGGTATCAAAAGCAAAATTAGACTAGAGGGGAGGGAGAAGGAGAGACATGGACAGGCAGGCAGGCAGACTCTCCTACTGCGTGAGAACTACTTGCGGAGATAGGCATGTCTATGGGAACTATGGGACTGTAGGAGCCAAAGGCTTAGCCCTAGAATACCAAGATTCTAGATTCATTCAGCAAGCACACAGGGCCAAATTCAGACATAGAAGACTCCAGCTTGGTACCTTGATGCAGCCTTACTCTATCTACCCTGATTAGAGGAGTCAGGTGAGCTGTGCCTAGCCTGCTGCCCATGGGAAATGGAAGATAATGAACATGTATCATTTTAATCCATCCGGGTTAAGGAATTTGTCATGGGCAATAGAAAACTGTATAACTCCTCAAGCCATATGGGTATCCAGAAACCATGTATACTAACACAGGACAAAAAGGGTACCACAACCGCAAGATTAATATCGTGATTACAGGGCAGAAAGCTCTTTCTACATGAGCTCTTGAGTCCCTTCTCTTCTTCATAGTTTGTCCTAAAGACCTTAAGGATCCTTAAAGTATCTTTAGGGAAATAATCTGGCATAGTCTGCCAGCAGAGCTGCCTACATTTGAGTGTGTAATGCCGATGTGACAAGTGACTTTCTGCTAGTGCAACAAAATGCCAAGATAACACATTTTAAAAAACAAGAAAGGTTTATTTGGGGGTTTGGGGCTTTCAGTCCATGATTCGCCCCGTTGCCTGTGGGAAGAGGGCATCTCATGGCAGGCACATGTGGGAGACACAGCCCCATTATAGGCGGGAAGTAGGAAGGGGGAAGAGGAAAAGACCTACGGGTCCCGCCAAAGGCCTAGTTCCCAATCATCAGAGGAATGCCCAGTGAGCCCCACTTCTTCCAAGTTTCTCCCACCTCTCAATAGTGCCAAGCTGAGGACCACCTTCAGTTGGTAAGCCTTGCTCACACAGACACTAATTATAGCATCATTCAAGGAGCTCACAGAAAGCCTACAACCCAGTGTGGCTACACAGGCCTCAGACACACGCGTGGAGCCAGATCTCACTGCCACATTGGTATGCTTCGAGCAGATTGTCCAAATGGAGTCTCAGTCTTCTCATCTGTGGAAAATGGTGCGCAGTAGTTTGCACTGGTGGACTGATAGATTTGAAGGAAATGGCAAATGGCTAAGTCCCTAGATCAGGTGTTCAAACTGTGCTCACGTTTTTTTCCAGTTTTCCTTTTTGAGCCTTTGCTTATTACTGAATCAACAGCCTCAAAGACAGATAAACTTCCTAATCCAGCTTCTTTTTCTCTCCTAGACACAGCTTGTGTAGCAACACCAGTTGTCCAAAGCCATGCTGGTTACAAGTAGAGATAGAACTAATCATTTCTTCCGAGACATGCCACTGATCTTTAGGTACATTTTGTGTTTTATCAGTTTTTAAACAAGCAACGTACACAAAGTTTATAGTTCAGGTGGAAACATCTCTAGGATTTCCAGCATGGAAGTCTGTCATCTGGTCACCTTATTCTTATGAGCAGGCAGTTCAGAAATGCCCCCTACCAAGCACAAGCGAGGAGTGAGGAAGACAGCCATCAACAGTGACTCCTCAGGACAGAGACCCCAGTGGGGATGCCTAGGAGGTTGAGAGGACAATCTGAAGGGAAGCTGGGCAGACTGAGAAAGTATCTCTGAGGACTGACAGGGTGATTCCATTTCACATCACTACTCTGTGGGGAGACATGAGTTAGGATTCCACAGAGCTCGCTCTCCAGGGCTGTATGAAGCTGGCATCCATGTTCTTGGGTCTATAGCATTTATACATTACTACTTCCTGACTTCCTTATCATGCCAAGTTTTGTGCAGGTAACACACAGTTTAATGATGGGGATGAAACAGGATCATGAGGAGAGATATCAAAGCATATAAATTCATAGACTCACACTTGACTACCCCATGAGAGTAAGAGTCACTGCTTTGACTGGGGTAAACAGAAATGTTAGCGTTCACATTTTGTAGAAACAGGAAAAGGAAATTTCCATGCCCACAAATGGAGCAAGTTGGGGCCCTGGTTTTAGGTGACACTACTCCAAGTCCTTTCAACTCAGTCACTAACAAAATCACAGCCCAAAGTTCCCAGCATCCTGAGAGAATTCGAGGGGTTTGTTTTCCTGAGACAGTTTTATAAATGCCAGATAATACTTAAATTCATTCTAATGAGTTGGATGGTATTTTGTGGGCCACTCTGGACTCTAAATGTTAGTAATGCTATTTTAATGGGATAAGGCCCCAAGGCGGCCATTTACAAACAAACTTTTGGCATAGAAACTTACATGATTTGGGATCTACATGAAATCTATGACATTTAGAGCTATCAAGAAAACAAGCAAGCTGCTAACATGGCTTAGAGGGGGAAAGCGCTTGCTGCCAACCGTGATTGCCTGAGTTCTGTGCTGAGACTAACACGGTAGAAAGAAAAAGAAACATGTTCTATAAATTATCATTTAACCCCTACATGTTCAACATGGGGTGTGTACACACACACACACACACACACACACACACACACACACACAAATAAATGCAACTTTGAAGAACAGTTAGAAGATATAACAGAAAGTGGTGAGGAAAGCATTAGCACATGGTGGCATGTTTGCTGCCCCGTCAGAAGAGAGGGCCTCACATTCTTCCTATACCGTTTCTATTGTTGTTCTTCGTTCACTCGAATCAACACACAGCCACAGAGTTGGTTAGTGCAGCTACAGCACCTGCCAGCTCCTTTCCTACATTTCATATTCATAGAATAAAAACTAGTAGTCATGTAATGTGCGTACATTTCTCCCGTCTAGGAGACCAGAAGTCTGCACAAAGCTTTTGAAGAACAGCATGTAATGGGCTTGACAGGTAGTTCAGCGGGGAAGGTGTTGCCATGAGAACCCGAGTTCAAATCCCAAGAACCCGTGTAAAGTTGGGCATGGTGATGCTTGCCTCTAATACCAGTGCTTCTGTGGTGGAATGGAAGTTTATGGCCCGCCTATGTAGCAGTTAACAGAAAAAAGAGATCTGCCTCCATCAAAGAGGATGGCAAAGGCCCCGGGTCCTAGAGTTGTCTTCTTTCCTCCACACCCACACTGTGATACACATGTGCCCAACACCAGCACAGGCATACACATGCGTGTGTGTGTGTGTGTGTGTGTGTGTGTGTGTATATATATACAAAAAAAGAATAGCAGGTGAGACTTTATTTGTAATGAAGTGCACATAAAGAAGGGGAACAATGAAATGAAAAATAAATCTGGAACATTGAAAAGAAACCAAAAAAAAGACAGTTAAGAACACTCAGTCAATGGGAGGCGGTTGCGGGGAGGAGGCAGAAATCCTTAATAAATAAATTAATTAAAAAGAAAAAAAAAGAACACTCAGTCAATGGAGTTCAAAAACAGCAAGAAGCACAGAGGGAGACGAAAGGACTAAAACATAACGCTTCAAGGGAGTCGAACCAAGCAAAACACCTGCAACAGAGAAGAGATGTCTAAGATCCACGGTGCTCTTTAGAGGAAAGAGCTCATATTTATTAAACAAACATCGTTCTTTTTACATTCACGCACACAAAAGAATACAGCACATTCTGGCAACACAGTGACAGCTTGACAGAGTTCAGGTTCAATTTAGAGAGGATTACATCTTTTTCTCTTAAAGGGAACATTATTTTCACAGTTTATTAATGTCACTCCCATAAAGCTAAGTCTCTGTACCTTCACATGTGATAAAAATCAACTAACATTCCTCATCTCTGACCTTCAAGGAAATCCCAGGTGCGTGGTCCCGAGACCTGTAACTGGAGGTGAATAACAGAGGAAATCACTGGCCAGGATGGACTCACGTGACATTTCAGGGAAAGAATCAAGAAGACTCAATCACCGTGAAGGATGGTGGGAGAACAGCAGAGAGAAACAGAGTCACTCACCTTTGTTCAAGCTGAGAACCCACCCATTTAGCACACAGAGCATATTAATAAACTCTAAGAAAGGAATTTTCAATTTAACCCAGAATGGGATTCTGTCTAGACTGATCTTAACGTGCTTCTCATAGAGGAGTCAGGAGTTTCTTTGGGAGCTAGGAATATGAAATTAATGAGAATATAGCGGAGATCTATGAGCTCATTTATCTTAGGACCTCAGAGGTTTGGAGAAATCAGTCTCGTCACTGAATCTATGAGCTGCAGAGAGCTGCGGCGGTGCACACTACCACTGCTCAGCCTCTTGGCATGACAGGAGATGCTTGGAAAACTTGGCAGACTCTCCACAAGGCGGTGACGAGTTAAATGTCAGTATGAGGGTAGCTGTTAGTAGAGTGGGGTGTAGTGTGTACTCTGCACTCCAGAGAACACAAGGGAAGATTCTCCTTCCAGATGAATACAGCACCTTGTCCCCCCTTCACTGGTCCCCTTGCTGCTGAGTCTCTGCTAGGGCTGGCTCCATTCCCAAGGATAGAGAGCATCCCCGCTCCACATAGTGACGCTCCTGCTGGAAACAGACTGTCATTCCATATAGGCAGAGCTTGGAGGTGGAGATATAGCTTTCTGTTCCTCTAGAAAAGAACCTCATAATGTCAGGTCAATGCGGGATGGCTCCATCTCAGAAAGCGGTGTCTCTTGCCTCCTAAAGTATTCAGGACATTCATTGGCCCAAATTAAAAAAAAAATATGAGGTGTATTTTTGTGATTGGAGGTATAGCTTATTTTAAAATATATATTAACTATTAACATTAGAAGTTTTAAAATGTTGACTGAGGATACCAGGCATGCTGGTGCACACCTTTGATCCCAGCACTCAGCAGGCAGAGGCAGACAGATCTCCTATAGTTCAAGGCCAACCTCTTCTGCAGAGTGAGTTCCAGGACAGCCAAGGCTACACACAGAGAAACCCTGTCTCACTGGAGCTGGAAGATGGTTCAGCTGGTAATGTTGAAAGCTCCAGCATGGTATTTCAATCCTCATAGCCCATAGAAAAGCCAGGAGTGGTTGACTTAGCTCAAGCTCTCAGGGCTGAGGAGGGTGTGACAGGTGGATCCCAGGGATTACCGAACCAGCCAGTCACACCTCCTTGGTGACTTCCATGTCAGTAAGAAATTGTCTTAAACAAAAAAATCTGTGTCAAAAGATCATACTCTATAATAAGAAACTGTGCAATCATTTGTGGAACCCCACAGTTTTGAGTCCGTTCCATCTTGGCTAAAGGCCAGAGAGTTCAAACCTATTCTTGTGTCTCAAGGCCGAATAGTAGAATGTTTGGCCAAAGGTGTGGCTACTGGATGTTTGCTACTCAAAGACCAGACAACAGAATGGACACTGGGTGTTTTGAGATGTAAGAAGGTAACCATGCTTGTTTGTGTCTTGTATCATGGGAGGAATGTCTTTTGCCCTCCCCCTTTGATTGGATTCTGTAAGGACTGTGATGCTTAAACTTGAGGGTGGTAGTATTACCGGAAACCCTCCCAACTCTATCTCCTGTCTCTTGTCTATGTCTTTCCTCAATGCTCACTTCTCTTTTCAGGAATGTGCAAACAAGTCAAGCCTGACCCGACAATCATTAAAAAAATTTTGCCATTTAAAAAATTTTAAAAATCTTGTGCAGCAATTTGTCTGCCATTCTTTGTATACCCATGATGCACCTCGATCCTATTCTGAGCCATCCTCCAGCTGTGCCCTACTCTACACTGGCAATTGGGCTGCAGTGGATGGTACCTGAGAATTGACACCTAAGGCTGACCTCTGACCTCTATACATACGCGCTCAAATAAGTATATGTACACCCACATACACATGTTCCGTTTTGCACATGAATGTGTAAACACACAAAACACCTGATTGTAGCCAAAATACAAATTCCCACCAAAAATGCCTGTTCCCCATGTAAATAAACAAACACCCAACAAGAATTCAGTTATTGTCTGTAAAGGGTTATCACACAAAGACTGACGCTTCACTTGCTGGCCTCCACTTCTGCTAGAAAAACTCATTCCCTCTTTGCACCTTGCTGATCTTTCCTAGAGCAGGTATTTTAGGGTTGATTGGGTATCTTCCATGTCAACAGCTCTTATGGGGAATACCATAGCATAATGCATCACCAGCGCTCATTGACATGTCTTCGTTCCCTCCCGCCAACCAGGCTTTAGTTCGAAGTTTTATTTTTATGGATCCCATGTGGAAGATGAATGTTTTTAAATACTCCATTCTGCTACACTGGGATTATGATGAACAGAAATTTAGAATCCTGTGTCCTCTGCAAAACATTAAAATGACAAAAATGTGCATTAGGAAGAAGAGAGAGCATCAGAACGCTTTGTGTACCGCATTACCTGCTTCCCCCAGTCACACTCAACTCCTTCTTGCCAGTCACTGGGTGGATTCAGCCCCCTAATGTTCTCATGTTCAAGATTCCAAGAGCCAAATGGACACTGTAGAGCAGGGCAAAACTAGGGCATGGCTTGGGAGAAGTTAGAGGTGCATTGTGGGTATGCAAAGAAGAACAAACAAATTGCTTTACAAGATATTTTATGAGAAAAAAAATGATTGCACAAATTTTTAGACTACAGTGTGATCTTTTGACATGGAAAGACCAATATAGTCTCAGTTGTGTGTAGAGTCCAAAACAAACAGACCTTTAGAAATAACTAGTTAGAGATGGTTAGCAGAGGTGGTAGGGTTTATTGGTGTGGGGGTGGGAGACGTTGTTGGGCTCGAGGTTAGTTTGTTAGAATTGGATGAGGAGTTTGGTGTTCTGTGGCAAAACAACTGCATTCAGTAATAATAAAGTGTGTTCCAAAGCAAAGAAGCAACAAGTAGAAAGTTGGAAAAATGACAGAATGTTAGGATCTTACAGTTTAAGTTGTAGAATGTCAAGAGCTTAGATGCTATCGTTCCTGTACTTAAAGCAAGAAAAAAGGCAGTAAACAAACAAAATTTAAGATCAACTGGAGAACTGAGGTCACAGCACAAACCATGAGGCCCCACATCTCTAAGGAGAGCCAATTATAGAAAATCACAACAGATCAAGGCCACACTCTAAAGACAGACTTGGAGGATGATACTGTGATGAAATGAACAGCGAGAAGCTGAGTGAAGCTCAGCATGTAGTGAGAAGACGGGCTCTCAAAGCTGTCTCGGGGCGCCAAACTCTGGTGGATATTACTACAGGATCCCTACAAAAGCCTCACAGCAAAATCCCTGTATAATCCTCACCTATCTGGAATGCTGGGAATACATATCTTTAAATGCACCCCGAAAGGTCCTCCTAACAGCCTTCTGGGAAACTTAGCCAAAGCCTGACCCAAAGTCGTCCTTGAACCTCAGCTCTAGTTAGACTCCTTCTTCAACCAAAGCAAAGATCAAGAAAGAACTAAGAAACAAAGTGTCAATGCCAGCCCAGGGACACTACCCACTAAAAGATTGAGATTTGGCCAAAAATAAAAATTACAGACCATGTTCCTGACAGCATCTTGCCAGACATGGTAATAGTGAAAGAAGACGGCACAGGCTATGCTTGACATGGAGGTTTCAACAAAAACACAAGAAAACCATGGAAAGGAAACTTACACCCATGATGTCACAGTTGTCGCAAACACTAGACACAACCTTTTTCTTTGTCAGAAAACAAACCCTCTCACTATAGGCTATTTACCTGATTTACCCTTATTCAGTATGGCAGTCATCTTATTGAAATTTTAAAAATGGCTTTGATTAACATATCAAGGAACTTAATGGAAAATTTTGACATCCTGTAGGAATAGATATAAACAAAAAAAAGATGGGTAACTTGAGAAAAGAAAAGGCATGCTAGAAGTAAAAAATTACGTAAAAGAAATGAAAATTATCATTGATGGTTTCTCAATACATAGACTATAGGGCTATAAAAAACACAAAACAAAATAAAAATTCAATAAGCTTAAATACAAGAACAGATTAACCAAAAATTGTGAAAAAAGATCAAAGGCATAAAACTATACACCCATGAAATAAGAGAAAGCTCAGGAGAAATATATAAAATAATAAGGGTCACCAGTTTTCTAATGCTAATGACAGGTGGCAAACCATAGATTTGGGAAGCCCAGTGAGCACTAAACCTTGGCATGTCTTATTTAAAAAAAAAAAGAAATAGGCATATGCCAGACAAACGCTTTACCTTACAAAAACAAGGGCACAAGTTATATCAAATTTCCATTAAGAAATCATGTAAACAAAGGAAATGGAATATTACCAATAGTGGAAGAAAAATGAAATGACAAACCTAGAATTCTGTACCCAACCAAATCACTTTCAAGAAAATGAAATAGTGATGAGCTGACCAAATTGAAATAATTGATTGCAAACTGATTTGTTTTGTTTACAAAGATTCTAAAGAGAGGAGGGTATTTCCGTAGATAAATTAAATCTACAAAATAAAATCTGGAAGAACAGAGGATAATTAACATCTTTTATTCTCTAAGATAAATCAGCAGTTGCTTGTCAAATATAATAGACAATTATCCTGCATTGGCTCTGTTAGAAAGAATAGGAAATACAGTTAATATTTCCTATCCACAGAAAGTCAGTTTTTAAGGGTGTGGTCCCAATCAATCATGCTCCAGTGGATGTCCCCACACCGTGAGCATATGGGCAGGACCAGTTGAATTCTGGGTTCTAAGATGGGGAGGCAGAAGAGAAAAAATACAAAATACAGCATTGGGAGTCATAGGGAGATAGGTGATGGACCTAGGGAGATTTATGAAGAGGGGTAGAGGATGAATATAATAAGAACATATACTATGTGTATGTATTATGTATATGTATGTATGCATGTATAAAATTCTCAAAGAATCAACAAAATATTGAATTTTTAAAGGGATAGGAGCATACATTGGGGACACTGATACAATAAATTTATGATACAGTAATAATATTAATTGGACATAGATTAATTATAATGAGCTGAACATGATGGATGGCTCATATCTAAAATCCCAGCCTCTGCATGCTGAGGAAGGAGGACTACGACAACTTTAATATCAGCTGGGCTACACAGTAAGTCTTTGATTTAAGAAAACAAAAACCTGAAAGTCAATAACAACATAAATGTATGATGAACCCTATCCAATAAAATATTTAAAGGAAGTATAAAGTGTTCACAATACCAAACAGGGAAAGATGATGCAAAAAGAAAGGATAAAAATAAAAAAAAATAGAAGATATTCGCAAACATAGTAAATCTCAATCTAAATGCATCAATAGTCACATTGACTATGAATGATCTACATGTACCTATTAAAATCAAGCAAAATCAAAGTGAGGGTGGAGACCTGAGGATATGTTATCAATAAAAATCCCACATTGTATAAATGAAAACAGAGAAAGGTGGGAAGTAAACGGAGGGTGAACAAAACTGGACTAGCTACACTCGCTTCAGAAAAAAACAGAAGGGAAGTTAAGAAATAAAAAGAGGAGCTTTCCTGGACCTTTGGAAGAACACTCTGTAAGTGCATTGATAGCAATCTCTACAGAATTTTTATATGTAGTTTTTGGTAATACCCAAGGACTTCAAGAACTCATAAAAGTGGGTTCTTTGGGTAGTGATTTTCTATAGATCCTGGGCAGCTTGCTAATGCAATCTGCCAGTATTTATCAATGTGAATCAAATGACCTCTTGGTAGGCTCCTTACCAAGAAGTTGTTTAAAAAGTGTCCTTCCAATTGTCATCAAGTCTTAATTTCTTGGGAATTAGGAGATGCAGGTACTTGTGAAGAATTACAACCCACAGAAATTTCTGTGATACTGTTACCTTCTGGATATATAATTTCAGTAGGACATAAACACTCAGTTTTCTACATGGAAAGCACTGAGGGATTTTCAATGAGAGAGAGAGAGAGAGAGAGAGAGAGAGAGAGAGAGAGAGAGAGAGAGAGAGAGAGAGAGAGAGAGAGAGAGAGCTGGCTTTGGAAGGAGGGGATCCTTGTGTACCAGGAGAAAGGGAAACCTGACTTCTGACGAGTTGTGAGGAAAGCTGGTTAGCAGAGAGGAAATGTCAGTTCCCCGTGATATCAGCGATCTCTTCACTGGACATTCTATTGTGGAGAACCCTGGAATCCCTTCTGATATCACCTGTGTTGTAGCAGCATCAACTGCCCTTGAAGAGTTCCTTCAGGGCCTTTACAGTTCACCCAAGAACATGTTGGCAAGACCGTGGAGTCTACTTGGAGGAGAGAATGGAGAGGGTAGAGAGACCACAGAGAGACTGAAGAAAGTTGGCCTTCAGCCTCAGTGTAAAATACCAAGAAAGAAATGGTCCAGGAGGGCTTCCAGGGAGCCACCATCCATCCCAACCCTCCTCACCAAGAAGCAGGTAAAGCCTCCCTCAGTCAAAGCTAGGGTGATTTAAATGATTAAGTGATACTGGACTAGAATGTGGTTTTAAGTTGGTATTCATGAGTCCATGGTGATGAAAATCAATGCTTGGTAAAAAAAAATCAGGGAAGTGAGATGTATTCCAAGTAAAGGAAGCATAAAAGGTGTAGACTAGAGGTAGCTTTGCAGTGAAGACGCCTAGCAAATAGAACTTGGGGCAGGTGATAAAAAGTCTACTTTTGCCAAAGATAAATCGTGTTCATAGCATCTGCCCCCATAATGGGATAAAAACCAACCTCACTTTCCTTTCTCTTTCCCCTGAAAACACACAATTCCTATGCAATCATAAAAGCTTTTCATTCAATTCCAAGCTAAAGAATAGTCTACAAAATGTCTAAGCTGCTATCCTCAAGACTACCAAGGTCACCAAAACAAAAGGGAAGAAAAAGCCATGGTTAAGAGACACCTGAGAAACGGTGACAAGTAAATATGGCATCCTGAATATGATTCTCAGATCAATTATATCAAATAAAATACAGGACATATGAATAAATTATAAGCTTTAATCAATGATGCATTAATATTATATAATTAATTATTGGCGTTGTTTAAAACGGAGGGAATGTTCCGTGATATGTAGAAATATCCTGTCCTCTCTTTAAAAGTGAACCTAATTCTAAACTTGAAATCTAAAAATAAAAATTATTCAAATAAATGCCTGATTTAGAATGCCAAAGTCTTGTTGCTGAGCTTGAGTGTGCCTCCCTTCCAGCACCAAAAAACCTGGGCTAGAAATTTAACTCTTACAAAAGAGGTGGTTCCCTTGTTAGTGTATTATCCTTTACTATGTACAGTGAGTATGTGTTAAAGGCTAGAGAACGCCAGGATGTGGTGGCTCATGCCTACAGTTACTGCCCCCAAGGGGCTAAAGGAGGATGATTAGCCTTGGCTGCATAACAGGTTGGATGAAACCCTAAGTAAGAAAGAAAGGAGGAAGGGAAGGAGGGAAATAAAAGAAGGTGCGGGGAAAGAAAGAGAGAAGGAACAAGATCAGATATGCTGAAGAATTTTCACTAAGTATATTTTCAAAACCAGCAGGCTTATACAGGGAAAAGAAATACAAATTGGTGTAAAATGATGTAATTACTTTGTGGTATACAACAGAATGTTGTTTTAGACTCAGATACTTTTTTTCTTTTATGTTAAAAACAAATCCTATTCTCAGTTAAAACCCTGGAGGGATGAAGTAGGTGTCTGGCATCCTAAATGGGTGCTATTTCATGGACCATACTTCATCCCACTCAACTTCAGCACTGAGCACAAACTCCATCACGATGTTTGAGAAAGCTGTCCACACTTGAGACTGAGATTACTCCACATTAAAGAACAACCATGACAATAACCACATTTCTGTGAAAATTACAAGTTGCCTTCACATACAAATTTCTTTGACTTTGGGCTCCATAGATAACGTCTAACATGATGCTGGACAAAGGAAACAAGGACTTGGGGAAGGCTGGTACCTAGTTTTCTGAGAAATAGCCATAGTGATATACAAAAGGGCTGTACCAGATTGCACTCCCATCAGCAAGCAGGAATGTTCCCTTTACCCTACATCCTCTCCAGTAAAAGTTGTCATCAGTGTTTTTGACCTTGACCATTCTCACAGGTGCAAGATGTAATCTCAGAGTTTTTTTTTTTGATTTGCATTTCTCTGATGGTTAAGGATGTTGAAACAACCTTCCTCAAGACCCAGCAATACCACTTTTGGGTATATACCCAAAAAGTGTTCATTTGTACCTCAAGGACATATGTTCAACTCTGTTCATAGCAGCATTGTTTGTAATAGCCAGAACCTGGAAACAACACAAATGCCGCTTGGCCAAAGAATGGATAAAGAAAATGTGCTACATTTACACAATGGAGTACTACAACAGCAGAAAAAAAAAAGACAACTTGAAATTTGCAGGCAAGTGGATGGAGCTAGAAAACATCATGTTGAGTGAGGTAACCCAGACCCAGAAAGACATTTCTCATATGTACTCACTCATAAGTAATTTTTAACATAAAGCAAAGAAAACCAGGCTACAAATCACAATCCCAGAGAACCTAGACAACAATGGGGACCCTAAAATAGACTTACATAGATCTAATATACATGGGGAGTTAAAAAAAAACAATATCTCCTGAGTAAATTGGGAGCATGGGGACCATGGGAGAGGGTTGAAGGGAAGGGGAGAGGAAGGGAGGGGAGCAGAGAAAAATGTATAGCTCAATAAAATCAATAAAAAAAAGAAACAGGGACTCAGAATATTGCAGCGATCTGATCAATATCGGATAAAGATTTCATTTCAGAAATTCACCATTACATATTTCTAAAAGCCTGTCAAATCACGTTGTCTCTAAGGTTTCATTTTCATGTCATTTGATTTCAGCTGTTCAGCACATATCCTACTCTATGGGCAATTTGCCAAGAGAAAGAAATGGCTTGGTGCTGCAGTGTCAGAAACTGAAAGAGCAGCAGTTAAAACTGCTTCCGCTGCAGCATCCACACCGCCTACTGCTTGTGGCCCAGAGACAAGTTTTCAAAAATGTGTGTAGGGGCTGTCATTGAGAGCAGGTAAGTTGGGGAAAGATTAGAGTTGGAAAAGCCTAAAATTTGGTCACCAGCTTCAGGGATTCCAATCAGTTTGTGGTAACCATGCCCTGGTGAAGCTTGCTCTCTCTCTCTCTCTCTCTCTCTCTCTCTCTCTCTCTCTCTCTCTCTCTCTCTTTCTCTCTCGCTTGCTCTCGCTTTCGCTCTCTCTCCCCCGTCTCTTTCTCTCTTTCTCTCTCAGTGTGTATGTGTTTGTGTATGTGCATGCATCTGTGTGTGTCTGTGTCTGTGCCCGTGTGTATGTGTGTTTGCATCTGTGTGTATCTGTGTATGTGCCCGTGTGTGTGTGTCTTTGTATCTGTGTGTCTGTGTATGTGTGTTTGTATCTGTGTGTGTCTGTGTCTGTGCCCGTGTGTATGTGTGTTTGTATCTGTGTGTGTGCCCGTGTGTATGTGTGTTTGTATCTGTGTGTGTCTGTGTGTGTGCCCGTGTGTATGTGTGTTTGTATCTGTGTGTGCCTGTGTATGTGCCCGTGTGTGTGTGCCCGTGTGTGTGTGTGTGTTTGTATCTGTGTGTGCCTGTGTATGTGCCCGTGTGTATGTGTGTTTGTATCTGTGTGTGTCTGTGTCTGTGCCCGTGTGTATGTGTGTTTGTATCTGTGTGTGTGTGTATGTGCCCATGTGTATGTGTGTTTGTATCTGTGTGTGTCTGTGTGTGTGCCCGTGTGTATGTGTGTTTGTATCTGTGTGTGTCTGTGTGTGTGCCCGTGTGTATGTGTGTTTGTATCTGTGTGTGCCTGTGTATGTGCCCATGTGTGTGTGCCCGTGTGTATGTGTGTTTGTATCTGTGTGTGCCTGTGTATGTGCCCGTGTGTGTGTGCCCGTGTGTATGTGTGTTTGTATCTGTGTGTGTCTGTGTATGGGCCCGTGTGTGTGTGTGTGTGTGTGTGTGTTTGTATCTGTGGGTGCCTGTGTATGTGCCCGTATGTATGTGTGTTTGTATCTGTGTGTGTGTGAGAGAGTGCATGTGTTGCCCACTACCTGCATGTATGGATGTCAGAGGAAATTCACAGAAGTCAGTTCTCTACACCTTGTGGGATCCTATTTTTTTTAATTTTATATGTGATACTTATTTTCCTAAATTAAGTCATAGCACATGGGGAAATCCAGCCGCTAGTGACATAGATGTTTCATCCTTACTAGGTAGCTTTCATAGTTCTAGAAGGTGCTATGTGTGCTACAGGGGAGTAAAGCAATTATCAACCTCACTCAACTGTATACTGCAATAACAATCAGTCTGGCACGATATGCCTCCACTGCTACCGTGGGACAAACATTACAGAGTACCAACCAGTTTCTGGTTAGATTTAAGAGTCATTCCACAAAATGGAACTTATTCCGAGCACTGTTAACAGGGCAAAGACGCTGAGACCAAGTCTTAGGGAGATCCTGCTGCTGTTATCCTGTTAGATGGATATAACAGTACACTGACTCCTCAAGTCTTGTGGTTATAACCATACACAATCATATCTCTCAACCCTCATCAGAGAGGCTGCCTTTCGCAGCAGACAACACAAGTGAAGGCCATTGACACAGATTCGTGACTGCTCGGTGAACAGAGAAGGAAACTGCAGAGTGCTTAGCCCTAAATGAGACATCCGTACCACACTGTCTCCTCCCGAGGCTCAGAGATCATCCAGGAAGATGGAGGGAAAAGACTAAGAAACAGAGGTAATGCATGACTACAGAGAAACACGACAGGACAAACACAAGAGCTGATAGCAGCTGTAACTACGTGGACAAGACTTAAACAAAAGCAAGCCAGACAAAATCCAACAAGAAGAGGGGAGGTCTGGAGGTTCCACCCCTAGCTAAGGAATGCTTGAGAATTAATGGCTGCAGGGAGAGACTCTGGTTTCCTAGGGATGCAGCTCTGAGAAGCTGCATGTGTTTTAGTAAAACACCCAATGCTCCTGCACATACTAGCCGTGCTAAGTGGATTCCAGAGGTTTAAAGCAAAAAAGAAGATGAGAGCACATGAAATTGGCGGTAAGGGTGGCCATGTGATTATGAGAGGAGTTGGAAAATGGTGAATGGGGTAGAGTTTATCAAAACATTATATGCAAATATGAAATTTTCATTCATTAAAATGAAAAAAATATTTATTTTTAGAAAATTTAGCTCCAAATAGAAAAATAGGAATATGTGTGAATTTTAGAGGACTTAAAAGAGAAAAAGAAAAAATATATATATAACACTTACTTCTCAATTTCTTAGTGTTATTAGTAATAGAACGCTTACTGTAGCCATTTGTTTGATGATTCATTTAGTATATTGCCATGACGGTTTTCCCCTGACATTAATATTCCGTCAAAAATGTTCTTAGTTGCTACATGATTCTCCATCCTGTGCATGTAGTCCATCTCTGCCCTGAGGTCTTCTCCTTTTAGTTTGTGGGAAATGAGTCAAGATGTGGTCAGATGGGTACAGCTTCTGAGATGAAAAGTATCAGTAGGGAGTCAGAAAGTCTAACAGATCTGTTCATGATTGCACTAACATGAGGATGATATGGACTCTGAGATCTGGGCATGTGTGCACTAACATGAAGATGGCATGTGCTCTGAGATCTGTGCATGTGTGCAGTACCATGAGAACAGCGTGTGCTCTGAGATCTGTGCATGTGTGCAGTACCATGAGAATAGCGTGTGCTCAGAGATCTGGGCATGTGTGCAGTACCATGAGAACAGCGTGTGCTCTGAGATCTGGGCATGTGTGCAGTACCATGAGAACAGCGTGTGCTCAGAAATCTGTGCATGTGTGCAGTACCATGAGAACAGCGTGTGCTCTGAGATCTGTGCATGTGTGCAGTACCATGAGAATAGCGTGTGCTCTGAGATCTGTGCATGTGTGCACTAACATGAAGATGGCGTGTGCTCAGAGATCTGTGCATGTGTGCAGTACCATGAGAATAGCGTGTGCTCTGAGATCTGTGCATGTGTGCACTAACATGAAGATGGCATGTGCTCTGAGATCTGTGCATGTGTGCAGTACCATGAGAACAGCGTGTGCTCTGAGATCTGTGCATGTGTGCAGTACCATGAGAATAGCGTGTGCTCTGAGATCTGTGCATGTGTGCACTAACATGAAGATGGCATGTGCTCTGAGATCTGTGCATGTGTGCAGTACCATGAGAATAGTGTGTGCTCTGAGATCTGTGCATGTGTGCAGTACCATGAGAACAGCATGTGCTCTGAGATCTGTGCATGTGTGCAGTACCATGAGAACAGCGTGTGCTCTGAGATCTGTGCATGTGTGCAGTACCACGAGAATAGCGTGTGCTCAGAGATCTGTGCATGTGTGCAGTACCATGAGAATAGTGTGTGCTCAGAGATCTGTGCATGTATGCACTAGCATGAGGATGGCATGTGCTCTGAGATCTGTGCATGTGTGCAGTACCATGAGAACAGCGTGTGCTCTGAGATCTGTGCATGTGTGCAGTACCATGAGAACAGCGTGTGCTCTGAGATCTGTGCATGTGTGCAGTACCATGAGAACAGCGTGTGCTCTGAGATCTGTGCATGTGTGCAGTACCATGAGAATAGTGTGTGCTCTGAGATCTGTGCATGTGTGAAGTACCATGAGAACAGCGTGTGCTCAGAGATCTGTGCATGTGTGCAGTACCATGAGAACAGCGTGTGCTCTGAGATCTGTGCATGTGTGCAGTACCATGAGAACAGCGTGTGCTCTGAGATCTGTGCATGTGTGCAGTACCATGAGAACAGCGTGTGCTCTGAGATCTGTGCATGTGTGCAGTACCATGAGAACAGCGTGTGCTCTGAGATCTGTGCATGTGTGCAGTACCATGATAATAGCGTGTGCTCTGAGATCTGTGCATGTGTGCACTAGCATGAGAACAGCGTGTGCTCAGAGATCTGGGCATGTGTGCAGTACCATGAGAATAGTGTGTGCTCAGAGATCTGTGCATGTGTGCAGTACCATGAGAATAGTGTGTGCTCAGAGATCTGTGCATGTGTGCAGTACCATGAGAGATGCGTGTGCTCTGAGATCTGGGCATGTGTGCAGTTCCATGAGAACAGCGTGTGCTCAGAGATCTGTGCATGTGTGCAGTACCATGAGAATAGCGTGTGCTCAGTGATCTGTGCATGTGTGCACTACCATGAGAATAGCGTGTGCTCTGAGATCTGTGCATGTGTACAGTACCATGAGAATAGCGTGTGCTCTGAGATCTGTGCATGTGTGCAGTACCATGAGAATAGCGTGTGCTCTGAGATCTGTGCACGTGTGCAGTAGCATGAGAACAGCGTGTGCTCTGAGATCTGTGCATGTGTGCAGTACCATGAGAATAGCGTGTGCTCTGAGATCTGGGCATGTGTGCAGTACCATGAGAACAGCGTGTGCTCTGAGATCTGGGCATGTGTGAAGTACCATGAGAACAGCGTGTGCTCTGAGATCTGGGCATGTGTGCAGTACCATGAGAACAGCGTGTGCTCTGAGATCTGGGCATGTGTGCAGTACCATGAGAACAGCGTGTGCTCTGAGATCTGGGCATGTGTGCAGTACCATGAGAACAGCGTGTGCTCTGAGATCTGGGCATGTGTGCAGTACCATGAGAACAGCGTGTGCTCTGAGATCTGTGCATGTGTGCAGTACCATGAGAATAGTGTGTGCTCTGAGATCTGTGCATGTGTGAAGTACCATGAGAACAGCGTGTGCTCAGAGATCTGTGCATGTGTGCAGTACCATGAGAACAGCGTGTGCTCTGAGATCTGGGCATGTGTGCAGTACCATGAGAATAGCGTGTGCTCTGAGATCTGGGCATGTGTGCACTAGCATGAGGATGGCATGTGCTCTGACCGCTGCCAAAGGAGGAAAAATCTCTGTACCCCTAAACATGACGCCCTTGAAACAAAGCACAGAAATTGCTCTATGCAAAAATGTCTGATGTTGAAACAAGATCAAACTCCAAACAAACACTGAGTTCACTGGCAATAGAACATATTGAAAACATGAAAATGGATTAAGCCATGCAACCCAGTCTATTCCCCACCGTTATCCTTATATCCCATGATCAGATAGATATCAGTGACCATTTCCAGATGTCCTGAAGAGTGAATGACATGACGTCACAGAATCTGGGACCATCAGCTACCTCATGTTACTTTCTAATTCCCAAAGATTAGACATACAAAAGCAAACCAGATGGCCTGAGTTCGATTGCTGGGAACACATAGTAAAAACTGATAACTAATTCTTATAAGATGTTCTCTGACCTCCACATTCACACACAAGACACACATACACAGGCAATAAATAATACAAGAATAAATGTCAATTAAGACCACAAAACCCATCCATATTATTCTTTTAATAGTAACTGACCATCAGACATGGAATGCCCCCTAAAAATTTAGAATACCTTGCCTTAGAAACATAGAATACTTAATCAGGCATATACTTGTGAAAAGCCCACTAGGTTCCAAATTTCAGAGAGGCAAAGAATGTTCTTGAATCTCTAGCATCCAGCCTACTATGTGGAGCAATACCCAACCACAGCAGAATCCGAACATGTTAATATAAACACAGACTACAGTTCAATACAATAATCAAGAGAACAAAATAAATCATGGCAGAACTAAACAAGTGGAGAACATGTTTCAGTATTCAGGGCTTAGACCCTGTATGTAAGAAAATATTTCTGTGAGGGTTTTTGTCAGAGGCCGTGGAGTTCTAATCAAAGAATGGTGAGGCGGGGGTGATACCCACTACTGACCTCACCTGCGTATAGTGAACTGTGATGGAGGGATGGTCCTCAGTCTGCTTTCTTACACAACTCAGGACCTCTTTTCCAGGAGTGACTCCATCCACTGTGAGCTGGGAACTCCCACAGCAATAATTAATAAAGAAAATGTGCTGCAGGCTTCCTCCAGCCCTATTTTATGGTGGTATCTTCTCGGTTGAGGCTTCCTCTTCTCAGATGACTCTAACATGGGTCTAGTTGACAAAAACTAAAACTTAGCCAAGATATTTTTTATATACTTGACCCAATCTGAGTGCATCTATTAGAAGTCCAAATGACCCTCATAGCCCTTGTGTCCTGAAACTGACTAAAGAGCAGCCTGGACACAACACACCTGCAGACAAGGAACCTAGCCTGGCTCTTGCCAAATGGCAAAAGGGAAATTTTTAAATTATAAAGACTAAGAATACCAAGTTCTTCCTAAGGATGGTATTGACAAATGATAGTCAAGGCAAAAAGGATGGTTGTTGACTGGGATGGACAAGGCAACATTGTACCATGAATCAAAGACACAAGAGTTTGATTCATATAGACATTAACTGAAGGTCAGTAGGATAAGAATAGGTTTTGCAGCAAAAGGCATTGAGACAAATGTGGATAAGTATCACATTAAATACCTACTGATATCACACACACATACACACACACACACACACACACACACACACACTGAGCACAATTCTATGCAAAATAATTAAGTCTAAAAAACTAAAACATGAAATGTAAAAATATTAGAAAAAATATATCCTAAGGAAAAGAACAATTTCTTAAATATAAAAAAGGCTTAATCATAAACAAAATGTTGACATCCTTGATTATAACAAACTTGCAAGCCCTTATCAAAATACCATACAAAGTAAAAAAAATCAAACTACAAACAGGGAGATAGCAGTTGCCCTGTATTAAAAGATTATCATAAAAGATGTAAAACACATAGGCAAATCAATAAAGAAATGAAAATTTTCTCATAAAAATAGTGCTTCTTGACAGAACAGAAGATGAGAAGGGCTCAGAATTTTAGTGACTATACTTTGGAAAGCAGTCAGCAGTCCATAGATAGCACAGTGAAAGTACATATGCTGGCTGTAAGCAAGCAGTTCAACTAATACATACACCGGCATACAACAAAGACACAAGAGCGATTTATCAATCTCTGAAATGGTGAAACTTTATCCAAGAGCAAATGGGTAAATAAATTATGACGGTTTTATCCTGTAGAACTCACTATCACAATGAGGGTGAATAATCCACATTCCCATGCAACCACACAGATGAATCTCGGAACAAGGAGTAAAAATGGAAGTTAGAGAAGCATACAAGCACAGTGATTTTATTTCACAAAACAAACAAAAGGACATAACTGGTTGAAGTTGGAAAGATACAGATACAACTATGAAAACACAGAGCAAGTGTGACCAGCAGATCTGGAAGAGCCTTTCCCTCTAAAGAAGCCAAGAGATGAGCATGCGGTGTGCATCCCTGCATCACCCAGCCACAGCTTCTCTGTCTTCTCTAAGTTGTACAAGATGCTGCCACTTTTACCCTGCATCCCTCACGCATGTTTTATAAATGGCATTTGACCATTGATGGTTTTACATTAAGTCAGAAAGACAGTGTTGTCTACCCTTAATATTCTTGAGCTGATAATCTTTTAAGTCCATGTCTTCAGTTTATAAAATAAATATTAACAGTCTCTACTGGGTTGGTTAAAAATACGGCAGTGCTTAAAACAGGTCTTGGCATAGTAGGTTACTCATGACAGTTAACTATGATCATTTTTAACATTAATTCCATGTCTATTGTGAATATAACCATCGATGTAGTCAAACAGTATAAGGACTCTCTCCCCACCCAATCCCTTACTTTTCTCCACAAATGATAAAATCTAAATCAATTGATGAAATCTGACGTCACTCAGTCACTTCTTAAACCGGACATATCTGATGTTCTTAGCACAAGTTTTCTGTCTAAAACTCTGGTGATTTCTGACTCTATTTAGAGTGCCTCTGAAAGCTCCTGTCAGCTTAAGAATATTATCTGCAGTACTGAAGAGACGGCTCAGCTCAGCACTAGGAGCACTTGCTGTTTTTGCAGATGACCAAGCGCCATTCCCATCACCCATATGGTGACTCACAGGCATTTTTACCTCCAGCTCAAGGGAATTAGGTGCTTTTTTCTGACATCCACTGGTAACGGACACACATGTGGCGCACATGCATACATACACACACACACTCACACACTCACACACACACATACATAAGCAAAACACTCATATAAAGAAATGAAAATAAATAACTCTTAAAAAGAAAAGGACGGGAGCTGAAGAAATGACCCAGAGCAGATAAGAGCACGTGATGTTTTACCAGAGGACTGGATTTGGTTCCCAGAACCCAGATGGTGGCTCACAACTCTGCAACTCCAGTCCCAGGGGATCAAACATTCTCTTATGACCTCCACAGCATTGCATGCATATGGTGAACAGACATACATGCAGACAATACTACCATACGCATAGAATAAAATAAATATTTTAGAAAGGAAATATCTGAGAAATGTTCATGTTTTTATTTTTTTACCATTCCTCCTAAAACAAAATTCTTCACCACTGAGCTTGGTTATAAAACACAATCAGGTTAGGATTGTGGTTCAGTAATGCGCAAAGCAATCCTACACCAGTTAGTATTTAAAGGGGCATTTATTTGGGGGTTAAAAAACTCACAAAGCACCAACCGTCAGGAAAGGAGCCTAGTTGCCACTGGAGCAGGAGCCAGGAGCAGGAACAGGAACCAAGCGCGGGAAGCAAGGGAGCAGCCTAGGCTTGCCGCTCTTTTTTCCAAGATAAATAGACCACGCCCCAGTGGGGCTGGTATTTTAGCAGCTATTGGCTCCCGCAGCACTATGGGCTTGTACTTCAGCAGCTATTGGCTGAAGGAGCAGCAGAAGGTGCTCCCGCAGCAGTTCAGTAGCAGAGTCTGTGTGTGTTTAATGCATGTTAAGACCCGGAGGTGGGGGACTCTTTGATGTCTGGAAGAGCAGAGAAGCAGAACACGGCTTATTACTCTACTCTACCACCTTGCCCCGAGTGACAATGTCATTTGTACATGTTCACGAGATTCTTGTAACGGCCAAATGAATGAATTAGCAACGAAGAAACAGAATTAAAGAGTTCTTACTTTGTTAAGGAGAAGCAGAACATCGGCTTCTTTGTTGTTCAAAGACAACGGTGCCTTGGAAATGGCAAAACTCACTGCAAAAGGGCATCTCTGTGTAAAAAGAGTTCAGGGTTCTGCTATCAGGTTACTGACATCCTGAGACAGGGAAAGCCTCCAGTAGATCACGCTCAACATACAAATAGAAGAGACTGCAGGCCAGGTGTGACAACTGGATGGAGTCAGGAAACTGCAGACATCACAGGAGGGTTGCTAAGCACAAGGCCAAGAGAAGTCTGCCTTCAGGGGACGTCACCTCGAGGTGCCTCCCACCCACCCAAGGACACACAGGCAGAGTCAGCTGAAGCTTTCATAGTCAACCAGAAAGAAATCTAAGAGGTCTCAATCTGCAGGCCTGAATAATTCCTACAGAAATTAAACTAATAATAATGAAGGCAACATCTATCTGTTATCTCATTTTGAGTTCTCTTTCAAATACTTGTTTCAAATACCAATGAGAAATTCTGCGACTTGCTTATTTGAGGATTTTCTTCTGGTGGCTCAGCGTCTTTCTGTTTTAAGCAAAGCCAGTTGCTTTCGGGACCTGCTGCATAACCAAGACTTTCTTTTCACTGTATTTTATTGTGTCTCATAGTCCTCGTATGTCTTCCTTTCTTGACTGCTATTCTTATTCTAATGAAGGTAGCCCCCAAATGACTTCCTATGAGTACATTAGAGATACATTTTCTCAACCCTTCCACATGTGAAAACCAATTCATTTGGGGCTGAGGTGGTGGCTCCGTGGATACCGGGCTTGCTGTGCAAACACGAAGCCTGGAGTTTGGCTCCCCAGAGTCTGTGTAGGAAGCCAGATAGGTATGGTAGCCTGCTAGCTCATTTGTAATCCTCACACTCAACAAGTCAGAAAATGCAAAACAACATAAGAAGAGAAAATGCTGTCCCTCAAAATTCTACAACCCAAGGCTATTCAGCTTTCATACTGTCTTATATTATTTGCATATTTCCTCTGTGTATATGCACTGTGTTTTCAGTAACTGGCCTATGACATCTGCAAGTTTGCTCACAGCCTATTTAAAGTAGATGTTGCAATGAAAGTATTCCTTGTGTCCTCCTCATCAACGTCCTTGGCATGTTTTATTTATTGAATTAATCAGATAGCCCTACTATCAAGAACTGAGCAGACTTACACCATTTTCCTTGTCCTAATGGTGACCAATGACGTGATGAAAATCTTTGTGCATAAATCCGTGCTCCTACTATTTTCACAACTCAGATTTTGTGTACTAAAATACTGAATCTTGGAGCTATCCAATAAATTCAAACTGAAGAAAAGGCATCCCGAGTGCAGTCATTGAGAAGCATTATAATTCAAGTCAAAGGAGGGCAATTCTTTGGCATAGGGAAGGACTGGAGGCCTTGGTGTTTGAAGGCTGACAGCCCTGTTCCTCTGCCTCGTAAATCAGCTAGAACAGACGATGCCTTCTAGGTCGAGTGAACGTGACCTCAGACACAGTGACCTTTGTTCTCTCAAACGTGAGTCACAATCTGCAGCAGATAAAGGCAATGCATGTCCCACTCCTTCTGTGGACAGTGTCTACTTACATAAGCAGCGGACACGCAGAGTCTGAGCCCAGTAGGAAGATCCTGGGCATTCATTCTTTCAAGGCTACTCAGAGGATCATCTCTGCAAGCACACTCCCTTTCTCATCCTAATGGCTCCAACATAGCAGCAATGTAAGGTAATGCTGTTACAGATCTGATCAAATGGAGACCAAACTGATAAAAATAAATCAAAATTATGTCTTTCAAGACCACTAGAGAATTAGAATTTTCCTGTGATTTACTGATTTTCTTTTGGGGAGGAATTTTGGGGGAAAAAAACAACCTAATTATTTCTACAGGTTTCTCAGTATTTAATTTCTAACTGCAAAGCTCCAAGTAGCCTTCTCATATCAGTTTGTTTCTAACCCTGGAGACACCAAGGGTGCTGGCAGGATGACATTAACAAACTGGGTTTTTTAAATACTTGAGTAATAAATGTGGGTGACAATCATAACCTACGTTTCTCACCAGAGGCCACATGGGAAAAATACTGCCCTACTGCTTATTCCATGTTCAGTCAAGAATCTTGGCTCTTAACGCTGAAAACATTTCACCAGGGTTCAGGGTTCCCTTCAAGGTGCTGAGCTACCAAAATGATACAGAAGTCAAGTGTGTGGCGGCCATGATATCAGCTTACCAAGCCTGCTGAGGCTGGCAGCCCCCAGCTCCTAGCTTTGGAACTCTTCTCCTTTCTCCGTTGCTGAAAACACTGATAATCTACAGCCAGTTCTAACCTACGTGAAAGAGTGAAGCTGAGCACAGTGATGGGCGGGATGCAAGAGAGGAAATACAGAAGCAAGTGCTTTAATGAATGTGATACCCAAACCCAGAAAGACCAAACCCACAAGTTTTCATTAACATAAGAACCTTAGTTAGCTTGTGGATGGCTATCCTGGCTTGTGTTTCTCACCACAAGCTTCATGGGGGAAATGTAGGGAATGTGGCTAAAGTCTTAAAAACTAGAAAAATGAGGGAGAGGGTGAAGAGAAGTTGAGTAGGGAAAGGCAAGCCAAGGACGGACACCTGTGAAGTCAAAGTGCATTTGAGAGGAGGGGGAGGGGAGATAGATAGGAAGGGAAGGAAATTTCGTCAAAACAGATTTTTTCTTGAAAATGCCATAATCATATCTAACATGTTGTATGCTAATTAAAATAAAGTGTCTTATACAATCAAACAGGGTTTTGAGACAGATATCAGCTAATTAGCTGTTCATTATAATTTCAAGAATATATTTATGTAAGAATCAAACAGCAGATGCCCAATAAATACTTTTAATCAGCCGAACTTGAATAAAGATTGTCAGTAAAAATCATTTCGGCTCTTTATTTTATTAGGTAAGAATAAAATTTCCACACAGACTCTACTTTGCATTTCTTCCAGGAAAGGGCACAACTGCAACTGTTTTTCTACATCTGAATTTTACTACACAGAATCCTACACAGTGGCTTCCCTTCTGTGCTCTAACACTGAAATAGTGCTTTCTCAGAGGATTCCAGCAAAACTGAAAGAAAAAAAGTACCAAAAAAAAAAAAGAAACAAAAAGAGTAGATTAATGCCAACTCTTGTTAACACTATAAAACAGAAACATAAAGGAAAATCTCAGTTCTCCATATGAAATGAGCTAAACACTGCCGTTAACAATGGAGACACCATCTAAAACATGTGAACATCCCGTCATTCAGTAAAAGACATGTTTCTCAAGGCGACTCACAGGGTGAGTATCTTGTTGTCCCTCACTCCTCCTGCCATGTGCTCCTTGCCCTCTGTACCCTTGGTCTGGAATATTTCCTCACAAAGCTCCAGAGCTTCTTAAAGGTTGTGCTTAGTTGTCATCCTCACGATAAGATGTCTGGTGATCATCCATAGTCCATACAGACAGGGGGCAGAGTGCAGACTGACGGTTCTGCCCCACCTCTGCTCCCCCTCCTCCCCTCCCCTCTGCTCTCCTCCCTCGCTTCCCCCATTTGCCTCTGTTCCCCTCCCCTCTTCCCCCATTCCCCTCTGCTCCCCTCGCTTCTGCTCCCTCCCCTCTGCTCCCCTCGCTTCTGCTCCCTCCCCTCTGCTCTCCTCCCCTCTGCTCCCCTCCCCTCTTCCCCCATTCCCCTCTGCTCCCCTCCCCTCTGCTCCCCTCCCCTCTGCTCCCCTCCCTTCTTCCCCCATTGGCCTCTGCTCCCTTCCCCTCTACTCTCTCCCCTCTTCTCCCTACCCCTTTTCTCCCCACCTCTTTTCTCCTCTCCCCTCTGCTCCCCTCCCCTTTGCTCCTCTCCTCTGCCCTCTTCTCCCCTGCCCTCTAGCCCCCTCCCTTATCCTCCCCTCCCCTCTTCTCCGTTTCCCTCTTCTCCTGTCACCTCTGCTTCCCTCGCTCTGCTCTCGGCTTTCCTTTCTCCTGAAGCATTTTGGTATCGTCTTCTAGAACTTACTAAACTATCTATATATAACGATTTTCATCTCCCATCTCACAATATGACACTAGAAGGCTCAGACACTGTTTTCTTCAGCATACTGTTCCCTATGCTGAGGGTAGTCACTGCCATACAACACTCAGTTGATATTTTTCCAAATCAATGACTGAAAGATGATATTTTTATATGTGAAGAGAAAGCACAAAATATTCGCTAAAGGCACTAAAAGTCATTTCACAAATATACATTACTGCCAAATATCCATCTAAATAAATTCTGAAAGCTGCGTTAGTCAGGTTTTCATTGCTGCAACCAAATGCCTAAGCAAAATATCTCAAGAAAGGAACGATTTATTTTGTTCACAGTTCTGAAAGTTGAATTTATCAGGGCTGGGGAGGCATTGCAGGGCAGCTCCGCCCACAGTTGTTATATGCAGAAAGAAGACAGCCATGTTTGCAGGCTAGGAGGAACTACCCACTCTAATAGGTTTTAGCATTTTTCCTCCTCTTATGCCATCTAGACCTCCACCCTAGATGATACTGCTGACATTCAGCAAGGGTCTTTCCTCTCTAGCTAATTCCTTCACGGAAATGCCAGGAAGTTTTCTTTACTAAAATAGGCACCTCTCCAATCAAGCCCATCTCCTATTTCCTCTAAACTTCAAACAATATTTCCTTAAACTGGGATAATACTGTCATGATTACCCAAGGGCTCCTGTCTATCTCAATTCAAAATGCACTCAGTTCATTGCCAAGAATCCTTCTAATCTTGATACTTCTAATCTTAACCCTTCTAATCTTGGTACTTCTCTCCCTGTTCTGAAGTTCAAGATTAGAGCCCTGAGATAGGACGGCAAAAAGTAGAGATTCAGATTCCTCCATGCTGAACTAAGAGAGAAGCTGGGACAGGTCTGACCAAAGTAATAGCAAGACTAGCAGAATAAACATTACATCCTGTAATTGCATGCCCAGTGTTTGAATACGCATTGACACACTACAGTCTGTAAAGGGATTGCATAGGCAATCAGAAGCCCACATCCTTGCTTAGTACAGCCTGCATGCTTCCAGGCTTAGGCTGCCTCTGTTTACTGCCAGCAGCTTCCTCAGCAAGTTGTCTGTGTTCTTGGCATCACTAACTTCATGGAGTCTCTGCTCACCTTCAGCTCCACACACACAGCTTCAAACAACACCCTTTCTAGGGCTACCTGCAAGGATCCTGATTGTGCCGCATATATTCCACCCCCAAATAGAGATTTTCCTTTGAAATCTGGGTGGAAACGTTCATCACTCAGTACCTCTTTCATCCCATACGCCTTCAAATTGAGGATCTTGTCTGTATGTCCAGGACTCCTGGTAGTGGCCGCAGTAGCCAAGCCACTATGGACCATGGTTACCATGGCTTCTGAATGCCTAGGTCACTGAACACAGTGGCTCTGCTTTAAATTGAAAACAATTTCAAAGCTTTGGGGTGTGTGAAAGGGTGTAGGGGTTTCTATGTATACTTGATCAAGAACATGATTTTGAGAATGTATCACTAACTTGTACAGTGATGTGGCTCTATCTATTACCACAGAACTGCATATCAAAAAAGAAACTGGCCAAAAGTGAAAAATATACTTTATATATTTATTTGACCACAAAGAAGAGACTCGTTCACCATCAAAAACTTCATCAGTGATGCTGTCAATTCTCATTTCGTTGTGGGATGAAGCAGTTCACACTAGTTTGCTGTGTGTCCACCCAGTTTAGAGTGTGCCTTTGTTCCCATGGCATCTAGTTTTATTACGTATAAACCAAAGCTACGCTTTGATCTGCCCATATTTCTTATTCATGGATTCAGGATATGAATATTTCACTGTCATAAAGACGAAAAGTCCACTGAGCTTAGCATTTCCGTTGTGGGATCAGCGCTAATGCAGACAATAACTCCAGTTCCATACATCTCGGCTCACTCCTGCTGACTCTCTGTGGAGCACAAGGCCTCTCCGGGATCCCGAACCGTTGTCTCGAATTCCAATGGACTAATCCATAGCCTAGTCACATTGAAAGCAGCCACTGATTTCCACTGGAATACCAAGACGGTGAGGAACTTTTCCTAAACCCAGCCCTGGTTAGTATCCTGTGTATTTTATATCTGGCCTCTTTAGCTATAGAAAAACACCTTACATATAAATTGTCACTCAACAATTTACATTAATAATAACAATAATACATTAGCTTAACAGTATTTTCCCTTGGCTTGATTAGTGCTACATGTCCAGAAAAGCAGGCTCTTTGCTGGCAACTTAAAATTAAATAGGGGTGCGCCTATATGACTTCTTCCTGTTTCCTGGTTGGGGCTACTGTCTTTGCGCTGAAGCTAATAAACATTGCTTTCTCCTCTGAAGTTCCTTGGGTTGACTTTCTGGTGAGCATGACCAGGTCCTTAAGCACCTCTCCTTGGCTGTCCAAAAGTCGGTCTTAGATTGGTAGTGTTCTCTGATTCGGGGACCTGAGCTGCAGATGTAGTTAAGTCCTTTCATGACCCTAAGTCTCCCAGAGCTTTGGTTGAAATTGAGGTTGATGGGAGCTGTTTTCTCCATCGGAAAAAAGAGTCAAGTTGCTTAACCAATGGGCAGAAGTCACTTTCTGCTTTCATTTACAGATGGCCCGAGTCAAGGATAAGGACAGACAGATTGTCTCCATCTGTTACAGGGCCCGTTTCTGCTTCTTTTGCAGGTTGGGCCTCAGATGAAAGCAAGGGTATTTGACAATGAGGCACACGACTTTCAGTTGCTTTACTGTACTTTATAGATCGAAGTTGCTTCTCTCCTTGTTCTTTGTGATGTAAACCTGCCTTTAACTGGGACCAATGCTTTTTACTCTGACCTTAATAAAAACAGATGAGAGCCAAGAAAGCAGTCGTTGCTCCCAGCCGGAAAAGAGGCTTTAGTCAAACACAAGCCTAAGGAGAAAATATCAGGACTGTCTGGATGTGCATGGTCTCACAAGTGTTCAGAAAAAAAACACCTTTTAGGGACACGCACTCAAACAGAAAAAGCACAAAAATGCTGGTTACCTGGCACCTCACCTGCCCATTCACTCTAAGATATTTGGGTTCACAAACCACAGAAAACAGCAAAACTGACTCAAAGGTGATTCTTGAGAAAAAGCTTGTAAAAAACACACTTGACCATGACACAGGTTTGCTTGCTTTTGGTTGTGGAGACTTAGGATTATGATTATTTATGCTGTTTCACCAAATAACGTAGAGAGCTAAGTAACTCCAATTTGTATTTTTAAATCCATGATTCTTTGAGAAGACAAGAAAAGCATTTAAAGAAATAGAATTAGACCTAGATATTAAAAGCAAGCAAATGGGAACACATATGAAAAGGACCAGAACTCTGTGTTTGTATATGTACGTGTGTATACTGTGAAGCATGCAGGGATGCTCATGGCTATACCTGCAATTGTTTGTTGTCTTTATATTAAGTTGATTAACAGATGAACACTCATAAGCACCTCAGAGTTCATGTGACTTGGGAACGTTTGAAGGTGGTGCTATACTAAATTAAACGACACTAATTAGATATCATTTCTAATTATCTTAGAAATGTTAAACAATTGCTGTATCTGCTTATGTCTAAACTGTGTATGTAGGGCCTGCAGGGATTGGTCAGTCGGTAAGAGCACTGATGGCTCTTGCAGAGGACCCAAACTCAGTTCTCAGCATCCACAGTGCAGCTCACAGCCACCTGCAACTCCAGTTCCGGGGCATCTGGTGCTCTCTTCCGGCCTCTGTAAATACCAGGCATGAACATAGTACACATACCTCCTAGTCAACAGAGCACCATACGCATAAAATAAATACATCCTAAAGTGTATAAATACATGAATGGATTATTTGATATCATTAAAAGACAATGAATACTTGAGTCTATTTCTACATCCAAGGATTATATTATAAAAACTGTATTTTGGCAGAGACGGAAGTGACTCGGGCGGGGGGTGGGGCTCGATAAGGTTGGTAGAGTCTATGGAGTAGGTATTTTATTTTGATTTTTGAACAGAGTCTGAGGCTTAGCTCAGATTGCTCTGGACTTTGCTGTGTCACCCAGACCAACCCCAAACCTCTGTCAATCTGTAGGCCACCCTAACACACCAGGCTTTTTCCCTGTGAGAACACATGGCCTCACTGTTAGCTCGAGATGGCTTAGACATCCTTGAGTAGCCAGGCTGCTTTATATTAGGATGGAGAAGTGATATTAATAAAAGAAGACAACTCTCCTCTTTGGGATGTTGTTTAAAATCTGTGTATTTCTGTAAGTTCTAAATGTGTGTAGCTCTGTACAGCCAGTATGGATTAGTACACAGTATCTAAAACTAAAAAGGAAAACACTACAGATAAGGAAAGTGAGACATGTTTTATAAAGTTATAAGTATGAAATTTATTTTAAGTAAATATATTAAAAGAGAAAGTAATGTTTGAAAGAGAAACATCTGTTGACAATACCTAAAAAACAACAAAATACTGACCCAAACTGAAGACTTAAAAAAGGTGAGCAAGTTGCATTTGCAAAAGGTTTAGAAACACAATTTTTTGTTTAAAAGCAGTTTTATGTGTGAACAAGTTGGGTGTAATTAAAAGAGAATTATCTATACATTGAAGTTTTATGTCAAAAACACGTACTCAAAGCTAAAGTATAGTGTGGAAGCAACATGCTTTCCTTTGGAATACCGACTTGCTCTAAATAGAAGGAGGTGAAAGGAATTCCTTTTTGTGTAGGTTGCTGGCCTGAGAAGCAATGGCCCTGGGTCTAACAAAGAGATTCCAGGCATTTACACGGTCAGTCATTAAGTCTGTGCTGCCTGAGGAAAGTGAGTCTTTTACTTTGGAAGTGCTAACTTCTATGGGTATTGTTTACAGAATAAAAAAAACATCTGCTTCTTGCACTGCTGAGATGCACAGCAGACATTTGGTTTAAATAGTTTATCTGATGCAGTTAAAAGGTACCGGCTTCTAGGGGTCTCCACATAATGGGAAGTGTACAGGTGCCTCACTGCATTCCCCATCAATTCTGTATGTTTTCATAATTTTCATTGTCAAACTTGTGTACCTTTTTCAACCTCTATGTTTGATGTCCAGTCTGGAATTGTCTTAATTTTAACTTTGTATGTAAAAATGGGATCCAATGTAGAAAGGTACTCATTAGATAACATGACCTTCTTTCTATATTTGACTTTATAATCTGTTTTCGTTTTCAGGTGGATCACCAGGTTCATGCTATAGCGAGTATTTCAAAACCTCTTGCTATCTTTCTGAGACGATAATCGCATTTCTCCCTTACCCTCTCCTCACTCAGTTCTCCCAGACACCTGCCCTATTCGCCCTCAAATCCATGACCTCTTTTTTCTTTCTTCTTTTATTTAAATAACATTTTTTCATTTTACATACCAACCACAGTTTCTTCTCTCTCCTCCCCCCTCACTTCCATTTCCCATCTACTCCCCTCCCCTTCCACTTCTCCTCTGGCTCCATTCAGAAAGGGGCAGGCCTCTCAGAGACTTGAGAAAAACATGGCACATAAGTTGAGGCAGGACCTAGCTCCTCCCCTTGCACCAAGAACATATAAATTGTTCTTATATGCATATAAGCCTCTTGGCATTAAGATAAGTAAATTTCTCAAAATTTGATTCTGAAATGAAGATGTTTTCAATCTATATTTAACCCTTTTATTTAAAAATTTGTACTAAACATGTCTTGATAAATGTGTTACTTGTGTGTGTTCCGTCTTTATATGAATTACTTATAATCCGTCTTGGTATATTAGTCTTCATTTGAATTATTTTGTCATTATTTAATGAAATTATTATATTCTATAAAAATAACCAAGTTCTTTTTCAGTTGGGCATAGTCATCAATAAGTTCTTTACCCATGGCTGTTTAATGTCTGATTCACAGTTAGACTGCCTTACTCTTAGGATAATCGAGAAGTTTGTTGCAAATAGACTGAACTCTAAAGTCTTGTGTCTTCAAGAAGGTTCACAAAAGAGTAAAAGGAGCTCTGACGAGTGCTGACGTCTGCAAATCTGGGTCACAGCTCTGGGCTGTGTAAGGACCTCGAGCTTCTAAGGAGAGGCTGGTGGATTTACAAAACTGCCAACACAAAGTGGCAGAATATGAGTGGGTCACGTGACACTAAATAAACTGATTTTTTTTTTCTTTCAAATCCATCATTGAAGGTAAAATTCTGCCGTGACTCCCAACAATGGCGAGAGGGCTGGCTTCTGTTCCTCACTTAAATTCTTGAGAGAGATACTTATGCAAAACAGACCTAATTTACATATGGCCCTATGTTGCTACCTGTTCTGTTTTGTGAACATACTGCCAAACACTCTTGTAATACACATGGAGTTTCTCAACTCCATTGCATTGTTTAGTTTGCTATCTTGAAGATAGAGAGGTTGGAATTTTCAAGTTGTTCTTTTGCTGGTCATTATCCTTCATTCTATTTTTGTTTTGATTATATAATTTATGTTTTGTACATTCTAATACTTCAACACTGTACAAAGAATTAAAATTGTGGTAGTATCGCGATTAGGGGATACAGGGATTTCCAGCACTCGCATGACTGAGCCCCCCATGAGGCCATTTGTCACTGCATGGGGTGCAACCCTAGCCAGTTCTTTACTAAGTTGGGCATGACCAATTAAAAATGAACCTGTCTAACAATGTCAGACTTCAATTCTTAACTCTTGGGGACCATTAGTCAAGATACAATGTTTGCCCATGCAATTCTTTTAGTCAAGACAGAAAAAAAAAAGAGAAAGTATTTCAAATGTCACAAAAATGAGGTCACAAAATTCTTCAGAATAGAAGAAGGATGAAGCATAAGACTGTAGTCATCTGAGTCACTTCGACCTGATATGGGGTTCTGGGGACTCCCTGACATTATAAATATAAAGAATCACAGCTCCAGTAATGGAGTAATATTAACAATACTCTGTAAGTACAGAACAGATTGACTCTGCACTTGATAAATTACACTTTCCTTTTGATCAGTCATGATGTTCCACACACGCTATCTTACAAGAGTCACTAATGCTGTTCTTGTGGCAGGAGGATCTGAGAATGCAGATCATGTTGCTAAAGGTGTTTCCTCTGCCCCCACTCAGGTGCACACCTAGGATGCCTAGGAGGAAGCATGCTGTGGCTGCCACTGCCTCGGACCGGCATGACACAGGCAGGCGAGGGTGTTGGTGGCAAGCAGGCCACACTGGCACAAATGACGTCGGCAGAGAACCATTGCCTGCCCAGAAGGAAAGCGCTGGTATTCCGGTACACATCTATCCCTGACCCAAGAGCAGCATGCCATCCACTTCCAGCTACGGGGGCAGACTTGATCAGGAAATCACTGGAAAATTTGACGTGAGCCAGAGAAGGGCGCCATAGTTACTGACACCTCCCCAAATGATCCCAGCAACACTATCTAAAAATCTACCACTGAGTGAGAATCATGGGAAGGATCCGACAAGCTATTTGCATAATTTGTAGCAGTAGCCTCATGTCACCTAGATAATAAAATCAATTGGAAGGCTATTGCTTTACATCTTAATAGTTGGTTTATGAAGTCACCCGGCTGTCTAATATTAATATTTTGGATGTTATTTTTCCAGTTAACTTTGATCAGCCTCTATTCTGTGAGAGCTGGGGCCTTTATCTGTGTTTGCTCACCAATAGAGCCCTGAAAAAAAATTCAGTACCAGCATATAGTATGACTACTAAAGTATTACCTACCAAAGGATTAAATAACAAATGGATACTCAATTGGAAGTAGTTTCCCCGTCCTAATTCCTAGGTCAATAATTGAATTCCACAAAAAAAAAGGTTTAAAAATACCTACTAAGCACAACGCACTATAGAAAATCTATGCAAGTATGGGGGGTGGGGCATTTCTCCAATCCCTGTTCTCAAAATTAAGAAAACCTAATGTCACACACTTCCATTCTGAACTTTACATTCCAACAACAGCAGACCCTCCGGGAAGTGATCACCATGCATAGTCCCCTATATGTGGGGTATTTCAGTCAGTGAACAGCCAGTTTGGGGTCTTAGGGACAGTCTTCAGCCTTGTTGTGCTAAAATCCATGCTTCAGTCCAGGCTGTAGCTCTCAAATGCAGAGAGAGACACCGCTGTCTCTGCCTCAGGATGCCACCACCGTGGTGTTGTGATTGATTTTCTTGGTTTTGTTTGTTTGTTTGTTTTCCTTGTTTGAAAGTTAGAAACAACGATGAGGCACTTATCAACATGGGTGTTTCATCAACTCTAGTAAGCTCTGCTCAGTTTCATCTTTGCAAACGCTCTGGTCATGTCTTTCCCGGAAATGCAGCGGCAGGCATGAACACATGTTCATTTTCAGAAGCAAATGCGCCACACAGAGAGAAACCTAGAAATAACCCTATCGTTTTATTCGTACTTTTCCCATGATTATTGTTTTTAACAAACTAGTGTAAAAAGGTACAGTTTGGGACAACTATTCTAAAATCCATGGAATTGGGGCTAAAAAAAAATCCCTCTAAATTCACATATATAGATTTAGCAGGCTATACCTACGGAAGCATGTAAATTCCATCTGAGTTTTAGAAAACGCTTCTAGAACATCATTCTAGCCAGAAATGGGGGTTTCCTCTTCACGTGCCAAACATAAAAACAAAAAGATTCTGCTCTACCAGTTACGGATGTGCGTGTGTAACACATGGTGATCCGGGTGTCGCACTGAATCCTCTGTCTCCACTTTCTCCTCCGAGTTTGTGAGCTCAGTACTAAAAATGATGAAAGTGAAGTTGAAAACTAACCTCGTTAAAGAGATCACTTGTCTCTCACACCATCCCGGTGCTCTGTAACTTTTCCTGAGCCCAACAGAGAGACCGGGAATATGCTATTCCTGTCGCCAGCCAATGAGAAATAAAAATAACACTACATTAGAATTACTTTTTGTGAACAAGAGTCATTTCAGGATAGAAACTATCTCATCCTGGGCGTTCTTATCCTGACTTGCTCTGTCAGCCGTCATCACTGAGTGGAGAAAAGGGAGGGAAAATGTCCGTGGGTCTTTCAGGAAAAGCAGAGCTCTCCATATCACGCAGAACTGAAGCAGCGCTGGGCGAGCTCAGAGCTCAGTTCACCTGAAGAAGTCAACTGGGTGAGGCAGTAAACCAGGTAAACCAGCACAGCTAACACCAGTCTCGGCCTTTTATCCCCATTTTTACTAAGCAATGTGATGGTGTTACTCATTTGAGCTGTGCTCTATGCCTTCCCACTGGCAGTAAAAAGATAAAGAAATAAACAATATCATATACCAGAAGTTGGCAAAAGCTTTCTAGTGACACAGACTATAGATCCAAGTTAATAAAAAAATTTCATGTTAAAAGATCATTGTGTCACCGACAAAAATGCTGAATACTAAGTGGCGTGGGATATATCAGTGTTACACAGAAGAACAAAGTAACTGGAGAATGCCGCTTAGCTCTCACTTCCTTTTATTTTCGCACATTGTGCGCGTTTGGGTGGTACTTACATTCTGAACTGGAGCCCCAGGATCCGATAAAACATAGTGACAAGTGTTTTAAAATCATGACGCACATTTCTCTCGCTGCGCCCTTAAAACACTGAGCCCCACTGTAGTGTCGCCTCCAAGATAGAAAAGTTCACAAACGCACCTCTGTGTCCCTGTGTGCGGACAGCTTGCAGAGCCCTCCGCCTTGCTTTCTGGGGCAGTATCCGTAAAAGGCAGCAGGTAAGAGAATACCACAGTCTCTGCTCTAGCAGGGCATGTGACCATGTGAGCAAGATGGGCGACGGGGAGCATTAGAGTTTGGACCTTAACTGCTCTGCAAAGAGTCTGTGGGCTTGCCTCCCAGACTGTCTCTAACGGGATGCGGAGCAGCTTCAGTAAGGACGTTGGGACAGGCCCTGGAAGGGGACTGTGGTATGTCACCCTCATTCTCTCTTCCGTTGCCTGGGCATGAGGTTGTTGATTTTGTTCAACTGCCTTCCCCTGCTGGGTTGTGCTGTCTTGCCACAGGTCCAAAGGCAGCAATTTTGTACTTATGAGTTTATTGCCCTGGTGGTTGTTCCAGTGACAGAAACTGAATAACGCAAAAGAAGAATGTGGAAAAGAAAGAAGACAGAACAGAAAAGATTGCATATTCCTCCTCTTCAAAGAAGAGACCACCTGTTTGGTGTGATACTTTCATCTATTTAAAAAATAATGTCAGTAGGGGAATGGAGAAAACGGGACAGGGAGGATGTCCTGGATCGTTTTGTGTTAACTGGACACAAACTAGAGTTATCTGAAAAGAGGGAACCTCATCTGAGAAAATACCTTCATGAGATCCAACTGTAAGGCATTTTCTCAATTAGCCCAGGCCATGGTGGGTGTGGCCATCCCTGGACAGATGGTCCTGGTCTCTATAAGAAGGGAAGCCAGTAATCAGCGCCCCTCCATGGCCTCTGCATCCGCTCCTGCCTCCAGGTTCCTGCCCTGTCTGAGTTCCTGTCCTGACTCCCCTCAATGACGGACAGTGTTTTGTAAGCCAAACAACCACTTTCCTTCCCAACTTGCTTTTGAGCACAGTGTTTCATCACAGCAATAGCAACCCTAACTAAGACAGGGGATTTTACCATCCACATCTCCATGAAACAATTGTCGAATATATTAACATAAATCATAAAAACCTAAATCCATTTTTTGAGACAGCAAGAATTTACTGAAAGCTAAGATAAAAATGAAAATAAGAACATAAATTGACATCACTGCTTGGCTGTCTTACCTCCTACCTCTTTAGCCAAATAATTCATGCTTCTCTCAAAAACTGTTTCATATAGTTATTCCATGAAGACCAGAAGAGCCGTAGCCATGATTTCAGTTGTCTCTGGCTGACCTAAAAACCGTACACAAGGATTCAGAAGCTGCCGGAAAGGGTTCTCAGTGACAAAGTCGGGTTGAGCGAAAATTTTAAAGTAAAAAATCATAAAGTAATATTGGTTTATACACCAACTCGCAGATACCCCAGAGTCCATGCTAATATAAAAAAATGATTGAGGGAATATGAAAGAGACATGTCTCTGCGCAGAGGATTTTAAAACTATGTAGATGTTGCATGTGGAGAGTAGGCCCCTTATACTCCTTAACTGCAAGCTGCGCATTCTTCCCGAGGATCCACTGTGGAAAGGGGAAAGTGGCGATCCAGTACTGCAGCCTGACAAGTGACCAACAGTACCCAGCAGGCGACCAAGGTTAAGTTTAAGGGCAAAATCATGTGCATAACATACACTCTGGGGAGTGATGAGAACAGCATTTTAATCGCGAGGGCCTCCTCCAGACAGCCATGCAAACCCAACAGAATCAGACCGAAGCATCACCCTACAGCCGGGCATCCTGCAGTACATTTCATAGACTGCCAAGGTCGGCCATGGTCACGGAGGTCTGTGGCACCATCCAGAGACGCGACACCTTAAACGTAAGGTAAAAGATACCATTTTCTCCCGGAGACGATTACAAAGTTTATCTCCCTTTTGTAAATCACTTGCTGTGTGCTCACTGGGACTCAGAAAGTAAAATGAAACCAGATGAAAACTAAAGAAGCCCCAGAAACGTGAGAGCTGTAGTTAACAGTACAGTTAGTGATGGGTGCTGGCTCGTTAATCACAGAGTGTACCACTGTGAGATTTGATTATCAGGGAAAATCAGGTATGGATTGCGTGAGAATTGTATTGCTCCGGTTTGTCTATAAATCCCAATTTGTTCTAAAACAAAAGTAGGTTTTAACAAAAGCAGTGCAAATATTGCTCCATGGGGTTGCCACATTCCAGTCTAATAAACAGTGACCAGTCAGGACACTCCCTTGTTAAACACGAACAGTGGTGGGATCCCTCGCTCTGACATCCCTGTCAATCAAACTGTGTCTTTGGGAGCTTGTTGTCGATCTTGAAGTTCCCTACAGGAGACTTAACCAATGCTGGATGAATTCCAAGCACAGCTTTATCGGCAATAGCTGCACTCACTGCGTGCTCCATTCAGCGCGAGTCAGGAGCCTTGTCAGGAACTGCGTTTCCAAAATTATGTTGTCCCACTTCACAAGTTCAATTAAAAATTACTGCAGGAAGATACCATTTCCTCCCAGAGATGATTATGAAGTTTATCTTCCCTTTTCTAAATCACTTGCTGTGTACTCAAACAAGATGGCTTTTCCTTTTATAGTGGCTCCTGACTACCCACTGTGTAAGGAAAATAAACGGCAGCTTTATTATGAAGTCACATTGCTAAATCTGTGTTACCACCACCGTTGCTCTGGCAACAAACTGATGTCAGGAAAGTAATCAGCTGGCTGCAGGACAGAGAAGAAAGCCATGCCTTCTACTAGGCTACCTACCCACCCTTCCAGGAAATGCCTGTCTACACAGCAGTGAATCTTCTGGATCAGAGCGCTCACTAAGGGGAGATGGTACCACTCCCCACCCTTAGCATTGCAGCACTCAGGCAAAGAAGAAGTATTTTTCAGAATAAATGAGGTAGTTGCCACTCAAAGTTGCTATCTGCATTTCATAAGAAGCTATTTCATTGATAAAAGCCTGGCGACACTCTGTTTTGAATATTTTCATACTAGTCATTCCTGCATGCTAAATAACCTGTCGCGGGAGATGCTCTCCATGGGACAAGGGAAAAGGAACTACCCGACCATTCCTTCCAGGTAGCAGGATTGGCAGCCCACCTTGAGAAAGAAATAGGAAGACTCTACTGTGTCTAGCGTTTTTAGAAAAATCAAAGCTAAACAAATACAGCTACACACACACACACACACACACACCTATCGGGTAATTAATTTCAGTTTATAAGAGTGCACTTTGCATTTCACTCACTTGTTTAGCAAGGAAGAGGTTCAGGTGTGTGTGTGTTCAGAAATGATAAAGCGCTATTATTCCCTCAAACAAATCTTGAAATTTCTGCTAGTTTTTTCTTCATGGGCTATTTGAGTGCCCAAGTACACCAGCATTCATCCAGCGCTGACCCTTTCCCAAATGCTGTTGTGACCATGACAGAGACGGGCGCTGCTCTTTGAATGAACACGACGCCGACAGTAGACGTCAGGATGCATCAAACAGCGCCCTCTCAACGTTCGTGTTGGGCCAGAGCCCAGGATGTGACCTTATTTAAATATAAAGCGTTTCCAGGCTAGTAAAGTTCAGGAAAGGGTATATTACATTAAGGTGGTCCATAATCCTTTTATTGTCATCCTTGTGATAAGAAAAAACAGACACGGGAAAATATCACGTGACAGTAGGGGCAGAAATCTAACTTTTAAATCCAAGAATAGAAAGGACCATGAATGACCAGAAGCATCAAGAGATCCAAGAAAGGGACAATAAAGCCCGTCCACCAAAGCCGCCGAGAGGGCAAGGCCCTGAAAACATCTTGGTTTTGGCTTTCTGCGCATGTGGGTTCAGTTCCCATCTGGACCGGGCATGGCAGCTGTAGCCCCAGGGCCTCTTACACCTCTTCTGCCCGCTGCAAGCACTCGGCATGCAGCTGGTGCATACACACGCATGCTGGCAGATACTTACACACATAAAATAAAACTAATTTTTAAAATAGAATGGATTTAGATGAAATAAAACTTTTTAAAATACTGCCTCCCAGCTCCTATATATATCAAAATAGATACCATAGTAGAATAATTCTAAGGCACATACAGTGAAGAAGGGGCCAAGGGAGGAAATGGGACATGGTTCTCTTCTCTGCTATTTAGAAGCCTATACCACATATCACAATCCATTTATTTAACAGGATGGTTGACGATTCTGACGACAGGATAAAAGTTTTTCAGTGAGGTTTCCAGGCATGGCTAAAAAGCAATAAAACTAAAGATGTGTGAAATGAAATTATCAGTCACAGACCTGAGGAGTTTCCAAAGCGGGAGCAAGCAGCATCCTTCAGGCCTTTGTAATCCACCAGCACCTCCTGGGGTCCGCAGTCTTATAAAGCTGAACCGCACAGGGACAGCACTTTTACCTGTGAACATGCAGCTGCCCCAGCCTCTGCCCAGGCCTTCATTGAGCTAACCTGTCTCTTCTCCAAGGGGTGCTTGGAAGAACTGGAAATGGTAGGGATGATTCTCCTGTCAGACAAGCCCCAAGAAAGAGGTGGATGCTAACTGAGTAAATGCTTGGCTCACCCATCTACAGCAGTGCTTTATATTATTAAGGGGTCTGGACTAAGAAAAGAAAAGTGTCTCTCACCCAACTTTATAACTAGTACAACGTAAAAGGAAACCAAACTAACAACAAAAGACACCAGGAAATTGGGACTTCTTAGATAAACAGGTGGGTGAATCTGGGGTTTGCTTTCACTAGAATTGGGAAAATAATCAACAAGCTGTCCAGAAATGGAGATCAAAATAGACAAGGGTGGGGCAGGGAGGGGAAGAGTATCGGGCAGGGGGAGGGGGAGGAGAGGAGGCTTAAACAACAAGAAATAAGAAAGAAATAAAATAAAATCAAAAACATCAGGGAAATGCAAGCCAGCCAGGTTAGGACACAAGATGGCGAGGACCCAGCCCATGAGGAAACATGCAAGGGCAATGCGTACTTGGCGCAGCTTCCCGCTCAGTGACTCACAAGTGAATCCCACCCCACCTACTATCATCCCTCCTCTCCGGCGGAGACTTCAAAGAGTCATTTCTTCATTGATGATCTCCTCCTTTCCCACAGCAACGCAAAAGCAGCTTTGGTACTGTTACTACATTTTTCCAGACACTTTTTATTTCAGAAACTTTGTTTTCTGCAATGTGTGTGTCTACTTCCAAACACATGAATATTTAAATAGAATTATGAGTTCTGCAACCATCAAAATGAATAAAGGTAATCGTCTGTTTCAAAATCTTTATTATATAGCTTCCACTGACAGAACAGAAAAAACTTAGAGTACAGAGTACATGCTCAAGGCCCTGGGTTCAATCCCCAGCAAAATACAGAGTTTCCGTTTCGTTATGCGGTTTTCATACATGCAAGTACTTCACCCACCATTACTGTCTTGTCCTCCCTTCTTTTCGCCACCAACCTGCTCTCCTCCTCTCCCCATGTAGGCTTGCTTCTACATTCCTGTTATGTTTTTAAATCTGAACGCCACTGGAAAACACACTCTATTTGTCTTTCTGGACAAATTATTATTATTTTGCTTAATAGAGGGATCTCCAGTTCCATCCATTTTCTTGCAAGTGACATCATTTGCTCCTACTTTGTAAATGAATAAAACTCACTACTACATAATATTACACACAATAGGCATGACACGTTCCTTATCTATTAATCTGATCACAAACATCATGGCTACTCTGGATGGTACACAGCAAACATGGATGCACAGGTCCCTCTGTGCTGACCTAGGATGTGCTGACCTGGATGCCTAGGCTATACTCCCCAGGCCTGGGATAGCAGATCACAGCATCATACGCAGCTCTATTTTTACTTGTTTTTGTTTTATGAGGAACTTCCATATTGATTTCTGTAGCTGCCTAATTTACATTCCCACCAGCAGTATGTACAGGCTCCTATACATGTGTGAACGCTGGGCAGGCTCCTCGGACTACTGCCGTGCCCCAGAGCTCCGGTTCTAGCACACTGCTCAGTGCCCTGGAGCAGAGTAGCCCCCTCCCACTGTCTACATGAACTAACAACCCTCAGCACCCCTTAACTCATCATCGTGTGTTCTTATCCACAGGGAACCTTCCTGCCAATCAGTTCCTTCTTGAGGGATTGGCCCAACCATATGCAAAAGCCCAGAAGACAAGAACTTTACCATTTTTGCTTATTACCAAATGCCCAGGACTTAAAGCAGCATTACCTTCCATAGACTCAGGAGCCTTTGTAGGGAAACGAAGGATACTCCAGTCAGCATTGTGCGCTGGGGTTTCTCTGCAGTGTTTACCATATGAGGAAAGGCAATCAGACATCTAGACAGTTCCATTCCCAATCTCCCTAGAAATGCTTTGGGGTGGATGAAAGAATCAAGGATTGAGAGGGAAAGTATAGACTATCGAAGCAACAGACAGCCTCAGCAGTTTGAGTAAAGGCGACCACTTCTAAAGAGCAATGGACCAAAAGGACTGCACCTGGGGATGACCTTTCTGTCCTGGCCTTGAGGAATAACCTGCAGAAATTGTCCTGACTTGTCAGAGTCATTTCATTCTGACCAGCCTGTTAAAGCTGGGTCCCCCAATGAGAACACAACACAGAGCTTGGCTCTCATTTAAGTCACCAAGCAACCAGCAAGAATCAGCACACAAAACAGGAGGGTGTGCAAGGCACCTAGAAGATCCAAAGGTACAGTGAGAGGACAATAAAACCGGAATTCTAAATCATGGCTTTTTACCTTCACCTAAATCTATAGATACCCAACGGTAGCAAGGATAGCAACAGCAGGGTTTTAGGCTGACCTTCTATTTGCATTCCTTCGCTCTCTGACAAGGTACATCTGAAGACCAAAGTAAGTTGGCAAAGCTAAACTTCAGATAGGTATATGGGAGCAGCTATTTTGCAACCCTTTTTAAACCCCTGTGCAACAAAGTCCTGTCATTAGGAAAGTCAGCACACAGATGAGCGTGTACATGTATGTACATACACACAAGCTCAGCCAATGTCTGACTGGGACTCTCAGCTGACCACCAGTGATGCTCGGTGAATGGGTCCATGATCCTTCCTCCTAGCCCAAAGTGCATCCAGAGCTAAGCAAGCCTCAGTTAGACTTCACATCTCGCAAAAGGAAAGTTTAGGTGAACCACATTCTTGCTAATCCTCCCCTCTCCTGAGCCACCTCACCCATTCCTCAGCCCACACCACCTCCCCCTGTGCCCAGTCCACACCACCTCTTCCCACACAGCCCTTTTCTGAAGGGAGTAAATATTCACCCAATTCAGGTTCTGTTCCTACAAATTCAACATCAAAGAGTTCATTTCCAGGTGAGGCTTTTGACTTCAAATAAAAATAATGTAGCCCTCAAATAGATTAAATTGGAATAAACCTCGCCTTGAATAAAGGTCGTGTGAATTTAATTGATTTGGAGCGAGCTGGCAGAAGTAGAAATAGGCTGGATGGGAACACAGGACTGTTCCTATGTCAGTCGTCAGAGTGATTATCTGTCCCTGCTGTGACAGGTGCTGAGAAGAAAACAGGCACGCTGTATTCAGATGAGGGCTACCGGCGGCTAGGACAGTCTCTCCTTTGGCAGTGTTTCACATGTACAATTGATTGGTTTGCTTCTGTATAACCGTACAATACCAAACTAAATTATTGTATTGTTTGTTTATTTCATTTTTGATCTCCTAAGGTGGAGGTCTTGGCTCTGGATGTTGAAGGAAATAACGTTTACCAAGTTCAGCATCCTTCCAAGCTGACTCTGAGATGCTTCTGTGAAACCAGTCTTGAAGATTTGATGAATTTTAAGAGGACTCTTTCTCGTATTCTTCTATTACAACTTTCTATCGGTTATAGTCTCATAAGAACTTAATCTGTGCCCTGTACTTTATTAGCAAATTATATGGATAACTTTCCAATATTTGGGTGGGCCTCTCTTTGGTCAGTTGTTATTTTGGTTGCTGTTGCTGTCTGTTTATTTTAATTGACATATTTTAGTAATAACATTATAAAAGTCCACAATGATGATGTAGTATTTCTTTCTCTCTCTTGAGCCTATATTCTCTCGGGTGAATTATTTACTTGGCTTATACACTCCTTTCTCCTAAAGCAGTTAGATTTTAGATTTTTTATTCAGTTTTTTTATATATGCTGCCTTGATTAAAATTACACAAAAAGGGGATTATATATTTTTCTAGAAAACAGTATTTTTTCTTTGTTGATTGGAATAATAAAAACAACTTAATAAGTGTGATAAAAACATTTTTACAATATAGTGTTCATTATTTGATTCTTATAAATATAGTTACTATATTTTATTTTTCAGGTATCCACCAACTATATAGTTTTAGTCTATTTTTTTTACTATTTATTCTGTGCCTTTCCAATTATAACTACATATGAATTATTTTTCTATATATTCAACAATCATAAGCAGAACGACATGTGTTGCTTTGTCTCTTAAACACAAATTAGAGGCAACAACAAAGTTACTCCTGGAGTTCAGTAGAGCACACTACCTGGGCACAACAGAACTCCTTGTAGTTGCTGAGGGTCCGGCCGCACTTCCTAAATCGCTGTTATACCAAAGAGGAGCAGGCATGAGGACAAGGTGTGAGTAAGTCGCAGCTCCTAACCTCAGCCAAAGGAAGAACCACTCTTCAGGAGAAAAGCAGGTTTTTCCCTGTGTCCCATGAGACCAGGGTTAGGACCCATTGGGAAGAAGCTGTACCAGAAATAAAATCTCCCATGTTCAGAATTTCAAGGTCCCCATCAGGAAGTGAGTTCCCTGCCACTGGAGACACAGCAAAAGTTGGACCTAAGGATTATAAAGGTCAAAGGATTGGGAAGTTTGACCAGAAGAATTCAAGATTCCTTGCAAATGGAACAATGAAGACCAATTTTTTAAAAAACAAAAAACAAAAAGCTAAAGTCCTCTGAAGACTTATCGTGTGACAGCGAGTCACTTCGCGTGCATTACCACGGTTAACCCTGATCTCAACAGTAGGTAGGTATATTACAAGCTCTCCAGTTCTTCAAATGTTGTAATGGATCCGCCTGCAGATGGCGCTGTCGGCAGTTGTGAGCAGCCACATGGGCATGCTGGAAACTGACCTTGGGTCTTTATACAAACTACTTTTTAAAAAGACAGATACTTTTCATCCGATATATTCTGATTATAGTTTCCACCCCCCCAAAAAACCCCCGAGATCCTCCCTACTCTCCACCCACTCAAATCCACACCCTTTTTCTCTTATTAGAATACATATGGACATTAAAAAGTAATCATAAAAAAATAAAATAGAGTAAAAGTAAACAAACCAGAGTGGAGTGGAAGAAGAAGACGTGTCACAAACACATATACATGCAGACACACACATAGGAATTCCATAAAAACACAAAACCAAATATATATATATATATATATATATATATATATATATATATATATATATGAAAAAGGACAGCTAGAGAAAAGCAACTAAAACAAAACCCTGACAAAGCATTATGAAACAAAGACCTCAAACATGCCATTGAGTTCGTTGAGTTCGCTGAGCTCATTTTGGGTTGGCATCTGCTGCTGGGCTCCGGGCCTTCCCTTAACAGTGGTTTGATACCTGATGAGGTTGCGTTGGAGAAAATTAATTTTTAATTACTTTAAAAATCTTTTCAAAAGCAAAACCAGTCTAGAACTAAGGAAGAGCAAGGAAGTCAGGACCGCGAGGAGTTGGTCCACCCACTGAGACAGTGTGCCTGATCTAATGGTGCCAGAGCTCACCAAATCCATCTGGACCAGGACTGAACAGCATGTGATCAAACCGAACTCTCTAAATGTGGCTGCCAACGGGGGCAGACTGAGAAGCCATTGATAATGGCACTGGGACCTGTTTCTACTGCATGTACTGGCTTTTTGGGACCTGAGTCTATTTGGATGCACACCGTCCTTGGCCTGGATGGAGTGGGGAGGGCCTTGGACTTTTCACAGGGCAGGGTACCCTGCCCTCTCTTAAGGAGGGAGGAGGGGAGGAAGTGTAAATTTTTGAATGGGAAAAAAAATAAAAATAAAATATGGTGATTTGAACAGTGTCATTAAAATTTTTAAAAAATGAAATCTTAGTTTTTTTATTGTAGAAGTTGGAAATTATCCAAATGAAAATCCTTGGCTTAGGGTTATTGTTCTTGACAAAGTTCGGAGGACAATCTTAAAGTTACCTCTAACTTGCTGCTGGAGAATGTAAGCTAGGAAATCCTCCAAGGGAAGAAATCTGTGGCCATTTTGTGTAATTACTTTGCAGCCTTGGGTCCCTGTATTTGTTCTCTTTGATGAGCTAAAGTACATGGCAGACTTTTCTAGAATCATGCTCCCTTTGACATATTTTAAAGGGCAGGCTGTTTGCATTTTATGAATGTAATAGGTTACTTTCTTTCTTTTGACTCCTAAAAGGCCTCTTGTCTTTTAAAATTGAGATGGTTGCCTGAATTACTAAGTTGTCCTCACTTAGGACATAAATAAAGATAGCCAGAGAAGAGCACATTCACCTGACTTAGACTGCCAAGTCGGAAGTTTTGAATATTATAATTAAATTTATTATGCAAGATTTCGCTGTGATTTTATGTGGTTGACTTTAACCTCCCGGCATGGTGTCTTCTTTCCTCAACTCTCAAGTGGATGTATAAGAAGAATGTGCCTACTGTGTACATTTGTGCAGTGGGCCATTGCAATTGCTGGAGAGGGAAACAGAGTCTAGAAGAATTCTAGAAAGCAGGCCTGCAGGCCAACATCCATACTGCAAAGGAGCGTGCAGTGAATGACACATGTGACAACAGTCGATGAAGACTTTGATGTCCCTCACCTAAAGGTTACATCGACCCAGCATGCTTTGAGGGAGGAGCTCATAGGCAGGGAGAACATTAGAGACAGAGATGTGATGGACAGAAGGGGGCGCTAAAGGGAGAAAATGGTGAGAACAAACAGGAGTACATTAAGGGAAGTCAGCTATTCTTACTCATATGTAGAATGGGACAGAGCAAAACAGCAGAGACAAAATGTTCAGTGGAAAGTATCAGAATCGCGCAATGCACAGGACAGGGGCCTTGGCGGCCTTGATCTCTCCAACTGTCACACGCACTCCTCATCCACGCCGACCTGGGCCTTCTGCCATATCTTACCTTTATTCTGAACACGGCACCTGTTCTCGGAAGAACAAATGAAACTTCTCTGAGGGTTGATTTTCAGATCCCACTTTGAGCAGAGCCGCAGGAAAACATTATCACCTTCTTTTTCCTATTTTGAGAACCAGAATTTGAGCACATAAATCTTCCTAAGCTTTAGTTAGTTTAGTTATGCTTGTAAATTATTTGAATTCATGAGTGAATAAGGCTCATAAATCCTCAAGTGTCACACACCAAGGTCTTTATTTTAAATAGCCTTATATTTCAGGACAATGCCACAAAGAATTAGTGGCATTGACTCCTGCCTGTGTCCTTTAGGTTTGCCCCTAGAAATGGTGCTTGCTGTCTTCAAATCTCTGACTCCTGATAATTATTGAGCCCTGTGCCCTTTTCCATTGTCCAAATATTAAATATGTTCTTAGACATTAAAAAATAGAGAAAAAAATCATTCTATCTCCATAGGTTGAGAGAAACCACATTGTTAAAATGTCCTTCTACTCAAACAGATCTACAATTCAATACACCTCATCATAATAACAAGAAAATTTTTCACACAATTGGAGGGAAAATGAATATTTAAGAATTTTAGAAAAATGTACGTACTAGGAGAAACACTGAATGAACTTATCATGCTGTGTGTATGTGTGTGTAAAACAATAACAACTTTAAAAAGGTCATGAATGTGAGATGGAGTGGGGGATATGGGAGAATTAGAGTGAGAGAAAGTGGGGGTGAAAATGAGGCAAATATAGTAACTGACGAATGAAATTTTCATAAAAACTAATATATGTCCAACCAGAGAAGAGAACAAATAGCCCAAACCATCTAACCCATAGCAAAAATAACAAAAAAGAAAACATTAGACTACCTGCTTTAAAATATGTCACAAAACTGCACTTATCAAAACAGCATGGTTGGAGCTTGAGATGGCTCAGTCATTAAAAGCTATGCTCACAAACAAAAACTGATGACCACCCAATAGAGAGCCTGCTGGTAAAGCTGGTCATTTATAATCAACTCATACATGTGAAGGATGCTAAGAATGTGCACTTAACAAAAGGTAGATTTTTTTTTATAAGTGGCTCCATAAAAATTGAGTATCTCAACACAGAATAATAAAACTAGATGAAGACAGCATTAAAAAAAATAGGCTTTGGTACACTGTCATGGGTAATAAGATCCTAAAAAGCACGAGAAACAAAAGTAAAAATGGAGAAATGATCGCACAAAACCAACAAGCTTCTAGACAGCAGGGCAAGCAAGCCACAGGATCAAGAAAGAGACACCTACAGAACGAAAGGAAGCTTTGCAAGAGCTGCGTCTTCACCAAGGCTGGAAGAGCTCGATGAAATGACTCAATAGCAAAACAAAGAATCCAGTTAAAAGAGGCAGTGAGTCCAAACAGACACTTCCCAAAGAAAGGCATACAAATGACTGGCAAGAATGTGAAGCAAAATCAGTGCTTAGTATCAGCTGTAGCTAGCTGTGAACTCTGAAAGCTGCAACAATGAATAACCTAGCAAGTCACACCCATTGGAGCAATAGTGGCAGAAACACCATGGGAGTGACTTTCTGATTGAATTTAAGTCCCACACACAACTTAAAAACACACACACCTGGCACCATTCCCAGGCTAAGAACCTGTGACTAGACTGGCTGTAGCCCTGGGGGATTGCTACTACCCTGCTAACAGGTGCAGCGCTACACCTATTCCTCAAGACTTCATGTTGAACTCACAGACCAGTGCCTCTTGCAACCCTCATCTGAGGGCTGATCTTCGAAGTCGATGACTGTAGAACAATTTCAGCCATAAAAATTCAGTGAGATGCTGTTATTCTCGGTAACGTGGGTAGAAATGGGCATCACCATAGTAAGTGAAATAAGCCGAGCTCAGAAAGGCAAGTACTACACGATTTTACTCCTATACTAAGTCCAAACGATTTGAGTCATAGGAGTTGAGAGTAGAATGGTGGTTGCCAGGAACCAGGGGCAGCAGGGAAGAGGGAGGAAGAAAAGTTGGCAGAGTACACTCTCTCATATTCAAATATGAGAAAAAACTTTAGTGCTCTATAGCGAGGAACAGTGGCTATATGATTATTGTGGGTAAATTTTAAATCACATGCCCCCAAAAGAAAACAGTGAAAAGCAAAAAAAAATCTTCCCTGCTCAATTCTTTTGAAACTGCCCGGTGTCTAAAGAGCTGTGCTACCCCCTGACCCTTGGTAGTAGAATCTTCCCCAGGGAAGAGGTCTTTTTCAAAGGTTACTTCTCAGTGGAAACTCACAGCCCTCTAAGCCTGTCTCTTATTCCCTCTGACCAGAGCTTTCCAGCTTCAAGCATACAAAGAGAATGGATGACCCAGAAAGTTCTTTAAAAGAGTCAAGATTAGGTGCAATAACCATTTCAGTTTTGAAAAGCCCTGGAAGCTTGTCACTTTTGTTGAGATAGCTTTCGGTTGCAGATGCCGAGACTGCAGCTTGTCTTTCGCTACAGGCCCTCTGATGCCTTCTGCTGCTCTGTCACTCCTGGGGTCTTCCATCCACTACTGTATCCAAGGCCTTCATGTGGAGCACACAGAGACCAGGCCCTGGCATACCGCCTTCCAGGCCCATCACCTCCTGTTTGGCAAAGCCGGGGGTTTTTAGCATCATCTGTTTGTCTCTTCCCAGCAATGACTTGTTTTTTAAAACCTCCCTCTGTGGAAGAATCCGCCAACCAGCCCTGTGCTGCCAGTGTCTGAGCCACAAGGCTGTATTAGCTCAAGCTGCTCTTCCATGGATTCAAGGTGCACCATGCTCTGAGGATTAGCAGAAGTTAGTTTTATTTTATCTGCTTCCCTTGAAGTGGAGTCTTCAAGACCAACCATCCAGTTTAATAAAGTCACTCACAAACTAGAAGGTCCTAATGCTAATTGGGAAAAGAGCCAACAATAATTTGTCAAAATCTACTAAAAGAGATTCAATAATAGCCACATTCATAGAAAGAAATATCCCATTGCTTACCGGAGCTATCGAGAGCTCCACATGCCCATACACATCAAGGATATATAGAGTTAAAAGAAAAAGAAAAATATGCTAAAGCTTTTCTGCACCATGAAGTATAGAAAAGTGAAAAGCCAAAAATAGAGTTCCCAGGAGGAGAGTCATCCCCCCATAAAACTGACATAGAGGGAGAGTATCTGAGCCTTACAGTTCTGTGACCTTTCCAACCCCTCCCATTCATAACCCAGCAGACCAATCAGACTCTCCACACACACATTACAACCATCCATTCACCCAACCATTACCAGCCGGCCTCTCTCCATAGACTAGATTCTACGCAATACACGAGGTAGATACTGGTGAGAACTCCCAACACAAATCCCACCTATATAGAGATAACAGGAGGTTGTGATTTAAAGTCATAACTCATAAGTGTAAGGTTTAGTAGGAAGAGGAGACTGGGCAGAGACCCCAAGTGCTCCAAATACACAGGGCAGTGAAGGGAACGGCACTGGGAAGAAGACAAAGCATGAAGGAAACCCAAAAGGAAGCCTGCACCCACCTCCGAGTTTTGCGTTTCAGAGAGATTAAAAAGCATTCAAGATACTGAGTCCACAAGAGACTGAAAATCCTTTGATAGCAAATTAAAATGAACAAATCAATAAGAGATCAGACAAATGTCAAACACTGGGACATCACAGCTCGAGTTATTCAGGTCTGGGTTAGGTGAGCAGAGGTGAAGGCCATGGACCTCTGCCATGTGTCGCAGGTGACATGAAGCCTGCTCTGAACTGTAATACTCAAAAAGGAAGTGCCCTGCAGAAAGAGCAGATTGGAAACCGTCTACCCACCGACCAAGAAAAAGATAAGAAAAACTCTGAGTTGGAAACAGTATTGATAGCCTCTCAAAAAGAACTGTTTATGTAATCATTCTTCTGCATATGTCTGCGTGGGAGCGCAGCGATCCACACAAACAGGGCTTTGGGGAAGGGGCAGTGATGCCTGTGGAAACAAAGGCAAACCCCGTCCAGAGGAGCAGACCCTCCGGTCCCTTAGCCAGAAACGTACTCGTAATTTATAAAAATGAATAGAAACTCAAGATAATAGTCCATTGTGAGAATTAACAAAAAGCTGTAAGACATTTAAACTTTAGATATCAAATCTAACAGAAAAAATTAACATTCATGAGACACCCACAGAAATAAGAGCTATAACTGAATTTTGAAGAAGAGGCAAGACATATTGAAAATTATTTGATAGATTTGAAGAAGAACCGATTTGGAAAATGACTAAATGTCTTCTGTTGACTCTTTCAGATCTGTCCTGTCTACACTTCCCACAGCCCAAAGTTGATCTCTAGGGACAGTCAGACCAGGAATGCTATGGGCCCCTTCTGAGAAGGTTTGGCCAAAGTGGAAGACAGACAGGAGAGCCGAAGGAAGAGGGTGTATCTGAGTGTTCACACTCAGGACTCCTTCCTGTGAGGGCCAGAGCTGACTGCGCTCTGGCGGTAGGTCATGGCGGTAGTTCACGGCTCCAGAGTTAACCTATTCTATGCTCCCTTCCCTTCCCCAGCTTCCACTGATTTCCCATCTGCTGCAACTTCTGCCGCTGCCACTCAGGAGTCTCCACCCTCTTCCTGTGGATGGTCGGCACAGCCAGAGAGGGCCAGAACACTAAAGGGAAACAGCAGTTCTGTCAGCACATTTTCGGTCCTAACAACGGCAGCTAGAGAATTGTGGGGTAAAGTCTTCCAAGTGCCTCTGAGAGGTGGAATTGCACTACAGAACCATTCAATGGCAAACATAAGCAGCAGTTTAAGGAAAACAGAAACCAAGAGGATCCTCTAACAATAGACATTCACTGCAATAAACATACATGAAAATAGTAAAATTGTATGAAAATATTAGAGTAGGAAAATTTAGTAAAGTGTCTGACAGCAAAATAAGCACATTAGACTCAATACCATTTCTACATGCCATTAGGAGAATAAGAACATACACTCTGAAAAGTCATACAGTTTAAATCATACAGTTAAAACGGGATGACTAAGAATAAGTCGAATGCGCAAGATAGCATGCTGTAAGCTAACAAATGGTGGACCAACTAAGGTATGCTACACAAGAGGGATTCATATGATTGTGGAAACAAAGATTTTAACAGGAAAAAACAATGATGTCAATGCAAATTGACCTAATGATCAGCTTCATTCAAATCACAGAGCAATAGAGGGGTAAGGGCGGCAGGCATAGGCGTGCTTAGTTTTTCTTATGTAACACACACATACATGTACATGATATTTCATACTCAAAAATTCAAATTTAAAGAGAATTCAGTATCAAGAAAGTCAACAAAATAATTTTTAAAGAAAGAGTTCAAATAGTTTAATGTTGCCAAATGGTCAAATTAAAAACAGAAATACCCAAAATCTCTTTTTTCGATGATATTGGCAACAGTCTCTCATTGGAGCTGTAGAGATAGCATCGTCGAGACAAATCTAACATGGGAAGTAAGAGAAAGGGTGACAGTCTCTGCCTTGGTGCTGAGTTCTCGCCTGTGGAAGACAAAGGGGTGGTCAGAGGAGTGTAAGGGGGGTGAAGTTTTACTCTTTTGAATAGGTGAGCATATTGAATGTTTACTAGGAAAAAGAAGGAGAGAGGAGAGGAGAGGAGAGGAGAGGAGAGGAGAGGAGAGGGGTATACACAGGAGATGAGGAAAATGCCAACCAGATGTCTTCCGGCTGCCTGGGGAAAGGGAACTGAGAGTAAATGTGCAGATTTAGTTCAGCCTGGAAGGGGACCAATGAACGCCAGCAAGAACGCGAGCATAGTAGAGCAAGTGGTAAGCTATCAAAGGAACCGTTTCTAGGATTCTTTTGGAAATGTGCAAAGAGAGGTCCCAAGGAATCGCCCCTCCCCACACCATTTCCATTTCCCCAGCTTTGATGTTAGTGAATTGAATAAGACGTGCAAGACACTTGGATAGGCAGAACCGTCGATTCACCTGGTGGGCGTTTACTAGCAGACACAGCTCTCATCGTCTGCAGATTGCATGCAGCAGGCAGAATCCTCAAGCCTAGGCCACACAGAACTTTGAACTAGCTCCTCTGCTCTGTTTAATTCTACAAAAGTTATCTGGAAGACAGCTCTTGGGTAGAGTGGGCGGGGGTGCGCTATGAGATTACACAGTTCACAGTGCCACCGAGCAAAAGAATCATGAATTGTCTGGTTTTACACATTAAAATATTAATCTCCCCACAGAGAACAGTTTCAGTCATTCCTCTGCAAATGTCTTCTTCAAGGATTCATTAGGGTGACGAGACAACCTTCCTACCCATTAATTCTAAGGACATGTTCATATGCGATCCCCTGTGCTGTCAGTGAACCATGATCGGGTTGGAATCTCAAGTTCTTCTTGCATTTCCAGAAAGCTTTCCTCCCTCTTCCCAGAATTAAGCATCTCTGTGGAAGATGTGCAAATGACCCTCATCAGTGAGCTCGGAAAACAGGTCTGCAGCGGCCATGCAACGCTAGCTCACAACAGACTTCCAATAGGAGATGGAAGACCTTTCACAGGGCAGAGTTGGTCCATGCTTATCTTAATGAAGACTTGCCACCTGAGATGCATTCATTTTCTTGCAAATATTTTGTTCTTGCAGTGTAGCTGAATTCCCACGGTATCTGTACTATAAGTAACCATGGTACAAATAAACCTCAGCAGCATTGGTGCCATCTGGGGTAAACAAAGCCTTCTTAAAAATAAAATACATTTTGTGCTCAGCACGTATCTTCTAAGACAGCAGGAGGGAAAAGAATCCCACATATACTGTGGCCATTCTGCATTTAGTCACCAGCATCTATAGACAGCTTCAACCACTACATTTTATGGAGATTAACATTTATTTCTACTTATGTGGAATGTTCTGAGTAGAAAATTCAGCAGTGACTCAAGTTTTTAAGCGTGCCCAGTGCTCATAAAATGACCGTGTAAATGAAGTAGATTGGATTCCAAAGCTTTCGTGGATGGCACAGCAGATGCTTCCTATGATGGTATTTTTAGGCCATGAAACAAAATTTGGCCTAGAATGATCAAAGTGCATGATTAAAGGTTTCCAACTGCTGGACAATTTTATGCTCATAATCACCACAGAATCTCCAGATAATAGGTAGAGACTTAGCAGAGTGCCTTCAGGGAGACTTAGAGAAGCATTTTCAAAACCTGAAGAAGAGAAAAATCATACAGGTGACTATTGTTTTTAGCCAGATTTCCTCATGGATTGGAAAAAAATCACATTGTCACTTCACAAACTGCAGGCAAAGTCTTCCTTTTCTCTGGCGCGCTGGATGCAAGCCTTAGGAAGGGGAAAGGAGGACAAGCATTTTCTTTCCCAACAATGAAAGTTCATGGAAAAACGTTAAACTCAGAACTCAGAACCTTGTAGTTAAATGTCCATTATTGGGCAGATTGCATGATCAAGGCCTCAAGTGTTCACTCAGAAGCATCGATGTATCAGTTCCTTAGTGTGTCCCTGGAACATAATAAACTTCCTCTCTGTGTGTTAATTCTCTCACCTGAACAACAAAGATACTTGGATCGCACAACTGTGAGGAGGAGAAGACTCGGTGTGCAACACAGGATGCCAAACAAACTAGCTGGTATGACTTTTATCAAAATGAATTGTTAGGCTTTGTGTGCTCCCATGAATATACATTTTTTTCTTTGTGTATCTCAGTTGTCTAGTCTTCTTTCTCACAACTATGACAAGGGTGAAGAAGAATCTCCCAAACTACATGCCCACACCAGGACAGGAATTGACCTATCACTGTTATACAAATACCTTACAAGTCTTTGTCAAAGATCACTGTCAAAGTGTGATGAGAATTTCACTGGTCCACCTTGCAAGGGCTCTGTTGCTAGAGCAAAACAAGTCCTACAGGAAAGTAGAGCATATTCACAGCAATGTGTTCTGCGGGTGCCTGGTGGCAGGCCCTGAACAAGTCCTACGGCCCTCTTCCCATTTCTGCCATTCTTTCTCCCCCCAGGTTCTGTAAACCCACACACAAGGCGGGTCTTTCCAATGCCAAATGATCCCTTAGATAGTAAGAATTTACTGCTAGTTCAAGTTTGGCTAGATCTTCAATTCCACTATTAAGCCAACTATGTAAATTTTGGGGGGGAATAAAGTAACCCCACTATAGTGTTCATTCATAGCAAAACAATATTGAGAGTATTATATATGATGAGTCCTATTGAGAATTATACCCAATGATTAACTGAAACTCAAATAAAAATATCAAAAGTAAATTTTAAAAACTCCCAAAAAGGAAATAAAAAGTTTCAGGATCATTAATTTCAACCTTGTGTAACATGAGTGGGGCCTGCTTGTTGGGGTATCTGTCCCGCCCGGTACCCCACAGCCAGCAAGCCCCAAAGAAAAACCACTCAGAGATGTCTGTAAGTTATAAAGCTGATTGGCCCATTAGGTCAGGCTACTTATTAGCTCTTGTAGCTTATGTTAACCCATTATTCTGATCTATGTTAGCCATGTAGCTCAGTACCTTTTTCAGTGGGGCAGATCACATCCTGCTGCTTCAGTGGTCTGGGCAGGAGTGGGAGGAATCAGCTTCCTCCTTCCCAGAATTCTCCTGTTCTCATTTGCATCGTTTCTACTTCCTGTCTTGTTTTCCCTCCTATACTTCCTGTCTGTCCAATCAGCATTTGTTTAAGACATGATTGACAGAATACAATTATCTCGCATCAACCTTGAACTGAACTGGATAAAAATATAACCAGGACATAACTGAGGCACACCATTGGGTTCCTCTGTGAGGGTTTTTCCAGAAAGATTCATTGGATATGGGTGACATCATCCCACAAATGAAGGTGCTAGACTGAATAAAAAGGGGGAAAGAGAAAACCAACTGAGTGTCAGCATCCCCTAAATTCTCTTCACTCTGCTTACTGAGAGGAGCTGATATCACCCCCATGACTTCCTACCATGATGAACTGGGAACCAGACAACATCTGTCTAGACAAGATGGCATCACAGCAATAGAAAAAGTAACTAATGAAGAGTCTGGGGCAAGCTACACAATGGTGTAAAGAGCCAGGATGATTATTCTGATGTCTTCTACATGTCCAGCCTCTACTTGTAATGCCACACCCTCTCCCTGGTGCAGTCAAGGAGTCTGCTTAAGCTCCTCCACTCTTAAAGTAAGAATACTTTTAAAATGTGAATTTACAAAATGCATGTCCAACTTTAGGTACCAGAAACTCATTTAAAATTCTATTGCTACAACGTAGAAAATACTGTCAACTATATCTTTTTTATTCCACAATGTGGGATGCCCCTCGGTATGCTATGAATATGTTTTATTGCCATTGGATAATAAAGAAACTTCTTTCAGCCAATGGCTTAACAGAGTAAAGCCAAGCAGAAAATCTGAACAGAGATGTAGAACGAGTTTTGGTTGAGTGAGGGAGACACCTGGTAGCTGTCAAAGGAGACAGATGCCAGAACTGTACTTGGTAAGCCACCATCAAGTGGTGATACACAGATTAATAGAAATGGGTTAATTTTAGATATGAGTTTTCCAGGAATATGCCTAAACTGATAGCCAAAGCAGTGTTTTAACTAATACAGTTTCCATGTGGTTATTTTGCATCTGGAAAGATAGGAAATGAACAAGTGGCCTCCACCTACAAAATGGTGCCCAAATGTTTAGGGCTGATGCTTTCCACCCACTTTGGGTCCGGGTGCTTGTGTGTCCACTAGGGGTCGGAAAGAAAGTGGCTTATTGATACAAATTTAAAGTCAATCTTGTTGTATGTATGTTTCTGCTCTTGATTAAGTTATTGTGTTTGTGTAGCTCTCTTAAAAATGTAATGTAAAATTAAGAAATACAAGTTAATGGATAATCTTATATAACAGTCAAGCTTGTAGTCATGTTAGTTAGGTCTTCTAGATGTACAGAGATATATTTCAAATAGATAGGTATCTTTCAAACTGTTCAAAGACTAACAGAATGTGGCATTTAAAATGTTTTGAGAACTTAGGACATTGCATGACAATGAGACACATCTGCCCCTGGCAGCACCAATTACTTCAAGAGGAATATGGACATCGAAGAGGTTCCTTATAGAGTTTGCTAACCATTTGGGTTATTTAGACAGAAAAGGGAAGGCGATCTGGGATTCTCCTCTGTGTGCTATGAATAAGTTTTATTGCCATTAGTTAATAAAGAAGCTGCTTTCGGCCAATGGCTTAACAGAGTAAAGCCAGGCAGAAAATCTGAACAGAGATGTAGAGAGAGAGTAGGCAGAGTCATGGAAATGCCATGTAGCTGCTGGAGGAGAAAGATGCAAACTGCCAGTTGGAACCTGCTGGTAAACCACAAGCCTCATGGCAAAATATAAAATAATAGGAACGGGTTAATTCAAGATATAAGAGCTAACCAATAAGAAGCATGAGCTAATAGGCCAAGCAGTGTTGTAATTATTCAGTTTCTGTGTGATTATTTCAGGTCTGGGCAGCCGGAAAACAAATGAGCAGCCTTCAACTACAATACCACATTCATTCACACAGTAATAAAACATTAATGAAAACTTAAAAAAGCTCTAAGATTCACTGATTACCCAACACTGTATTTTATGACTTTTATTGTAGTTACACCTTCTTTGCAAAATTGGTAGTGCCAAAGAACTATGATTTAAAACCTAATTAAATTTTCATGGTTTTACCTACAGATAATCCTTTGATCTTCCATTTCAAGTATAAAACTACTACTTAATTAGATACTTTCTTTTCAAAATGAAGGGGGTGGAGAAGAACATTAAGGCAGACAGGTAAAGGTCAGAGGACAACCAGAGTCTATTGTCTACTTCCAACAAGAGACCCAGGGATTGGACTCAGGTGGTCAGGCTTGGTAGCAAGCACCATTAGCAGCCAAAGCATCCCAAGATTCACTTGGTTTTAAGTTTTCAGTTTAACCAGATGCAAACTATCTTAAAAACAAAAATGCTGCCAGGAAACATAGCATTGATGTAGATATATATCACTTGCCTTTGTTTGACACTTATTATATGAAAATACACATAGTATACACACAAATACAATTAAGAAATTATACATTTGGTTATATACATTTGTAATTGATTCAATTTCTTCTAGTTTGGAGACTCAGGTTCAAGTGCCTAGAGAGGCCAGACAGGTAAACAAACACAAGGAAAATGGGTCAAATATAAGGCACTGGAGAATGAGAGACAGTAGTAAATGTATAGGTATTCAATCCAAAGACAGCTGAATTCAGCGCTTTAAAAATGTTGTTATCCTGATCTGACTAGACATCTAAATTCAATCTTTAAAGTGTATTATGCGCTCATCACCAATGCTAGAAACTCTCAGTAAATTTTACACAAAATGTAGCAATTTTATATATGACCTTACGGAGACAATTGACTGTGGCTGTACTTCAAAATGTTAATCAATGGGAGTTAAAGCAAAGACACTTTCCTATTGTTCGTACACAGCCACATACACGCTAGTGCAGGATAATTTGATATTGTTAGTACATTTAAAGCTGTAGGTGAGGTTCTGGATTGACAGTTCAGAAGCTAAGAGCTCTTGCTGTTCTTACAGAAGGCTTGAGCTCAGTCCCCAGCACTCAGTCAGCTCACAACCATTTTAAGCCTCCCCTGGCACCTGCACACGCACGCACACACACACAAATAAAATCTTTAAAAAGTACAAAGTAAGGCTGCAATTCAGCTCTAAATGTCAATTCTAAGCTTAGGAAATGACAGGGTAATAATTATATTAATAGTTGTCGATACTGGTATAGGACTTTGAGAGAATATTTTATAAGACATTGATGGATGTGATCTCAATTGATTCTCATTAGTAAATTGGTGGAGTGGTTACAATATCTACTTAACTGGTAAAATAACAAACCACAGTAGCTTATGTCTGGGTGACCCCCAAAGGCCCAGTGACCTCCTTTGTGTCAGGCCTCACCACAATAGTCCATACAGACTGCCTGTGGAAACCTTGAAATATCACGTAATTGTAATTGTACAAAATCATGGAAATCTATGGACTGTTTATGAATGTCCCAGCTTACTTTTCTGCCCAGAGGAAAACTCACCTACCTCACTGACTATTAATCATGTTATAAATTTAATGTTAATGCCATGCTGGTTTTAGCTAACTTCCAAAATACAATTTTGATGTAGTTATTGAACAGCTGTAAAAAAAATGGTATCTTATTTGTGGTTTTACCACATACCATCTCAAATCATTTTTAAATACACAGGGAATAAATAATAAATAAATAAATTAGTGTAAACACATAAATAAATACACCCAGGACAACAAAGCCAGACATTGTAACCTCCCTAGAGTGTTTATATTCATAGGATGTTTAAGTAACACTACCCTGTCCCCATGAAGCTCTTTCTCCCGTCTGTAGGAGACTGTTGGAGGACTGAGACCTGCCACCATCCCTCCACTTTTTACACATGGTTGTGGAGATCTTACCTAACAATACCATCTGCTTAGGTCCCTCCTAGTTTTAGCACCGAGTCACCTCAGATCCAAGCAAATTGAGATGCTGTCCATCAGAATCTAGAATGTGAAAGAATACTAGAGTCTCACGAAGTTCTGCTGAACTAAGACTGAATCTTCAGTAAGGTTTTATTAAGTTTATTATCAATAATGTTTATGTGGACCAGTGTGCTGGACAGAAAAAGCTCCAAGCCAATATGTTATTTTTTTCTTTTTACCTGCATGTATGTATAGTATGCATGCATGTGTAGATGCAAGTGTCGGGGCCAAAGCATGCGCAGCTACTTGCGGAGGCCATAGATTGGCTCTGGGTATCCTTTCTGCTTTATCTCCACTGTACGTGATGAGGCCAAGTCTCTCACTAGCACCCCAAACTCACTGGCTGAGCTAGTGTGGCTAGCTAGCTGGCTCCTGCGCACATGAGAACTCAAGTAGAATGTACGACTTAGAGCACTATGGCACTGTCTCTGCTTGGCAGCGGGCACACTCTCCCTCAGCACCAGTCACCAAGAGTGTCTGCCTGGGAAATCTAAACAGGTAAGACAAAAGCCCCCATGAAGCCTTGGGAGGCTTTCATTTCTGCTGCTGCTCCAAGTTCCAAGCATACAAGCAAATAGAAGTATGTAAAACAGAGCCTAGAAGACAGCAAATGGTCAGAAGCCAGTTATAAACTCTTCACTTGTCTGCATCTGACGCATGGCTCAATTACCTGGCCCATGAAGTCAAGGAGGATGTTAGTAGATGCTGACCCCGAGACTCACCTGTGAAGAAGCCCCTGGCATCTTAAAGAGGCAGACAAACCTGATTCTTGCACAACGCCAAAGTGTATGTCTCAGAATAGCAGTTGCAGTAAATAATCCCCATCACACAGAGGAGCTGCCCTTGAAATAAAGCGTAGACGTGACACAGACCTGAAGACCCCTTGAAAAATCCTTGTCTATTGGCAGCATCCTGAGAGGAGCCCAAGCAGCAGGCGTGGTCCTCCAGCCAGAGAGAAAAAAGCTCAACTTTGAGGAAACAGGGAGGACTCCTGTTGAGCAGAACAAGGCTTACCAGCTTGTGTGATTTCAATATGCAAATGTTTTCCTACTCTAAGGCCTAGGGATGAGTGTTAAAGTAGATAGTGAGGTAGCACTTGAGAAACACATAAACAAATTATGTGTATGAAAACATTTCTGGGCAGTTTTCATTTTAAAGAACTCTATAACTAATGAACAGACCCATATAATAAGCAATATCCCCAGGCAAGACACTGCCATATGTGTTTGACAAGCCAGAATAGATTATCCTTACAGGTAATTTTTTCAAATTTAATACAAGAAATAAAATCGCCCCTGAGCAGAATCTGTTGCATTCTATATTCCTGATATACAAAATTTTATGTATTTTTTTATCTGTATTTTAATGCCTCACTAGTTATCTATCTGGTTAAGAAATTGAACTATTGTTGATAAATATTTATACTGAATGTACAATCTGAAGTTAAAGTAAAAGAATTTAAACAAATACATGTAGAACTCAAGGTTGTAACCCTGTGATAGGAAATAGAAGCCTTCAAGCTTCCTGGTACTCTATAGGATCCTGAAACACCATGAGACAAAGATATGAAGTAGCTCTAAGAACAAAATAAAAATAAAAATAGTTCAAAAATGGCCAATCTCACTGGACGGGAAACTGGAAGAGAGCAAAGCCAAGGTCATAGGGTGCATAATTCCCGGTCTTTGGTCGGCTTGATGAGTGGACGATAGAAGGGGAAAGATTTAGGCAAGAGGGCTCATGTCTGCCATATGCCCTTCTCCAGAGCATGAAAAGTCACCAAAATCAAACCTTTAGTGAGATTTAGATAAGACTGTCTCTTTGAAAGTTAGCAGTTCTTCTTAATTCCATTTATCCACTCAATAAGATTCAATTAAAACCCCAAAGTATATTGGATTACAAAATTATTCTGAAATTAATTTGGAAGAAAGATCAATGAGAGTGTCTTAAGAACACTGAGGGAAAGAAAATACTAAAAATGAAGCCTCAAGTGTACAGGACATAAAGATATAAAAGCGGCATTTAAGCCTGATTTGTGTTCCTAAAGGAACTGGAGAATATAGAATAAAATGGGTGCAGCAGAACTAAAGTCCACTCAAAGCAAGTGTGTGCACACGCAGACTAAGAATGTCTGTAAGTGTGGGGATATTTGTGGGAACACCTGCATGTGTGTTGCACACGCAGACTAAGAACGTTTGTAAGTGTGGGGATATTTGTGGGAACACCTGCATGTGTATGCACACGCAGACTAAGAATGTCTGTAAGTGTGGGGATATTTGTGGGAACACCTGCACGTGTTGCACATGAAAACTAAAAATGTTTGTAAGTGTGGGAATATTTGTGGGAGCATCTGCATGAAAGAGAGAGAGAGACAGAGGGAGGGAAGGAGGGAGGGAGGGAGGGAGGGAGGGAGGGAGGGAGGGAGGGAGGGAGGGAGGGAGGAAGGGGAAGGGAGAGGGAGAGAGAGAGAGAGAGAGGGACGGAGGGACAGAGGGGGTGGTTACATGACATTCGGGGATCCATTTTGCTCACTGAACCATCCTCCTAAAGTCTAGACTTTAAACTAGTATCAATTTTGGTCATACATGCATCCTGCTACTAACCAGCAATGTGATCTGGGGTAGGTTAGTTAAACCTCCCTCAGAGAACATTTCCTAATCTTTAAAATGAGAGGGGGTCTAGGAATAAATCTTCATGAGTGAATAACACATACAATGCCCTGGCTAAATATCTAGCACATCATCATCATAATAATAATAATAATAAAAACAAAGGATGAATAGTAAGACCGACACGGTCTCTAGCTATCACCCAAAGTGAGTGTGTCTAACATGAATACCTGCCAGAAGGTGGTGGCACACGCCTTTAATCCCAGCACTCAGGAGGCAGAGGCAGGCAGATCTCTGTGAGTTTAAGGTCAGCCTGGTCTACAAGAGCTAGTTCATGAACAGGTTCCAAAGCAATAGAGAAACCCTATCTCAAAAAACCAAAAGAGTAACACGGACCCTGATAACAGGGTTTATATTATGAATGGCCTCCAGAAGGCTGCAGTTGCTCAATAGCTTTGGTTAAACTCACCTTCACCCTTTGAACTGACACATTTTTGTAGCTTTAGTGCTGATAAAATGATGGCAGATCTTCCTGGGAGCATACAAATAAATACAAGCCTTCTGGAAAACAATTTGGTAGTAAGTGTGAGGGCTCATTAAAAGTTTCACATCCTTTATTCAATGTGCTATTTCTCAGAATTGTTCCTGAGTGGGGCAGAAGAACAATCAATGAGATCAAACAAAAAACTTATCACAATTTGATGAGAACAAAATCATCACAAATAATCTCAAATTTAAAAAGAATTTCTCTATTTAATAGATAACACTGTGTGTGTGTGTGTGTGTGTGTGTGTGTGTGTGTGTGTGTGTGTGTGTGTGTGTGTATGGGGGTATTCATATGTGTGAATCCTGGTGCATGTCACGATGTGCAGGTGACGCCCTAAAGTATCTGTCCTCACCTCCTACTGTCTCAGAGGCAGGGTCATTTGGTCGTCTTTCTGCTTCATGTTCCGGTTGGCTGGACCCTGGGCTTCTGGAAATTCAGTCTCTGCCTCTGATCTCCTATAGGATTGTGGGGACTGCAGACATGTGTGATCTCCTGTAGGACTGTGGGGACCACAGACATGTGTGATCTCCCATGGGACTGTGGGGACTGCAGACATGTGTGATCTCCTGTAGGACTGTGGGGACTGCAGACATGTGTGATCTCCTGTAGGACTGTGGGGACCACAGACGTGTGATCTCCTGTAGGACTGTGGGGACCACAGACGTGTGATCTCCTGTAGGACTGTGGGGACCACAGACGTGTGATCTCCTGTAGGACTGTGGGGACAACAGACATGTGTGATCTCCTGTAGGACTGTGGGGACCACAGACATGTGTGATCTCCCATGGGACTGTGGGGACTGCAGACATGTGTGATCTCCCATGGGACTGTGGGGACTGCAGACATGTGTGATCTCCTGCAGGACTGTGGGGACCGCAGACATGTGTGATCTCCTGTAGGACTGTGGGGACCGCAGACATGTGTGATCTCCTGTAGGACTGTGGGGACCGCAGACATGTGTGATCTCCTGCAGGACTGTGGGGACCGCAGGCATGTGTGATCTCCTGTAGGACTGTGGGGACTGCAGACATGTGTGATCTCCTGTAGGACTGTGGGGACCGCAGACATGTGTGATCTCCTGCAGGACTGTGGGGACCGCAGACGTGTGATCTCCTGTAGGACTGTGGGGACCGCAGACGTGTGATCTCCTGTAGGACTGTGGGGACTGCAGACATGTGTGATCTCCCGTAGGATTGTGGGGACTGCAGACATTTCCGCTATGTATCCAGCTTCCACGTAGACAGAAAGTGGCTGTCTTCATTATTCACTGTGATAAGCAGAGCATAGTCTAGCAGAGAACCTTACTGACAACAGGTGTCAATCAGTATCTAAGCTGGTTTTAAGGAGAGAATTTTAAATTAAAAAAGAAACAGAACGCACAACCACAAAGACACTGTAATCATTATGAAAGAATCATAGAAAATTCTCAAAAGAAATGCAAAAGGCTAATAATGACAATTTAGGTGATTTTTTTTGTCTGCCTCTGTAGACTTTACTTGTCCATTATTTGTGTCAATGGAGGCTTTCTACATTCATAATCACGAGACAATGAATGGAAAAAACTTAAGGAAATCAATGGAACCCAATGAATGGCTCTATTACTTCCTGAGCACTATCTCAAGTGTGTAGCGCTCTTCCTTCTCACCGTTGGCCACACCAGGAAAGCAGGCATGAAGAACATGAATAAGGGGGATCATCTTTCAACACATCCCAGGAAGGAAATCACTATGGCTTGAAGCTGAGTCAGCCAGGAGCTTTCGACTGTGTTACCAGCTGCTGACTCCTTGTGCAAGACTGGAGAGGCACAGGAAGGTAGGACTTGGAGGGCGGAAGTAGGCCATTAGGGGAGGAGAGCTGATGGTCACGCCTGGCCCCTGGCTCCTATCACAGTCTGGGTCCTTCTCCGTGTAAGGAACCTCTTATGTGGATCCTGCCACACGAACCTCACCATTCCTTTTGCTCTATAACAGACTGAGATGGCCATGCCACGTTGGGCTGCCATATGTCACAGCTGCCTTTGGGGGTGACTTCTCTCAGGTCCCCCCTCTGGCAGGTTTGCACATTCCAGGGATAAGAAAAGTTAGGTGGGAGGAACAGAGATAAGAAGGAAAAGCAGAGACAGAAGATAGTATCAGGAGGGCAGCTCAGCCTCCTTTTACATACTGAGTTCTTAGCTCTAAGTTTGCCTGGGTTTAATTTTCCAGTGTGTCACCACCACCACCTGGCCAAAGAAATGTGTAGCCCAGGCTGGCCTCGAACTCGTGATCCTCCTGCTTCTGCCTCTTCAGCAAATTCTACCAGCATGAGCTACCACCACCAGCTCCATACACTTTTATACCCCAATACAACGGGGAGGGGGGGGAGAGAAAGCAAAAGACTGCTTTAACATGGTACAAGGGACAATTAGAACAGTTCCTTGCCTCAATACTTTAAGACATCAAGCCGTTAATTCATGAGAAAAGCATTCTGCTGTTTAGGCAGTGAACCCATCCTAGACCAAGTATTCTAAAGTCAGCCACTCCCTAAGTCAAATCTCCAAATTTGAAAGAAGGAGCAGAGTTATGCTTGAATTCTCTGACCTTTGGTGGAATGGATCTACCTGTAGCTATAGGAGCCATCTTATATCCAAAACACCAAGTAGCCACAGTTGTTAACAACACTGAGCAACCTCAAACTCTCTGACCTTCAGACAAAGGGGAATAGGGTCACATTTTTGAGCCTTCACAAAAACCCTGAGACAAAAGTAAGCTCCTTTCAATATAATGTTTCAGTCAGTCATAGAGGCCTCAGAGATGCAAACCTAACTAATATAGAAAGCACCACTCAAAAAATTCATTTAAGTAAAAACAAGTATCTATTAAGAAAATGATGCTAGTTTTTGTTCCCCATATAATCTATACACATATTAATAAAATACGGTAATAAACTCCCTTAGAAATAGATTATTTTCTGTCAGGTGAGTTATAGTTGATGCTAGGCATACAATGGCCAGGAGATTGTAGACTACCAACTTTCTGAAGTCTTTCACAATTCTCTTCATTTGAAGTTTCAGCTCTACAATATGGAAAAGCTCTATTTCAGTAGATCCTTGCCTTGCTCAAAGGAGAAGGCCAAACAACATCTCAGGTTCTCAAATGTTCAAACATTCTCACCTCAGATAATGAGTTCTAACTCAAGTAAATTTTCAGAAGCCAGGACTTCCAATTTTCTAAGGAAGCATGACCGATGTTTTATTCCGGGAACTGTTTCTGAAAATGTCCTTCTATGATACATATCACCTCGACCCTACACTCACTCTTTCACTAATCAGCTGTGTGATCTTGAGGAAGTTAGTTAAGTTTATAAAGTGCTGTCAGATGAAATCAAAATGGCCAACTATAGCATCTGGCTATGGGGTAAACAAAAACCCGCTTGTCCTGAGTGGATAATTGTAGCACCTGGCTATGGAGTGTACAAGAATCCACTTGTCCTGAGTGGAGAACTCTAGCTTCTAGCTATGGGTTAGACAAGAATCCACTGGACTAAGCTTATGAGCTTTGAATGTTTATATAATAAAATATCCTAACTAATGCATCTCTTAATTGCCAGCATTAGTGACCATTTCCCTCAGTCCCCATTCCTACGGGAGCCACCTACCGTGAACATGATTGAAAGGCCCTATCATTTAGAAAGGGAGACGATGCAGTTGCTCCCTCCTGCTGCACTTATGAATGAACTGATTGAATCTGTTATGACTCATAATTTAATCATCCACCTAAAGACAGGCAAGTCTACAACCAGGTTAACCAAGAAGAAATCGTTTCAGTTAACTTTCACCTGCATAATCACCAAGAAATTGTAAGTGCTCTAAGGCTGGTCCAGTTTGTTCTCTGATGCATCATGTAATAGAGAGCCTTCGGGGATAACATGAGCATCAGAGCTGCAACTTTTCGTCTCTTCCTCCCTCTCCCTCTCTCCCTCCCTCCCTCCCTTCCTTCCTTCATTTGTGTTGCTTTGTTGGTAGTGCTGTTTTTTTTGTTTTGCTTTGCTTTTAAGGTAGGGCCTTGCTATGTATCCGAGGATGGACCCGAAGTCATTATCTTCTCATCTCTGTTTTCTTAGTGATGGAATTAGAGACATAGACTGCTATGCACAACTCGCTTGGTCTTGTTTTTTGTTTGTTTGTTGAATTGATGAGGAAGAACTGGCAGGAAGGCTGAGGGGAGACAAAATAGGCAGTGATCCCGAGGGGAAAGACCGGGTGTGTTGTGAAAGGACCGGGGTCCAAACGTGGATGGTTAATGGGTGACATGATGCCCGTTTCAGAATAACCACACGCTTTTATTCTCACTGTGTTCTTTTAATTTTCCCTTTCCTTCTTGCTTACCCAGGCAAAAGCAAAATTGTGGCACATTCAATTCCATTCATCTCGGAGAGTGAGTTCTTTAGGTATGCACACCCCTCAGAAGAGCGGGGCATGCTGAATATTACAATCAAATCGTTAAAGAATTTCAAATACCAGATCTCCAAAATGCAATTTTCCACGTCTGTGTGCTTATGGACGCTAACTAAATCAACTCGCCCATGAGATAAATAAATAATTTAAAAGAAACCGCTTTCAAAATGAGTGCAGTGAAGAGCCCAGCAGCTAAGCGCTGCACACTGCCACCTGGTGCTGAGTGTCTGTAATGTCAGCTGCCCCTGGAAGCTCCCAAAAGGAGCCAATGCTGTATTTTAAAGCAATCTTACCGAAGACAATTTGGAGACATATTTAACCTCAAGATTTAAACAGAAAAGGGGGGGGGCTGTTGGAAATATATGAAATAATGCATGCCATTAAAGGTAATCTTTCTCATTAAGACATATCCAAGTAGGTTAGTAAATATAGAAATCTGCAGATTTTGTTAATGAAGACAAAAAAAAAACCTATTTGCTGTTTTAAGGTGGTATTTGTGTATGTGGTGCTTGAAATTGAATCCAGGGATTTTCAGATGCTAGGAAAGTTGGTTTACCACAGAGATACATCACCAGCTAATGTGGGGCTTTGTTTGTTTCTTCGTTTGTTTTGAGACAGGATTCTCTGTTATTCCACAGGGGCCTTAGACCCACTGTATAGCTGAGGAGGACTTGACCTCCTCTCTTTCTTCCTGCCTCCACCTCCTGAGTATTGGGATTACAGATGTACAATACCACATGAAACTGGCTTGTCATTGTTGTTTGAGACAGGGTTTTTCTTTAACTTCCATGCCTGTCCTGGAACTATCTCTTGTAGATCAGGCCGGCCTCAAACTCACAGAGATGTGCTTGTCTCTGCCTCCCAAGTGCTGGGATTAAAAATGTGGCCACCACCGCCCGGCTAAAACTGGAATTTTTACACTGTGCTTCACCTAGCAAAATATTTTATTTATTTATTTGTTTGTTTGTTTGTTTGTTTGTTTGTTTGTTTGTTTATTAAAGATTTCTGTCTCTTCCCTGCCACTGCCTCCCATTTCCCTCCCCCTCCCCCAGTCAAGTCCCCCTCCCTCGTCAGCCCAAAGAGCAATCAGGGTTCCCTGCCCTGTGGGAAGTCCAAGGACCACCCACCTCCATCCAGGTCTAGTAAGGTGAGCATCCAAACTGCCTAGGCTCCCACAAAGCCAGTACGTGCAGAAGGATCGAAAACCCATTGCCATTGTTCTTGAGTTCTCCTAGCAAAATATTTTATTGTGCGGGCTGGAGAGATGGTTCGCTGGTTAAGAGCTCTCAATGAGGAGCAGAGTTCAGGTCTTAGACCCACGTGACAAGCTGTCTCTCCTGTTCATGCCTGTAACCTCAGCTCCAGAGGGAGCAGAGTCACCAGAGGCCTACTTCAGCCTAGCCCAGAAAATGGCAGCATTAGGTTCAAGAGACACCCTCCCTCAAAGGAATAGTCAAAGAGAGATAGTGGATAGCAGACACCCACTTCTGACCTCCGTGTGCAAGAATAAGTGCACCTGCGCACGCACACACACACACACACCTAAATCAATCTTACAAAAATATTTTTAAAGAATAAAATTTTGTAAAATCTTTAAAAGTTTTTTAAAAAAATATTCATCTGTAAGTGGAACAGGACTAGAGAGTCTGTAATACAAAAGTGTTTAGAGTAACATCAGGTGATGTTAAATAATGATTAATGATATTTAATGTTTGCTCACGGACTGCTGCCGACTCCGTTCAAGTGCACAGCTTTTAACCTCAGGTTAAGATGCCTCTGATTCTCAGTTTTACTTGATTTCCCTTATGTTGGAGGACTTTTTATGTACTGGTGAACTAGCCAGTGATGCTCACCTCTGAGCTTTTGTCCCGACACCAGTTAAGCAAAAGCTATGTAAAAGTACCAAGAACACGCCTGCTGTGGATGACCTCAACAACTAGCAAGGGCATGTATGTATTCCATATTCCAGACTGACAGTCTTCCTGCCTCAGCCTCCCAAATTCTAGGACTATAGGCCTGTACTAACTACCATGCCTACTCAAGACCTCCAACTGTAATTTTAAGAGCTTCTAGTCAGCTAGCTAGTTTGTTAGTTCATTTTGTGACACTGGGGGCCCCCCTCAAGGTCTTCTTCAAACTAGACAAGTGCTTTACTGCTGACCTACATCTTCAGCGCGGAAAGCTATCAGAGCGTTGGATGGGTATTTGGTTGTCATTGCTGCTGTTGTCTGGCTCCTCATTTTTGTTTTTCACTCATGTGCTGGATTGTTTTATGTCAGCTTTACAAAAACTAGAGTTATCTGAAAGGTGGGAACCTCAAACCAAAAAAAAAAAAATCCTGCCTCTGTAAGATCCATATGCAGGGCATATTCTTAATTAGTGATTGATGGGGGAGGGTCCAGCCCATTGTGAGTGGGGCCATCGCTGGGCTAGTGGTCCTGACTATAAGAAAGCAGACTGAGCAAGCCATGGGGAACAAGCCAGTAAGTAAGCAGCTCCCTTCCATGGCCTCTGCATCAGCTCCTGCCTCCAGGTTCCTGCCCTGCCTGAGTTCCTGCCCTGCCTGAGTTCCTGCCCTGCCTGAGTTCCTGCCCGGACTTCCTTTGATGATGAACTGTGATATAGAAGTGCAAGCCATACACCTTTTTCTCCTTGATTAGCTTTTCAGTCATCATGTTTCATCACCGCAATAAAAACCCTAACGAAGACAATTCATTTGTCACAGTGCCAGGACTGAACCCAGAACCTTTCAGATCTGAGGAAGCCGCTCTATTCCTGAGACACATTTCTAGCTCTCGATTCTAGCTCTGCACTCCAGTTCTCCTAGCAAGCAATTCTAAAGGCGCTCTCTAAAACACTGACGCTTAACTTTTCAAAACTCACTCTCTTTTGAGAAATACAAATGTCAAGTTTTCTTTTTGCAATATTTTAAATTAATGCTCAGATTATATAAACAGCTCAAGGAAAGTTTTTTAACGCTATTTCTTTTGTATCCTGCAAGACGTTTTTCATTACTATTTTCACTTCAGTGATTCAATATAAACATCACTATTAATAAGGACTGTGTGTGCCTTTCCTAACATTGGAGAACATCGGAGAAGACCACTGAACAATTTCACTGTGGAGCTTGTTGCATCACTTTGCTGAAAATAGAGAGACCAGGCGAATATGTGGATGGATAGATAGGCAGGTAGGCAGACAGATGAACATATGAATGGATAGGTAGGCATGTAAGCAGATAATTGATATGCAAGTAGAAGGAAGATTGGCTAGACAGTCAGATGATAGGTATATGGAGAGATAATAGATACATGAAAGTCAAAACTCCTGTTTAAAAAGAATGTTTTCTCACCAGACGGTGATGATGCATGCTTTTGATCCCAGAACTTGGGAGATAGAAGCAGGCGAATCTCTTTGAGTTTGAGGTCAACCTGGTCTACAGAGCAAATCCAGGATAGGCTCCAAAAAGCTGCACATAAAAACCCTGCCTTGAAGAACAACAATAACAACAACAACAGAAAGATCAAAAACAAAAAAAGTGTTATCTCCATTCCTGTGAAAATTATTTATTTAAATAGTTCTCCAAGGAAATCCCATCAAAACTGTAGGATTTGGGAACCTCCAATGCCATTCACCCCACTCACCTCTGGAGAGTGCCCATCAAGGCCTGTCAGTGCCCTGTAAGAAACAGAACTTACTCCACACACAACTCAAGAAATGTTGGAAAACATTTAAGAGTGCTACATTGTGCTGGATGGCATCCATCATGACACCCACATCAGCAAAATTGCAGAGACAACTGGAAAGATGTAAATTCAGGACTCTACAATCACAGTCCACAGGCCTTAAGCATATTGTCTAACATGAGGTACTCCAGGCCAGAGCACAGGAGGCGTCACAGTGCCTTGGATAAAAGACAAAAAGTTCTTCAACAGTACTAGACTGTTCAGTCTGAGCAGTCAGAATCCTGAAAGCACCATAGCATGTGTGTGTATATGTACGTGTGCCTGTATGGGTTTTATGTGTATAGTGTGTATAGGTGCCTGGGGAAGGCCATAAGAGGGTTCAGATCCCCTGGAACAGGAGTTATGAGCCCTTGTGAAGACCAATGAAGTTGCTGGGAACCAAACCCAGCTCCTCTGCAAAATACTGATCCATCTCTTCAGTCTCACCATGAGCATTAAAAAAAAAACAACTCTTTTAGTAATGAATAAGGGGGTAAAAGAAACAAAGAGACCGACTGGGACATCTTGACTCCAGTGGCAACATGCCTGGGACTCTGGAAGCTTCCATGTAAGTTTCCCACATCTAAATAGTTTTTCTAGGTATACACTACATCTATAGTTTTGAAGCACCAAGACTGCATGAATCCCACAGGCAAAATTCAATTATAGCATCATCATTCGGAGTTTTCTATAAATAAATGTTTATGATGAAATTATTTATTGAACAACACTTATTCTTAAGCCTGAATATTAAAGTACATATGAAATTAGTGTCTTCGAAGGGGCTCGCTGGTAGAGATTTCTAAAACGCACAAAATGAAAAAGAGTAACAAGGTGGCTTTTGGAGCAACTTCCTTAGTTAGGCCTTTGGAGAGAGATCAGTCCCTTTAAAAGAATAAGATACAGAATACAAAAAAAAAATACATGTTTTGAACATGTAGTCCTTATTCCAATTAAAAGTGCTCTAGGAATGACAGGCTATTCCACAAAGATAACGAAACAGATGACACCTGTGTATCTATCTAATCATTAGCACCGCTGGGTGAAAACAGCAAAAATGGCAGATACTCAGCAAGCATTTTCCTCCCTGCCTACACTTTCCTCTGACTTGAACTTGGCAGTTTCCGAAGCTAGATGCTTACCTGGAAACTGATATTTACTTGTTGCTAAGTGACAAGATGGGCTGGCAGTTGTCTTTCACGAAGTTGCCTTCTAGGACTTTGCCTGAAGATAGAAGGGGAAGTCAGCTGTTACCCGTGTGGGGCCTGGCCTGACTTGTACTGGAAGCCAGTGCGATGTTTCAGAAAAGAAACCAGGAACTTTGAAAAGAGCTGACTTCTCCAGAGCTCAATTTCACTTTCCATTTCAGAAAACTAAAATGTAATTGCATTGTCTTCTAACCAGAGTTGACCAATGGCTCTACAGGATGAGAGCCAGGTAGTATCTTGACAAGAAAATCTTATAAGCGCTAAAGTCATTCAATCAATCTGCATCCCCAGAGAGGAGCGGAGGTCAGTATTCCAAGAGTGTTTTCTTCCCAGAACGTCAATGAGTCTTTGACTGTTCCAAGCACCCTATTGGCCATCAGTTTCTCACAAACACTGCTTACCTCACCAGTGAGAATACTTTTCTACAATGCAGAATGCTAGAATTCAATCAGAAAACGTTTTCCAATGGCACAGAACCTCTAGCCTCTCTTGACATTCACGTTTCCTAACCTTTCAAGGACAATCTTCTCAGTCACAGTTGAGAGAAACCCACAGAAAAAGCTTTCCTTTTTTTTTCTATTATTTTTCTTCTAATTAAAATAGATTTTTTTCATACATTCTATTCTGATTTCAGTTTTCTCACCCCAACTCCTTTCAGATCCTCCCCACCTCCCCTCCCATCTGAATCCACACCCTTTCTGACTCTTGTCAGAAAACAGGCATCTCACAGATAATAACAAAATAAAATAGGATAAAACAAAACAAAGGCAAAAAAGAAAGAAAAAGAGCCAAAGAAAAAGCACAAGAAACGCATATAGATGCAGAGACTCGTTCACATATCAAGGAATGCTGTAAAAACCAGTGTTTTGCAGACCTGTTTTAACTCATAGAAACTCCCACAGGTTCGAGGTTGAGGCCCAGATGCTGAGCAGAGGGGAGGGGCACTGATCAGTCACTGTGGTTTCATGTCAATGCTTCTCTGGAGCATATCCCGAAGAAGATGAGATAATGTATTTCCCCACACTGAGCTGACAGTGCCCGCTTGCCCAAGCTTCTCCCAACTCTACCTCTACGGCATCAGTCAGCCACTCTGCTGATGACTCTTTGAACCAAGTCAGATTGATACCTGTGCCAGCAAGATCCTCTAAATGCAGATATACACCTCGTGCCCGTCATCTGAGAGACAATTTCTCCCCTGCCCTCTGCAATTTCACATATGTATATAAACAAGTTCTTTCATGCTAAGGAGGAAAGAAGCAATATGTAACACCCAAGCAATGACCTCAAATGGCATTTAAGAAAGAGGGGAGAAGCCTGATTTAAAGAAAGACAAACATTAAAATAAACAAAGAAGCCATTCTATGTCATAAGACAAATGTGACAAGAGGTGCCGCAGGGGTTCCCTGGTGAGTTGTGGCTGCAGGAACAACCTGATCAACGTGAACATCCTCACCCTTAAGAATCCTTGGTCCCCTAACAGCAACTGCCGCCTCTCTCTCCTCTGGGTTTTTCCAGTAAGTTTTGTGCGGCAGCAACTATCTCATCAATATGCACATCCTCACCTATAAAGCTTCTGTCCCCCGAACAGAAATCACTGTATGTCCTCGGGGACAGAAACCACCGTCCCAGAGGAAGCAAAATCAAAGGTTCCAGGAGGTGCAATCACAGATGCCTTATGACTCTAGCATCACCTAGAACGGAACCTGAAAGTCCGCACAAGAAGCAGCTTCCTGGACATACTCTGGCTCCTGGCACTGCCAGAGGGGCCAGATGAGCTCAAGAGGGCTGCAGTGCAGATTTCAGACTCCAGAGAATCCTCTCATGGACCTTCCACCCCCTCTTACCCTGAGGCCCTGATTTTATGACTTCTTGACTCCTCTTTGGGGTAGGTAAAACACAAAGGTAGCCAAGAGGAAACAGGCCTGACTGTTTGTTTGGGGTTTTGTTTTGTTTTTTTGTTTTTGTTTTTTGCCAGGAGTTACTGAAGGTGGGGCTGGAAATGGCCATGGAGAGGGGGTTCTTTAGTCAACTGCTACCCAGGCATCCCTTCCATGGCTTAGGGGCCAGGGCCACTTCCTCTGAGGCAGGCAGCAGTCAGTGATTGGGACTAGGAGTGAGAAGGAGCTCCTATGCACTCCCAGTCACTGCAGCGTCTTCAGGACCTCTCTCAGGTGGGCACAGCCTGGGTAGATCAGTTGGACCAGAGCTCAGTGTCACCCGGGGGTGGGACTCTGTGTGTGTGTGTGTGTGTGTGTGTGTGTGTGTGTGTGTGTGTGTGTGTAATATGTGCGCGCGCGTGTGTGTGTGTGTGTGTACACGCGTGAGTGCCAGGCCGGGGGAGCTGCACCAGGCAGTAACGAGGGTCACAGGGGTACCCCCAGAAGCCACCCCTTCGGCGGAAAGGCTAAAGAAACAATCGCGGTTGCAAGCTGGGAAACTTGATAAGAAACACACAAGCTGCCTCTCAGGCAGGACGAGTCCCCCAACCCCAAGCTCTCAGACGCACCCTACAGCTTCTGGTTCACCCTTCCTCACCCGCCTTACCCGCAAAATTCCCTCCCCCGGAGCCCCAAGATCCCAGGCAGGATGTTACCTCTCACAGAGGCTGAGTAGGGGGCGATAGCAGCGGCAGACACTTTCGGGCTGACTTTCCTGCGTTCTCCAGTGAGAGCGTGTGCGCCCAAGCAGAAGCTGTAACCTGCTATTTATAGCGGCGAGCTCAGCACCCGGGGCTGGGAACCCGGAGGATCCTAACGCGCAGGGCGCGGGCCGTGGCTCCCGGCTCCCTGCTCCCCGCTCCAGGCTGGCAGCTCACGCTCCGCCCGCCGCCCAGCCGCACGCGCCCGGCTGAAGTTGCTCTTCGCCCGCGGCTCACACGCCCCCTGGCACTGTCGCCATGTCCCCACCCCCAACGCCCTCTTCCTTGTCGTTGTAGGCTCACTCCCTCAGAATGGTCTCCTCCCAATGTCACCACCCAGCCACCTAAGAGGAGCAGCGGCAGACTTGCAATTGGCGCAGCTCGCTTCCCCGCCACAGAAGGAGTTGGTGGCCCCACCGCACACTTCGGAAATGACCACAACACGCTGCTTCTGTTTACTGACACCCGCCGCTAAGACTCTCTGTGTTGTCTCTGGGGACAGCTACCTGTCCTGCGGTGTGGGGTCACCAGAGCGAAGGGGAGGGGTAGCCTGAGGCACCCACAGTGCCAGGGCAAGAGAAGCGACTGCGGAGGAGAAAAAAATAAATAAATGTAAAAGAAGAAGAGATGGTGCCCCAGACCAGTTCCCACTGACTGCCCCCGGGAAGAGGATTGGGCGTGGGAGTCATGTGAAGCGGTGTCCCACGTTTTGGTGACTTCTGTATGTCACGGTCCTGAGAACTCTTTCTCCCTTGATCCAGGCTGAGCAGTCCTGGGCTCAGGGGCAGATCATAGCCCGTCCCCACCGTGCAGAGAGTGGCAAGTTCTCCCAACCACAGGGCCCATGCCTTTGACAGCCTGGTTGCATGGAGACAAATCCGCCCTCGGTGTGTTTGGGGTGTCAGGAAATTGAGTGTGTAATCACGCAGTCTGGAAAGAGATTAAAACTCCCCCACTTCCTCGCCAAAAAGCCCGAGGGGTGATGGGTAGCCTGGAGAGTCCAGGCTATGGGGGTGGGGCAAATGACTCTCCCCATCTGCGCCTTACAGGTGCCACCTGGCGGTTTTCTTGGAGAGGTTTGACCACTCTGCTCAGAACAAATCCTTCCCAGAGCTCACCCAAAAAGGCACGCTAGGCCTTTTTCTTTCTTACAACCCTTTAAACTGGCATTTTAAATAAAGCACAAATTCTTGTACACAAGTGTGACATTTGTCAGACAAAGAGCCTGGAATCTTAAAGTCAGGGAAATCAATTTGGGTTAAGGCAGTGCTTAACAGTATTACAAAATGGAAAGCTGTGTCTGCCCCCAGCTGTCACCCCTGCTGTCACTGCCTGAATGGACATCCATTCACTTCCCAAGTATTTGCTGCTGGATATTCTCTGTCGATGAGGGCAGGGACTTAGATGGTTTCAGTCCTTTGGGGGCAGGGGTGGGGAGTGGGGAATGGGAATGTAGATTTTTTGGTTAGTTGAGTTGGTTGCTTGGCTTGCTTAATTGGTTGGTTAGTTGGTTGGCTTTAGTTGGTTTGTTGGTTGGTTTGGTTGATTGATTTGTTTGGTTTGGTTGATTGATTTGTTTGGTTTGGTTGATTGATTTGGTTGGTTTGGTGGATTGGTTGAGGTTGATTGGTTGGTTGGTTGGTTTGGTTGGTTTGTTGGTTGGGGTTGGTTAATTTGGTTGGTTTGGTTTATTGGTTGTTTAGTTGGTTTGGTTGGTTGGTTTGGCTGGTTAGTTTGACTCGGTTTGGTTGGTTGGTTTGATTGGTTGGTTTGTTGGTTTGATTGGTTGGTTTGTTGGTTTGATTGACTGGTTGGTTAGTTGGTTTGGTTGTTTGGTTTAGTTGGTTGGTTGGTTGGTTGGTTGGTTGGTTTGGTTGGTTTGTTGGTTGGTTAGTTGATTTGGTTGGTTGATTTGGTCTGGTTTTTTGGTAGACTGGCTGAAGGGTTGGTTGATGGGTTGGTTTGTTGGTTTATTCATTGGTTTGGGTTGGCCAGTTGCTTAGTTTGGGTTGGTTAGTTGGGTTGGTTTATTTGGTTTTCAGATATTTTGTGTGGCTTCTATACTCTCAGAGTTTGGAGCAGAATTCAGAACACTGCAATTTCAACAAAATGTCTAAAGAATGACTCAAAAACACTGTGGGCCAGAAACTATGCTTGCTCCTTCTCACCCTACTCCCTGCAGGCCACTCCTTGTTTTATATCCAAGTCATTTCTGCTCTGCTCAGCCATCACAGGTGAACTGAAGGGGGGAAAGTGGGATGCTGAGAACCAACTTGTCCATTAGAACCTGTAAGGTTATGGGTCATCCTTGGGGAGCTGGTTGTGTGCCTGTAACACACACTGTGGTAAGCAATGGGTAAGTCCTGTCCATGCAATCTGCTGGAAAAATGGGACGGTCTGTTCCTGGCAGTAATTCAGCCTGTAAACTATACACAGAATAGAAGACTATGAACATTGGGGCTCCAGGGCATCCTCACCACATTGAAGATGCCACTAATGCATCTCTCCTCTGACTTCAGAGAAACAGCCGTAAGTGCAAAAAGAAGATGGCGGTCTTAGAGAGGAGATGCTGTAAAAGCTGCCAAAGATGTGTCAGAAGCAGCAGAGTGTCCCCTCTAAAATAGAGTTGTCAAGCAGAGTCACTCACTGGACACAAACACTCAAAGTGAGACAATACCACTCCCATCCCACAAGCCCCAGTGTAACTAAAATTCAGACTCAAGTCATTCTGACCAAGCTCCTTCCCCAGGCATCAGAGAAGAATGTGGCACGTCTACTTACATCAATGAGGAAGTCTAAAATAGGGGAAAGCGGGATGGGGGGAGGGATTCTAGTGAATCTGTGCACCACATAGTATCTTAAAGGATTCTACCAACCTGCTATTTACCTTTTTGGGTCATTTGGTGGCTTTTTTCCCTATATAAGCCTGGAAGACTCAGGTGCTTCTGTGGTTTATTAGATTCATTCAGCCTCTGCTTTCAGAACCCTTGAACTTTCAGCCACTTGTGCTCTTGAAATGTAACTCCATTTGCCAAGGAAAAACAGAATATTTTCTCATTTCCTTTTGAAATATCTTTGTAAAGCCAAAAGTCAAAGGTGATTCCCAGGAGTTAGCATGCTACTTAAAGCAATAAAATCAAGCCAGGGACAGTGAGATTGGTGTCACCTCTCCTTTTCAATGAGGTGGCTTACTCACTTACCATACATAGTCATTAGCTTTAGAGAGACGATCTGTGGGCATCTATATTATAACAATCCTCTGCTATTAAAAATGTCTTCTAAAATATGGCACCATGTATGGTATTGGGTTTTGTCTTAAGCTAATCATCCATTCCTATTAATGATACTCAGCAAATCAAGTCTTGGTTTTTGCTCAATTTTTTTCTTTTTTCATGCTTTATTGAAAATAGATTCTTTCCTCATACAAATGTCCTGATTTTAGTTTCCCCTCCCTCTTCTCCTCCCAGTCCTTCCCCCCTTTCCCTCCCCACGAGATCCACTCCCTTTCTGTCCCTCATTAGAAATGAACAGGCGTCTAAGAGATAACAACCCAACATGACAAAATAAAATATAATAAAACGAAACAAAACTATAATAACAAAGTTGGACACAGCAACCCAACAGGAAGAAAAGAATCCCAAGAGCAGGCACAAAGGTTGGAGAATCACTCATTTTCACAGTCAGAAGTACCTTAAAAATACTGAGTTCATAGCTATAATTTATACAAAGAGGACCTGTGTATAACCATGTGCAGACCCATGTAGGTCCTGTGCTTGGTGCTTCAGTTTCTGTGAGTTCATATGTCCCTTGCTTACTTGATTCAGAGGGCCTTGTTCTCCTGGTGTCCTCCATCCCCTCTGGTTCTTACAGTCTTTCCAGCTCCTCTTCGGTGGTGTTTCCTGAGCCCTGAGGGGAGGAATTTGATGATAACCTCCAACTTAGACTGTCTCTGTGGGTGTATAATGCCTAGCTATGGGTCTCTGCGCCCATTCTCATCTGTTGCTGGAGGAAGTCTCTCTGATGATGACTGGACAAGGCACTGATCTATGAGCATAGCAGAATATCATTAGGAATATTTCCTTTTCATTGATTTTTTTCCCCAATAGTGTTTAGTTTTATCCTACATCTCTGGGTTATCTAGGCTCTTAGTTACCCAAGCAATGTCAACTGTGGGATCCTGATGTGGGACTCCCCTCTGTGTGCTGTGATTAACATTAATGAATAAAGAAACTGCTTTGGACCTATAGCAAGGCAGAACTTAGGTAGGCAGAAAAAGGTAGGCTGAATGCTGGGAGGAAGAAAGGCAGAGTCAGAGAGATGCAGAGCCGCCAGAGTCAGAAATGCTGAAACTTTGCTGGTAATCCACTGTCAAATGGTGATATACAGATTAATAGAAATAGGTTAAATTAATATAAGAGCTAGCCAATAAGAAGCTAGAGCTAATGGGCCAAGCAGTAATTTATTGAAAAAGAAGCACATCTTTTAAAAAAAAAGTAACATCTTTAAAGAGACAGAGTAAAAGAAATAAAAAAAAACACATAAAAATAAAAATTTCACAGACAGTCTGGATTATGTATATTATTGTGTTATCTTAAATTTTTTGAGTGTGTAGGAACTAAGTACAGAGAGACATTTCATTGTATGGACTGCTAAACTATGCCAGCATGTATATTATAAAGGCATTTTGACTTTAAAATTTTGTTCTAACGATATGTGGCTTTGGAAAAGAGGTTCTTCTTTTGTGTCCACAGAGGATGAGAACCTATGGATTCATTCCAGACCAAAATGGTTTGATGTACCGAGATCCCCTAAAAGGTCACTTTGAACTCCCCCACAAAGAAAATACTTTGCCCAATAAACAACAGAAAGCATTTTGGAGAAACAATGCCCATATTACCAAATATTGTTTATAAATGTTTACTTACATTTAAAGGGTGATATGCTACAGAGATAAATAATTTGCTTTGGTATGGATCTTGGTTTATTGATACAAATTTAAGGTAAATTTTGTTATACTGTATATGTATATTTCTACCCTTGATTAAAGTATTGTGTTTGCATAGTTCATTTAAAAATGTAATGTATAAATAAAAAATATAGGCTAATAGATAATCATGTACAATGGCCAAGCTTGTAGTCATGTTAGTTAAATTTTCTAGATGTAGAGAGATATATTTCAGTTAGATAGATATTCTTCAAATCTTTCAGAGACCTTCAATTTAAATTTAAAATGTTTTAAGAACTTAAGACTTTTCATGACAATGAAACATACCTGCTTCTGGCAACACCAATCTACTTCAAGAGGAAGATGGTCATCAAAAAGGCTCCATATGGAGTTTGTTAGCCATTTGAGCAAGAACGTGTTCTTGCCTGGTTGCATAAAGTAGACATGCAGGATCCACAGAAAAAGGACTTCTAAACTTGCCTAAAGGTGACACAGTCCTTTGGAGTTCCTGCTTCATGAGAGAGTCTGCAAGACATTCTGCAGGATACAAAATAAAGTGAGGGGCAAACTGCCATTATAGGCAGACCTGTCTTTGAAATTTCCTGCTTTGTGGAAATGCCTGCTGAATTCTATGGGCCTATAGGCTGAAGATGGATGCCCCAATGGTACTGAAGAACTCTGGGTGACTATCCAGGAAGTGAGATGTCTCTGTCAATTCTAGAGTTTTGGTAGTTGCTTACAATGTACTTCCTGTTTACTTAGATAATAATATATCCTTCTGGAGTCTTTGATGGAGTTAAAGAATTTATAGTTATAGCTTTCCTTAGTTATGATAAAATATAAAGTAGATATAAATATTGTAACTTAATTCTTGTTTGATACCTGTTTTGTTATATGTAATTTTACTACGTTAAAGTTAAAATCTTTCTTTTTATTTGAACAGAATAGGGGAGGTGATGTGGGAGTCCCCTCTGTGTGTTGTGATTAACTAATAAATAAAAAAACTGCTTTGGACTTATAGCAAGGCAGAACTTAGAAGTTGTATGCTGGAAGGAAGAAGGGCAGAGTCAGAGAGACATCAGAGAGTCTGAACCACCAGAGTCAGGCATGCTGAAACTTTGCCGGTAAGCCACTGCTACGTGGCGATATACAGATTAATAGAAATGGGTTAAATTAATATAAGAGTTATCCAATAAGAAGCTAGAGCTAATGAGCCAAACAGTAATTTAATTAATATAGTTTCTATGTAGTTATTTAGGTTCTGGGTGGCCAGGACAGACAAGCAGCTTCCTCCTGCAACAGGTTCCTTCTCATGGAGTGGATTAAATGAGACATTGGTTGGCTACTTCCATGTGTTCTGTATCACCATTTTCCTAGCATATTTTGCATGCAGGACAGATAAGTGAATGGTTTTGTGGCTGGATTGGTGTATACCTTTCTCTTTCCTGCCTATGTAGCACCTTTCAACACAAAAGATACTAGAATATAGCATTGAGGGCTCAATATAATCACAGCTCTTATCCAGTGAGTTGTATGGGTTTTGTCCTTGGAAATGGGGTCCCACTGTCAGTTTGCAGAGAGCAGCCTTTTGTCTTAGTAGCAGCCTGGTTTGTTTGGGGATTTCCATGGAACGCCTTTGGCCAACAACTCAATTGAATGTGCCCTAGTCCCACCAATGGAAGCCTGGCTACAAAAGATGGCCAGTTGAGACTCACAATGAGGACCCCTGTTACTAGGACCCCCATTAGGGTCACCTTTATATATTCCAGAATTATTCCACTGCATTATACTTCCACACCACCCCCAAATTCCCACCCCAATTCCAGCCTTTTCTCCCTGCCTTCTTTCCCTCTATCTCATTCCCCACACACACCTGATTCCAACCCCTGATCCTCATACTTCTATCCCCACCATTCCCCAGTCTGCCTCTAAAGTCTATTCTATTCCCCCCTCCCCAGGAGATCCCTGTGTCCCCACCTAGACTCCTACTCTTTACCTAACATCTCTGGGTCTACAGATTATAGCTTGGTTATCATTTACTTAATGGCTAATATCCCCTTATCAGTGAATACATACCATATTTAGCTTTCTGGGTTTGGGCTAACTCACCCAGGATGATTTTTCTAGTTCCATCTATTTACCTGTCAATTTCATGAGGTAATTTTTTTAACAGTTCAGTAATATACCATTATGTACATGTACCGCATGTTGTTCACCCATTCTTCTGTTGAGGGACATCTATCTTGTTTTCAGTTTATGTCTATTATAAATAAAGGTACAATAAACATGGTTTAGTAAGTGTCCTTGTGGTAGGATGGAGCATCCTTTGGGTATATGCCCAAGAGTAGTATAGTTGTGTTTTGAGGTAGATCAATTTCCAAATTTTTGAGGAACTGCCATGTTGGTTTCCATAGTGACTGTAAAAGTTTGCAGTCCTATCAGTAATGAAGTTTTCCCCTTGTTCAACATCCTTGCCAGCATGAGATGTCACTTGTGTTAATGATCTTAGCCATTCTGATTGGTGTAATATGGAATCTCAAAGAAGTTTTGACTTGCATTTCCCTGGTAGACAAGGATGTTGAACATTTCTTTAAGTGTTCCTCAATTATTAGAGATTCCTCTATTGAGAATTCTCTGTTTAGATCTGTACCCCGTTTTTTTTTAAATTGGATTATTTTTGATATCTGGTTTCTTGAGTTCTCTATATATTTTGGATATTAGACTTCTATAGGATGTGGGGTTGATAAAAATTCTTTCCCCTTTTATAAGATGCCACTTTGTCCTGTTGACAGTGTATTTTGCCTTACATAAACTTTTCAGTTTCATGAGATCTCATTTGTTAATTATTAATATAGTGCCTGCACTATTGGCGTTCTGTTCAGAAAGTTGTTTCCTGTGCCAATGAGGTCAAGGATATTCCCCCACTTTCTCTTCTATCAAACCAGTATATCTGGTTTTATTTGAGGTATTTGATTCACTTGGATTTGAGTTTTGTTTAGGATAATAAATATTATGGATCTATTTGCATTCTTTTACATGCAGATATCCAGTTTGACTAAAATCATTTGTTGAAGATTCTGTCTTTTTTTCCAGTGTGTATTTCTGTATTCTTTGTCAAAAATCAAATGTTCATATGTGCATGATTTATGTCTAGGTCTTCGGTTTGATTCTATTCATCAATGCATCTGTTTTTGTTCCAGTACCATGTGGTTCATATTACTAGGGCACTGTAGCACAATTTGAAATCAGGGATGCTGGGGCCTATAGCAGTTCTTTTATTGTTCAGGATTGTTTTTGCTATTCTGGGTTTTTTCATTTTTATATATGAAGTTGAGAATTGTCTTTTCAAGGTCTGTAACGAATTGTGTTGGAATTTTGATGTGAAATGCATTGACTCTGCAGGTTGCTTTGGTAGGATGGCCATTTTTACTATGTTAATCCTGCTGATCCATGAGCATGGGACATCTTCCATCTTCTGATTTTTCTGATTTCTTTCTTCAAGGACTTGAAGTTTTAAATCATATAATTCTTTCACTTGCTTGGTTAGAGTTACCCCAAGATATTTTATATTATTTGGTGTTACTGTCAAAGGTGCTGCTTCCCTGATCTCTTTCTCAGTCCATTTGTCATTTGTATATTGAAGTAGTTTTACCCATTTTTTAGAAGTTAACATTGTAAATTAAATTTTGTTATTCACGTATTTAGATAATTTCATACATGTATTTAAGTTAATAGCAGTATTATCGGAAATAAAAACTTGACTTAACTTAGGCAGAGGGTAAATTATTTCAAAATTAGTTGGCTATCTCATGCAAGCCAAGAAAAGAATGAAGCTAAGCACTGGGGAAACTGAAAACAGGCATTCCATAGAGACTTCTTCCCACTACATTCCCTTCTTCTTTCCCCCCTTCTATGTTCCCATAGAGACTTTCTCTGCTTCTTGATACACACTGCTGCATGGCTACTAGTAACTCCCGAAATTCATGTCTTATGGGCCAATTGCAGATTCACACTGAATGAAGCACAATGATTGCCCCAGTCACCAAACCCTAAACCAGTCAGCCACCGCCAGGGATAACAGTCACGTCATAAAGTCTGGCAACAATATAGTGACCAGATAGGTGGACTGATTAGAAGAAAAGGTTTGTGAATTGTCGAATGGGAAGAGGACGAAGGCTTGTCCCAGTGCTGGTTCTTTTCTAGTTTCTAAACACTGCTAAAACAGGAAGTCAGAAGTGGAGAGGGAAGCCTACAGAGTGCCAGGGCTCCTGTGTCTGAGTTCATCTGTGCATCTGAGCACAGAGTGAGACAGAATGTGTCTCACTATTTCTGGTGGCCCTAAAGTGGTTTGTCCCAGCAGAAATGCCATTTTGTGATCTCCTGATGTGGGACTTGGTAATCAAGAAGAAGGAATTAAGATTTTTTACAGACAATTTACTTTAGCTTCTTTTTCCACAGCAAATTAGACAACGTATTTTTTTAAAATGAAATGAGTGTGATATAATTTTACATTTATTGAAGATAAACATTCTGCTCTTGCTTTACATAATATTTTTCTAGAATTGCATGTAAATTACATATTTGAAATTTAATCATATTTCAGATATAATTGGATGGTAGCTATTAACATTCTTATGGCTACAAACACACTTGGGAATTTGAAGACATCCATGGATTTATTCTCCAGAGGGCAGAAATCACCTGAGTCCTGAACATTATACACAGGTTGACAGCGGGATGACAGACGGCATAAGGATTTGAGTTCGAGAACTACGGACTCCACGTTGACTTCTTCCTTCTCTCAATCATCTCCACATGGAAATGAGCAACAAAGACTCCTTGAACAAAGCATTTAAGATGCCAGCAGGTATGTGCATAACTATACGAGGACCACTTCCAGTCCACGCCACTCTGAGCTGTGAGCAGGAAACGAAGGTTGAGATCTCAAGGAGATGGAAGCTGTGTGGAGGACTGCTGTCTTCATTTTCTGGGGCTTTCTAGTTTTTACAAGAAAATACAGACTGGGTGGCTTAAACAAGGGAGGTGCATTTTTTGTAGATGTAGAACTGGCAACTCCAAGATCAAAGAATCTGAAATCTTGATATCTTTGGCACCTCTCTTTTGCTTGCAGATGCCACTTCTCTGGGCATCTTTAATGGGTCCCTGTACCTAAATTTACTCTTCTTAAAGGACACCAATCACATTAAGTAAAGGACTTCGCAATGTTTTCCCTTTGCCAATAACCTTGTAAATGGTCTATTTCCCAACAGTCTGGGACTTAGAGGAGGGAAAACGATTTGCCTCTAATCAGTGTCCACAGCATCCAACTTGAAAGTCAAAGAAATAGAAATAGAAATCGCGTGTTATGTAATAAAACCCAGGAATAAAAATTCTGCACCCAATTTTCTCTCTTTTTTTTTTTTTTTGAAAATTTCAGTCTCCAAGAAGATCCTGGGACATGGAACTACCTGCAAAGAAAAATACGCACGGTGGTTTGTTTACCTAAATCCTCCAGGGTTGAGGATCCTGACTTCTGTGTGTTTCCTAAGTGTTGAGGAGAGCTAGAGGCTCCTAAGGGTCATTAGAAAAGAAAGCCAATGTGGTGAGAAAGCCCCAAGAGGACACTTAAGAGGGACATATCAATAAAAAAAATGTGGTTCAGCCAGAGGTGGTGGCTTGGGCCTTTACATTTGGGAAGCAGGGGTAGAGTTCAAGGCCAGCCTGGTCTACAGAGTTCCAGCATAACCAGGACTACACAGAGAAACATTTTGTCAAAAAATAAATAAATGAATAATAAACAAACCACTTTAAAAAAATACAGTGTCTCCTCAATTGGTGCCAGCAGTGACCTCAGAATGGCCTGTGGCTACCGGAGAGCCATTTCACTCTTCCTTCAAAGAATATATGTGAAGTCTGCTCTTCAGAAAAAAACACAGGAAAGAGATCATCACCAGCCTAGAACACTCCCCAGCCATCCCAGAGAAGAGGGGATAGAGCAAATTAAAGTTGCTAAATTGCAATCCAGTATAGACTTGGTTTACATTCTTAAGTAGGACAAAGAAAACCAAATTAAGTTTTCTGAATATCATTAGGGTCTCATACAAGTTCATTTTATTGAAGTAAAAGTATCGTCTGCACTTTCAACCTGTGGTTTGAAGATTCTGCTGCTATGTTCTATATTCATGTAACTGATACCTTCTCAAGGAGCTCCCTGTACCAAGTACCTTCTCAAGGAGTTCCCTGTACCCAGTACCTTCTCAAGGAGTTCCCTGTACTCAGTACCTTCTCAAGGAGTTCCCTGTACCCAGTACCTTCTCAAGGAGTTCCCTGTACCCGGTACCTTCTCAAAGAGCTCCCAGCTATCCTTGATGGGGATCCATCCTAAAAACATTTTAAATTCAGATTGAGAACATTTGCCCAATGTTCACTTTATTTATAAGTCCAGTTATATGAAGGAGTTTTATCTGAATAATGCCCCAGATATATGTGTATATAAAAACCTCTCAATAAATTATGCTTTATTTTATTTATTCTTTGAAATTTTCATGTATTTATACAATGTATTTTTGAACATGTTCATTCCCCAACTCAGATCCTTCCACCACATCTCCCTCCCAACTTCATGTCCTTCTTCTTACAAATCACTGAGTTCAATTAACGCTGCCCATATCCACATGGATATGCGGTCAGCTGCTGGAGCGTGGACAAGCCACCAGGAGCCATCCCCAGAGAAAGGTGGCTCTCCCCCCCTCAGCAGCCATCACCTCCAGGAGTCCCTCCTCCTCTATGCTGCACTAACTGGCCTGGTCTTGGGTAGTTACCACAATTGCTGTGAGCTCACGTGGGCAACAGCCATGTTATGCCCAAAGAATAGCATGAAATTTCATTTTCTTAAAGAAAACAATGCCTATGAACTATAGTGCAGTAAATTACTTGATATAATTTAATAAATATAATTTAGTAAATTCAAGAAAAAAAAAGCCCATAAGGGAAAAATTGTAGGCAATCACTGGGCAGAGATAACCCCACTCCAAGACTGGAGTCTTCAGAAGGAACACTATTCCAATGCTTTGCTTCAAGTATAGAGATAATATTTTCTCACAAAAGCCATGAAAGGGAAACATCTAAATTAAATGTTATTCTTCATGTTCCCATTTCAACTGCTTTTTATTACATAATTATGTCACTGGTGGCATAAAATTGAGAAGAAACTTATCAGACATATTTCAAGAAATGTTTATAGCAATCAGGGAGATTGATGGGGGCAGCGAGTTCTTTGCCAAAGCATATTGCTTTTGAAAACTTTATTGTGTTTCATATGCAAATATATCCTTTTTCAGAGTATTCTCAGTTTCAGAAATTTCTGTATCTCTAATAATCTCATCAAATTACCACCCCTGGTCTCTTTTTCTGGAATCATCCATCTCTACCTGGAGGCTCATGGTTATCTCCTGGATGACCGGGCACAGGCAAGATTTGAATAGCAGAGTAAGCCAAAACAACTTGAGGCTACCACCATCCTTAAGTTAAACTCCTGTTTCACATGAGATTCCTCCCAAAAGAACTGCATTGATTCACCAAAACGAAAACTGTACCACAGTACCAGACAAGTTAGGGACTCGAGTGTGTGCTCTTATTCATGGCCTGCCTGCCCTTTGACAAATGTCTTCCAATGACGGCTGACTCCACTGTCTGTAAGATGGGACTAATGGTTCCTACCTCAGAGACTGGCAGGGAGATAGCAAGACTTTGCGAAGCATCGTACTGGTTTTCTGCTCAGCAAAGTCTTTGCTGAGACTGGAAATGGTGGACACATAAGGCACAAGATCATCTCATCATGAGAACTTCTAATTTATTTGTTGTGGGGTAGTTATTTCACCATTACCTAAAACCTGGGCATATCACAGGAGCACTGGCTAGCATCAGTGGAAGGTGACGCAGTTCCGCAGGCACAGCGAGCAGAAGTCGGTACCGCGTGAAAGAGACTTTCCCCGAGTCTGTAGTGAGACTGTGTAAAACCCCTTCTCCTGCCTGCTTTTTCTTTACAGCTCTTTCCAGTGCCTTTTGACCACTCTTAGCAAAAGGCACACAGGCAACGACTAGCAAATATGGGCTGTACTTAATGACGGGAGGAAAAGGAAGAAGAAGGCAAAACTACTGTCATGATTTAATAGGTTTAGAGCCGATTTCCCCGGATGTTCTAGTATCTCTTCTCTACCATATGTACTCTAACTTAAGTATTTACTGAGTGTCTAGGACACACAAGGTACAGAGATGCAGGAACACAGGGATAAGCAGATAATGTAATTGAGAGATCAAGACAAGTATGCAAGGATACAAATAGCTTCAAAGCCAAGAGGCATGCTCTGTATACATAGGCAATCAAAAAAAAACTGTAAAATTTAAGAGGGAGTAGAAACCAAATCTAATTGGAAGGATCAGAAATAATCTTCATGAAGTGGGTGGTTTTGATACATTAAGGATACCAAGGAGCCTAATTTTCCGCCATTCTATAATAGGTCCAAGTGAAGCCCACCCAATGTCAATCTCATCGTTCTTTAATGGGTCGCAGGTTCCTCCTGGGAATAGAAATACTATTATTTTATGTGAAGGTGCAATGGGGCTAATGAACTCCCATTTTTTTTCCTAGAGAATTTAATTTAAATTATTATTATTATTTTTTTTTACCAAATTAGATCTAGTTTGGGCCTTTTGTCAGCACTCCTCTAGATCTCAGGCCTGGGTAAGGCTGCCTCAACCATAGGACACCATCTGAGGTACATTTTCCTGAGAACGTCTCCATTTTCCACAATATCGGCGGGAACTTTGGTTCCCGCAAAGGACATCCATCTAGACAAACTTTGTCTACACGCTCAGTATGCTACTCTTTAATATGCTACAACATTCTGAGTGTAGAATGGGAGAAGGTCCATCTTTAGAGTTCTTTAAAATGGGTCTTAAGGTTCCTACTAATCACCCCCTGTCAATCAATTTCTGAGGGGGAGAAAGGATGCTCACATTGATTCTCTTGACTTTTCTCTTTTTCTGACCTTTCTCCTCTATCAGCTTTCTACTAAACTGTCCTATTTCACAAACCTTTCCTATACCATAACTTTTTTTCTGTGGTCACAATGATGCTTCCTTTTCTCATGATTGTAGAATCAAATCAAATGCAGAGAACTTGAGTTGCCACAGGGAGGAAATTTATCTGAGCTATTAAGAAAGAACATTATCCTGTCTTATATAATAGGTAAGTAAGTGCATGCAGTGTGTAACCACTAACTCACTGAGGACTTGAAATTTCAGAGTAATTTGTATATACACTGGTGTGTTCGTTTCTGCCTTATATTCCATAAAATAGCAAGTAACAAATGTTTTCTTTGCAAATACAACATACGCTTTTTAGAGAGTTGCCATAATACTCTCTACAGTAAAAGCTGAGAGATCACCACGGATAGCTGGGAAATGCTCTTTTGAAACACAGCACTTATAAACAAACAGAACCACTTGAAACATGGGATAAAAGAAGACTTTCGTCAATAGGAAAAGACAACCATTTTATTTGGTCTAAGATGAAGTAACAGTTTACAGAACAGACTTCGTTTCATGAATGTTCTAATGGTAGCAAATGGGTGACTCATTTTATGTTTTCCACAAAGTAGAAGATGCTTGAAACTGTTTCTGCTTTCTTGTCTTGCACCAACAGAGTCCTAGATGCCTTCAGCCTTGGCTATTGATTACAGCCTTGATGGATGGGTATATCAGAAATCAAAGTTGGTGGGGGCACCATCTATTTCCAAACTATGACCATTTTATCAAGTTTTCCCAACAAATGTTTAACTTGAATCATGGGTCAATTTTTTAAATATGTTGGTGTGTTTTGTAATGGCAAAAGCAATGCAAACACTTTGAGATCCTGCAGCAAGAGGTCCAAAACTTACGTGGAAGGCAAGGAGTTCTCCATGGTGATAAAAAGTGTTAGCTTCATTCTGGATTTTTTCTTTCTCTAGAGATGATTATATCTCCTGCTGGCAGGCTTTAAAATCAATTTAAGTATTGTGGGTTTGTCTCTTTAGCTAGATACCAAAACTTTGGAAGCATTGAAATCCAAGCAAGGATTCCAGGATATGCCTTGAATTCTACTGTCAGGTCAAGTAGCCTCCTCTCTCACATAATTCTGCCCCATTACCACATCTCAGGCAGGTCAGACCAAACCAATAGAATATACTAGATGGTCTAAACTGCAAACAATTATTGTTCACAGTGATTACTTGACAGTCCAAGGTTAAAGCACATTGATAGCATGCCTAAGGAAGACCCAGTTCCTTCCTGATTAGAAAAAAACTACCTTCTAGCTGTAGCCTTATGTGACCATAACAAAGCAATTATTTCTTCATATCTCCTCTCATAAGTACAGAAATCCCATCCACGCATGAGGAATCCACCCTTGTGACCTAACTGTCAGTCAAAGCCCTCTTCAAAGTTTTGCCGTGTGAGCTTCAGACAGAATCAAATGCATGAACACTCTCTGTATCAGTTACCTTTGCATAGCTATGACCACAACACCTAAAAGAACACATCAAAGGAGGAGAGACTTCTTTTGCTCCACCACTTTAGAGGACTCAGTCCATAGTTGCTTAGCCCGGCACTACGACATAACATTGTTGTGATAAGCACTTGTTGGGGAGGAGAGTCTAGGCAAAGATTGGTGGGGCTCGGGGAAGACACTGTCAAGGAACTGCTCCCAACCTCCTATTTTCTCCATCCTTCCTAAAGTTTCCAGAACCTCTCAAAATGGTGCCTAGCTGGAGACCTAGGCTGTAACACATGAGTCTGTAACAAGCATTTCACATGCAAGTCCTAACACTGCCCATCTCAGTTACTCCTTGTGGAAGTACCTTGCACCTCATGGAAAAGCCTATGAAGTGTTCTGTTCTGTGTCGGCGGCTCTTCCTCTACCGTCATCCTCTCCTGTGCTTCCCCATGGCACTGTAGTACACACTGCCGCTGCAGGAGCTTAATCATCTGTGGTTCACTGTTTCTCCTCTGAGTCAATGAGATGGCAACAACAGTCTGGAGAAGACAACTATGGGACTGGAACCAGGAGACACTTGGCTGTGAGGGCTCTCTGAGGGAAATAGGCAGGACATAAACTCTGAAAAGAAGCTGCAAGCTCCAGCCCTGACTTGCACATCTAAAGGAAAGGTGGTAGCGATAATGAAGAGGGACACTCTGAAGAAACAACTCAGTACCAAACATGATGGCATCTGGTCTACCTCGTAGGCCCCTTCTCTACAGAGAAGCTGCTTTTGTTGCTGTTACTAGGCTTGCAGTCACCTTCTGCAGGCAGATGCGCAAGGAGAGATGAAGGGAAGCTGCAGCTTTGGTGTCTGTGACCCTGTTTCACTCTTTTTGGAATCTTTGGTCATCAATACTTCTCAGTAGACTTCACCATCTGTGCTTTTATTTAGAGATTTCCCCTCTCCTCCTCCTACTAACTGAAAAACTATTCCCCTTTGTCTAAATTGCAATTCAAGCCACCAGGTGACCAATCATTAAAATCTCCCCTGTAGAGAAGAGACAGACCCTCTTACAACAGTTTAACGGGCAGATTGCTGCCCTGCACATAGGTAGGCTACCTTAGGTCAGGGGTCTACACTTGTCCAAGGGCTGTAGAGGGCAGCTTGGCATGGTTTCAGAGAGCAGGGAGTTGCAAGCTAGAGTTTCAACTTAAGGGGAATGCTGAGAACCAGGCAGGTAGAGTCCTTGCTGAAACAAGAGCGCCTTCAAATGCCTAAGAGAAAAGAGACTGGCGAATTCCACGCATGCAGTTTCTGCCAAGGGTCGTGGAATCCAAGAGAGAGAGTCAAGGACTTATAACTACAGACTGCATTCAAAGATGGGGTTAAGCCAACACAACACAGAAAAGTCAAATCTCTCACTGTTTAGGTCAAGCTTCTAATATGTTATATTTTGTTCAGCTTTGCCTTTCGAACATAAGAAAAATACTGCCTTCTCTTTGTCATGCTCTTTATAATAAAGCACAGGGCTGTGGCTTTTACTACTGCAATGAGAGAAAGCACACTATGTGAAATAGTAAACCACAGCTTAATTGTCTCCTGACGATCTATATTCCAGAGAGGCCGAAGCTTATTTATGTAGGTATTGACGACAGGCTAAATTTTTATTATACACAAACCAATTTAAAATGTTCTTAAAATGAACAAAGACGATAAGTCATCTCTGCTGACTCAATTACATAGTTTTCAGCAATTTCTGAGTGCTTTGTTTAAATTCCCATGGTGCATAATTGTTTTATATTACCTATAGGCAGAATGTTTCTTAGGAAACTGGGCTACCCAATGATGAAGTTTCACTGGCTTTTATCTGTGTCAGACAATACTCTCAGTCAAAAATGGCTTACTGGTAAAGAGATTCAAAATCAATATTGCAAGGACCTAATTTTTCAAACCCCTGGTTCCTGGATACTGTGTTCTTTTTTCCTTGCAGCTGTACCATTTGATTTTTCTGCAGTCATGGCCCCTGATTCCAAAGGCCCTTGATGAGAAGAACATGAGAACAGAACAGGGGAGGCTAGAGTCATCAATGACACCTATTATCCTCTGTTCCAAAGCCTGTGGCTACTCTCCTGCTCTCTCTGTTTCTAAAATGCAGGTTTCAAAACAACCTCCTAAAACGGGGCTGTGTGTCATGGGCAGGCCACTGAGCTTACCTGGGCTTAGCATCTATCTTTGGTAGTGAAGAACCTTATCAAGACACCCATGGTATGCCCCACTTTCCCCTAGACCCTGCCGGTCTAGGATGATCACAATAATGGGTCAGCAGACTATTTCAGGGATCACTGAGAGTGCCAAGTACCCATGAGTCAATCAAGGGTCAGCAAACTATTACAACCTGGAGGTCAAATCTAGTCAGCAGCCTAGTTTATGTAAGTCTTGCAAGCAAACACCAGTTTTGACTTTGTAAAATTGTGTAAATGGGACAAAAAGGCATATGCAACAGAGACCATATGTGGCCTGCAAAGCCTAAAGTGTCTATTTGGAGGAGAGCTTGCCAATCCCTGAACTAATTTGTCATCTAGAGCCAGAGAAATGATACAGCCTTTGGCTCACTCTTGCTTGTGCCAGTTGAAAGGAAACAGATTCTGTGGCCTTTTCTTTGGGTATTAGAAAAAGAACATTTACCAACTTGATAATTGTATATTGGGGAACAGAATCTGGGCTCACTGGCTTCAGAATACAAGGTAAACATGGAGTCACAGCATCAGTGAGCATCGTTCTCTTATTAAGTCTCTAATAACATATCGATACAGTTCCCATGACCCATCTATTTCCTCAGTGCTCAAAGAGAAGAGCTAAACAAGGATCCAAGACCTGAATGAGGAAAGAAACAATTGGGAGGTGCAATGGAATGGATATCCTTGCCTTTGCAACTGTCCGATAGTAACAGTCAACCCACAGCCCCAGCAAGGATGTGACATTTTTCCGGGTTCACCACCTTAGAATCACCTTGAACACAGAGGCTTCCTTTTACCTTTCTAGAGCTTTAGTTCCATGGACCCAAAAGCAATATGGATATGTTGAAGAGTGTGTCTATGACAGCTGCAAGTCTGGGAATTGGGAGAGTAACTGGGTACATATTGTCCCACTGTAAGGCAATCCCAGACCACCCCCATATATACACCTAGTAAGTAGTGGAACATAGCTCACACTCGGTCTCATGGAATTAGCACTAGCTAGAGCTTGTGTTAATGACGTCCTAAGATTTGAGTGGCTCATTGGCTGCTGGCCTTTTTAAGAGGAAGAATAAGAAGAAGCCAAGCAGTACGTGACTTCAGCCTTCCTTCATTATGAGCTGTGAATCTACGGGCCAGTAAAGGACTCATAATTACAGATCCTCAGATTGCCTAGTTGTTTATTGCTTTGCTTTCACTTTGTACAGATCAAGGGGAGAACGGGATACAGAGCATCTATTTCAGTTCTGGGAACCTTTAAATCAGCTGACCCCTGCCAATGACCACTGTCAATCAAACTCTGTGAACGTTGCTCAAGTCCTAATGCCTATGATAATCATGTCTACCTTCCCTGTGCACTGAGCCCTATCCCCTGGGACCCCACCACTAAAGAGAGATCAAAGTCCTTTGGGCTGTGGAAGACAGTCACTCGAGATTTCTGCAACTTATTTCTTGGCCAAAATAGATGCTTACTGAAGAACCCCCTCTGGTTCCTGAGTTGATATAATTAGATGTAGGTGAGTGATTTGCACATAATTAATATGTCACGGTATCTCTTTATCACTATATCCATTTCTCTATATGGTCTCAAGAAATTACTGGCAGCATAGTTCTAGAATCGACTAACACTGCGCCCACATTTCTATCAAACACTTTGAGCTGTTCAAGTGAACATATTGAACCCAGAATCTCTGGCAAGTACACGCAACACAAAATATCCAACCCAGTCTAAAATTACGTCTCTTCCTCCGTTGTTTAGAACTGTTAGAATCTGTTCTCATACACAGTCCAGGTTTCTGACATTGCAAATGAGCAAAGTTGTGTGGCTGCTTTTGTTGGGTAAACCTTTTCCCTCCAGCTCCTGCTTTCTGTTTAAATAATGCCAGTGTGCTGGAATCAGATTCTGATTGCTGATGAGAAGGAGCGTGGGACTGTAGGTATAAGGCTGGCTTTACTGGTATGATGTTGTTTGGGGGTCAGCTTAACTAGATTAAGGGAGTCTAAAGGATGGGTAGGTTGTTGTTCAGGATGCCCAGACGTATCTCAGCCGGCGCTCCTGTGTGAGTTAGCGGACTGAGTACAGAAGTATCCGTGACACCCACTTGCCCATCTGGCAGCTGGGAGGGAACAGAAAGGCAGAGGAGAGCCCAGTTACACCATTTCTCAAAGCTCTGCGGCTGTGAGACCTCAGGACCCACCACAGTGGAGTCCCATACACACAGGATTCTTATACCTTGTACCTCAGACTTGAAGCTCCATCCGCTGAGATGGATTTGCATTGAGCCACGGTATAAGCATCTCAACGTCTCTGTCTGTTGGGCCCATGGGTCTACCCCTGCTCCTGGGGTTCATTTTGAGGACAGTCTCTGGCCAGCCAGCATTTCCTGTTTGTTCCTGTACTCCCTCTGCCCCGCCTGGTGATTAGCTATAAGGCATTGTTTACTACATCTTGGGTGTAGCAAATTTCCACCTGCCTTGTAAAGCAGCTAGGTTTATAAGGATTTTCCCATGGCTGAAAGCCGGGTGATCTCCTTTCCAATGACTCAGGTCTCTTGGGTGCTCTTTCAATCTCCAGGCCCTTGTCCAGCTCACGTATGGTACAGTGGCGCGAACTGTGCAGAGAGAGTAACGCAAGAGGGTGTTACATCTGTCTTGAAGACAGCCTGCATGGGATTTATTAACTTCCGTAATCATGAGCTGGTTTCTCTAATAAAAGACTCTCTCTGTCCATCTGTCTACCCTTTATTAATGTGCCATCCCCACAATCTACCAATTGCAGACTGTTGGTTGTCTCTGGAAGATGCTAAGCAACACTTCATTTTTAATTCCCTTGAACTTGGGATCAACTGGGAGTGGTGCCTTCTGTAGTTCCTTGTGTCTTGGAAGGAATTCCTAGAGAAGTTTAGATGAGGATGGACTGTCTAGCCTGAACATGAGAGGCACCATCCCCGAGGCTGGGGCCTAGACTGATCATATTTCTTCATGGAGAGAGTGGGATGAGTGCCAGCCTTCTCTTCTCTCTGTTCCTTGGCTGGAAAGTCACCTCGTACTCGTGTTATGGGATATCTGTACACTGCCTGAAGGTGTATTGTTATGATTGACCAATAAATATAATAAAAAGCTGAATGACCAATAGCTATGCAGGGAGAAGAGGTGGGGATTCTGGGGAGAGAGATAGAAAGGAGGAGAATCTAAGTCCATTGGAGATGCCAAGGGGATATGGAAGGTGTAGGACATACAGAATGAAAGAAAGGTAAAAAGCCAAAAGACAAACATAGATTAATATAAACGGGTTCATTTAAGTCCTAAGAGCTAGTGTGACAAGCCAAAGCTAAGGCCGAGCTTTCATAATGAAGAAGTCGCTGTGTTATTATTGGAGCTGGCTGGCAGGACAGAGAAAGACTCATTACACACTCCACACTGCCATGCCTTCCCACAGTGACAACTGTACTCTCTCCTAAACTCTGGGCCAAAATAAAAGTCTCTTCCCTTTAGTTTCCTCTTGTCAGACATTTGGTGTTTGGTCAAAGTAAGTGAGCAGTGTACCGAGTGAGCAAGGCCTCTGGAGTTAGTCATCAGTCTCAGGATATGTCTGTCATCACTGAGATGTCAGGAGAAAAAGATGAACAGTCTCAGGTAATGGACATGTTTGGTTCTCTCAAAGAATCCTGGCTGCAATTCGGGCTTTCAAGAGTCTTGGAAGTTTGTAGATCTGCTCCGTGTAGCTTTACATTTTTCTGAGTCCCATTCTTTACCGTAAGTGGTCCAACGTTTGAGGTAGGGGTGTGCTCCATCTTGCAGTTCAGTTCAGGAATATGAAGAATCACATTCTACTTCTGTGTTTTAGCCTTATCAGTTCAGCAAACAACGTAGAAGAGACCCTTGAATACCCACACAGATTATCTATCCTGGCCATCTAACAATGGTTTATACAGGGAAGTTTACATTATAATTTATCTTTTCTCCCTCTTTAAATTCCCCGAGCAGACTGGGAAAGGAAAAAAAAAAAACTATCCCACTCCATGTATACACACACATTCCTTACATTTCCAGTTTTTCCAAATGTCCAGGATTAATTCATTGGGAAACCTTATCTTTGATAGGCTTCCTATCCTAATCAACCTCAGGTAAGGATTTATGTTAATACAGAACCAAGCTACCATAGTCCATTTGATGATGCTAAATGGATCTTGTTTATCTCCATTTCAAGCGACTGGGCCAATCTCTGTCAGAATCTCATTTCTTTGAGAGCCTGTGGCTTGCAATTTCCAGAACCAGCAACCAATCCTTTAGAATTTAATAACGATCAAAACAGATCCTCACTTGTGTCAGCAGAAAAGAATTTGTTTTGTAGAATATTAAATAGCTTATAAAACTGTTTATAAAACTAAAGACTGACCTTCCATGAAAAAAATCTCTTAATTCATGAGATAGGAATAGACCACGCAAGATGCTGCTGCCATGTGACTTGCTTGGTATGATGAACTACATTCTGGAACTGTGAGCCAAAAGGAACCACCCATAAACTACATCCTGGAACAGTGAGCCGAAAGAAACCCCTTCTCCTCTAAGCTGCCTCTTTTCAACTCACATCAACAGGAAATTTAAAGACATGAGTCACTAGGGAAATTTAAATCAAAATGACAAAGTAATACTACCTTATCCTAAGTAATATGACAACTTTCATAAATATAGAAACAATTATAAGTATGAATCTGTCTGCTGAATAAAAACAAAACATGAGTCTCAATTTTATGTAAAGGAAGACGTGTAAAGGGGAAAGCAGAAGACTGGGGTAATGAATATGGTCAAGTACATGATTTGTTACAATGAAAATGTCCTTATAAAATCCATAAATAGGGAGTATGTATCAATAGGAAATTGAAAGAGAAAAGGAAAAAGAAGGTATGAGCAGAGCTGATAGCTGAAGTTCAAAGCAGTGGACCTTGATCTACATCCAAAGAAACATGTGCATCACGCTTCCTCAACTTCCAGTCTTTGGTTAACCTTTCTGCTAACGTCCACTGTGTCTACTGGGTTATAGCAGGCATAACACAAAAGTTCCCATCCTGACCATGTTAAAGATGCAGTTCATGCACTGAGTGCATTTACACTGCCGAGTCAACTGTTGTCACATCTATCTGCACGACTTTCATCTTACAAACTGAAACTCTACGTCCGTGGAACAGTTCCCACCCTCCTCTCCTCCATCCCATTTTCTGTCTCTTGTGATTTTGACTATTCAGTTTCTCATATGCTTCCAACAACACAATATTCGTCCTTTTGTGACTGGCTTATTCCATTTAGCTTAATAAGTTCGAGACTCATGATGTTGTGACATATGTCAGAATCCATTACTTCTGAGGGAGAACAATATCCAATTGTGCCTATGCCACACTTTTCTTATCCATTTATTCATCCTCAGTCACTCTGATGCTTCTGTTTTAGCATTGAAAATAATGCTATTATGAACACTGGAACATGAACAAGTCTTCTAGCTCTTATTTTCAATTTTATTTCATCTAAGCCCAAAATAGTTAGATGATATGGCAATTGTTGTAATTTTTGTGAAATAATCAAAAACTATTTTCCACAGAGCTGTGTGTTTGTATGTTCTGACCACAGTGTACAAGGGTCCCAACTTCTCTACAACATCACCACCATCACTTATTTCTACTTTCCGCGGTAGTTGCTGTATTAATGATATCACATTGTCATTTTAATTGCATTTCCTTAGTAATTCATCTCTTTACTTCCTGTTGCTGTGATTAAAATGCCCTGACAAAAGCATCTTAAGGGAGACAGGGTTTAATTTGGGGGCATGGTTTCAGATTGAAGGTCGTCATAGAAATTAAATCACAGTGACAGAAACTGATCACATTGTGTCCATACTAAGGAACAGAGTGTAGATGGAGGCCGCTCATTTGTTTCCTGGTCTCCCAGACCTGAAATAATCACACAGAAACTATATGAATTAAAACAGTGCTTGGCCTATTAGCTTAGGCTTCTTATTAACTTTTACATCTTAAATTACACTCTACATCTCTGAAACAGTTCCATCCTCCTCTCCCTCATTTTCTGTCTCTTGTGATTTTGACTATTCTGTTTCTCATATGCTTCAAACAACCCAATACTTGTCCTTTTGTGATTGGCTTATTTCATTTAGCTCAATAAGTTTAAGACTCATGCTGTTTTAGCATATGTCAGAAGCCATTACTTTTGAGGATTTCTATTATTCTGTGTATGTGGCTTACTGGGTAAAGTTCCGGCATCTGTCTCCTTTGGGGCTGCATGACGTCTCCTTGGCTCTGCCTTCTTTTCTCCTCTATCTCTGCTTGGAATTCCTGCCTCACGCTAGTCTGTGCTGCCATAAGCCCAAAGAAGCTTCTTTATTAACAAATAGTAGTAAAACATATTACAGCATACAGAGGGGAATCCCAGATCACAGAGAGTAAATAATGCATGCATCCAATGCCTAGTTCACTTTGGTAGGGTTAGAATCCTCTTCCTATGGAATTGTGCCGCCCACAGCAGGTCACTCTTCCAAGCTCAATGTAATCAAGATAATCCCCTACAGACACATCCACAAGCCAACAGTCTCTCTCACTGAGACTCTCTCAATTGAGTAAACCTAGATTATATCAAGTTAACAATTAAGACCATCATAGCTAGTGATGCTGAGCTTTGGTCTGTATGATTATTGGTCAGTCATGCAGCACATATCTATACACTTCCATTTTAATCTGTACTATTTGTTTTACATTTAGTGAATTTCCCACCACTCATCTTAGTTGGGGCTTGAGTCTCTATGAAGACATCTGGCTGGCAGAAGATAAGTCACATGTGGAAATGGGAATAGCGTGGCCTTCAGCTCATCAGGCTCCACAGCATTAGAAGGCACATTAGCAGTTCCCGGACTCAGTTCTGAGGGAGGCAATCTGCAACACTCACTATGGTCATCTTCCTAGGCCACTTGGTTCTCTTTGGTTGGGGCTCTGCTTCATACCATTTCCTGTCTTGTCATGTATACAACTCCACCTATGAGATACTATCACCCAAAGCACTATTTGCTATCAAAAGTCCTCTTCAACGTAGCTGCTCTCCTGGAATATCATGATGACGTCCTTGTCATAATCTGTGTGTGTGTTCTGCTTTTACATGGGTGAACTTTTTCCTGTCCCGGCTCTGTCTCCCCTTGGCAATACTCCACAAAAGGACCTAGTACTCAGCATAACTAACCCCAATGAAATTTACTTGAACTAGTATTAAATCCAGTAACATTTTCATAGTAAGTATTTTGTTTATTCTTCTCTCCTATATTACATCCCAACTGCAGTTTCCCCTGCTTCTTTCCCTCCCAGGCCCTCCCCTCAACTCCCCCTCAGCCCCAGATCCTTTGTTCCTCCTTTTCCCTTAAGAAAAAAACAGGCCTTCCAGGGATATCAACTGAACAGGGCATAACAAGTGACTCTAAGACTAGGCACAAACAGTCAAATCAAGACTGGACAAGGCAACCCAGTATGAGGAAAAGAATCCCAAAAGCAGGCAAAAAAAAAAACCAGTCAGAGAGAACCCCATTCCCACTGTTAGGATGCCAAGCTATATAAACATTTTACACACACACACACACACACACACACACACGGGACCTAATTCACACATATGCAGGCTCCATGGACGTTGGTTCAGTCTCTGTGAGCTCCTATGAGCCCTGCTTAGTTGATCCTGTGGGCTATTTTTGCTATTTTCCTGTGGTGACCTTGACCCCTCTGGCTCCTACAATTGTTCCTCCTCTTTTCTGTGGGTTCCCCAGGTTCTCTAGTGCCTGGCTGTGGGTCTCTGCATCTGCTCCTGTCAGTTACTGGATGAAGCCTCTCTGATGATGATTATGCTAGGCTCCTGTCTATGAATATAGCAGAATACCAATAGGAATCATTTCATTGATTTTTTTTCCCCAGTTGTTTTGGTTCTATCCTATGTCTCGGGATATCCAGGGATAACATCCAGACAGTGTCAAACATGGACCCCCTCTCATGGCATGGGTCTCAAGCTGGACCAGTCATTGGCCACTCTGATGAGACTAGTCATTGGCCACTCCCTAAGGTCACCTTCATAAATTCCACAGAGTTTCCATTGCACTGTTTCTACTTAACCCCTGAAATGCCTCCCGGTTCTTCCCTTCCAGCACTCTCTCTATTCATCCCCACCACCTCATCCCTCTCTCCCCATCCCCACTGGCCCCAGTCCACCTGCAAAATTCCAAGACCTCCCCCACTACCACCACTCCCCCACTATCCACCCTCATTGCAGTGTCCTCACAGTAGTTCCTAAAAACACCAAACTATCCTGTTTTTATTTTTTATTATTCACACAATATATTTTGATCATATTCTTTACCTTCTTCTAACATCTCTCAGAAAACTGTCCCTATCTCCCTACCTACCCAACTTCATGATTTTTATCTCTTAAAAAGCAAGTCTCTCTCTCTCTCTCTTTCTCTCTCTCTCTCTCTCTCTCTCTCTCTCTCTCTCTCTCTCTCTCTCTTTCTCTCTTTCTCTCTCTCTCTCTCTCTCACACACACACACACACACCATGAAGTCTGTTTTCTGTTGGCCAGTGTGAACATGAGGCTTGTCCTGGAGTGTGTTTGATAGACCCATTGGAAGAGCACCATTTAAATCTCCTACTAGATAGCTAACAATAATTGATACTTGTCAGTTCATACCTGGGACCTAAATAATGTCTCTAATCTTTCTCTTAAAACAGCAATATTCAAAACAGTATTTTTCCTGATTCGAGTGTTTTCCCTTGTTCCTGAGGGAATATTAATTGTACTGATCAGCCATGCTCAGTTAATCACATTTACCCTGATTAAGCCATCGCTCTCCCTCTAACATCCATGACTCTGGAGGCCTTGTGTTGAATTTTCAATTTTTCTGAGAAAATCTAGTACAATTGCATAGCATCTCTCTACACATAATTATTTAAACCATTTTCTTTCTATCATGGAATCACGTTTACCCTTAGTACATGAGTTTTTACACTGGCCATAACAAGGTTTAAAGGGAACTTAAAGAACACAGTAGAATTATTAAACAGTGTCAAATCTCCTCATTCATGCTCACAGAATTTTATTCTTGGTCTATGCACATTTCAGATCAACTTAAAAGCTGCATCAGCCCAGAGTACTGGGTTAACTTCAGGAGAGAGTTTTAGCTGGTTTAATTGTTATTTTTCCACCTATAAAAATGTGTGTTTTATTCTAAAACAACTATTACTCTTGTATCTTATTTTATTTTAGATTTGGTCTTCAGCATGTATTTCTAAGGTTTCTATCTTTGATGAGTTAGGAAATTGGTTTTGTGTAAGTGTGTCTGACACATTTGTTTCTAAAAATAAATGCTGGATTGCTCCCAGGTTAGCCTTCTGAGATTTTCAAGTTATTAATATCACTCAGAATTTATCTTTTCATGCTGTTTTTAAAAATCAACACATTGTCTTTCCCAGAAACACTATCATCCCTAAGTCCCTTTTTTCTTTTAAGGGGATTCTGACTAGGAGAAGCGTTAATTGACTCTGTCTTCTGGAAAGCCATAACAGGAACTTTGTGCTCCTCAAATAGCCCTACTTCCTCTGTTTCCCCTTGACATTTGAAAGTAATCATATCTACTTGTTCAAAATATTTTAATATTCTGGCTATACTATTTTTCCAAAGGACATCTCCATGACAGGCTCTATATCCCCAAATGTCTAAACACAGGTCTGTGCTAGGTTAACACACACACCACAGTAGGCAAAATCCTTGGCTTTGGTGCTCTGCAGTTTCCTTTCATGATTAATGCATTATTGCAACTGAGCTAATTATGCCAGCTATTTGGTTGGTACCAGCTATTTTGAGCAGCTATGGGGAATCCTAGTGACTGAACTTGCCTTCCTGAGACTTATTGCTTCTTGGTCCATAAAGAAACAGGGTAATTCAAACATTATGTGAGCTTTTATGTAACTCTTAGGTCCATAATTCTATATGGTATAGAAATTAGAAGACAGAAAACAGCTATGCAGAGTATTTAACAATTATTAACAAGTATGCAGAGGATTTAACAAAATATCTTCTTACCCATGTAAGCAGAAGTTTCCTGTCCCACCAATAACTCCCAAATAAACATACTGAGGCTTGATATTAGTTATAAATGCTCGGCCAATAGCTCAGGCTTGTTACTAGTTAACTCTTGCATTTAAATTAGTCCATATTTCTTATCTATGCTTTGCCATGTGGCTTGGCACCTTTTCTCATTATGGTGTGTCCATCTTCTCACTGTATGTCTACTGCCAACTCTTCAGACTCCACTCTTCCTCCCATCGTTCTCAGTTTGACTTTCCTGCCTAACTTTATCCTCTTCAGCTGTTGGCCAGTCAACCAGTCAGCTTCTGTATTAAACCGATCACAGCCACAAATCTTTACAGTGTACAAAAAGATTATCCCACAGTGTAACCATTTTTAATTATTTCTTTTTCTTTTCAAATTAAAGTATCTGAGGATGGAAGTCAGTTAGTAGAGCGCTTGCGGGCTCTGGATTTGATCTCCAGGATGACATAAGTGGGGGTATGGTTGTAAATACCCCAGTACTTGGGAGGGAGAAGCAGGAGGACCAGAAGTTCAAAGTCCTCCTCAGCTGCATTGAAAGTTTGAGATCAGCCTGAGATGCATAAGAATCTACTTCAGCCTTTAATCCCAGCACTCGGGAGGCAGAGGGAGGCAGATCTCTGTGAGTTCGAGACCAGCCTGGTATCCAGGACAGGCTCCAAAGCCACAGAGAAACCCTGTCTCGAAAAACCAAAAAAAAAAAAAAAAAAAGAATCTACTTCAAGGTAAGCAAATAAATAAAAATTTAAAAAATAATTTAATAACACCCCTCTTCATAAAGTTCAGGGATAATTACAGAAGAGGAAGCAGAAAGATTGCAGGAGCCAGAGGTGGTGGATGGCCACTGTGAAATAGCATTTTCTTGACCCAGTGGTTGTGACAGAATGTGCAAGGACTGTATAAGTGCAAGTCAGACACAATCCCACCATGGAGTGGGGAGGTTGGCACAAAGTCCCACCCCTTGCTGAGGAGCTATTAATGGCTGGCAGCTTCTGAGACAGAGTTAGTTTTCTTGAAGGGTTTGACCTTTGCTTAGTTGATCACACACTACTGGAAACCACCACACATCAAAGGTATAAAAACAGAATAAATTGAAGTTGATGGGGACAAATAGCACCAAAGATGTTTGATAAAACCTCAAAAATCATATTGTTTTATATTTACCTAAAAATATATTGATAGAAGTGTACATTGCAAATACACACATGTATACATACATACACACATATGTTTCGCCACTGTGGCTGGCAATGCTTCCCACAAGTGTCACAGACTATCTAACTAATGAAACCTCAGTAGCAGAAATGAGAAACCTCTATTTAAAGTGTTAGTCAGGGAAACCAAGAAACTCCCAAAACAATCTAGGCTATTACTTCTTCCCATGGATGCCTCCCGGAGGCTGAAGGTAAGTCCCTGCTGTGGAGGATACAGCATACTTTGAACAAAGCACTCAGAAAACTCAAGCTGAGTCTAATCTAGGAGCCTCCTTCCTGTGGCCTAGCTTTCATTCTTCCAGAAAGTACCATAAGCCACCAAGGTAAAGAAACCATCAGTCCAACCCAGCTGTGATGCCCATGAATATAACAAAGGACTCTTGTGGTGAGAGAGCCCTAAGGGTGCAGCAGTGGCACTCAGACGTTGGCCATAACCAATAGCTACCTATTGGACTTGTTAAGGCCCACTATAGGAGGGGAATCATATTTGGTATTAGAAATCTAGCCAACTTCCTGGGGCTAATTGTGGTGGCATTTCATCAATAAAGCTTGCCTAAAGATCAGAGAGTAAAGGAGCCTTACAGACCAGGCAATGGTAATACATATCTTTAATCCTAGTAGCCACACTAGTTGCCATAGGAACCTGGTAGTCCATGCCTTTAACTCCAGTAGTGCACATCTTTAATCCCAGCCCTAGAGAGAGGAACAGAATGTGAGAGGAGACAGCTCACTGTCTCAGTCTCATTCTGAGATTACTGGAGGCAGGATCACCATTTTCAGACTGAGGTTGAGGTAAGAGCCAGTAGCTGGCTCTTTTGCTTTTCTGGTCTTCAAGTTGAACCCCAATTTCTCTCTCCGAGCTTTTTTATTAATCAATTTTCATTTGGTGCCCAACTTTGGGGGCATGAATTTATGAAAAAGCTGTTTGCTTGAGGCTTTTAAGCTGTGGCTCAGGCCAGAACAGAACCCAGACCTAGCCAACTGGGTTTGGGAGAAAACCAAGGCTCCCAGCTCCCATCCATCCCATTTAGCTTCCAGGTAAAGAAGGGAAACACACAGAGAATCTGTTTATTGTGTTGCATTGTTTTTAAATCGTTTGACTGCTAAAGAAGGAGCAGCAACCACTAAAAGACATTAGATTATAAATGCTGCTGGATTAATCCAACCTATATAGTTTGAAAATGCCTTGACTTCAAAATTTAACTCAAAAAAATGTTATTTTGGAGAATAAATTTTGCTTTTGTTTCCACAGGAAATTCTTAGTTAAGGAAAATAAGGTTTGATTAAGGAAGACTCCCTGAAAAATCTCCTATAGGAGCAGATGGCACAGATGATGCAACATGTTAGAGCACCTCAGATGGCCCAGATGATCTAATGTTTTAAGCACCTCTGTTGCCATTCTGCAGGACACAGAAGAAAGCAACTGATGAACTTCGCCAATACAAGGCAAAACAGATCTTCAATTTTCTGCTTCACTGAAAAGTCTGCCAGATACCACAGGCCTGTAAGCTAAATACGGTTGCCCCAATGTTACAAAAGAACTTTTGGGTGACTACCCAGGCAGCAAGATGTCTCTGTCATTTCTAGAGTTTTGGAAGTTGCTTACAATGCACTTCCTGTTTATTCAGTTAATATTATTTCTTTCTTGAGTCTCTGAGGTAGTTGAAGACTAGATAGTTAAAATTATAGTCTCCCTTGTTTATGAATTTCAGGAAAAAAATTCACTGAAGAAAAATAAACTACATAAGGTTAAGAGATACCAAAGATAGTTTTTTATGGTAATGTAAGCTATGATAGAAAATAAATTAGGTACAATACTTTGGACTCACCAAGATAGGATAGATATGGACTATTTTCTGTGAATTTGTCAAATTCAAATGAACTAGACATTGTTGATGCATTTATTGCCTGAATATATTATATATAGTTATTTACTTATTATATATAGTTTTGTTATATTAATTAAAGTCTTCTTTTTATTTTAGACAGAAGGGGAAATGTAGTGGCATTTCATAAATAAAGCTTGCCTGAAGATCAGAGAGTAAAACAGTCCCACTGGTCAACCTTATATATCAAGCAGTGGTAATTACACCTTTAATCACAGTAGCCACACTAGTTGCCATAGAAACTGGCCGGTGCATGCCTTTAAACCTAGTGGTACATGTCTTTGATCCCAGCTCTAGAGAGGAATATGAAATGAGAGGAGACAGCTCACAGTCTCAGTCTCATTTTGAGATTTCTGGAGGCAGGATCGCCATTTTCAGACTGAGGTTGAGTTAAGAGCCAGTGACTGTCTCTTCTCCTTTTCTGGTCTTCAGGTTGAACTCCAATTTCCACCTCTGAGTTTTTATTAATCATGCTTCAGATAGTGAAGTCATAGATTGGGAGGGGTGTACTATCAATTTACAGAACCAGCACAATTCCTAACTGCATTCTAAAACTTACTATACCTAGAGATTTGTGTAACTTTCCCCTTCATCATAGAAGCTTCTCTTTACAGCAAGTGGAGACCATTACAGAAAAACATAGCTGGTCATAACACAGAGATCAACAGATTTGGTGTGAGCAGACCAAAAGATACAGTTGGAAAACGCTTGCATGGAAGGCTCAGGAAGCATCCCAGAAGAAAGACGAGGAAAGATTGCAAAAGCAAGTCACCAAAAAGTCTGATGTCAGATTGTGTGTTGTAATAGGAGCGGCGGGGCTGCGTCCCCAGCACCCCAGCCGCTTGGCTAGCTTATGCCCCGAAATAACAACACACAAATTGTATTCATTTAAACACTGCTTGGCCCTTTAGCTCTAGCCCTTACTGGCTAATTCTGATATCCCGATCAACCCATCTCTAATAATCTGTGAGCACCGGTCTTACCGGGAAAGATTCAGCATGTCTAACCTGGCGGCTTGCTTCATCGCGTGCGTCTGCCCAGGAGAGGGGAGCATGGCATCTCTGAGCTCACTTCCTCTTCCTCCCTGCATTCTGTTCTGTTTACTCCACCCACCTATGTTCTAACCAATAAAATGGGCCAAGGCATATTCTTTATTATAATTAACCAATGACCTTCCTCCATCAATTGTGTCTCCAAGAAATGACGTGAAGTCAACAACCATGAAATCTCAACAATGTGGCTGCCTGAGTAAGACCTGAACAATGACTCTATCAACTGACATGGTTGTACAAAAGGAAGAAATCTCATGGGATCCCACCCCTAGACCATGAACTGCAGTCAACTAACAACTGCTGAAAGGGAGTAAACCTAGCCTCTCCCAGGACTGAGTTATCTAATACAGTGTGGTCAGCTCTGAAATCATATACACAAAAATCACACTAAATGAACTCAGGTAATGTTTATATATTTATGCAAATATATATGTAACACTAATAAAGCCAAAAAGGATATCAATTCAAAAGGAAGTGTGGGCTGTGAGATCAGTTGGAGGGAAGAGAAGGGGGGAAAGTGATATTATTTAATTTTTAAATTTTTAATTAAAAAATGAGGACAAAAAGATCATGGGTATAGAAAGAAGGATAGATCTGGGAAAAATTAGGAAAAAAGAAATAAATTATATCAAAATACAATGTATGAACCTCTCAAAGAATTAAAAAATTTAAGTTAAGTTGAAGCAAGTGCCAATATTATACATAAATTTAGTTTTATATATGGGCAAGTTAGATCAGACAATATCATTGTGCTTATAAAGTTGATTTAATATCAAATAGATCTTGGTCCAATTTTTTTATATTTAAACATTAATCTAGGTGAAGCCTCAAGGCTCTGGCTATTTTACATTTAAAAGTCAGGTTTTGAATGATTTCTCAGCTTTGAAGCCTGGGTCCTATCCATGGAAAAGAGAGGAAAACTTTCACCCAATTGAGCAGCTGTGGTTCTCAAGTAACTAGTAATATAATTGTGTGTGCATGAGTACGTAGATGTGTGTGTGTACAGCCTTGTGTTTGTGTCCCTATGTGTACATGTGTGTCTGTAGTGCATGTGTGCATGCTTGTATGTGTGTGCCTGTGTGTATATGAGTGCATGTGTGTGTTTGTGTGTGCATGAGCATGTCTGTGTGTGTATATGTGTGCATGTTTGTGTTTGTGTGTGCATGAGCATGTCTGAAAGTGTGTGCATAGCCTTGTGTTTGTGTCCCTATATGTACATGTGTGTCTGTATGTATATGTGTGCATATGTATGCATGCTTGTATGTGTGTGTCTGCATGAATATGTGTGCATGTGTGTGTGTTTGTGTGTGCATGAGCATGTCTGAAAGTATGTGTGTGCATAGCCTTGTGTTTGTGTCCCTATGTGTACATGTGTGTATGTATATGTGTGCATATGTGTGCATGCTTGTTTGTGTGTGTCTGGATGTATATGTGTGCATGTGTGTGTTTGTGTCCTTATGTGTACATGTGTGTATGTATATGTGTGCATGCTTGTTTGTGTGTGTCTGTATGTATATGTGTGCATGTGTGTGGATGCGCATGCCTGAATGTGTGTGTGTGTGTGTGTGTGTGTGTGTGTGTGTGTGTGTGTGTGTGAAAACTGCTTGCTGAGAATCATGAATGCTTTAACCAAAGCTCTCTAAGTGGAAGCATCACCCAAGACCATTGGCCGGCCAGATGTAATGACTCCAGTCCTCCCTGAATAGCTGACGGCAGTCACTACTCTCTTAGCTCTTTACCTAAAGTAAGTGAGGCTCCTCATGAGTGCCATGATAAAAGGTCAGAGTGCTTCGTTCCTGTCTCCAGTGCAACAGCTCTTAAAGGCTTCTTGTCCTGTGTCTTTGCTAAACAAAAGAACTCCAGGGTAGTGAGCTTTAATTATATGACACAGGCTTTCATGGTGGCCTTTTGACTTTGGAACATTAGTCTGTCCACTAACAAGACACAATAGCAACAGAAATGTCAGTTTAAATGTTACATAAAAATTCACTTAATGGTACATGCAAAAAGATGAAATTGTATGCCTTATATAAATAATAATTTATTTGGAAATACCTAAGTTTCCTTTCTTTCTCATCTGTGTGTCTGAAGAAAAGAATGGGCACTTCTTGTTGTACTATTGAAAACTCTTAGTTAATTTTGGTGTATGGGATTTTTTATTTGTAACATTTTTATAATAAAGTTTAAAAAATAGAAAAAGAAAACTCATAGAACTTTCCCTGTGTGAAATTTTTTGTTTCACTAATAGAATATATTTTAATGAAAAAAAAAGATTTCTACTCACAGAGTCAAAGTTAGTGTCCTGGTTTTGTTTCTGTTGCTATGATAAAAAGTCCTGACAGGAAGCAACTTGTGGGACAAAGGTATTTATTCCAGCCTACAATTCCAGGCGATAATGTATCATTGTGGGAAATCAGTCTTGAGATTTCAAATGGTTATTCATCCGACAGCCACAGTCAAGAGAAGAGAGAAAATAAATGCATACATGTTCAACCGCTTGTTCACTTATGCTCAACTCAATCTCTATAATATCCTGGAAACCCTGCCTAGGAGGTGCTGCTGCTCATAGCAAGCTGAACCTTCCCATGTCTTTTAGCTTAATTACTACAATCATCCATAGGCATACCGGCAAACCAACCCAGTGTGGACAATTCTTCATCGAAACTGTCTCCCAGCTGATTCTAGGTTGTGTTGAGTTGATGATTAAAGTTAGCAATGACAACTAATGACTACATTTTAAAACAATACATCAGAATAAGCAAAGCCCACCAGAAAATTATACTGTGGTCCTTAAAAGAACAGTTTTCAACTGCAAAAGGATTGATAAGCGCTAAGAAAATTAAGGAGGTCATTTGAAATCAAAATACCCTGACATATTTATTATTTATACGTTGACTAATTTACTGCAGTTTGAAGTGGTTATAAGTGGCAGGTATAACTACTGAGCAAACTATTCAACTGCTTTATGCTTTGTTTTGTATCAATACAATCATGATAATACACCTAGCACACAGGACCATTTTCTGCCTGCAGCAAGGTGCAGGGATGGATATGCCTGAATCTGCAAGGAAGCAAGGACATAGCAGACAGCTGGACACAGGGGACCAGGTGATCCAGGCTCTCAGATGGAAAACCTGTAGCACTCAAAAAGCTCAGAGTGTTTGTTATATAGAAATGAACAGTGTTTTAGTTACTTTTCTACTGTGGGAAGAGACACCATGACCAAGGCAACTTACAAAAGAAATCATTTAATTGTGGGGCTTGCTTACAGTTTCAGAGGAAGATTCTTCAGAGAGGAGCAAAGTAGCACACTCAGAAGACAACCACAGGCAGGAAGAGAGCTGACTGTAAGTGACAGGGGCTTTTGAATCCTCAAAGTCCACCCACAGTGACACACCTCCTCCCACAAGACCACACTTCCTAATCCTTCCCTGGCAGTTTACCAGCTAGGGGCCAAGTGTTAAAATATGTAAGTCTATGGGGTCACTGTCATTCACACAGCCACAGACACAGGAGCAGTGTTGTATATACAGATGAACAAAAGTCAGGGTTGTGGCATACAGTAAACAAGGAGAAGGGGTTCCTACATACAGATAGAAAAGGAGGCAGAGTTATTGCATACAAATAATCAAGGAGGCAGGGTTAATACATACAAATAAACAACGAAGCATGGTTATTGCATACAGATAGACAAGGAGGTGGGGTTATTACATACAGATAGACAAGGAGGTGAGGTTATTACGTACAGAGAGACAAGGAGGTAGAGTTTATGGCACACAGCTAGACTAAGGGGACGGTGAGCTAATGTATGTAGAAGCAGTTTCTGCACACAAACAGTCTTCAGATGGTGCATATTGGGAGGGAGAAAGCTAAGGCAAACATATTCTGCACACACTGTCAACATCCACACAGAAACCAGAGGAAGGCTTTGCCACTTCCCCCTGCAGGGAGAACACCTCACCATTTCCTTCTGGGTCCTTGAAATGGCCATGACCATGTCAAGATCACACATTCCCTTGCGACTTTACATACATAAGGCTTCCTGTGCTCCCCACAGCCATTCATGGGACTAAATGAGCTAAATAATGTAAAATGTTCAGGAAAAAAATTGGTGCATAGTATATTTTATGCAGAGTATAATATATGATAGCCCTAACTATTATCATAAGATTTTCTCCTCCATGTGTTCCTTATATTAAGAATTTATTAAACTTTAGGGGGGATATCAACTTAAAAATAAGTTCATGAAACTTTGGTACAACTTGGGAACTATGAACAAAATTTAGAAATAAAGTTATGATAAATATTATTTATCAAATATAATCATATATCTACAGGAACAGTTTAAAAGCCACATATATTCAGAAGACCCCAAAACCCTCAAAAGAGATAATAAGTTAAGAGACATGAATAGAATACATAAGAATAAAATCTAACAACCATGTAAAATAATTTCATTTTAAAAACTGCAAGCATTGATATAGAAAATTTCTAAATGATTAGAAAGGTGTTCCATGTGCATTAACTGGAATGCTTGATAGAATCAATATTTATCAAAATTCTACCAGACTAGATTTTGTAGAGTTGATGAGAAGGCAGGGCAGGAACTGGTCAAGTAATGTTATAGCATATGAAACATTACTAAAATCTTAGGATGGCCAAAATAATTTTCAAAAGGAGATCACAATGAGAAAACTTAACTCCGATATTAACCTAACACAAAGGTATAGTTATTAAGATAATGTGATGTCAGGCAGACTTTCATCTACAGAGAGTGAGAGAAAATTCCTTTGACTCGGAGCAAATGATGCCTAGGCAACTGGAGGGACACACAAGAAAAAAGAACAAACTTTACAAAGGAATTAAAATATTATTTTCCATTGCTAAAAGACTGGGCAAAAAGCATTTATTTAGCTCACAACTGGAGAAGCCTGAAAACCTAACACAAACTTGTAGAAGTTCATCTCTGATGAAGGCTTCATGATAGAGCACACTGAAACAACATGGGCACGTGTGCAGGAGACCCCACGGCAGAACGGAAGGCCAGGAACAAGGTACTCTCCAGGTTTGCTCCTATGTAGTAGCACTTGAGAAATACCGCACTAACTTCTTCCCCAAGCCCGCCTTTGCTTCCTTTCCGAGCAGTGCCCACAGGGACCTCTCACTCTCTCCTTGTCTCCACCTCTGGTAGATCTTACTATGTCTCACATCACCGCACTGAAGACCAAATTGTCTTTGTAGTGGTTTGAATAAGATTGCCCCTGCTACAAAGGCATCAAGATGCATGGCTTTGTTGGAGCAGGTGTGGCTTTGTTGGAGGAAATGTGTCACTGGGGGTAGGTTTTGGGATTTCAAATGCTCAAGTCAGGCACAGTGACTCTCCTTTCTTACTGCTTGTCAATCCAGATGTGGAAATCTTAGCTACTTCTCCAGCACTGTGTCTGCCTGATTGCTGCCATGCTCCCTGCCATGATGACAAGGAACTAAACCTCTGAACTCTAAGACACCACAATTAAATGTTTTCCTTTATAAGAGTTACTGTGGTCATGGTGTCTCTTCACAGCAATAGGAACCCCAACTAAGACACTCATGCATGTACCCTTTGATTACAGCAAGTCCTTATCTCACACTGCGCATCAAAACTAACACAAAATTGATCCCCGATTAAAAGAGCATTGACAATGGTACTTTTACAAGATGCTTTTAAAAGCTAGCGTAAAGAATATTTAAGAACTTTGATTGGGTTAAAATTTCTTAAATACTATACTAAAAATCACAACCTATTAAAAAAATACCTGACTTTCTTCTATATCTAGAAGGTCTATACTTAAAAATATACCATGAATAAAACAAAAACATAAACCATAAACAAGAAAAGTTGAGAAAACATACAACTATGTGTACAGCATATCCAAAATACATAAAGAACCTTTACAAATTCAGTAGTAAACAATCTTGATTCACATTTTTAAACATAGACAAAAGATTTCCACAAGCAGTTGACCAAAAATATCTAAATGACTGATAATCCCATGAAAAGATGTTTAAGACAGTTAACAAGCAGGGAATGTAAATTAAGACCACAGCTGGAATGAAATAACAAGAAAGGCAAGCACTGGTGATGCTCAGGTTATAGAGAATTGGGAAGGTAAAATGGTGTTAGTATCATGTCAATGTTTGGTAATTTATCATGAAGTTAAATATGATCTTACTATACAACTCAGAAATTCTATTCTTTGCTGTTCATCCAAGAAAACATAAATAAAACACATATCATGCAAAGATTTGGACACAGATGTTATTAGCCATTTTATTAATAGTAACCAACTTTTTAAACAACCAAAAATATGTGTAGAGAAAGTGTAGGATAGCTCTCCTATGGACTACTGTCCAGCAACCAACAGAATGAGCCACAGATAGTGGATACACCTTTTCCAAGAATTTAGACTTATTTGTTATGAACATTTAGTCCTCAGTCTCAAACATTCCATTCAGTGAAAGAAGTTAGACAAAAAAAAATCATTTTTATGGAATATTCAAAAAAACTCTATGGAAAGAAATTGGATGAGCAGCTGCCCAAGGAAGGTTGTTGGGCTGGAGGTAGAAAGGGCAGAAGACAAATATGAAGGGCATTTATTAGGGTGACAAGAATATTCTAAGACTGACCATGATAATGGTCTCATAAGTTACTAACTTACCTAAGAAAGGTTGTTTTGTATGTTTTAATAAGTAAATTTTATGCTCTGTAAAAGGCTCCTCAGTAAAATTGTGTTAAAAAAAAAACATTCAGGAACCAACAAGACAGCACATAGTCAAAGGTGCTGGAATTTAATCTCTGGGACCAAAATGGTAGAAGAAAAAGACAGACTCCCACAGTTGTCCTCTGATCTCCATGGGTGCATAAAAGAGACAGACAGACAGACAGACAGGCAGGCAGGCAGGCAGACAGACAGAGATAGATGCATACACAGGCACAAATACAGACACCTGAGTGTGCTTTCATGCACACACATACACACACACACACACACACACACACACACACACAATTGTTTCTTTAAAAATATACTAGTTCAGATGGCAGGAAATAATTAAATCAAGAGCTGAAACCAACAAAATAGAAACAAAGAAAACAATACAGAGTATCAGTGAGACAAAGTTGGTTCTTCAAGATAAATCAACAAAATAGACAAACCTTTATCTAAACTAACCAAAGGGCAGAGAGAGAATATCCAGATTAACAAAATCAGAAATGAAAAGGGGGACATAACAACAGACATGGAGGAAATACAGAGAATGATCAGGTCATATTTTGAAAACCTGTACTCCACAAAATTTGAAAACTTTAAAGGAAATGAACAACTTTCTGGATAAATATTACTTACCAAAATTAAATCAAAACTAGATAAGCAAATTAAATAGGCCTATAACTGCTAAAGAAATAGAAACAGTCATCAAAAGTCTCCAACCAAAAAAGCCCAGGACCAGATGGTTTCAGCTCAGAATTCTACAAGACTTTCAAAGAAGAACTAATACGAATACTCCTCAAATTGTTCCACACAGTAGAAACAGAAGGGACATTGCCAAACTCTTTTTATGAGGCTACAATTACCCTGATACCCAAACTACATAAAGACATTACTAAAAAGAGAATTACAGACCAATCCCACTCATGAACATTGATGCAAAAATACTCAATAAAATACTAGTAAATCAAATCCAAGAACACATCAGAACCATCATCCTCCATAATCAAGTCGACTTCATACCAGAGATGCAAGGATGGTTCAACATAAGAAAATCTGTCAATATAATACACCATATAAACAAACAGAAAAATAAAAACCACATGATCATCTCATTAGATGCTGAAAAAGCTTTCAAGAAAATACAACATCCCTTTATGATAAAGGTCTTGGAGAAAGCAGGACTACAAGGAACATACCTAAACATAATAAAGGCAATATACAGCAAGCCAACAACAAACTAAATGGAGAGAAACTCACAGCAATCCCACTGAAATCAGAAACAAGACAAGGTTTTCCATTCTCTCAATATCTATTCAATATAGTTCTAGAGGTCCTAGCTAGAGCAATAAGACAACAAAAGGAGATCAGATTGATACAATCAGAAAGAAGGAGTCAAACTCTCACTATTTGCTGATGATATGATAGTTTACATGAGCGACCCCAAAAATTTTACCAAAGAGCTTCTACAGCTCATAAACACCTTCAGTAATGTAGCAGGATACAAGTTTAACTCAAAACAATCAGTAGCTGAAAGGAATCACCCTTCACAATAGCCACAAATAACATAAAATATCTCAGAATAACTCTAACCAAACAAGTGGAAGGCCTGTATGACAAGAACTTTAAATCTTTGAAGAAAGAAATTGAAGAAGACACCAGGAAGTGGAAAGTTCTCCTTTGCTCTTGAGTAGGAAGATTTAACATAGTAAAAATGGCAATCTTATCAAAAGCAATCTACAAATTCCATGCAATGCACATCAAAATCCCAACAAAATTCTTCACAGACCTCGAAAGAATGGTACTCAACTTCATATGGAAAAGCAGAAAACCCTAGATAGCCAAAACAGTCCTGTACAATAAAGGAACTTCTGAAGGCATCACAATCCCTGACTGCAAACTCTACTGCAGAGCTACAGTACTGGAAAAAGTACTGGAAAAAGTAGCATAAAAACAGACAGGATGACCAATGGAGCCAGATCAAAGACCTAGATATTAATCCACACACCTACAAACACCTGATTTTTGACAAAGAAGCAAAAAATATAAAATAGAAAAAAGAAAGCTTATTTAACAAATGGTGCTGGCATAACTGTAGAAGAATGAAAATAGATCCATATCTATCACCATGCACAAAACTCAAGTTCAAATGGATCAAAAAACTCAACATAAAGCCACACTGAATGTCATAGAAGAGAAAGCAGCAAGTACACTTGAACACATTGGCACAGGAGACCACTTCTTAAATATAACCCCAGCAGCACAAACACTGAGAAAAACAATTAATAAATGGGACCTCCTGAAATTGAAAAGCTTCTATAAAGCAAAGGACATGGTCAACAAGACAAAATGGCAGCCTGCAGAATGAGAAAAGATCTTTACTAACCCCATATCAGACAGAGGTCTGATCTCCAAAATATACAAAGAACTCAAGAAACTGGTCATCAAAAAAACAAATAATCCAATAAAAAAAATGGAGTACAGACCTAAACAGAGCACTCTTAACAGAGGAATCTAAAATGGCTGAAAGAAACTTAAGGAAATGTTCAACATTCTTAGCCATCAAAGAAATGCAAATTAAAATAACTCTGAGACACCATATTACACATGTAAGAACGGCCAAGATCAAAAACACTGAAGACAACTTATGCTGGAGAGGATGTGGGGTAAAGGGAACACTCCTGCATTGCTGGTGGGAGTGCAAGCTGGTACAGCCCCTTTGGATATCAGTGTGACGATTTCTCAGAAAATTAGGAAACAAACTTCCTCAAGACCCAGCAATACCACTTTTGGGTATATACCCAAAGGATGCTCAATTTTACCACAAGGACATGTGCTCAACTATGTTTATAGCAGCAGGCAGGACACAGAACTCAAAGTGATGATGCGCACGATTAGATGTGTTGCTATATATTTATTGATGGGAAGCCTGTACCACTCTGGTGAGGGATGCTGATAATGGGGAGGGGTTATGGATGTACATGGGAATGTCATATGTGAAAAAAAACCTCTGCAATTGCCTCTCAATGTTGCTGCAATCCTAAAACAATTCTACAAAAATAGACTCTTTAGGTAAATAAAAATAATTCTCCATTCCTTCAGATCCAACCCCCCCTTTTCATCCCCAGTTCTGCAGCTAAACCCCTACTGCAACATTCTCTGCCCCCCCTTATCTCTTGTGAATCCCACAGATTTTCTGCTTCCAACTCCCCCCCTTGCCGCTTTGTCCCAGACCCCACCTCCAGCAGGTACCCACTGCTAGCCCAAGGATCACTCCTCCAAGGACAACAATAGACCGAGGGCAGATCCCTCACCAATAGAGTACTGACCCAGACAAAAAATAAACAGAGAAATACTGGAGCTAACAGACATTATAAACCAAGTGGACATAACAAATATTTGCAGAACATTCTATCCAAACACAAAAGAATAGAATTTCTTCTCTATACTTGATGGAACTTTCTCCAAAACTGACCACACATTCAGACACAAAGCAAATCTCAACAGACACAAGAAAATTGAAACAACTGCCTGCAGCCTGTCAGACCACCATGGATTAAAGCTGGATGTCAACAATAGAAAGCTTACACACTCATGGAAACTGAACAACTGTTTACGGAATGAAAAAGGCTTCAATACAGAAATAAAGAAATTAGAGATTTTCTAGAATTCAACGAAAATGAGTACATAGCGCGCCCAAAATTATGGGACACAATGAAAGCAGTGCTAAGAGGGAGGTTCGTAGCACTAAACACCTTCCTAAGGAAACTGGAGAGACCTCAGTCTAGCAACTTAGCACAACTGGAGCCTCTAGAACAAAAGAACCAAACACATCAAAGAGGAGTAGAAGGCAAAAAATAATCAGACTTGGGGCTGAACTCAATAAAATCAAAGCAAAGAGAACAATACTTAGAATCAACAAAACAAAGAGTTGGTTCTTTGAGAAAATCAACAAGATATAAAACCCTTATCCAAACTAACTAAAGGATGGAGAGAAAATATCCAAATTAACAAAATCAGAAACAAAAAGGTGATATAACAAAAAGGAGGACAACAAGGAAATCCAGAGAATCATAATGCTTTAAAATCCTGTAGTCCGTAGTTCGCCAAATTGGAAAATTTAAAAGAAATGGATAATTTTCTCATTAGCTACCACATAATAAAGTTAGATCAAGATCAGATTAAATAAATTAAATAAACCTGTAACTCCTAGTGAAATAGCAATCACTAAATGCCTCCCAACCAAAATAACCCAGGGCCTTAGCACAGAATTCTGCCAGAAGCCTCTCTGGTGGTGCCTGGGCAAGACGCTGATCTACGAATACAGCAGAAAACTATTAGGAACCATTTTATTGATTTTCTTAGGCCAGTAGTGTTTTGTTTTACCCTAGATCTCTGGGCTCTCTAATGAGAGACCGAAAAGGAGTGGATCCAGGGCAGACCATAGGTAGGAAGGATCTGGGAAGCGTGAAGGGAGAGGAAACTTTATCAAGATGTAGTATGTGAGAAAAGCATCTATTTTTAGTAAAAGGAAAAAATAAAAGTTAAAAAGAGATATCCAATCCAACAGATACACAAATCTCACCCTGCAATATAAGAAATATGAGGAAAACAAAAAAGTAAATAAAAACGGCTACCAATAATAATAGGAATTATTCTTTTTTTAATATTAATTAGAAAATTGAAAAGTCTAACTTATAGTCAGAAGAAATTATTTATTGTAAGATTTTTAAATTGTATTATTTATACAAATCTTGGAACTGTTTCCATAGCACCGAGTGAGGCAGTGCGTGCTTGCAATCCCAGCACTGGGGAGGTAAGAGCCTCAGGACTGAACTTCAAGGTTATTGTCAGCCACAGAGCAACTTCAAGGCCAGGCTGAGATACATAAAATCTTTCTCCAAACAGAAAAAACTGGCAAAAGAAAATGAAATAGAAATGTAAATAAAAGCATCTTCCTTATTGGGTGGTGTTTATTCAGGAGACAGAGGCAAGCGGAGTGTAGTGGCGTTTCAACTGCATTCTAATAAATAAAGACTGCCTGAAAATCTGAGAGTAAATCAATCCCATTGGTCAGTCTTACAGACCAGGTCATGGTAGCACATGCATTTAATCCCAGTAGCCACACTAGTTGTCATGGAAACCAGGTGGTACATGCCTTTAATTCCAGCCCTAGGGAGGATTGTAAAATGGGAGGAGACAGCTCTCACACACAGTCTCCTTCTGAGATTCCTGGAGACAGGTTCGCCATTTCCAACTGAGGTTGTGGTAAGAGTCAGTGACTGGCTGCTTTGTTTTTCGGGTCTTCATGTTGAATCCCAACTTCTCTCTCTCTCTCTCTGAGTTTTTGTTAATTGTGCATTATTAGCAGACCTCTGAGTTCCAGGTCAGCCTGGTCTACAGAGTGAGTTCCAAGACAGCCAGGGCTACACACACACACACACACACACACACACACACACACACACCCTGTCCTCCCCCCAAAATACCAAAACAAAACAAAAACACCAAAAATTATGCTCTTTCAAATGAAAATAGGCTACCTCACATTGATTTTAAAAACAGATAATCTACAGTGGATTTTAAGTTCAATGTTGTGTGCTCTATACACTACATATAGAGAGACATTCTTAAAGCTTGCCAAAATTAAGTATTTCTAACCCATTTGACTTAAGAATCCTGTAGGGAAAATAGAAATCTACATCTTTAATATGGTCTCACAAGTTTAGTATTTAGTCAACTCATTTTCCTAGTAAAATCAGAGACGTTGACAAAGCCATGTAATATAATGGGGTTACTGGTTGGAGCAAAGCAATGAGATGAAGAGAAAGCAATGGTCCATGAAAGGGAAGGGCTGGCCTTGCATTCAAATGTGGACAGAGTGCATAACGCCGAAGTTATACCTCCTTGGGGACGTGTGACCTGGGCAGAGCCTGAGGAGATAAGACACAAGAGGAGGAAGTCACATCAGGTCATCAGTGGAATGGGATAACTGGGATTACTTTAGAAGGTCTCTCCATCCTCCAGCTCCATGGATCCCATCTGTCCTGACCCCATTGCTGTCTCCTGCAGATACAGAGTAGACTCGCCACTGGACAGAGGTTTGCTCTGAAGGAGACTGAGGACCATCAGAAATAGAAATAGCAAAAGTTCGTGAAAGTTCTTCATGGCTATCCAAGCAATATCAACATGATACATAAATCTTATTTGTTTAAAGCATTCACCTGTGATTTTTGCATCAAATTTATGCACTTTCATGATTTCAGAGTTTTACAGTCGTCATTTTACTCCAACTTTAGAACACCTTTGTAACCCACATGCCCATCTGTTGACTCCTGCCTGCAGCCCGTGGCTCTCACAACAGCGGCTGCTCTACCTTGCTCCGCAGGAGATGTGGGTTTGATGACAGTTTTGGTCATTGTGAGTGCACGTCTTTGAACTATTATGAATAATAATGCGATGAGTATTTATATATTCTGATTTGGTGTATGTGTTTTTGCTCATTTTGAGCAGATAGAAAGGTATGGAATTGCAAGAATGTGTGGTTATGTTTAACCAAAAATGTCCAAATTGCTCATGCTATTTTATATCCTCACCAAAACCTATAAGAGTTTGCTGGTTGATTCGTCACATCCTTCCCAACATTTATTGCCAGTCTTTCTGATTATGACCATCCTATTGGGTATGGAATGGGACGTCACGTTTTAATTTCCCTGCTGCATGGTGCTGAGCATTGTCCCATGTGCTAATCACTCTCTTGGATACCATCTTGGATAAGATGTCTCCCCCATATTGTGTTCATTTTTTTGTTGGGTTACTTAACTTTTATTTGGGAATGTAAGAGCTGTTTGTACATTCATAATACACACCCTTTAGTAGAGCTCTGATTTTGCAAATATTTTCTCCCTTTCTCTGGCTTGCCTTTTGATTTTCATAATGGTGTTTCTGGAAGCATAAGTGTATTGAAATTTGATGAGGTTCAATCTATTAAACTTTTATACTATGGAAAAAATCAAGCTTTTTATTGTCATAGCTAATAAATCTTTGCTTTCCTGTGCTCTTAATGATTTTTTCCTGTATTTTCTTTCAAAAGACTTTGAAGTTCTCATCTCTATCTCTGGTTCACTTTGTGTGTCTATGTGGTTGAGATTCTAGTCTATATTTGGTTTATAGTTTTTATTGTTCCAGCATTCTCTGTTGAAAAGAGACTGTCTTTTTCCTTTATTGAATTGTTCTAATTCCATTGAAGGATATTAATTTGACTATAAGCATTGGGATTTACTTCCAGACCCTGAGTTTTCTTGCACTTTTGTATATCTATCCTTATGCTAGGCATCTTGGTTAAACTTCAAGTTATATAGTGAACATCTTTTAATTTTTTACTCTTTCTTGTTTTGTCCATTATTTTTTATTCACTTATCACTAATAGTTAGCATTTTTAACAGGAAAACACCTTCAAAACGTCATCAATGTGTCATTTTTATGATGTGTCATTCATACAACAACAGAGAAAGTGCAGTGATGTACCCTTGTGTCCCAGTGTTTGGGAGGGAAAGCAAGAGAATCAGGAATTCAAGGCTCCTCTTACCTACATCACAAGTCTAACGTTAGCTGGGGATACATGAAACCTTTCTCAAAAAAAAAAAAGAGAAAAGAAAATAAGGTATATTTGAGGCACTGTGGCAGATCAGTAACCATGGAGATATAACAATACAGAAAGTACTTGATTTGAACAGGAGATATTTGACCCCATAAAAAATACTATCAGCAGTACATGTCATCAAAAAGACTGTAGAAATATTTCTGGTAAACACATGAATAAGAAACACACAATAAGACAGAAATACATCTGCTAACTTATTTCATCATTAATTTCCAGTCTCTGTCACGGCACAAAGATGTTTTCCATATATTGTTCACGATAGCATTGTAAAATAATAAACTATCTAAGAAATTTTGGTTATATGTACCAATTAATCCATCAAAACAACTTAAAACAGCTGTGCAGACTGCTGTGATTTCTAGAAGCATGCGGCGGCCCCTCCCTGGCAAATGTGTCTCATTTGCATTTGCTTGATACATTTTCAAGAAAATATGCTAAGGAAGCCACAAAAACATAGGATAAAATTGGCATGTTTCTTTTCCCTTGATAGGTAATATTGAATGTTACCACTTGTTTATGAATTTATTATCCAATAAATCGTTAATGGCCTTTTTAATCTATGAGTAAAACAAGATGAGCAATACAACCTCAGGAGCCCAGGAATGTACAACCACTGGAAAGAGCAGAGCAACTTTTGCAGGGAAACCCATGCTGATGGCTCCTGGACAGAATCTACATTCCCAGACACTTCTACGAGCACGCTGCACGATGCTGTTCCTATCATCAAAGTCAACTTGGAGTTGGAGAGAATCTTCTAGGTAGTTTTCACATTGGAAAGAAATGCCCTACATAACCCGGCGCTAACATTTTCTGGACTGAGATGCATTATTCATTGTGTGGGGTGATGGGAGACTTCCTTCTATGTGGAGCTTCAAGGCGGATCATAAAATAAGACTTTCTCAGTAAAAGTTGTCATTTGATGCTCCTGAGTCAGAAAGTTTAGCACAGCACCAAATTGCTCTTTGACGAGGTTCTGCTGGCCTCCCTTTCATCCAGCACTCAGGTGTAACCGGGAGTGGCACCATCTCAACCCCGAATCATCACAGGGGCCATGTGTCACTGATGTGTTCACATGGAAGACGCATGCAGCAGGGGACACACTTCATGAAGAACTGTGAAGAATGTTCCTATGGTCCTTATCTGGGATGAAGAGGAGTGCTCCTTTACGAAAGCGTATGAAGTTAAGCTACCGTTGTCTTTCACAGCATCTATAAAGTCTTCTATAGCAGTGAGATCAGGTAAACGACAAAAGTAACCCAGTTTTACGTGTCATGAAACAGGGTAAAGGTTCCCTGGTCCAGGGGCTGCTCGGAAGAAAATGCTGGTACAATCTCATGGGTATTCGAAAATAACCCTGTACAACCTCCCGATAAAATGGCTACTCGCTACCTCCACAACCTCCATGTCTCATTCTCTTGGGTAGACTTTGTGTATTCAGTAACAACAATCACAACACCAATGACAGCAACAATAACAACATCATTTTGCACCGCTTAAATTTACTGGTAAGCTCTTTAACTTCCCAGAATATTCCTGAATCCACGACTAACCTAGCACTTGTTACACTCTCTGAAGATTAGCGTTGTTAGAAGCAATTAATGTTTTCTTTGATAACAGGACAACCAAGATAGACAAAATCAGGCAAAAACCAATGTAGGCCAGCCATGTTTCCTCAGTCCATGCAAAGAGAAACACCTGAACTTACCTGGCAACTTCTGGCAGCACTTGAACACACTTTGTTAATTTTAATTGTATGTGAATCACCTGAGATCTTTTAAAAGATTCAGGATCAGTGAGTCTGGAGCAGAAACTGAACTTATGTGCTTAACAACTTTCCAAATAATGCTGAGACAGCTAGATTTTGAGCTGGGAACTGAACCCAGATCCTCTACAAAAGGAGCAAGTATTCTTAACCGCTGAGCTGTCTCTCCACCCTCTGAGACAGCCAGTTTCAGGACTAAATAGCAGAGGCCAGTGGAGTTCATTATGAAAGGAGCCTGATCTGGATGCACTAAAGCACCAAGGCCAAGCTGCTTCCATTCTTCAGTATTTTACACTATGTTGTTTAGAACTTAAAATAGTAGGTAAGAGTGTGCGTTTAGAAGGGAAGAGGGGAGGTGTTTATAAGCCTAAATATTGTTTTTTTTTTACTTTTGAATCATCTAATTTTTTTTTACTTTTGAATCATTTAAATTTTTTTATTTATTTATTAAAGATTTCTGCCTCCTCCCCACCACCGCCTCCCAGTTCCCTTCCCCTCCCCCGATCAAGCCCAAAGAGCAATCAGGGTTTCCTGACATGTGGGAAGTCCAAGGACCACCCACCTCCATCCAGGTCTAGTAAGGTGAGCATCCAAACTGCCTAGGCTCCCACAAAGCCAATACATGCAGTAGGATCAAAAACCCATTGCCATTGTTCTTGAGTTCTCAGTAGTCCTCATTGTCTGCTATTTTCAGTGAGTCCAGTTTTATCCCATGCTTTTTCAGACCCAGGCCAGCTGGCCTTGGTGAGTTTCCGATAGAACATCCCCATTGTCTCAGTGTGTGGGTGCACCCCTAGCGGTCCTGAGTTCCTTGCTCGTGCTCTCTCTCCTTCGGCTCCTGATTTGGACCTTGAGATTTCAGTCCGGTGCTCCAATGTGGGTCTCTGTCTCTGTTTCCTTTCATCGTCTGATGAAGGTTAATATTCAGGAGGATGCCTATATGTTCTTCTTTGGGTTCACCTTCTTATTTAGCTTCTCTAGGATCACGAATTATAGGCTCAATGCCCTTTATTTATGACTAGAAACCAAATATGAGTGAGTACATCCCATGTTCCTCTTTTTGGGTCTGGCTTACCTCACTCAGGATAGTGTTTTCTATTTCTGTCCATTTGTATGCAAAATTCAAGAATTCATTGTTTTTACTGCTGAATAGTACTCTAATATGTATATATTCCATACTTTCTTCATCCATTGTTCCATTGAAGGGCATCTAGGTTGTTTCCAGGTTCTGGCTATTACAAACAATGCTGCTATGAACATAGTTGAGCATATACTTTTGTTGTATGATAGGGCCTCTCTTGGGTATATTCCCAAGAGTGGTATTGCTGGGTCCAGGGGTAGGTTGATCCCGAATTTTCTGAGAAACCGAAACACTGCTTTCCAGAGTGGTTGCACAAGTTTGCATTCCCACCAGCAATGGATGAGTGTACCCCTTTCTCCACAACCTCTCCAGCAAAGGCTATCATTGGTGTTTTTGATTTTAGCCATTCTGACAGGTGTAAGATGGTATCTTAAAGTTGTCTTGATTTGCATTTCCCTGATTGCTAAGGAAGTTGAGCATGATCTTAAGTGACTTTTGGCCATTTGAACTTCTTCTGTTGAGAATTCTCTGTTCAGCTCAGTGAGTGCCCCATTTTATAATTGGGTTGATTAGCCTTTTAATGTCTAGTTTCTTGAGTTCTTTATATATTTTGGAGATCAGACCTTTGTCAGTTGCGGAGTTGGTGAAGATCTTCTCCCAGTCAGTGGAGAAGATCTTTTTGTCTTAGTGACAGTGTCCTTTGCTTTACAGAAGCTTCTCAGTCTCAGGTGGTCCCATTTATTCAATGATGCCCTTACTGTCTGTGCTGCTGGGGTTATACGTAGGAAGTGGTCTCCTGTGCCCATGTGTTGTAGAGTACTTCCCACTTTCTTGATAATGTCTTTAATGTCTTAACTCATGCCAGGTGCTGTCCTAAATACCTTAGTACTCACAATAACCCTTTGAAATTGTGTTCTTTTTATCCATGACTTATAGCTGGGGAACTAAAGTCAGAGAGAAATCACACCATATATCAAACAAACAATTTACTGGTGATTAACAACAGCAACACAATGTCCTCCGCTGCCCTCAGTGACACTGTTTACCACCAGGGTCTCCAGAGTGTTGTGGCTGGCGGTGAGGCTCCTCGTTCTCCTTTTCTTCAGGATGCATTCCAGTTGGATATAGGCATGCACACATGCTAATGCAGTGTGATCAGAAGCAGCTTGAGAAACTTGCAAGAAGAACCGCTGAGCAGCTGTGTACACATCCATGTGTTCTCCTTACCTGCACCGAGGGAGCTCTTCTCACTGTTGGTGTGGAATCCCCACAATAGTAAAAGATCCAGGGTGATGAGCACCTGCCCAATGATTGTTTCTCAGACTTGTGCAAGAACTTGCAAATACAAAAACTAAACTTCTATCCTTTGCAGTCAGATAGATTTTGGATCCAGCCTATCTTAAGAAAGAATCCCAAAAGGGCGGACATGTATATTATCCTGATAACTATATTACAGAGGAAGGAAAACCATGCTGAAGTAGAAGATGGGGCTGGGCAAAGGACGTGCCCAGAGATGTAACATGAAGGGCCAGGCCTGCTTGTTTGTTGGGGTTTTTGGTACCGCCCGGTACCCCACAACTGTTTAGCCCCAAAGAAAATCACACAAAGGTCTCCATAATTTATAAGCTGATTGGCCCATTAGCTCTAGCCTCTCACTGGCTCCCTCTCACATCTTGATTAACCCATTTTTCTGATCTTTGTTAGCCATGTGGCTCAGTACCTTTTTCAGTGGTGCAGATCATATCCTGCTGCTTCGGTGGTCTGGGCAAGAGTGGGAGGAATCAACTTCCTCCTTCCCAGAATTCTCCTGTTCTCATTATATCATTTTTATTTCCTCTCTGGTTTTCCTGCCTATATTTCCTGCCTGACCAATCAGCGTTTATTTATAACATGATTGACAGAATACAGACAATTCTCTCACACCACAGAGATATTAAACAGCAAATACCAGAAACTTCATGTTGTCTAGCTGTGCTGGAAAGTGGAGTTCTGAGGAAGTTGCTAAGAAGGGAAGAGGGAGGGAATGGATGTCAGGGCCAACTCAGAGTGAAGGGGGGCTAGTGTGGGGCCCTTCAGTCTACCTGGCCTCAGGGCCAAGTTAAAGAAGTGAACAGAGCGTCTACACAGGAAATCACAAGGGGCTTGTGCTAGGAAGAGAAACCAGCCACAACAGGAGGCTAGAACAGAGGTGAAGTAGAGCGCAAGACACAGGTTAAGATGAAACGCAAACGAGAACAGAGAAGCCTGAAGAAACCAACGTATCTGTTTAGAGGCTGTGGTGTCTGCTCTAGCTCACATACCAGGCATGCCCTGTGTCTGCCTTTCCCTCACACCTTCCCCCATGTAGTATATGAAGTATACTGGAAGATGCAGCCTCTGAGGTTCACCTGCCCCCATTTCTAGGTCCACTGAGCACACTTGTGTCTTCCCAGAGATATCTCCACTGTCATCACTGCTTTTATCCAAGGGCATCCTAATTATCCATTTATCTGTTTGCTTTCCAAGTATAACAAACTCCAACTTTATCTCCTATAGCATCTCAAAACCAGGATGAAAGTTTAGTCCACTGTGGCAACTAAAAACTTAGTGCTGGCTGAGGTAAAACCAGGAGGGGAATTCTCCCTATTTTTTACAAACATGATGCAGTAGCTCAGAAGTATTTCGGAGATAAAAGTTAAAAGTTGGTCACCTTTAGAGAATGTATTCACCCGACAAATATTTGCAAGGGTTTATTACACTAAGTGATTAATGGTCTATTGAGAAAGAGAGATAATTGTCTATGGTGCTCGAAATTCCTTAAAGAGAAGATCCTCATTTGAAAAGCAAACAAACACGTGTATCACGGTGGCATATCTGTAATCCTAGCAACTAGAAGGCTATAGCAGGAAGGTGGCAACTCAAGGGCAGCCCCAGTTGAATAGCAAGACCCTGTCTCAACACACATATGCACACACATGTGCACGCACTCATACACACACGCATGCATGCATGTGCACACCCCACAATCAGTTCTTCTTGAGGTCTCCAACCTCATGTTTAACTGTCTGTCTTTTCTTACATGCCTATCATATTAGTTAGTTTTCTCATTGCTGTGACCAATGACTGAAAAAGAAACTTAAGGAAGGAAGGTTTTCTTTTTGCTCGGTTTGGGGAGCTGCCTATCACTGTGGGGGAACTCTGGTGGCAGGAGGTTGAGTCAGTTGGTCACATTGTGTTCATAGACAAGAAACCAACAGGGAAGAATGCTATTGCTCAGCTGCCTTCATTTTTTATTTCATCTAGTTTCATCCAGTTTATGGACTGGTATTGCCCACATTCCTAGAGTCCCCTCCCACTTCAGACTCTCACAGACATTCCCAGAGGGTAGACTTCCAGATGACTGTGGTGGTTTGAACAAGAATGACTCCCATAGACTCGTATGTTTGAATTCTTGGTCCTCAGTTAGTGCATCTGTTTGGGAAGGGTTAGGAGGTGTGGCCTTGATGGAGGAGGTGAACCTTGTTGGAGGTGTGTCCCTGAGGGTGGGCTTTGAGATTTCAAAAGTCCATGCCAGGCCCAGTCTCTCTGTCTCTCTGTCTGTCTGTCTCTGTCTCTGTCTGTGTGTGTGCGCACACGCACATGTGTGCCTTCCTCCTCCCTTTGGGTTAAGGTATAATCAGCTACTGCTCCAGTGCCATGTCTCCATGCTCTCCACCATGATGATCATAAATTAGCCTCTGAAACTGTAAGCAGGCCTCCAATTAGACGTCTGCATTTCTAAGCGTTGTCTTCATGATTGTCTCTTCACAACAATAGAACAGTGACAAAGACAGTGATTCCAGATCCTGTAAAGACAATATTCGATACTAGCCCTCACACCGATCAACAGCATCAAACAGTTGATCACTCTTTATCTCTACCTGTGACCTTATCCAGACTTGAAGCATTAAATGCCATCTAGACGTCAGTGATTCCCAAACAGTACTTTCTAAACTTGTCCAATGAACTACAGGCCTGTGTCCGCACTGCCTACTGAGCCTCTCTATTTGTATGCCTGTTAAATACCTGAAGGAAAGCGTGTCCAAGCACCGCTACCAGCCAGTAGTTTGGCTCCTTGTTAGCCAAGCCCACGAGGGAGCTGCTCAGAACAAAAAGCTACATCTCACCTTTGCCTTCTCTCTCCTGTCTTATCCCTCATCCTGCCTGTCTACAAGAGCGGTCTTACACACGAGTACTAATGTCACCATTTCTTACCACCCTTGTCCAGGCTCCGCATCATCTTTTATGTTAGCTGCAGCAGTGGCTTCGCAGCTGATGCCCTAGTTTTCCAACTCCATCTTTTCTGTACTCAGCATCCAGAATGATCTTATGAGATCAGAGTATGCCACTCTTCAAAGTCCTAGAGTTGGCTCTTATTTCACCTGTGGTAAATGTTTAGTCCTCTCAATGTTTGTAACCTCCATATAATTTGGATGAAATACGGTCTATCCTGGAATGCAATCTAAGATTTTCACACATGAAATAATTTTCTAAAATCTGTGTCTCATTGTATTTATAAAGAAGCAAACCCAGAACTGTTTAGCAGTTATGATGGGCATCTCTCTTTTATGTACTTTCTGAGTGATGACATCGGAACAGTTGGATATACAGGAATCTTTTCCCGTTCAGAATTTCCCTCATCAATCATCAATCATAGTTCAATGTCTTGCAAGGGATATTCTGAGCCCATTTATGTAACTCCCGGAAGCTCTGTCCTTTTTTTTTTTTTTTTTTTTTTTTTTTTTTTAGGAAACAACAGAATTGCAAGGTAATGAATTAGAACTGAGATTTAAGGATGGGGAAAAGCCTACTTCAGCTGACAGAATTCAAATAGCATGACTTAGGATGATCTCAGCTAATTTTTGTGCTATTTATTTCTTCTTACCCTGTTTCAACACCAAACCACCAAGTTCTTTACTGCTAAACCACAGATAGTTACTGCTCAGCTCATGCTAAATCCCACATTTACTTCCCTACTCTGAGTACATAGGAAAGGGGGAGCAGAGAGACAGAGAGAGAAAGCAGATGACAGGAAAGACACTAGATCAGTTCTTTGTATGGGAGAGTGTGTCAGCCACCCTGAGGACTGCACGGGGCTGCAACAGAATTGAAATAAATATGTAGAGGTATGTTTCTTTTGCAATTTTGCTCACCGGAACCTACAGAAACAAAAAGTAGAGATTATAATTAATAAACAATGTTTAGTTATGTTTTAAAATCACCCCAACCAGAAGCTACTAAACATTTAGCACATTTACGACTAAATTAGGAAAGCGTGTGGACAGAAGACTGTAAGAGTGTGAGCGCCCAAGAGCCCCCCAGGAGGAAGTGGGAGTCGAGGACCCCGGAAACTGGACGCATATCCCAAGCTGTACCAATGTCCTGGGGTGGTGGGAAGCAGAACTGGACAAGGGGCCATGCCCACATGTCCTGTGCAGGGGGACGGTACAGTAGGGCAGAGGGAAGTGACAGCGAGATCAGCAATGCACCTGCTGAGCACAAACAGCTAAAATCAAGACGAGGGAGACCTAAGAAGCTTGGGATTCTCTCTGAGTCCTCAGATCCTGCCTGATCCAGCTAGCGACTCCATCTGCCCAGGAGAATATCCTGGCTTACTTCTCTGAGCTATTAGCAAGAATTCTTTTCTTATAGCTTCTCTGCGTAGGTCAAAGGTCATGACACAGGCCACAGAATAAGCTGCAGGCACACGGCAGGACAGGAGCCATAACATCAGCATCTCCCTAATCACTTCCAGCAATCCCTGATGTGTGTATGCCTACATACAGAGCACACGTCCAAACATGCATGCTGAACATGCAGGGGCTGTTCCTGGGCTATAGGTAAAAAGAATCAAAACAAGTAAAAAATATTACTGCAATCAAATCTTAAATTTAACTGCATGTTCAACCTTGCTGTCTGTGTGGATAGCTAACAGATTTCAAGGGGGAGGGGGAAAGGACTGAAAGTATAGGGTGAATGTCTATCAAACTAATCTGTGTTTGTCATAATACAACTATTTATAAAATAGAATAGAAAATTTTTAAGTTCTAAAGTAGAAAAGCTGAGGCAAATTCAAAATTAGACAGGATCACCAGGCAGTAAACAGTAAATTAGATAGTGTGTGTGTGTGTGTGTGTGTGTGTGTGTGTGTATAGTTATAGTTATAGTAATAGTTATAGTGAGTTAGTTATGGCTTTTTCTAAGAATGAATGAAATGAGGTTTTTTTTTTTTTTTTTTTAATTTATGTCCTGGCAATGCTGAAGCATGCATGGGCAGCCCATATATGACTGTTCTGCTGAACTTGTTCATATTGGGCTTCATAGTCTATGTTGATGAAGTTACTGAGCAGGTTTCTTTCTCAAGAGGACACCAGATTTCATTATAAATGGTTATAAGACACCATGTGGTTACTGGGAATTGAACTCAGAACCTTTGGAAGAGCAGGCAGTAATCTTAACCACTGAGCCATCTCTGCAACTGTTGTTCTAGGAATACCCACAAAATAATCAACTCAATTTAAAAAGATAAAACGAGGTTTGCTTCAAATTATTCATGGCAATATTAACAGCAGAATACACAGAACCATTCAACAAACTTAGCAGAGAACTAATGTATAGCACCAAACCTTTGCTGAAGGTCAGCAACTTTCAAGGCTAAGAATTTGACGACTATAGTACTCATGAGCTATTTATGAAAATACTACTTACTTGTAAAATACAAATAAACTAGCTATAGATGAAGGGGTCAATGAAACAGAACTGTCTTAAAAATTAATTTACATAATCTTAAACAATGCATGACATACTGTTTACAATGACAAAGGGTACAATATAAATCAACCTTAAAGATCTGTGAATCAAAAAAGATTATATAATGCTGGTACTAAAAAAGCAAAATTATGTTAAGTGTAAGGAAACAGAAACAAAGTAAGATGCTTATGAGGTATTAAGAAGATGATGATGATAATAAGGTTATAAAGACTCTAAATAACAAGATAAATATTCAACAACACAGAAGAATTCAATGTTCTCTTTCCAATTGTCCAGGGGAATTTATGAAACTACCATCTGCTGAAGCCCAGAGATGAAATGCTTACACACAGAGTGGGTCAGGCAGAGGGCAAGCAGAAATATTTGTGCAGCTACTCACTTCTGTCTGGTTAGTAAGCAGAATCAGGTAGTATCTATTCTGCCATCCACCTTCCTGTTAGAATCTTTAACTCGTAGCTGATCATATGCCTACCACAAGGAATGGCATTCTCTAGCCTCAAGTGTAGTTCTCTAATGACAAGTAACTAAGTTCTGGCTAAGGAAACACAGGGAAGATGACATTTGTACCTCCAGAAAAGCCCTTTTCTTCTTTCCTCATTACATAGGATGGAAAAACATAGATACAGCTGCATTAGTTTGTCTTGGAGATGAAAGGATCTTAGAATGGATGTCAGATATGATGGCACAAGAATCTACATAAGCCCTGTTTTTAAAATAGGGCTTCAGAGATGGCTGCGTGTATAACAACATTTCTTGTGCAAGTCTAAGGACCTGGATTCAAATCCCCAGCACCGAAGCAAGAAAGCTGGGCATGGCCGCAAGTGTTTGTAATCTCGGTGTTGCAGGACAGAGACAGGCATAACTATGATGCTTGATACTAGCTAGCCTGATCTAAAGAGAGAGAGAGAGAGAGGTTCTGGTTCCGTAAGAGACCCCGTCATATTGACTAGCCTAGTCTAAGGAGAGAGGTCCTGGTTCCGTGTAGCCTGATCTAAAGAGAGAGAGAGAGAGAGGTTCTGGTTCCGTAAGAGACCCCGTCATATTGACTAGCCTAGTCTAAGGAGAGAGGTCCTGGTTCCGTGAGACACCCTGCCACACCAGCCTGGTCTAAAGAGAGAGGTCCTGGTTCCATGAGAGACCCTGTTTCAAAACAACAGTGTGGGAAGCAATAGAGAAATCTTGTTCTCACCTCTACACATGAAACTGCAAACTCACATGCCCACATCACACAGGCACGCACACATGGGCACAGGTGCACACACATATGAAAGAGAAAGAGAGTTAATTACACAAGTATCTGTCTACTCCAGGATTTTCCCCAAGGGAGAGAAATTTATTTCCATCTTGCTTAAAAACTGCAACCTTTGAACTTCCCATCAAATGCAACAACACGAATTCCTCACTGATTCATCAAATATATAAATATATTCAACCTTTTCTATTTGGTCTGTTCATTCCTGTCTATCCCCAACAGTCATCTGTGGCCACTCAGTAATAGGTGCATTTATAAAACGTTCTTGAAAGAAAAGTGGATGGAGCTTTCCATTGCCAGAACAATTATTCTTTGATCTCTTGTCTACTGCAAGATCATTTCTTAATTGAAATTCAGTTGTGGCAAAATGATTAAAGTTGAACATCTCAGAAGCGCAAATACAAAGCTCCCATCAGCTGCGTGGGGCTGTGGCCACTGTGTTGCTCTGATCTGTCTGTTCTGTTCTCTTTGAAAGGGAAGCACATCACTACCCTTCAAAGTCAGACGCTTTGGCTCGTGAAGAAGCCACAGATTAAATCATGACTTACTGCCCAGCCTTTGAGAGGTGCTCCAGAGAGATGATGTAGTCCATAATGTCTTGTCATTCGGGAGCCAGCAGCAGAGGAGGATGGTCTGCATGTTATACATTGCACTGTTCATTTTGAAATATTGAAAATTTTGGAGAATCTAACACTAATAGAATCAGAACCAACTCTCTTTTACTTAAAATAAATGGTCTGAGTAGTGCTATCGCACAGAATCTGTCTAATTCAAATGGTGCCAGTGTCTAAAAATTAAATTGACTTACGCTTTCATAAAATTTGTCTTAGTTAAGTTGCTATTGCTGAGCTGAAACACTGTGGCCAAAGACAACTTGGGGAAGAAAGGGTTTATTTGGTTAATTCAGAACAGGAACTCAAACAGGGCAAGAGGTAAGGCAGACACCATGAAGGAGTGCTGCTTACTGGCTTGCTCCCCATGCTTTCTTATAGAGCCCAGGACTACTAGACCATGCTGGCACCACCCACAATGGATTAGGCCCTCCCCCATCGATTACTAATTAAGAAAACTCCCCCCTCGGGCTTGCCTACATCCCGATCTTATATAGGCCTTTTCTTAATTAAGGTTTCCTCCTCTCAAATGGCTACAGCTTGTGGCAAGTGCGCCTATGCAGCACAACTGACTCCTTGTCTGGTTGACACACGAACGCCTCACTGTTAAGTCACAACCTTTTCTTTCTTCTTTGTCCCCAACAGCACACATTAATATCAATATCACAACATAAATTGTTCTATAGGCTTAAAATGTTACACATTCTTTACAAATTCAGACACTTTAAAATTCAGGCTATTTAAAAATTCAATGTCTCTTTTAAAGCCTAGAATCCCTTTAAAAATTCAGTCTCTCAACTGTGGGCTCCTGAAAAAATTAAAAAAAAGTAAGGAAGGAAGGAAGAAAGAAGAAAAGAAGGAAAGAAGGAAGGAAGAAAGGAAGGAAGGAAGGAAGGAAAGAAAGAAAGAAGAAAGAAAGAAAGAAAGGAAGGAAGGAAGGAAGGAAGGAAGGAAGAAAGAAAGAAAGAAAGAAAGAAAGAAAGAAAGAAAGAAAGAAAGAAAGAGAAAGAAAATACTTCTTTACTTCAAGAAGAAAGTACCAGGGCATAGTCACAAACAGGTTCAATATCCGGGATCTATTTACAATTTTTAGGGCTTCTCCAAAGGGCCTGTGTCACTTCTCTGGCTCTGCCTTCTGCAGTACACACAGTTTGTTTTCTAAGATCCAGCTGTTTCCACTCCTTGGCTGCTGCTGTTCCTGGTGGTCATCCCATGGGTACTGGAATCTCCAAACTGCTAGGGTCTCTGCTGCACCTAACCTGCATATTCAACCAACAGCCTCTCCTAGCCTCACCTAGCCTCCCACAGCTTCTCCCAGCTTCACCCAGGGTCTCCCAGCCTCCCTCAACCTTCCCCAGCCTCCCCCAGCCTCCCCCAGCCTCCCCCAGCTTCTCCCAGCCCCCTACTCTTCCCCAGCCTCTCCCAGTCTCCCCTAGCCTCCCCTAGCCTCCCCTAGCCTTCCCCAGCCTCCCCCAACCTCCCACAGCCTTCCGCAGCTCCCCAGTCTCCCCCAACCTCCCCCAGTCTCTCCTAGCCCTCTAGTCTCCCCCAGCCTCCCCCAGCCCCACCAGTCTCCCCTAGCCTCCCCCAGCTTCCCCCAGACTTTCCCAGTTTCTCCCAGTCTCCCCCAACTTCCCCCCCAACCTCCCCAGCCTCCCCCAACCTCTCCTAACCTCCCCAGCCTCCCCCAGTGCCAAGCTTCAGCTACTCTCCATGACCCCTCATATCTTTAAAACCAGTATCACCTGGGTGACTCTTAGCTTACTAAATTCAGCTGTCAGCACAAAGATACAACCTTGGCAGCCTCTGGAACACAGCTGCTGAATGCAGATTCTGAGTAAACACTTCCCAGGAGACTTTGCGGCTTGATCATGCTGTTCTCTCCATTATCACAGCTGATTCTTCAGCCCCAGCTGAGCAGACACCACAGATTCTTCACACAAATGGCCAGGTCGAGTCTTTGCTTTCCGCTGAAGCTTCACAGCCAGGAAAGGCAGGCCCCCATCATCTTCACTGCTCTCAACATTCTTATCTTCCATGCTCCCACAAAACATCCCACTGAGCAAGCTCTCAACACTCAATGACCTTTCTAGCCCAAAGTACCAAAGTCCTTCCACAACCCTCCTAAGAACCACATGGCCAGGTCTGTCACAGTACCTGCAACCCTGGTACCAATTTCTGTCTTCATTAGGGTTACTATTGCTGTGATGAAACACCATGACCAAAAGCAGTTTGGGTAGGAAAGGGACGATTTTCCTTACACGTCCACATCCATAGTCCACCACTGAGGGAACTCAACCAGGACAAGAACCTGGAGACAGGAGCTGAGGCAGAGGCCATGGGGGAATGCTGCTTACTGGTTTGCTCTTCATGGCTTGCTCGGCCTGCTTTCTTTTTTTTTTTAATATTTATTTATTTACTATGTATACAATGTTCTGTCTGTGTGTATGCCTGCAGACCAGAACAGAGTGCCAGACCTCATTACAGATGGTTGTGAGCCACCATGTGGTTGCTGGGAATTGAACTCAGGACCTCTGGAAGAGCAGGCAATGTTCTTAACCACTGAGCCATCTCTCCAGCTCCTCAGCCTGCTTTCTATGGAACCCAGGACCACCAACCCAGGGATGGAAGCACCCACAATGGGCTGTGCCCTCCCCCATCAATCACTAATTAAGAAAACTAGTTGATCACTAATTAAGCCCTACAACCTGATCTAATGGAGGCATTTTCTTAACTGAAATTCCCTCTTCTTAGGTGACTTTATCTTGTGTCAAGTTGGAACAAAATTACTTGGCATAAAAAAATTTAATTGGAGAGAAACAAGAGTAATGATAGAATCTGGAAATGCTGCAGAATTCTGATGAAAAAAAACATTTAAAGATCATTGAACCCAGCTTTTCTACTCTATAGAGAGTAAGGTCAAGAAAAGCAAAAGCTATGAACGTAAGCCCAATGTATTTGCTTCCAGATGCAGACTTTGTTGTGGTTCTCAGCGGTCACGTATCTGACAGGGAGAGCTGACATGCGCCTGCACCCAGACAGCATGACCAAGCTTCCTCCATGGAAAACAGCAGGAGCAGATGAAGCCCAGCATGACCAAGCTTCCTCCACGGAAAACAGCAGGAGCAGATGAAGCCCAGCCGCCAACACTGGCTGCAGTGAGCACCCCGCTGGTCATTTGTAGACTATACGTTTCTGATGTGCCTTCACACATCACAAAAAGTGCAACTTCACACTATTTTCCGCATACGGGCCTAATTACAACATTCTTCGTTTGTTGTTAGACTCAATTGTCCAATAATTAACCTTGGCATATGCTGCATGGTCTCTCTTCCAATGAATGTGCAGGAATTATTGTTTAATTAGGTTCTGTAATGGAAACAAATGAAAAATGAGCCCAGGACTCTGAGAGTCAGCAAATCTGTGATTTGTTTGTGCCTTTTTGGCTTAAAAAATGTACCATTGCTCTTCAAAATACGATTTAAATATGTCCTTTGAAAATGAGATCTCCACTCCTGAAGTGGGGCTAGGACATTCATCAAAAGATAGATATGTAAAATATAAAGGTAAAAAAAAACCCATAAGCTCTTTTGACAAGGAGCCGTTGTTACAGATTTGAGCGAGGTGGAGAGATTGTCAGAAAAGGGGATGATCTGGTTGGCATGGGTACATGGTTCCTCAACGGCTGCCTCGTTTCCCGTTCTTCATAGTCTGATTATCACAGACCAATCATTGTTATCCCGATTTCTGCCTCTAAGTCCCCTTATATCTCTCTGACTTTCTCTGCTTTGATGTTCTCCTCAAAGACTCTGATACCCTGTTCAGCGTACAGACTTCAGATACCCGGCTTGCTTTCCTACAAAGTCTATTACTTCGTGTCTGACCTTTCGTTTCTGTCATGCATGTGTCTATAAGCAAAAGCTTTCCCATCTTCCTATTTGCCACAGTTATCAGCTTCCTTTATAGCTGCTTAAACCCTGCTACCAATTTGCATAAGAGTCTTAAAAAGGGGCAGCTAATTCCATGAGAATTTATTTTCTTTCTTTAAGGGAGGAAGGGACCAGTCCATCTTTTAACAAAATGCAAGAGCAGGCTCTTTTCTTCACCAGTAAGCAACGGGAGAATTTGACCGGCGAGTGAAATTCCTGACTTTACTGTTAGCCGGGGTGAACACATGTATTAGCGCTCGTGTTTTAGGATTAAAAACAAGTCAAAATACAATAAACAAGGCAGCTTCTGAAAACTCCAGCAAGTGAGATAGCACGGAAGCTGCATGTCTGTAGCTGACAGAAGATACTTATCTTTTCGCTTGGGTCTCTTAACCCGCAGAGCTTAACTGTACTAAGCACCCTGGATGACAAGGTAGATAGATGACATTAAGTTCGCCTGTTATGACTGAACAGCAGGCTTGAGGACAGCCTTTGTTAAACACCCACTTTTAAACACAGCCATCAGCGGAGCAAAGGCTTACATATCTCCTCAGTCTGTGGTTTCTTCCAGTCGAGGTCTATATAATAACAAAGTCAAGTAGGATGTTGAAACAGCCAATTACATTGAGTCACAGTTCTATCGTGGCAATAAAAGAAGATTCGAGAGCCCGAGTTTTCTTCAGGAATTTATATTTTCAATACAGACTATGCAATTTGAGCCCCTGCTCTGAAGAGGTAGGCAGTGAAATGGCCTGCTTGATTGTCTGCTCACGCATGCTTTTATAGAGAGAGCATATTTATGGATACTAGGCCTTCTCCTTCGGTGTCCTTCCTTCCCTGGACCCCGACGTTGATGCGATTCCTACTGGGGATGAAATGAAGCAGCTGTATTCTGGAAGCTCCCCAGTCAAAAATCGAGGCAAGCTTTTCCTAAGTAGCTTAGCAGAATATAAAGTGTGAGAAGAGGAATTTTGTCTCTTGCTCACTCAGCCCTATGGATTCTGCACCTAGTTTTTGCCCTGCAGTTCTGGGCATTCAGTTACTCAGGGGGTAAAATGAGCGAGCAGGTAAATAGAGAAACTAATGGCTTCTCTGGTATCCTTGCTGAGCTCTATCTTTCTGAAGTTCTTCTTCTAATGGAATTCAGATTAATGAATCTTGAAGTCTTGTATCACTTCCTGGGCTCTCACTGCCTTTACTGTGGCTCTGTGAAGATCACTGCCCCCAACTATAGTTCTGGGATTGAGCCCTTCCCCTGCCTCTTCCCTCTTTGTGTCAAATAAATCCTGACTTTATTCCATAGCTTCATTCAGACTCCATCTCACCAGATTCCTTTTGTGTATGAACCTGGATTTTTATCTTCTTCTATTGTTCTTACAAGGATAGTGTTGTTGGTGGAAGACCCCAAAGTTATCATGCTTATATATACAATAAAACTGTATTTTCTGCTGGAATTTTGCATGTCTGAAGCATTTCTCTAATACAAACGTACACTTTCTTGAATTCCACTGATGATTAGTAGTTGGATACCTCTCCTGTCACCCTTTTAAGTCTACAGATCCCATCAGAATGCGGGCAGAAAGATAATGAAGGCCATGATGTAGCTAAGAAAATTGGTGGAAGGTTAGGATTGTGAATGGTAGCACACAGCTATCTTTGGATAATCTGTTGAATCCTGGTTTTTTACTTTCATCTTAAAAATTACAGGATCTATGTGTAGCCAAGGCTGACCTTGAATTTATAATCCTCTTGTCTCAGCCTCCTGGATACTTGGACACCACGCCCAGTGCTCACTAGAGATGTTTTGAGTTATACTGCTCATCCTCGGTGAAATCAGAGTGATAAGCTGAGGTCCCCAGGGGACCAGAGGACACCAGTGTTAATTTCTCCATGCTGTTTATATAAAATACAGATTGATGGCTTACACATGGTTTCTGTGATTCTCTTGGTCTGTTTTAGAGCCTTATCCTGAATACTATTTTAAGACATATGGCAAGAAGGTAATGAATGATACCTACCCACTGGTTTCCCTGACGTAAGCTCAACGAGCATTTGTACTGATGGCTCGTAATCTAAGGACAAAGCAATTCCTGTGTGATGGCAGGAGGATCCTGGGAGCAGATGCAGAGGTCCGGAGCCTCTCTGATGGATCACCCTTTCTTCCCTCGTGATGCAACATCACTTTACCTTTCTTTAGTCTGAATGAGTAGACAATGAAACACACAGCAAGTCCTTTCAACCATCTAGCCTTGTGAAGCTGACCTTTGACATACAACAATTTATTTGTATTTACACTCCTGGCATACCTATTTATCGTAGTGACTCAACAGAAGACCATGTAAACCAACTCATCAAATCAAGCATAGTACAGAGGTTGGAACATGTGGACATGAGCTATGTGTGCTAGTTTGAAAGAAAATTGTCCTATAGGCTCATAGGGACTGGCACTATTAGGAAGTATGGCATTGTTGGAGACAGTGTGTCACTAGGGGTGGACTTGAAGGTCTCAGAAGCTCAAGTCAGGCCTAGTATGTCTCTCTCTTTTCCTGCTGCCTGTAGATCCAGATGTAGAACTCCAAGTTTCTCCTCCAGCACCATGTCTGCCTGTATGCTGCCATGCTCCCCACCATGATGATAATGGACTAAACCTTTGAAACCGTAGGCCGGCCCCAATTAAATGTTTTCCTTCGTAAGAGTTGCCATCTAGGCAATAGTGGTGCATGCCTTTAATCCCAACACTCAGAGGCAGAAGCCTGCAGATCTCTGTGCATTCAAGGCCAGCCTGGTCTACAGAGCGAGTTCCAGGACAGCCACAGCTGTCTCAAAAAACCAAAACCAAGGCAAACAAACAAAAAAAAAGTTGCTGTGGTCATGGTATTTCTTCACAGCAATAAAACCCTAACCAAACAGAGGTTGGTACCAGGGACTGTGGCATTGGCTGTGATAGGCCTGACCATGATTTTGTTTGGAGGAAGGTAAACTTTGGGACTTTGGGTTAGGAAAGCAATTGAATGCTTTAAGTGGGGGCTTAGTGGACTACCCTTAGTAGGAACACGGAAGACAGTGGTGCTGAGGGTGATTTGAACTGTGGGGACCGGGCTCAAGAGGTTTCACAGAAAAACATTAGTATGTGGCCTAGAGACTGTGGCAGTGGGCAGGTATGTTTTTACTCCATATGCTAATGAAAATTAGTCTTTTGGGTCAACACCCTCACAATGTTTACTTGGATATCTCTTAATTAAGTCATATTGACAGACTAATTAATTGCCACAATGATTTATAAGACTTTTCCTTAGTGATTGTAAAACCTTTAAATTTTTCTAAACAAGCACATGTTGTCTGGAAAATGGGGACAATGATCGCAAATCCAACAATAAAAGGCTGTGTTGAGAACAGGTATATACCTGGTAAATAGCGGTGGTTGTTGTCCCAGCCTGAAATCACCTGTCTCGCTGGCCTTCTGGCTTCCTACGGGTAAAGGCAAGGCAAACCAAAGTCACCTGGTTCACTGTGGAACTCTCTGGATAAATTATTTCAGACATCATTTGGCAATGTCTCTCCTCCTACATAAAGAATCATAGAGCCATAGTAAGAAACATATGCTGGGGGAAAATATTTTAAGGTGTGTTATTTTTGTTTATGCTGCATTTGTTTGACTCTGTGAAGCCGTGATTCTTTGCCTGTCTAAAAACCTGGCGATCCTAATAAAGAGCTGAACGGCCAATAGTGAGGCAGAAGCAAGAAAAGGCAAGCAAGGAGAGAATGAGGAGAAGACAACAGGGACCAGCAATCCAGCCACCCAGCCAGTCACAGAGTAAGAAGAAAAGTAAGATATACAGAAGTAAGAAAAGGAAAAAGCCCAGAGGCAAAAAGGTAGTTGGGGTAATATAAGCTAAGAAAAGCTGGCAAGAAACAGCCAAGTTAAAGCCAGGCATTCCTATTTAAGAATAAGCTTCCCTGTGTAATTTATTCAGGAGCTGGGTGGCAGGCCTCTCAAAAAAAGCTAAAAGAGTAAAATGTCACACAACATTTTGTAATCTATGTCCATGTGGAGCCAGATAAAACCGAAAAAATAACCAAGGACACAACTCCTTTAAGAGGCACTACTGTTCAGCCAGCAGTGCTACCTCGAAAATAGAAATGGCAAGCTAAGTAAAAACCACTTGTGGCAGTGGAAGTACCAGCTTCCAGAGCTAGGAGGGTTTAATGCATTTCTTGGTCCTGTACCTCTGACCAGGCAGCATCTTTGGGCTTTGCTTTCTCTCCTGACCTGAGAGTGGGAGGAGTCATCCCATAGAGCACACAGAGGATCCAGGTGTAGCTTCTCAGTCTAAAGTCTGCTCCTGTGGTCAAAAAAGGCTTAAATGACGGCAGCACCAGAGGTCTCAATAGACCCTAGTGTGCTTTACAATGTGCATAGGCTTAGGAAAGAAGGTATAGGCGGCTATAGAAAGAAATACATAGTTCTAAAAATTTAAAGAGATAGTAAAAGTAATATAAAAGGAAAAAAACACATAAAGATGGAAAATACACAGACTCTGGATCCTGTATAGTATTGTGTTGGTTTTGAATTTTTTGATTGTTGAAAAGCAAAGGAAAGCCGCTAAGAGGCCTGGAATTGAAAAAGGAACTGTGGAAATAAACCAGCCGAGATACTTTAAGAATGTCTTAAATTTTAAAAAGTCAAAAAATGTATTTGCCAAATGGAAATTAAAAATGCTTTGGAGACTCGGCGTTGTTTTGGTTTCCACAGGAAACAGGCTGTGGTTTCGTTCCGGGTTCATGTGAATTCAATCTGATCAAGGGAGACCTCCTTAAACTGATGGGTGATATCTACCAACAAAAGTTATAGCTGGCCTTCCCAGGACTTGGTCATTATCGCAAAATTTTTCTTGGGACCCCCAGGGATGTCTTTGCCCACAGCCAGCAGGAAGTGGTATAGAAAGGACTGTGCCCACCTTCCCAAGAGCCAGAAAGTGTGGGTGTTTTTGGTTCTTTTGTGGGTCATGAATGTTTGTTATGATTTAGGGGAACATAGTAGTATAAGATAAAAAGACAACTATTAATCTCAGATAATTTGCATTGGCATGGATCTTGGTATATTGATACGAATTCAAAATCAATTTTGTTACACTGTATATGTGTTTTTACTCTTGTATGTTGATAGAAATTTAAGGTAATTTTTGTTACAAGACACTCTATCTATACTTTTGTTTAAAGGGTTTATGTGCATTGATATAATTTTAAAACTATTTTGTAACAATGAATATATGTTTTTACTCTTGTTTAAAGGATTTTTTTATATTGATACCAATTTAAGGTTAATTTTGTTACAACACATTGTGTGTGTGTGTGTGTGTATATATATATATATATATATATATATATATATATATATTTCTGATCTTGTTTAAGGTATTGTACCTGGGCAGTTCATTTTAAAATGTAAGGCACAATTCTGGTTTTTGAAAGCTATTATTATGAACTATATAAGATAATCAAGAAACATAGGTTGGTGGTTAGTCATTTACAATACTCAAATTTGTAGATATACTAGTTATGCTTTTCAGATCATATAGAGATATATTTTAGATAGAGAAGTAGATAGTTTTCAAAACTTTCAAAGACCTGGAGAACATGGCATTTAAGATGTTTAGATTAGGGCTTTTCATGACGATGAGACCCATCTGCTCCTCCTGGCAGTACCAATTTACTTGAGAGATGATGGTCATTGAAAAAACTCCTTATGGAGTTTTCTTTCATTGTGGCAAGGTTAGCCATTTGGGCAAGAAGCTGTTCTTGCCTGGACTGCTTAACAGTATGTTGTATAAACTAGACATGCAGGACCCACAGGAAAGTGATTGCTGAACTTTGCCAAAACAAGGCAAGATGATCCTTCAGGGTTCCGGCTTCCCAGAAGAAACTGCCAGACATTCTGCAGGACACAGAGAAAAGTGACTGAAAAACTGCCCATATAGGGGGAGCTGTCCTTCAAATTTTCTGCTTCATTGAAAAGGCTGCTGGATACTATGGGCCTGTAGGTTGAAGATAGATGCCCCAACATTACAGAAGGATTTGGGGTGAGTGTCCAGGCAGATGTCTCTGTCAATTATAAAGTTTTTGGAAGTCATTTGCAACGTACTTTTTGTTCACTCTAATAATATTATCCTTCTGGGGTCTTTGACTTAGTTGAAGACTAGATAGTTATGGTTGCAGTTTTCCATAGTTACAATAGAGAGTAAATCAGGTGTAAAACTTATAGATACAATAAAGTAAAATAGAAAATGGGGTATTTTCTTTTAATTTTCCAGACACAAATGAACTGAAATTCATTACAATGTGAATGTAATCTGTATTTGATAATTGCTCTTATTGTATACAGTCTTACTATGTTAAAGTTAAAACTTTTTATTTTTGTTTAGAAAGAAAGAGGGAAAAATGTTGGGAGAAATTAATTTAAGGTATATTGGTGCAGGAAAATCATCTATATTCTGTCAATTAATTTTAAATAAACACTGATTGACTGATAGCCAGGCAGGAAGTATAGACGGGAAAACCAGACAGGAAGTAGAGGTGGGGCAATGAGAACAGGAGTATTCTGGGAAGAAGGAAGCTCTTCCCGCAGTCTTGCCCAGACCAACAAGAAGCAGGATGTGACCTGCCCCACTGAAAAAGGTACTGAGCCATGTGGCTAACATAGATAAGAACAATGGGTTAATACGAACTACAAAAGCTAATAAGAAGCCTGAGCTAATGGGCCATTCAGTTTATATCTAATGTAGACTCTCTGTGTGATTTTCTTTGGGACTTGCTGGCTGTGGGAACTGGGCAGGACAGAAACCCCAACTAGCAAGCCCTCATGTTATAGTATGTTACTTTTGTTTACGCTGCATTTGCTTAATTCTGTGAAACTGTGATTCTTTGCCTGTCTGAAACAATTGATGGCACTAATAATGAACTGAAGGGCCATTAGTGAGGTAGGAGCAAGAAAAGGCCAGCAACAAGAGAACAAGGAGAGGGGGATGACAACAGGGACCAGCCACCGAGTTAGCCACAGAGCAAACAAAAACGTAAGATATACTGAAGTAAGAAGAAGAAAAAGCCCAGAGGCAAAAGGTACTTGAGATAATATAAATTAAGAAAATCTGGCAAGAAACAATCCAAGCAAAGGCCAGGCATTCCTAACTAAGGATAAGTCTCCCCGTGTAATTTATTTGGGAGCTGGTGGTGGGCTCCTCAAAAAGAAAAAGGAGTAAAACATTACACAACACACACAAGGCAAGAGTCTATACTAAGAAAACCTAGCACGGGGTCACACCTGTAATCCCTGAACTCTGGAGGCAGAAGCAGCAAAATTGCTGCCAGTTTGAGGCAAGCGTGAATCACAAGCAACTCATGGCTATGTGGCAAGACATTGTTTAAAAACAAACTAACAAAACCAGGAAAAATAAAAAATGATGGGTCAAATAACAAGTTGCTTCTCTATCACGCAAGAGCCCTTACAAGATGGCTCTGTCACTTTTAGGAAGCCGTCTCCATCCCTGGCTCCAAGTGGGAGGTTCTGCCATCACCACAGCAACTTAGTGTGAAGGGAAAAGCAGCGAGTTCTGCAGATGGTTAAATCTGAGACCTGTCTGGAAGTTGTAGAGATCACTTCCACTTCCACCTTGCTAGCTTGTCCCACTCATGTGGTCACACTTTGCTGCAAGGTAGGTAAAAACTGCAGTCTCTGAGTGGGTACTTCACATACTCAGCTAAAATCCCTGCTAGTTTTCAAACTCCCCAAATAACTCAGACTGTTGTCAGGAGTATAGGTTGTTCTCCACCAAGTGACTGTTGAAGACAATACCTACACACCTCATTGAACATGGAGAGGTTTAGGTGGGGCCTGCATGGTTCCTTCACCTCTATGTGAAGCATCTTTGATACAGGAAGGTACTCTGCATATCACCAAAAGGAAATGAAAAAAAAACATCCCAACCACAACTGATTATGTTGTCCTGCCTGCAAGATAATTATAATCAGAGGTTTCTCTCCTGCCCACAAGTTCCTGAATAACTATTCAGAAGCTTAATATTACTTATAAATGTTTGGCCAACAGCTCAGGCTTATTATTAGCTAGCTCTTATATTTAAATTAACCTATATCAGAGGTGGAGATTTTGTTTTCCAACCACACAGTCCCAAATAACCACACAGAAACTAATATTAATTAAAAACTGTTAGACATAGAGCTCAGGGTTATTACTAACTAGTTCTTACATTTAAATTAGTGCATTTCTGTTAATTACATTAATTTCTGTCTTGCCATGAGACCATGGCTTTTGCCAGTCTGCTGGCATGTTGTTTCTTGGGCAGCTACTTGCATCTTCCCCACCACCACCACCCTTCTTCTCCCTGTATTTTTAGTTTGACTTTCCTGCTTAGCTATATTCTGTCTTTCTATAGGCCAAAGCAGCTTTTATTATCAACCAGTGAAAGAAGCATATATTCACAGCAAGATATGCTGGGGCAATGGTGGCACAAAGTTATAAAAGTGACCAACCAAAATCTGATTGGATGTAAGGCCCATTCCACAAGATGGAACCCCTACCTGATAGTGGTGGGGTTACCAAGAACCAGAAACTAGATAGCCCAGAGAGCTAGGAAAAAGCTAAATATTACAAGTCTGAAAAAGAAAAATAAAATGTAGTGATAAAACGACTCCTAATGATATTCTGTTATACTCATGGGTCAGTGATGTTCAGCCATCATCAGAGAAGCTTCCTCCTACAGCAGACAGGAATAGTTGCAGAGACCCGCAGTCAGACATTACACAGAGTGTAAGAGACCTTGGAACTCTCAGCCCTAAACGGGATGTCTCCATCAGGAGGAGGAGTAGTATGGAGCTGGAGATGGAGGACACATGAGAACAAGTCCCTCTAAATCAACTGAGCAAAGCTCAGCTGAACACACAGAGACTGAACACAACACACAGGGCTGCACGGTCAGCATCAGGGCCTCTGCATATAGATTATGGCTTCCATTTAGTGTTTTATAGGATTCCTGAGTGTGTAAACAAATGTGTCTCTGATTTTTCTGCTCTCTCTTGGGATCTTTTTCTTTTGTTGGTTTGTCTTATCCAATTTTGACATGATGGTTTTTGTTTTATATTATGATATTTTATTTTATTATATTATTGACTCTTAGAAGCCTGTTCATTTCTAATGAGAGACAGAAAGGGAGTGGATCCAGATGAGAGGGGGAGTGGAAAAAGAAATGGTGGTAGTAGTGAGAGAGGGAAATAAAATAAAGATATATTATGTGAGAACAAGATCTATTTTCAATAAAAGGAAAAAAGGAAGGAAAGGAAGGAAGAAGAAAGAGAGGGAAAGAAAGAAAGAAAGCAAGCAAGCAAGAAAGAAATAAAGAAAGCATAAAGGCAATTGACAGACATTCTTTCTATATAGATGCATGTGCTACTGAAGACAAATTATCCCCAGGCTCAGACGGCTCCTAGGATGCAGTAGTAGACATAGATGAAGCAGCTGCTCTCCAGAAATGGGTGGAGGATGCTGTAGATGTGCGGCACGGCACATAGAGGTATAGGAAGACATCACCACTTTACTCTAGAGCGGTTGTTTTATACTCTCACCAAGCATTACGACCTGATGGGTGCACGGACCCCATGACAATGCTCTTGATCACTCGGCACACCTTACAATGAGTTAAAAGGATGCATTCACCTCAGCTAATGTATTTTCACCACTTGTCTGTTTAACATTTACATTTGTTGCTTTGGGTTTTATTATTTAATGTATTTTATATCACACAATTATCAAATGCCAAGTTGCTATGCTAACAGAAGCAGGCATTCTAGTTTAGGGTTGGTTTATCAAAGCATAAGAGTAATATATGAGAGTAAAATAATAATAATATAAGAGTAAAATAATGAGCATTTTAATATAAGTATTGCAACTTAGAAAATAATAATAGCTGTCTTAATGGATATGAATATACTGAATCAACTAGAAAATTGCATCTTAAAGTTGTGGTAATTTTTCATAAGTTTTGATAGTAAATTTTATTGGACCTTTGTTCCATTTATTTCTGGTCCCACTGGCAGTTTCTGGTTCCTTGCTGAAATATTTTCAAGGCTTCTACTTCATTTCCAGACAAAGCACTGGGGCCACTTTGCAAATGAATTTTGTCTTTTCTGAAAAGTTACAAAATAGTATTTCTGAGGAAGATTTCTGATAATGTCTCATAGTAATGAGAGGGAAGAGACTACCCTCAGAAGCATTATTCATTATGACACACTTTCTGGTAACAATATGCAGATCATGTTGTTGACAAGAAGTCTCCGAATTTAATGAAAAAATATGGTACTGAAAAGAAAGGGATGCATCACTGGCAGCATCCTTTCCATCAAAAGGATGCTGTGGGTTATCCTACCATTGCACCCCATGGCATAGTGCGGAGTTAGGAGGCATCCTTCCTACTTTTGGGCGAAGCTAATGATGTGCAGGATGACTTGATTGGCTTTTGTCCATCATCATCATCATCATTGTTATTACTATTAAAACTATTTTTGAGATAAGGTTTTACATCGCCCAAGCTATTCTCAAACTCATTAAGTATCAAAGGCAACCACGAGTTTCTGCCCCTCCAGCTCTCAAGTGCCGCAAGCACACATGTCCACCACCATAGCCCGGAGAGTGGGGTTGGGAAGCAAAACCCAGACTTCTTCAGTGATTGGCAAGCACTCTTAACTACTGAGGTACAAGCCCAGCTCAAATCAGTTCTTTTAATAGAGTAATCTAAAAATGTCGATTATAATTGGATATGCTTTAAGCCAAATTTAAAATACTTTAAAATTATATAACCAAATGGCATTTGTTTTCAATCAAATTTTTTTAAATTTAGAAACTACATAAATTAATATTTATGAATGTTTCTTATTACATTCAACATGGATTTTATACCACAGAAGAAAAGTGCCTTTCAAAAGCTTTAGTTTCAATCTCTGGAGAAGTGAGGTAGCCTCTAAATGATGTGTTAGGATTTGTTCTCAAATAGCTCTCATAGCTGTGGGGCAAGGAAGGCTGTTACTAAATTTTTGTGCTGAATATCAGTGAAACCTCCTGCTTTGCCTTTTTTTTTTTCAAAAATGTGATTGATTTGATGTTACAGAAAATAGCAAACATTTTGAATGTCATCAGGCCAATTATTTTCTTTAACTAAAATCAAACAAACCAGTTTCTGGGTGACTTAAATGAGTGTAAAAGTATTCAGCGGTAACAAGAATCAACAGGCAGGCAGAACTACAGACTAGGGAACTGGCAGATTGAAAGTACAGAAGCTGAAGTTCTTTGATAGAGACCAGCAAGTGTGATGAGCCAGGATCAGTCCAAGTCTGGAATGGAACAGAAAGCCATTGTAAGTCTCCTTTTCCCTCTACGCAAGATGCAAATAATCTTCCTTGGATGGTATGGGGAAAGGACCCTGTTGAGAGTCCACCAAATTATAATCCAGCTGTCAAATCAAAGTGCTGCGAAGAAGGGAAAATAGAGAAATGTAACAGATGTCCAACATGGACAGACTACATGCCTTGTTAGAGCAAGAAGTCAGAGTCTCTAAAGAACAGACAGTGGTGTTCCCAGTCATCCCATTTTATCATTGTCAGTTCTGACACAGAGCAGAGTTTAGTGAAAATTCAAATGAAAGTCAGAAGTCTACTGGCTTCTTTTCCCCTAAATAGCACACTAGCTCTTCCTCTCTGTGGTTGCTGAGAACCACAGCTGATAGCGTCTCATTGAGGGAGCCCTGGGTGCTGGCACTAGAGGTCTGTAAAGTCACTAGATACATATTTGATCAGAATTGCTAGAATTATTGATGTGTTTGCCAAATCTCCTATACTTAGGTTTCTCAAAGATAAGAAGGCTCAAAGAAAGAAAAGAAGGCTGTTTGCCTGTCCAATAGCTCCAACATCCCACCCCTGAAAAGTATTTATTAGTCTAGAGAAAATCAAAGAAATCTCATCTTCTCACTTCGACAAAACAATTATAAACTTGGAACTTCCATATGTGACATTTTTTGCTTATTTAAAATGTAATTGTTAATTGGAATGGAATTTTTCACCCAGAATAGGGAGGTTTTACTACCTCACGCTGAGTCCTCCCTCCTTTGAACTGACACACAGGTCAGAGCTTGAGAACTCATATTCCAGCAGCTGCCTTCACAGTACACATGATGCTGAAGCATGTCGCCTTTGCCCAGACTCCAGTGCAGACACAGTGGAGAGCATCAGCATAGATTGTGAGCACAAGCGTGTTGAATGACAGCTACAGGTAGCTGATCTGAGAACCTGAGCATCCGAAGTGCTCTCTTGAGAAATACACACTAGAAAATACTGATAAGCAGACTAACTTCAAAATAACAGATACTGCATAAAATATAAATTTTTGTAATTAGTGTTGCATTGAAGTGACAAAGTACCCAAGTAGTAGAAAGAACCCAAGTTTGAACTCAGAAGTTGCTTTAGTCCTGATTTTTGGTTGTTGTTCTTGTTTTCTACCAAGTGGTTTTCTATTGTTTGAGTTGGCAGACTTGTCTCTGTTTCTCACTGTACTTCTCTGTAAAATGGGAATGACGATATCCTAACACAGTCAGTGAAACGCGGATACATTAGTATTGGCCACATGGAGACGCTATCTAAAAATATTGCTGACTTTTCCACATAATTCTTCAAATCTTCACTCTACTTAGCCTGGAGAAATAAGATTAAAAATGTGTTTTAATCTTCTAGAAAAGACTAACCTTTTTATCTCATTCCCTGCAGTTAAAATTAAGGGAGATAGTTATGACCCAAGATGATAATGTCAAGGAGATGTAATTCATCAATTCCTAAAATGTTCTAGTGTCAAAACTCATCTCTCTGGCACCAGTCCCAACATCAGCCAGAAACAGTGATGTCAAAACCACCACTGCACTTTTTTATTATCCTGTACACTCCACTTTTAATATTGCCTTCCTTTCAAATTTTTATCAAATTATTATGAATGATCAATAGCATTTAGATTTTCATGATTGGGGGAGTAATACATGTCCCCCACTATTTGTATGAGGGAGAAACATAAAGGCTTTATCAGTACATAATAAAAGTCTTTTCAGAGTGTGGAAATACTACCTCTGCGGAACGGAGTAAAGTGTTCTTAGCTACCAAGAATCCCCTAAGTTCTTGACCTTTCAATAGTACAGGTACTAGTTGATAATTTAAATATAAGCTATGCTCAAAACTAAATGCTGACTCGACAAGATACTGGGGAAGACAGCTGTTCTATAACTTAAGAACAGCATTACTGTGTGGCTGCCCTTCATCACAAAATGTACTCAGGGTCCTTTAAAATTCATATCAAAATCTTGGGAAAAACCTTCATGAACTAACTTACAAATTCAGGCCAAAAATCAGTTCTCCCAAGCACATCAAGTATATGGGAGCCCTGTTGCCTTCTAAAACCCTCCGGTTGTTCTTGTAGGCTCTGGATATTTGCCTAAAGCACTTTATTTGAGGCAGCAACAGCTAATTCTCACCCAGAATATGTCCTCTGCTATGTCATTTTTGTAATAAAAGCTGTGTGGTCTTCAGTATGTGAACGCCCAGATGGCAGCTTTCTGCCCAGCCTCCTTGTAATGACAGTGACTAGTGACAATCCTAAGAAGGGGTGCAGAAGCAGGTAAATGAACCAACCTGTTCTTCTTAGAGTCAAGGCTGGTTGCACTCTGCCTTCTCCCTTCTCAAGCTTGGAAACTGAGAGGCATAAGGGCAATGTGGGAAGTCCCGGGCTGAGAGTTAGAGCCTTTCTCTAAGCCATGGATTGACCACTCACCACCAAATATTTATAACAAAAAGAAACCAACCACGTGCAACGTCAGCTCTACCTACACAAAGAGCACACCAATTGGTTATCCAATACCAAATGGTCAGCCTTCAAAACATACATGCAAGTAACATTGTACAGAATGAGAGACTTATATTTAGGAATATGCGGGGGTGTGCATTGTGTGTATTCCTAAGTATATATGTGTTATATATATTTGCATATACATATATATGTGTTACATACATATGTAATAATGTTCTCTCTCTCTCTCTCTCTCTCTCTCTGTATGTGTGTGTGTGTGTGTGTCTGTGTGTAGTACAACAGTTAATGAGAAAGGAGGCCATGAATTTGAAAGAGAACAAGGAAGGACATATGAGACTGTCTGGAGAAATGATGCAATTATATTAATCTCCAAAACGAAAAGAAACTAACCAGTTGATCTATCAATGGGGTTGCTATGTTTAAAGTCCCTTAGCTGAAGCAGTGTAAGCTGTGTTCTAATTAAAATCCACATCATCGGCTGCAGATGATGGGATAAACAGGCGTCAAGGTTATACGCCAGCATTTACTAGGAATGTTTACCCAGAACCACAGCACTGGTAACACTTGGCAGACAGTTAAAAGTCAAAACTGGAACCAGTCCCTGTCAATTCCAACACCAGCAGGAATGCCTAGAAACCTGTGCTTCAGCAAGCCTTCTGGGTGCTCAGTACTTCTAGGAACCACAGCTTCCTAACCCTCCTAACCCTTCCTAACCCTTAGCTAAGATGGAATATTCTCTATTGAACACTGAAATGCTTCAAGCCTATGAATCAAGACTATATGAAGTAGTATGGAAGGACCTGACTTAGAAAACACTTTCCAGACCTCCCCACTTAAAATAACAGCTGTCAAAGATAATTTAAATGCCTAGCATTTGGTACATATTTGAGAACGTGAAAAGGGGGGGGGATAGGAAAAGGATGAAAATAAAGGAGGAAGGAAGCAGGGAGAAGAGATGAGACAGGGAGGGGATGAAGACGGGGATGAAGATGGCTAGCAGAAGCAATCGAAGGAAGGGTTTATAGTTTCTGGCTTACAGTTTCTGAGGATCACTGCATCAAGGCAGGGAAAGCATGACAGCATCAGTAGGAAGCCCACTGGCCACATTGCATCTACAGCGAGGAAGCAGAGATCAATAAATGTTTGCACACAGACCACTTTTTCCTTTTTATTAAGTCTAGGACTCCAAAACATGGACAAAGTCTACCCACAGTTAAAGTGGGATTTTCTGCCTCCTGCCCAATCTAGATAACACACAGATGTGCCTAGAGGCTTCTCTTAGGTGTTTCTAGATCCTGTCAGCTCACAATTAGGGCTAATCTTTACAATAGCTAAAATGAAGAAACATCAGACGATCCCTAATGAAGAGTTACTCACTCTGTGAAATAATCTAATACTTTTACAAAATAGCACTGGAAATGTCCAGACTAAAGACAAAGGGATGGCCAGGAAATGTTCTCATATTGAAACCAGAGATATTAGCCACTGTGTTCCTAGGCTAGAAATGATATGGATAGACATGGAGAAATTAAAGAAATTTGAATATGCAGGTTAATAATGTCATATCAATATTAAGTTTCTGAATTTTTAAAGTAAGTTATTCAGGAAGCATACAATTTAAGTAAATATGTGTATAATGCCTCAACTTATGTAGTTTAGAGAAAAGTTCACACATACACATGAAGCTTCAAACACACGTGAGAGAGAGACAGGTTAAGGGTAATAACCAAGGTCAAGGCACACTAGCGTTCCTTGTACACATGCTATGTTTCTGAATGTGTACAATTATTTAAAATCATCCATCTCCTTTAATTGGTTTGTACTGGATTCCAGATCTGGTATTGGAGTCTTTATGGCAAATGCTTTGATTCACCGATTGCATGGCACCACCACCTCCAACCACTCAGTTGCTCAAACTTCGCTCTCCATTCTCTGGAAGGACACAACAAACATATGTAAGGCCCAGACTAGTTGGATTTTCCACTTTATTTACTCCGGGTGAAGTGCCATGGCATGATCAGAAGACAACTTGCAGGAGAACCGTGTCCATCCCAGGGATCAGACTCAGATCAGTGGTCTTGGTGACATGCACCTCCACCCTCCGAACCATCTGGCTGTCTTAGAAGTTTTCAGACCATGTTTTCTTATGCTTCTTCCTTCATCACCACCGTATTCTATGGTGTCATTCCCATTGATCAAATGTCTCAGCTCCTTTCCCTCTTTTTAATTCAGGGAGTTCTTTCATTGAAGGGAAGAGTCTATAACTTACTATTGGAAAACACGAAGTGCAACCCATGAGACACAATGGGTAGCTGAGCTTGTAGGCATCAGGCCACAGGTAGATCAAAAGTAATAAAGTTTGCTGATGGGGGAGAGTCTTCTGTTTTGAGTTAATTTCATTGGTTAAATAAAGAGACTGCCTTGGCCCTTTAATAGGACATAAAATTAGGTAGGCGGAGTAAACAGAACAGAATGCTGGGAGAAAGAAGCTGAGTCAGTGAATTGCCATGATTCTCCTACCGGACACAGACACAGGTTAAGATCTTCCCTGGTAAGACACCTCGTGGTGTTACAGGGATATTAGAAATGGGTTAGATCGATATGTAAGAGCTAGCCAATAAGCGGCTGGAACTAATGGGCCAGGCAGTGTTTAAAAGAATACAGTTTCCGTGTAATTATTTCAGGGCATAAGCTAGCCATGTGGGTGGCTGGGTGCCGGGGACACAGCCCCGCTGCTCCTGTTACAACAGTTTGCAACATGCTAAGTCCTCACCTCAGAATTCTACACTGTTTCAAGCAATCTATCCCCACATGAAATCTATGAGACCGGCATACTTTTTTCCTTACATAGCACCAAGAAACTGAATTTTCATGTGCTGAATAAAGTTCTTAATGTATTCTTCCGAGTTCATTCTCCACCCTTCAGCCTTTCCCTTTCTGCTGCTTGTCTTCGGTCATCGACATAAATGGATTCGATCAATGGGCTTCCAGTTGGTTTCAATTAATGTGCATCATTGTAAAAGGTTGAAAATAAATAAGACTGGGGTTGTGGTATTAATTCCTGGAACCTCCCTCTTAGGTTGTTGAGCAAGAGATTCCTCCTCTACTAAGATCATGATGGTGGCAGTTCTTGTGGGGCTTCCTGTGCATCCTCTCGTGACCACTACAAGCCTAAGGTGGGGAAAGCACCTCTACGATTAGCCTTTGAGTGGTACATTATCTCCAGTGTTTCCTTTATACTCTTTCCTGTCATATAATCTCTTTTTCAACTATCTTCAAATTAAGCATTTGTAATTTGAAAGTCTGCAAATATGACCTTAAGTTTTGCAGAACTACATTAGTAACTAATTGATCAATATTTCCAGAGGTAGAGTCCTGAGGAAGAAAGGATAGCCTAAGGTATGAAGAGATATAGATGGGGCCAAGGATATTTTTTTCTCTGCACATATTTATATATGTGTCCCTTTATATAAACATTTGCCTGTACATATATAAAAACAGATATATGTATGTATGTGTATATGTGTGTGGAGACCAGAAGTCAATGCTGGGTGTCTTTCTCAATTTTTTTCTACTTTATTTTTTCAGTCTGGTCTCTCACTAAACCCACAGCTCACCAATTCATCTAGACTAAATGGGCAGCAAATTCTAGGGATCTTTTTCTTTCACCTTCCTAGTACTTAGGGGATACGGGCACATCCAGTTTGAAAGAAAATGGCCCCCAAAGTGAGTGGCACTATTAGGAGATGTGGCCTTGTTGGGGTAGATGTGGTCTTGTTGGAGGAAACGTGTCATGGGGGAGGGGGGTGTTTTGAGGTCTCGTTTGCTCCAGTTTCCCCCCTCATGACACTGAGTCAACTTTCTGCTCTCTACAAGATGTAGGACTCTTGGTTCCTTCTCCAGCACCATGTCTGCATGTGTGCTGCCATGCTCCCTGCTCTGATGATAATGAACTGAACCTCTGAACTGTAAGCTGCCACCTCAATTGAATGTTTCCTTTATAAGACCTGCGGTGGTCATGGTGTCTCTTCACAGCAATAGAATGCCCAGCTAAGACAGCCCTCTCACCTGGCCTCTTATGTGAGTGCTGAGATCTGAACCCAGGTCCTCATATTAATTCAGCAAGTGTTTACTGACACGACCATTTCCCCAGAACCCTGAGGCTAAGGGTTTTGAAACCACAGCCCTAGATTTCCAGTTTTCAGAATTCAGGAAACTCTCCTTGATGAAGACCCACCTTCCTTTCCTCTGAGAGAAACAACAATACTGAATAAAAGTCTTCCAAAGACTGACTGGGGAATGCTGCTGCCTCACAGCCACTTGCCTGATGTCAAGGTCTTACTGAACCTCTGACCCCCAACAAAAGGACTGAGTAAGCAAAGGTCAGGTCCAAGAGAGTTTGCACACTAACATGGAGAGATGACATGCTGGCTGGGCTGAGAGCCGTGTATGGATCCAGGTAAATCAATAAACAAGAAAGTCTATATAGGATTTAAAATGAATATACTTCATCATGAACATAGCAGCCAAATTAACAGTCCTCTTAAGTTGGCCAGTTTATGAACATAGCAACCAAGTTAACAGTCCTGGATCCAAAGATACTAAGGGGTCAACGATCTCTGATATATCAGTCAAGTCCAGTCAACCATCTGATTTTGTAAATAAAATTGTAGAGGAATACACCAAGGTTTGTTTGAGATTTGGTTTTGAGCTGATCGGTTAAGATGCAGACCATATGGATATAGTCTAAAATATTTATTATTCAATCCCTTTACCGAAAACACTTGCTTACCCCAATCTATATCACTAAGATTAAAATGCTAAAATACCAGAGCAAAAGGCGTGCTAGTAGTAAGTGCAAGGTCAGAGTGAACCCATTGTGTGTAATTTGCTCACCCCTAGTCATAGGGTACGAAAATGCTTCCGTCACCAAGCACTGATGCAAAGGCCACCAACATGTTGAAAAGTCCATACTGGTCCTCTTCTGTAAGCCAGAGATAATGGTGGAGGGTGCTGCATGAAAATTTGGCTTCCTGATCTCAGTGGCAATAATAGAATCCCAGGGGAAGAGAGAGCAGATGTTGGCACTTAACCATCAGCGATAAGGTGTGTTCAATTGAACAGCAAGCCTCTGGGGAAGTGCAGCCAGACTATTTTGGCCCAAGGGGACTTGTGCAGATAGAGAATTGATCACAGGCCTCCTACAAATGAAGCAGATGGCTGCAAATGAAGGATTTCCTTTGCAGGATTAGCAGAAAGATTCAATTAGCAGAAATATTCCAGATCTGGGGATCAAAAACACTACTCACAATTGGTGAGGATCTAAGGCTCCTTCATTGTACAGCAGCCAGTTCACAATTCAGGTCCTCCCTCGAGCTTTTGGAGAGACCTGGGTCCTTGAAAGAGAGTCACATCCCAGCCCTGTGGTCACTTTCCAAGTTTGTGTACTACAGAAAGGAAAAGACAGATCTTAGACCTTCAGAAGTTTGTAAGAGAACAGCGAATACCCACCGGATGCCCACAAGAGGGATTTAGGAAGACGTCAACTCTCCAACAATTGGCCCCATGGGTCCAGTGGAGAGAATGAGACTAGGGTGTTCATTCCACAATTAGCTCTGTGATACAAGCATGCTCTGGTCCCTTTCCTTAACTCGACTGCACAGCTCCAGTCTTCAGACCCGGCTCTGTTTCCAGGGCCAGCTGTCCCCTTCTTCCTTCAGCATGATTGCGGTAAGCACACTTTGCATGCTTTAACATCCACTATGAGCTAGATCTTCAACTAGGTGCCTTGGTCAGACTCATGTGTATGTCTGACAGCTGCCCAGTGTCCAGCCGTAGCTTCATCTCTGCTCCTTGTGCAGCTCATCCTTCAGAAGGTTGCTCCATGCTGGAGTGCCCTGTATTTAAGGTTGCGGTAATATGGATGACTACCGTTCCCAGCAGGGCTCCATTCCTCCCTACCTTATTTGGATAGTGTTTCTAGGCCTGATGCCTGACCTTATTTAGAGGTTGACTGGAGCTTGATTTTTTTTTTCTTTTTGATTTTTTGAGACAGGGTTTCTCTGTAGCTTTGGAACCTGTCCTGGAACTAGCTCTTGTAGACCAGGCTGGCCTCGAACTCACAGAGATCCTCCTGCCTCTGCCTACTGAGTTCTGGGATTAAAGGCGTGCGCCACCACTGCCTGGCTTGTAGAGTGATTTCTAATTGGTTTTAATAATAAAAACCCGAGTCAGATATCGGGGTAACTTCTGAAAAATCAGAGGGACAAAGGAGCAAACCACAACCACCTCTTACCTCGCCAACTTCTCGGTCGAAAAGTGGTCAAGCTCCTGTCTCTGCCCTAGCCTATCACTTTCTCTCTCTCTGCCCAACCACGTCATTTCCTGTTTCCTCCTCCCAGGTGCTGGGATTAAAAGTCGGTGCCACCACTGCCTGGCCTCTACGGTTGACTAGTGGCCGGGGAGGCTCTGTGCTCAGATCTCTGGACAAGCTTTCTTTGTCCCAGCACAAACAAAACATCACCACAGATGGCCCTGCACCAGAGCTCCCTGCAAACACTGGGGTCTCAGCACTCAAGGCCCGCCCCTTTTCCACACCTTGGTATTTGAATGGGTGTGTCAGTACCATTCACCTGTCCTCAATCAGGTCCGCATATGTAAATTAGGTGCATTCCCTCCCTTCTTCCCTAGCCTCTCTTCCTGCCTGACCCGAACCCCATAAATCGGCCTTGGGCCTTCAATAAACTGAGCTGGCTCACTGAAGCTGACTCCAGGAAGGTCTTTTCTGGCAGACTTCCCAGCCATTTGGGATCCACCTTCTGCCCTGCCGAAGCTGGGTCTCTTCCCCTCCTGACCATGCCACGGTGAGACGGGGCTTGAGCCTGGCAATTCCAGACACACATCTGCTGGCTGAGAGACACACAAGGAAGAAAACCCCAAGAGTATGTACATCCCAGGCTTCTGCGTGTGTCCCTTTAGTTAGCGAGGCTATCACTAAAGCGATCACAGGGTCAGTCCCGTGTCAAGACGGAGGGGCGGAGTGGCAGGTCAGTCTTGAATAAAGAGCTCTGAAAAGCCACATAGCAAAGGAAATTGGGGTACAAGAGTAAAAATTTGAAGACTGAAAACCAGTACATTCATCAGCTAAAGTTGAGCTTCCCTTCCTTCATAGATGGAACTCTGTCTATTCGCTTAGAAGTCAAAGGGGGTTTCACCTGAGTTTACCCACTAACAAATCAAAGCTGGGAACTAAACCAGGCAGGCCAGCTTAGAGCACCCACACAGAGAGCCGTCATCTTGCCTTAGTTACAGACACAGCCAAGGAGCAATGAAGAAGCTCTACCACTGGTCAAGTGTAGTCAGAGAGAGTGGAAAATAAAGCACAAGATGACGCGGGGTCCTCATTTAAAGGCAGAGCCTCAGGTAAGAGCAGCCTACGAAATGAAAGAGAAATATGAAGAATCAGAGATGAGAATTGGAAACATTAAATATGAACGGCATGCCGAAGCCTGGAATTTAAATGTATTGCCTCTAGCTACATCTGGCTCTTGCTCATTTAAAGGAACCATTTAGATAATGGGGGAATGAGACCATGTAGAAATGTTTATGGTTTGAACTTGAAATGTCCATCAGATGATGTCATTTAAAAGATTCTGGAAACCTGGGCAGGTGGTGCCTTCCTGGAGGAAGTGGCCGGTGGGACCTTGCTAGAGGAAATGAGTCGCTGGGAGAGGCCCTTAGGTGGTAGCTTGCCCTGGCCAGTTCCTGTCTCTATCCCCAGTAAGGTGATCCCTCTCTTCCCCCACAGTCCCCTAACGCTAGATGTTCCGCCCAAGCATGAGGGCTCCAGCGTGAACACTGAGACTGTGGACCAGTAGAGGCCTTCCTCTTTTGAGCTATCCTTTCAAGGTTTCTGGCACCAGCGATAAATAGGAAGCCAGTTCATGCCACACAGCCACGGAGACATTCTCGGTTACTATGACAATGTGCCTGGCTCCCTTCATGCCATCCCTGCCCCATTTCCCTTCTCCACACTGAGCGTTGTCACGTAGACCTCTCCTTCCTTCACGTCCTTGCTGTCTTCCTCTTTCTCGTCTCTTAGCCTTAAAGCTACATCTAAAGTCAAATAATGGATGTGCCCTAGTATTTATGTATTTCAGGAGTTATCCTAGTGGGTTGCTACACACCTCAGTCTTTCTCTCTCTCTCTCTCTTTCTCTCTCTCTCTCTCTCTCTCTCTCTCTCTCTCTTTCATCTTCTCGTTGGATTGGAGGATCAGTCTGAGATTTCTTAATTACTAAATACTAAGAATCTCAGAGGCCAAGCTGAACCGGGGAAGACACAGCTTATAACATCAGTCACTGCCTTCACCCACAGAGCGTTCTTATTTAAACGTTATTTTGCCTTTCATTTAGGTAAATTGAGGGAAGCGGTATATGGCTATCTTTAAGTCAAAGTGAAACATGGAAGACCATGCTTTCCCCCAACTCTTTTAGGTCAAGAGTGGCGGCAGTAAGTAGAATAGAGACGAGGGCGCGGCAGGCTATTCCCTACACTCCACATTGCAAAATTACACATTGTGGTGGAGTAGAGAGCACTTACACGAATGTCTCTAAATTTCCTTCCATCATCAGAAAAGCCTACGCCTGCAAACAAGAACAGGCTACAATTTTCCTCGAGTCCTTGTTAATGTTTGAGTTTTTAACAGAATACCAGGCATGAGCCACAATGAAACGTCAGCTCTAACAATATAAGAAGATTTAAAATCCTCTAGCATGCCGAAGTGATGGATAAGCCTTCATACGGAGTCTCCTCCGTTAAGGCATTCTACACTCTGTGTAATGGACCATATATTGCATTCTCTAGTCAATGAAACACGTAAGCTGAGCATCCTCAGACAGGGAAATTGTAAAAATATTGCAGCCATGAAAATTTTCTGGCTACGAACAACCTCCTTTATTAACAAAATAGATACAGCACATTCAAACCGGGACTAAAAGAGGCTGTTGCATGTAAGAAGAGCATCTGAGTGTCACAGCCACCTCCATTCTCGTCCCCCAATTCCCACGCCACCGCCATCCTGACCTGGGGTACAAAAGCTTGTTCCCCATTTCCTGCTCTGGTTCAAACCTGATTACACAAACCACAGCTGAAATTATGCTGAAACAGGTACATGAAACTTACGAATTGAGGTTCATTACCAGAATATACTCAGAAAGAGCACAAACTAGGTATCTGGTTAATGGCTGCAATAGTTTGAAAATAGCACCATGTATTTTTAAATCCCGGTCATTCGCTCAGGCATTGAATTCAAAGCTTTCATTTCTTTGGGTGGGGGGAAACTATAACGTTTTTCTATTGGCTATACCTTCATGGCTACACCCGAATCCACTGATACTTTAGCTACCGTCTGCTCCCCATGGCCCGCAGTCAGCACCCTGCTGCTCAGCCTGTGGCCTAGCAGGGCTTCTGGTCCTGGGTCCTGCTGGCCCCAGCGCTGCTACTGCCACCAAAGTGGTTTTTAATTAACTCTCTGTTGTTCTGTTCACCAATGAAGACTCAGGAGTCAGATGTTGGGGTGAAAACTTGCTAGCTCAGAGAAGCCCAGAAGCAATCAGCTGACCTTCCTTTTTGGCTGGACACCCAGCAAGAGAGCGTCTCTCCAGCTGTCCCAAACTAAAAAGACCAGGAAACTCCAAGTTCCTCCCTACTCCTTCCTGTGCATCTCTCAATTTGCCTTCCTGGCTCCTCCGTAGATTCTGTAGATGGTTCCTGTCAGCTGGTTGCTAGCTCTGCCCCCAATCCAAGGCTGATTTTATTAATACAGTTTCTGGTTTCACAGTGTGATCAAATATCCTGCAACACTATAATAGCTAGAAAATAGGGAAAACCTAGCCCCCTTCAGACTTCCTTCCTCTAGCCACGCCCAAGCCATGCCCAGCCCTTCGGAGGTTCCTTCCTCTAGCCACGCCCACACCATACCCTTGCCCCACACTTTCCAAAACTCCCTTTCAAACCCAGAGAAACAGTTTGCGAGACTTGTTTTTGTTTTTGTTTTGTTTTGTTTTTAATTATGAAATCGAGATACCCATGAAGAAAATGTTCCACCCAGTGGCTAAGCATTCTATAAGGAGAAGACAGGAGGGAAGTCTGCAAGGAACACACTGGAAAGACCTTGACACTGGATTTGGGCCCATTTTCTAAAGAAAATGATGTTGGGTGTTGGGGTGGGGGTGGGGTTAACTAAAGTATGAGTTCTGTCCTCTTGACAGGAAGTCTCTTGGTTTGTGCTGCTCTAGAAAGCTTTCTGAGAAACCTTGCTTCACTCACAGTACAGGTTATAACCAGTTCCTTAGCAAAACTGCAGTTCCGGATGAAGGAAGCAACTGGGCAGCCCTCGGTTCCACACTCCTGAGTCACAGAAACCAATGACGAGGATGCTCACCAGCAGGACAGCTAGAGGACCCCGCTTTAAAGACTGAAGTAAATGCTCTGTACAACGTACTCAGAGGCTAAACTGTGCCTGGACACGCTGGATGGAATCAGCAACAGTCATAAGGGCCTCGGCACACTAAATAAGACCAGCAACATCCAGAGAATGAATGAGGAGGCTCAGTGAGCGAGCGTGGATCCCTGATCTTGATCACACAGAGGAAGACTCGCCATTACAGGGGCATTCTGCTTCACTGCCACCCTAAGGGTACCCAAGCTCCCCCTCTTGAGAAGCAGGGAGGTAAAAACTTTTGACAGAAAGGAAGCAACTTTTGGAAGGGCATAAGCTTTGGATCAGGAGTTATTTTATCCCTGGAAAGCTGCAAAAGACATAAAGATGTGAAGAGACTCTTGCGTGTCAAGGGCAAGGTGGTTATAGTTGTCAATCGTTAACAGCAAGGGAAGCTGGGAAGACACTGAGTCCAGAGTGAAGCACAAATCTCCATTGTGTGTAAACCCTTAAATCCTGACTTTTAAGAGTGTGACTTCTTGTAAGTCTTGCATGTGTTCTACAGAAAATGTAGTGGACACACACACACACACACACACACAGGGTAAGAGGTTAGTTCATGCCATTGCCACCCAGGACAGCCCCCTGAACACTGTCCCATATTCTTGAACACAGGCAGTAGCTAGAATCTTGAGTTTGGGGAGATGGACAGGGAGGAGTCCAACCTTAAGTACATGGTCTCACACAGTGTGACCCTAGACTGTGTCACCGTACCTGACTTAGTCTGCACACTGAGAGGGTGACAGCTGCTCGCTGTCAGAAGCATTTATGACCTTGCACCAAAGGCCTGGAAGAATCTGGGCGGGGGCAGCAGCAGCAGAACATCAGACTCAGGGAGATGCACTCCCCAGCAAACAGCAAGGCAAGCAGGCAAACGAAACTGCTTTGTCTCCTGTTCAGAACAGGGCCATACCCTGGGATGTGCCACCAGCTCCGAGGAAAGGCTTCCTCACAGGAAGCCCTCGCCTCTTAGCTGACGTCATATCCCATCAAGGTGGTGGGCAAGATTAACCAGCGCACAGAGCATGATGTCAGCGGAGCGTGAGCTGCACAGAAAGCTGACGATACCCACTGTGTTTCTCACCAACACGGCTGAAATGCGGCCGAGGTTTATCTGTCTGTAGCCTCACTCTAAGGCCTCCAGTAATATGGTGATCTCTGGGAGGTGATCTGTTCTTAGCATGACAATCCATCAAGCACAGAGTTGCACCCAAGGACTGTCACGGCTCCCCACACTGCACCTCGTGGCTCCTGTGTGGTCTCACTGTGCATGGCTCTTGGGCTCTGCCATAGCAATGGGCTGGCCCTTACTCAGTACTTCCATTGCGTGTCATACACTGTCTTGAAAGCTCTACATACACCAACTCATGGAATCCCACCAGTCTTAGCAGATTAATGTTGTTGTTAGTGTGGCACAAAGATCACATTGCGGGAAGAAGAGACCAATTATTCCCTGAGGCCATCAGCTATACGTGGTTGAGTCAGGACTTTGAATCCCAATCGCTCGGTAACTCTGCTTACAAACGTTTCCTCTCTCCAGTCTCTGGCATCCCAGAAGTCCATCCTCTGGAATATTCCCTGCCAGGTCTAGAGCGAGCAGCTCTGTGAACTTTTTTCCTTGTTTGTTTTATTCCTTTTGTCTTCCCCACAGCTCGGGTTAGGGGACCACAGGCAGTCAATGAACATCACACTTCCATGAAGAAATCCACCGATCACCCTTCCTGGAATGTTATTGTGTGTCTGGGTCTGGACAATGTAGGCACGTGCTCTGGGACTCCTCAGGTTACAGCTGAATTCACAGCTGCCTCCCAACAGCTGAGCCAGCTAAACAGCCCTAAACTCCTTTCCCTGCAGACTTGACTCAATGAAGCCTTCAGATATGTCAGCCGAATCCTGAAGCATTCGGCAGAGCTGGGCCTGTGGGTGCTCCAGTGCTTCACAGACTGGCCTTGGGCTCCTCTCTTCTGTAGACCTCGGCAGGGATGGAGAGCGGCACAGATGGCTCTGCTGCGGACATCACGTCTGTTCACAAGGCCGTAGCTGTGAGCGTGTGGACCCCTGGAGCCAAAACACACTTGCCTGGCTGACTCCGAGAAGCCAGAGGTATGCTGCTTTTGCAAATCCCCCGTGCTTGCTGTCTCCCGCTTGTTATAATTTATAAAGGTGCCAAAGACTGAGACGATGAACGTCTCAGGATATGCCACCTTGCGGCTTTAGTAGATGATGCTACTGAGTCAGGATAGTTGATTAGTGTCCAAGACCCATCTGCGTCATACTCATCTATATCCATGTATTAATTAATTAATAATGATTATAATAGTGTTACACTGGCGGGGAACAAATCTGTACAGTTTGAACTAAGTACCGTGTGTGGAGATGAAGGTTTGCCGACATTACCAAAGGAGATTTCCAGAAGCTTGGTTTCAAGGCATAAGGTATTGGTGTAGGGCCTGGCGAGGCTCTGAGAGGACTCTGGGTGTCCTGGGCAGGACTGTGTTGGGAGCTGGGTACCCAGAGTGGCAGGGCTGAGGTGATGTAATCCCCAAAACGCAGACTTACTGGGACGGGATGGTGCGGGGAAGCTCTGTCCTCCTGGGAGAATGGATCCGCCTTGTCTCTTAGGAGTGAGTAAGCTCTTGGGAGGCAGGGACAAATAAGTTTTTATAAAAGAACGAGCCTGGCTCCTCCCCAGTATTTTGCTTCCTTGCTCACATGTTTTCCTTCTGTGCACAGCCGATTCCCTTTCTGTTTCTGTTCTCCTAGACCACAGCTGAATGGCAATGCCGCCCTGTTTAGACCTCAGAACTGTGAGCCAATAAGCTACCTTTCTTTATGTATTACCCAGCATCAAGGATTCTGTAACCTTAGCAAAGAGTGCAATAAGGTATGCATTCTCAAAACATCTGTAGATTGAAAACAGAGGGTCTGGGCATGGTAACCTACCTGTAATACTAGTACTTAAGAAGCTAAGGCAGGGACCTGAATTCCTGGCTGGCTTGGGCTACATAGACGGACTCTAAAGAGAACTCCCTCCTCACACCAAAAGAAAGGAAAATAAGGAGTGGATATATAGTCAGGGTTCTCTAGAGGAGCAGAATCAATAAGGTGAACATAGAAGCATGCGGGTGCCTCAGCAGCCCGAGTAGGCTCACGGTGGTGGCGATCTCCCACTGGGGAGGCCGACAAGCTCATAGTTTCTGTCCTTAAGGCTTGGGTGGTTCAGCATTCCCAAGAGCCACTGGTCCACAACAGAAGCCTGAAAATACTGGTTCTGGTATCAGTAAAGGAATTGGCAGGGTAAAGAGGGTAAAGCAACTGGGGGTAAAAGCGAGAGTTGGGGGGGCCGAAGGGCGTCATCTTCCTTCTGCCATGCCCTTTTGATCTGGACTGCTACCAGAAGGTGAGGCCCTCACTGAGGTAGGCTTCCCACATCGGTTAAGGAATCAGGGCAATTCCTTAGTTGAGGATAAAACTAATCTGTGACCAATAAAACTAGCCATCAAAGGAGCGGGATGTCTCCTTGAACTCTGGGATTAGGTCAAGTTATCAAACGTGAAGGTCGGATTTGGCAATAGGAAAAAGTTTATACAACTAATCCCAAGTCTGGCGCATGAGGAGTTTGATGTGCTCCTGGCTACTCTCATCCATGCCGCCTCTCGCAGCTTCACTGCGGCCTTGGTTCTGACCTCACCGGCGCACATGCTACTGTGCTTCCATATCGTTGTGCCCTGCAACCTGGTGAAGGCTGCTTGAGTCACCGTAGCTCAGAGCTGAGACGGGCCTGCTATGAATTGCTACATTCTGCTCCTAGAGAAACAAAGTTTTAATTTTCAGAAAATATTTTTCAATATTTTCATACTATCATTCCTCAGCCTGTATCAACTTAGTATATCTTTAGAATGTATTTTTAGAATGTCTGACTTTTAAAATTCCTGTTTGAGTTGCTGACTCTAGTTTCATTTTTTTTAATCATTAAATAAATATTGGCTTACAATCAGAAGATAATTTCCAAATGTTTTGGAATCGGTTTCTGTGATTTAGCACCACGTATTTATGTAAAGTGACATTCTCGGCACTGAATAACAAAATCAAACTATCAGCCCTGTCCTCCATTCTGCAGGGTCAAATATTCAGCCAAGATTTCATTCTTTATGTAAAAATAAAGAAGCGCATGCATCTCATTAGCATGCAAATGTGCTTTCAGCTCTAATAAGTGGTAAAAAATGATATTTCTACCAAAAAATGGTTTTTAATGCCTTTATAGTAACAATAAATGTTTGATTTGTAAGTTTGTATATTTTGTACAGCTATATACTCAGGGTCAAGTATCAAACTCAGGTTCGAAGGATAGAAAGTACTATTAGGAAACTCTGCTCTAGAGACCCATTTTGTTTTCCATTGCTAACTACACTTCATATAGCCACCAAGAACGCAGTTGATTTCCTCATAAATAAAGTTTACACCTATGTATATAACTAAATGTTTATAGATAAAACTGAATGAAAAAAATCTAATATGTGTAAATTCACTTTGTGCTCTAGTTTTTTTAAGACAAGGTAATTTTAAGGAATAATTCTATGAAATATGAGCACTAAAATGTTAATTAATATTTCTATATTCTTTTAAGTGGCTTTTAATCTTTTCTTCAGTATTATATTTATTAGCAATAAAGTTTAAGTATGCAAATTAAATATCTGGCATATAATTATGATTTAAATATCTACAGAATGTTTATTATCATATTCTAAATTCAACTGAAAATCAAAATACTTTGAATAGTTAAACATGATTCTAAGACATTATTTTTCACTAATATTTAGAACTTGTAACGATAAAGAAGCAAAAGAGCGTATATCCTGAGTTTTCTTCCTTTTTCTTCATGAGTGTGTAGTCCATGCAGGCCTTAAACGTGTAATCCTCTTGCCTCCAACCTCTAAAATGATGGAATCATAGGCATGTACCACTAAGCATTTACACTTCCTTTTTTAATAAATCTCAGACCAGGAAAAACATATAAGAGAAGAAAGAAATACAATTTGAAAAGATCCGGGTGGTGACTGAAGCAGGGAAGGCCACTAAGCAGACAGCACAGACAATAACAGGAACATTGGAAAGGACAAAAGCCAGGAAGACTAACTGTGCAGGTCAGAAGACAGGAAAGAACAGGAAGTCCAGGACACGGGCTGGTAATAGCTGGGAAGGGCTCAGAACCAAGTGTACTCTTTCTTTATCCATGCCCAAAACAAACCCGTAAACCAGTGGAACAGCTCGGCGGTGGAAGTGGCCGAGAAGATGGCGGGAAATGACCTACGACTGAAGAAGATGGGATGAGTGTGTTGGTTCCTCTCCTCAGGGCAATGCACCTGACATAGCAAATTGAGGAGGAAGGAGCAGGCTCACAGACTGTACGAAGAATTTTAGCATGGAGGTACGGGTGTTGAATTTCCCTTGCCCACAGTAGTACGCCTAACATAATGAGGGATGACTACTCAGGGATGCGACAACCCTGTATGTGTCAGATGGTCAGCATGCCACAGAGATAAGGAGTTATTTAAGTTAACACCAGCACCAAAACTTATGTCGACCATGTCAGTGAAGGAAACAGATGCTGTCATATTAGGATCGACATGGAAAGAAAGCAAACAGTGAGTGAAGGCACCATGCTGCATGAGGCTTCCTGTATCCTCGGCTGGTCAGCTTACTCATTTCTTCTCTTGGGCAAGAGGCCACCATCCACAGGAAAGCACATATTTAGTAAGACCACTGAAGGAATAAAGGAGACACCACTCCATATGAAGTCATGAGAATCATGCCTCAAACAAAACCAGAAAAGCAGACCAATGGAAGAAACCAGAAGACCCAGAATCAGACTCACACAGCTACGTTCACAGACACATGCTCAAGAAAAGACAGCCACTTCAACAGTTCTGGGGGAAATGGATAATCCACATGTAAAATGAAATTAGATCCACATCCATCTCTGCACAAAAGTCCAATTCAAAGTGAATCAAAGGCCTCAGTATCAGACCTGAAACTGCTAAGGGAAAATGCTCCAGGGTCCAGGCACTGAGTCTCTCAAGAGCTCAGGAGCTCAGGACTTGCAAATAGAATTCAATGAAATCTTTTAAAGCTTCTTCATGGCAAAGGAAAGTATCATTAGGGTGACCAATGTAAAAAATGCAGTGGGAGGGACTTCACAAATTATATAGCCAACACGGGATTTCTTCTCTAGATTCTATAAAGAACTCTAGAAATTAAACACCATAAAAGCATCTAAACAATAAATGGGCTGATGAACAGATCTCAAAAGAAGAAATACAAATGGTCAAGCAATAATTGAAAATAAAATAATGATCAGCATCCTCAGCCATCAAAGATGCTTTGACATTCTACCTCACCCGACTCACAATGTGGCTCGCTGAAAATGCCAAGGGGGGGGCAGGGAAAGAGAACTACTCACTGCTGGTGGAAAGTAAATGACCAGAGAAATCTGTTTGGGGTTCCTCGAAAACTAACAGGAGAACTACATGGTGTAGCAAGTGCTAATCCACTCCTTTGTACCAAGAAGAACCTCAGCCATGTTACAGACACACCTGCACTTCCATATCTACCGCTGCTATCCACAGTAGTCGAGACATAACCTCCACCAGGATGTTCATTAATGGATGAGTGGACGGAGAACTAAGGCAGATACACAAGGAAATTTACTCAGCCGCAGAGAAGAATAAAACTGCATCATTTGCAGGAAAATGGATAGAACTGGCTATCATCCTGCTAAGCAAAGTAGTTAAATACAGGGCAAATATTATGCTCTCTTCCATGTGCAGCATCTCCAGTAGCAGGCATAAAAGTAAAAGGGAGGGTTGGAGAGATGGCTCAGTGGTTAAGAGCATTGCCTGCTCTTCCAAAGGTCCTGAGTTCAATTCCCGGCAACCACATGGTGGCTCACAACCATCTGTAATGAGGTCTGGTGTATGTCTTCTGGCCTGCAGACAAACACACAGACAGAATATTGTATACATAATAAATAAATAAATAAATAAATAAATATTTTTTTAAAAAAGTAAAAGGGAGAACTGAGGGAGAAGGAAGGAGTACCAAGAAAGAATGGAGCAAGAAATGTGAAAGACATATATGGAGTATGTATAATATATACATGTATGTGCACACTTTATATATTATATAGAATGTGTGTATGTGTGTGTTACTCAGGCCTTTTAGTTTCCCTAGAACAGAAAAATAATGATGACTGATATGTATGTGGTGGTCAATAATGCCAGTTACTGTAGGAGAACGTGAATAAAGTTGTCCCACACTAGCTCAGAACTGAGTATAATAAAGTGTTCTTTATTTAGGGGAGACTCACAGATCACAGTCCTCTGCAAAAATGGGGAAGAAGAACCAAATCCAGCAGCCAGGCAAGAAAGGAGAGAGAGATGGTGGGCGCGAGCATGCACCTTTTCGGTACCCAAGGCCACGCCCAACCTGGTCCAGCACCTCAAAGGCCATTGGTTGAAGGAGGTTCCCCAGCAAGCTACTACTATTATAAAGTAACTCTGAGGCACCTCTTTGGATGCTGTTTGTGATAAACTAATTCACATAATGTGAGCACCATTATCTTTACCGCTAGCAAGCACCCAGGATTCCACGTCCATACTTAATGCAAACATAATGACTGACTTTGTGAGCTTGTGTGCTCCCCATTACGTCTCCGTGCTTTTGTGCATGTTTAGAAAGGGGTCGCCATGATGCCTGCACTGCTGTCCTTTGGGGACTGCTTCTTTCAGTCTCCATGTGGCAAGTGCTGCTGTGTGTCTTGCCTGTGCAGTCCAAACACAACTTTCACAGTCCCCAAATAAGGAAGAGTCTAATGTGCCCTCCAGTCCATGGGTTACCTCCACAGTAAAATCTCTAAAATTCCTTGCAAAGATGGTTATCCTTTTCTGTTCACTTTTACCAAGAATACAGAAGTCTACTCTTGATCTGAGGTGCTTGGGCACTCAGACTCCCAAAGAAGCAAAGCAACCAGTGTATTATGAGTGTGGTTTCTCCTAAGCATCCCTGCAGTAAGCTCACGAATCTAAGCAGGCACTTGTCTCTCAGTCCTACAAGCAGGAAGGACATTTACTTGCTGTGAGAATGCTCTATGCTGTTCCTATTTTTAGGGACCAGGATAAAAAGGATGACATCCCTCCATGCTACCTCATGCAGGTGGTGAGGCAGCTAGTACTTCCTCAGACACACAGAGCTCATGCTGGTTTTACCGTGCCTGCCCAGGGAGGCATCTTCACTCGGTTCAGAAGATCACTGGGATTTATCTTGTTGGTCCCTGTAGAAAGCTTCAAATCCTCTGGGAAAGTAGCTACCGCCCTACAGCCAACACAAAACGGCCAACATGCTTATATAACGTGTAGCCAAGAAAAATCTTGGAGTTCTTGTCTTGACCTCCCCAACTCCAGCTTAGGATGGATGCGGAGGCTCTGTCCTGAAAAGCACTGAGCTACAGTCGCGGCTGAAGTCTTGCTGGCATAGTGTGGAGTTTCTCATTCCCATCATCTCTGCGCCTCCAGCATATGAATAAGGAGACTCTGACATTTTGTCACATTATCCTGCCCGAGAATACCCTGCTCAGGAAAGCCCCAGCCAGGAACCACGTAAGAGCATGCAGGAGAAAGCCTTTTTCCAAGATATAAGAACCACAAAGCAAAATCCACTTCATAAATGCCATCTGAGAATTTAAAAAAAGGAAAAAGGAAAAAGCAACTTCAGCATTGATGTTATTTTAGGTTAAAGAAGATTTCACTCATTTCTTCATCCCATACACACTAATGCCCTATGTTCTGGGCACTGAGCCAGGTACTGGGGCTCTAGCCATGGGCACATAGCAGGTATCCCCCTTGACATGGTTAGAATCTGTCTGGACCCAAGAAGGGAAGACGCTAATGAAGTTACCAGGCACATAATCATGGAACCCTATGGTCAGGAGTGCTGTGAAGAGAAGCGGAAAACTTTTCTGAGGGCAGGTGACGACCACTCCAGACCTCCTCTGGGCACTGGAAGGAAGGTCCCCTAAGACAATGATGACAGCATAGAAAATATATTCAGAGCGAGAAGAGAAACAAATTGAAGGAAAGTATGGACATGGAAGCCACCTATTTCTTGAAAGAAATCATCTTGAAATCAAGGTCTCTGTGGTGTTTTGATCCTGCCTGTCTGGCGCTATAGGTATTAAGACTGCATGTGTATCTAGAAGTGCATTTGTACAGAGGCTATGAGAAGAGCCAGCTTGCCTTCAGAATGACCAATAAGAATGCTTTCAGTGACTTCTTAGAAGTAGGAACCAGCAGGTCTTCTTGGATGAGAACACTTTAAGTCAGTGTGAAGAGTGGGAAGACCAAAGACTCTGCTTTCCGTATTTCAGGAGCTAGCCTTGGCTCTCCGTGAACGAAGTGGCCTTGAGCATGTCACTCAGTCTTTCAGAATCTCATTCCTCACATACGTAAGCTGAACATATTATAATAGATTCTCTTGAATGTTCTTTCAATTTCCAAAGTTCTGTATTTATTTAATTATTCTCAGTGGTACCTCGAGACCTCAAACTAAAATGAAACAGGTAAACAGCTGTCCATACACTTCTGTTTTATGCAGCAAAATTTATTCAACTCCTTCTTGGGGTTGAAATAGTTTGTTCCTCCAATTGGCCGCTTTTGAAATGTAGAATAAAACTCTTAAGTCAGTAAGGTCTTTCCAAAAATATCCATTTTGGGAAACTCATTTTGAAAGCCTGTCAGAAATGGCGCTGATGGAGATGCAGCTGGAAAGGAAGTAGGAACATCTTGTCCAGTCACAATTCACTGAAGTACTCACTAGACGACAAAATACAGCAGAAGAGAAGCAGATCAGGCTTGGAACACTAGTTTCTTAATTAAACTCTCTCCTCAATTTACTTGAAATACGCAGTTTATTAAAAAAGAGAGAGAGAGAGAATTAAAAATGAAATTAAAAGCAAGCATCAGGAAACACTCATACTTAGCCTAACTCCTTGTTTCCTGGCCTACAGTACAGGTCACGCCGTATAATCAAGATGCCATTAAAAATAGAACACAGAATTGTCACTGGTGGTTTATGGAGTCTGAAGATTGCTTTTCATGCACCAGGCTTTTTTGTTATTTAAACTTTGTTACTGTCATCATTTTTCTAGCTGTTGAGTTTAACCTTTGAATACCAACAGAGCACGCTAGCAAACGGTCCCTGGGCCTGGTGATCCATGGGCCATATCAGTCCCCTAGTGAAGCTTGCATGAAAGAGGCCCCATTATTTGTCCACATGTTTCAAGTCAGATATAAACTGCTCGATTTATAAACCACCATCAGTGAATTCAACAGCGTGACTCCCAATAGCGCAAAGGAAGGTGATTTAAAGGCTAGGCGACACTAGATACAGTAGAGGATTAGAGTAATCATCAGATCCGAGGACTGCGTTTTACTTCAAGCCAAGGTCTTACAAGTTAGTGCTCTCTCTAGCTGTCTGAAGATAACAATAAACTGAACCTTATTGGTAGGAATATTTCCTAAGCGAGCTCTCTGACGACGCAAAACTTCCCAATCAAGCCAAATCAAAACAAACCAAATTAAGAAATATCCAGGTTTAATGGGAGATCTGCGCTCTTGGGTGGCCCCAAGGGGGAAACTGGGAAGCCACAGAAACACGACCCTCGGGAGGAAGAAAGGGAAACCACGTGTTCTTCTTTTGGGAGGATCACTTAAGTACCCTGGGGAGTGGTTCTGACCCCACCCCCAGAAAGGGGTTAGGACCTGGCCTGCTGGGATTTGAAGTCCAGACCAGGCCTGGGTCTGGAATAGATGCACGGGATGGGGCCTAGGCTCCCAACCTAACACTTATGAAGAGCTTGTAAATGACCAGGGAAATGAGCCAGTGGGAAAGGCCTTTGCTGCACAAATGAGAGGATCTGAGTTTGAATCTCAAGATCTATTAGGATTTGTAATCCCAGGACTCCTACAGGAGGTGTGGGGGGGGGGATCCCCAGAAGCCCATGGCTCAGCCAGCCTGGTGTACATAGTGCTAAACAACAAAGACACTGCCTCAAACGAATAAGATGGGGGGCAAGGCTGGCGACACAAGGTTGTCTTCTGACCTCCGTATGCATGAACACACACACACACACACACACCTCTGACAAACACACATATCATTTCATAGGTATATGCAAAGATTTTAATTTTTTTTTACTAAAAAGTTTTTTTTTAATTGCTGGGTTTTGTCCAGCTAATTGGAACTCCCAGTGTGAAAAGCCTTGACTAATCATCACAGTTACTCACAGCTGATGCCTGAGGAAGGTAGAGAGCCTGCAGCACCTCTACAACTTGAAACTCTTCCTTAGATTCAGCTGAAGTCTTGATTAATCTCAGTTTCAAAATTGAGTCTAGTATTGCCTCCACAGAGGAACTGAAATTGTAACTTCACAGCAGGGGTGCGGCCCACTATTTTGCATATCAATGTGACTGAACTCCCGGAGAAGAGCAATGTGGGTGGGCATCACCCAACCTGCTGAGGACCTCATGGAACAAATGATGAAGGTGGATTTTCTCTTCTCTCTATCCTCCTGCCCATAACATTCCGTCTTGTGTCTTCTGCCTTCAGGCTTGGACTGAGTTCCCAGCTGCTGTGCTTTGGGATGACACACCGTGAAACATCCCCAGCCTCCATGATCAAGTGGCTTCTATCCTCAAAATAAACCTCTTCTGTAGAGCTCTATGTGTTCTATCCATCCCGCCCCTTTGGGAGAACCTCAAATAACCCAGTATCTTCATAACAACTTTGTTTGCAAATGTGTTAACAATCCTAAAATGGGGCAGACAGGCACGGCGCCTTAGGAAAGTTCGTGGCTTCACTTACTCCATCTTTGCTTGAGCCCCTCTAAGCCAAGAGCCTACGTTACTTCCCCTTGCCATGATCACAATGATTTTGCTTCCTCTACAGAGGAGAACTTGGTCTAAAAAACTGTCTTTCCACTTTTGCACATATACAAATACAATCATGAAAAGAAGTGGAGGCCTGGATTCCTGATACCGATGCACCCGGAAGAGGTCAGTATTTTTGTGTTGTGACACCTTTTTCCCAGCAATAGGACAGGAGGGGAAAGAGGGGGGTGATATTTAGTCAAAACCTGTTGGATATGACCGCACGCACAAAACAGTTAAGTAGCTAAACTTTTAGTGCTGACTGATTAAACCATTTAAACCATTAAAAACACGGCTGAATACAAAGTGACATCACACATTTTGAACACTAAAAAGCCCGGGTATTTGTGAATTTCCTGAAGAAAATTACAGTGACAGAACACACAACAAAAGCATCTCAAGAAGAAAGGGATTATTTTGTCTCCTGGACTATTGTGGCCATTGCCGCAAGGATTATTTTGGCTCCTGGTTTAAGAGTACAGTCCATTGTGATCATCGTGGCGAGGCAGGCTCAGAAGTGAGAATATGAGGCAGCTGGTCGTGTAGCACCAGCAGTTAGGAAGGGGAGATCAGTGGATGCCGATGCTCCCTTTCTTTTTTGTATTCCGTCTAGAACCTCAGCCTGTGGGATGGTACCATGCATGTTTGGAATGAATCTCTGCTCAGCTAAACTTTTCCAAAACATCCTACAGACACGCCAAGAGGTGCGTTACCATGGTGATTCTAAGTGGATGTTTTGGGTCTTTCTAATAATCTGGAGAACCATTCATGTTTTCGTTGTCTTTCAGCAAATGTGCACTGAGAGCTTTGTATGTTCCAGCATTGGTTCTGGTCTTCCAACAATAAGCCAGAGCACGCAAGACCAAATCCCAGTGCACCCTCCCGTCTTCCTTTTGGCAAGGAATAAGAAGGAAACAACTTATAATGGAATAAATATGTATATAATAAAATATCTGGCTAAGATGAGGCTGTGAGGAAAATAAATCAGGATACGCAGCTAGAGAGTGACTGGAAGGTTTTATGGAACACAGCCTCCGGTGCATCGCCATTAGCCGGCATTCATTAGAATGGTTTATAGACACCTATCATCTTCATTCGGATATAACTTTAACGATGCTGGCAACGCTACTTTCCATATTTATGGATCTAGCTTTAAAAAGGAAAACTAGTGCCTACAGACGGCTCCAAACAGGGATTTGTGAGGGCAGGACCTGTCACTGTGACTGGTTTCCCTAGCCTCACGAGCCGCTCGATACTTCGAAACAAAATGAGCTACCCCTTCACTGCTCCTAGTGCCCCATTTGCCCTACCCCGGGAGGGCTCCCCATTCATCACCTGCTGACAGCAACCCCTCAGCAGAACTGATATCCACATTTTCGCGCGGATGTCTCTGTGGATGCTTGGGTGAAGCTTCTCCCATGGCTTGCCGAGGAACAGCCACTGTCGTGCTCTGCCAGGATGCAGCCGTGCGGAGATGTAGGTACAGCTTCAGCTCAGACATCGTCAGCTGCTTGCCTGAGCAGCCGGACAGAGCTGGAGTGCACTCTGTTGCTGTGTGTTTACGTGGTGATTGTCACTCGTGGCGTGGCTGCCTGCTGGTCAAACAAGGTGTTGAAATGAAAGAAACCTGGGCAAACTTACAAATCTGCCACCTCGCAAACCATTTTTGAAGAGAGAAGCAGGGAGAGGTGAATCATGAAAAGGCGTTAGAAATGACTAGGTGAGAATAACGCAGAATTAACACACTTAAAATGTCTCGAATACCATCATGGTGGGTGACACTGTCCCTCGTGACAAGGCTGACACTTTACTTTCCCTTCCCACCATTTTAACCGAGCCAACAAGAATGGTCTCTTCCTGTAAGGTGTGCAAATCAGACCTTCATGCTTAGAGTTCGTTTCTTCTTTAGAAAGTGCACTCTCTCTCCCTCTTCTCTCTTTCCTCTCTCTCTTCCTCTCCCTCTCTCTCTCCCTTTGTGTGTGTGTGTTCCTCTCTCTCATCACCTTATCACTGTATGTTTCCTCTGTTTCCATTAAAAACACTGAAAGTAACATATAGATAAATGTATTGTTTGGAGCGTTCCATTTTACTACTGCAACAGACAGTGACGGTCGGTGCTGATTGTCACTCAACAGCTCTAGAATCACCTAGTAGACAAGTCGCAGGCAAGCTTTATTTATTAAAATACTGTAACATGAGGGGGCCCGGCCTGCTTGTTTGGGTTTCTGTCCTGCCCATACCCCCAGCTGTTTAGTCGCAAAGAAAAATCACACAAAGATCTCTGTAAGTTATAAAGCTGATTGGCCCATTAGCTCTAACCTCTCATTGGCTAACTCTCACATCTTGACTAACCCATTTTTCTGATCTATGTTAGCCATGTGGTTCAGTACCTTTTTTTCAGTGGGGCAGATCACATCCTGCTGCTTTTGTGATCTGGGCAGGAGTGGGAGGAATCAACTTCCTCCTTCCCAGAATTCTCCTGTTCTCATTACATCATTTTTACTTCCTGTCTGGTTTTCCCGCCTATATTTCCTGCCTGGCCAATCAGCGTTTATTTATAATATGATTAACAGAATACAAACAATTCTGCCACACCAAAATACAACTAAAATATCACTACATTTTCCCTTTTTGTCTAAAATAAAAAGAAGGTTATAACTAATATAAGAAAAACTATGTACAATAAGTACAATAACTATATATAATATACCTGTGAAGGGTTATCTGGCTTATGGCTAACCCCTGAGACTATCTGAGAAAGATCATCTTCTTTAGGTAGCTGACCCCTGGGTGGGGATCCCGAAGTGTGTAGGATGAAGAGTCATCTGAGCGCTAGCATGCATCACTGCCCCTGCTTCTTCACAGCAGATGCAATGTAACCAGTTGCTTCAAGTTTCTGTTGCCTTGGTTCCCTGTGAGGATGGCCTGACTGTACCCTTTAACTGAGAACCAGAATAACCATTTCTTCCTTAAGTTGATTTTTCTTGGGTTATTTTATCACAGCAACAGGAAAAAATAATTAAGACAGAGTCCAGGTCCACAATTAACTCAAAATCTTCTATGACCGGGAAGGGAAACAAAGGGATGCATTGTGGATCACCCAAAGCCAGTCACACTACAGTTGCTCAACAGAATTCAGTAAACGGCAGTGTTATGGATCATAAGCTGACTCACCCATTTCCCAGCGGATGCTCATGTCTACCACTGGCTCTCACTGCTAATCCACAGCTCCCATGATGCTTCTTGGAGCTAACTCTTCCTACTTCCTTTCCTCTGAAGGTGGGCGTAACCTATCGTTTAGTGTCCCATATTTTGTCCTGTGCTTGCTGCTTTCCCCCAAGATGCCATATTCCTTCACATCTTCAGCTTTCATGGTATATGCATGTGCACGTGTGTGTGTGTGTGTGTGCGTGTGTGTGTGCACGCGCGCACATGCGCAACATCCTCACCTTCTCATTCAAGACCGGCACTGATGGAGGAAGGTCATTGGTTAAATAAAAAGAAACTGCTTGGCCCTCATTGGTTAGAAGATAGATGGGAGGAGTAAACAGAACAGAACGCTGGGAGGAAGAGGAAGTGAGCTCAGACTCCACAGCTCTCCTCTGGGGAGCAGACGCCTCAGAGAGACACCATGCCTCGCTCCTGGGCAGACACACACGATGAAGCAAGCCGCCAGGTTAGACATGCTGAATCTTTCCCGGTAAGACCAGTGCTCACAGATTATTAGAGATGGGTTGATCGGGATGTGAGAATTAGCCTGTAAGGGCTAGAGCTAAAGGGCCAAGCAGTGTTTAAATGAACATAGTTTGTGTGTTGTTATTTCGGGCATAAGCTAGCCAGGCAGCTGGGGTGTTGGGGACTCAGCCCCGCCACCCATATTACTACACCGGCACACAGCTTTATGCCAATTGCCTTATAAAAAGGATCAGAATTATCATTTACTCATTTGCATTAAAATATAAATTTAAGCCTTCGTAATGTAATTAAAATTCAATGTTAGATGGATGAAAGGAAAATTTTAAGCAGCTTTTCTTAAAGTGCTGAATGGTAGTAACATTTGGAAGTAGGGAACAGAGAGATGGATGAGTAGACAAAGTCTTTTTGACAAGGCCTTTTGAGGTGCAGTAATCACATCTGTTCAGTCATTGAAAATCAAGGTACACATGAACACACTGCTGAGGCACAAGCCACGGATAATGGGAATTGCAGAGGCACAGGCCACGGATGATAGAGACCACAGAGGCACAAGCCATGGATGATGGAAACTACAGAGGCACAGGCCACGGATGATAGAGACCACAGAGGCACAAGCCATGGATGATGGAGACTGCAGAGGCACAGGCCACGGATGATGGAGACTGCAGAGGCACAGGCCACGGATGATAGAGACTGCAGAGGTACAAGTCATGGATGATGGGGACTGCAGGGGCACAAGTCACAGATGATGGGGACTGCAGAGGCACAAATCACAAATGATGGAGACCACAGAGGCACAAGTCATGGAGATAAGGACTGCAGAGGCACAAGTCATAGATGATGGAGACCACAGAGGCACAAGCCCTGGATGATGGGGACTGCAGGGGCACAAGTCACAGGTGGTGGAGACAAAAGAGGCACAAGCCACAGACGATTGGGACTCTACCTCTTTGCCTCTCATCTGTTGCAACTCTATATTGCATTGAACTGCATGTAGCACTGGTACAAAACAGCACACTAAACATACTGTGAAAGTCAGCAAGCATCATTATAATGTAATATTAGTATGACTATTACATTAGTCATCATGCATATCAATATTAATTATTAATATTCAAAGTTTCACCCATAGTTATTTATGGCTCCAGATCATCTGATCACTTTATTTAAAAAGAAAGTAAATTGCTATTTTATTTAAAATCATGTAATAAAGGTAAAATTTCTTGCATATACCTTGAGATTTTAAGGTTGTAAAGTAAAAGTTTTAAATGTGTTTTTAAAAGCCTCCCAAAGAAAAGCAAACTGATAACAGAGGTTATCTTTAGTGAATAAATGTATCCCATTGGTCAGCGGTAATGAAAATTTTATTATAAAATGTGTAGAATGTGCATTTACTTATGTATTTATTTATTTATTTTGTTCTTTGATACAGGGTTTTTAAGCCAGGCTGACCTTAAACTCTCCAGGTAGTTGAGGATGCCTTTCTGATCTTTCTGCTCAAGTACCTTGATTACAGTATGTATTACCACACCCAGTTTTACAGTGTGGCTCAGACCCAGGGCTTCAAGCAAGCTAGGAAAGCATTCTGCAAACTGAGCCACGTCTCCAGACTGTCTCACTCTTTCATGATGAAAATATTACCATAGACTACTTTTATAGTTTTGAAGATGACAAGCATGAAAAGTACTGGGGGAAAAGGAGTGACTCATATGTCTCTGTCAAAACATCTCCAGTAGAGTTCATAGAAATACAGAACTATAACTTGCCTATAATATCTCCAACCAGGCAAGAATACATGGGGAGGAACACACTTCTCTGCCAGAGTGATTCGAGTAAAAAGCCAGCTCTAAATGCTTGGAAGCAAAGGCAAAAGCAAATATAACTGTTTTATCGAAAATGTCAAAAACTAGAAGATGCGGTTATGGGGAAGATAATAAGTGATGGATTAAAACAGCTGTCTCCCACCCCACTTGCTCTGGACCATGAGCATCTCAGGATGTAAGTGTTCCATGAGGGGTTAAATCACTTCATCACCAAAAGCATTGGGGAGAAATCTGGGTTAAGTGGGACGCTGTGTGTTAACTCCCAGATTTCTCGAAGCCCTTACTACATGCGTGCACATGGTGGATCTCAACAAGAAAATACTATCCAAAGAACCCCACATCAACTTGAACTCATTCTTTTGCTCTGGAAACTATTGCAAGCTCATCTTATGCAAAATGATGAGCAATGTGTCAAGGAAGGTACTAAAGCTAAAATAATTTAGTTCCGAATATAGTCATTACAAATTGCACCTCTGATTCGTTAGCTAATGAGATGAACTTATACCATATACAGGATGCACCAAGCATCCCTGAGTTCTGAAGCACAGAAAGAAGTTTCCAAAATCCCTAGGCAAGAGTAGCCTTTCTGCTCATCCTAGCAGACCCTGCATGGGTTCAGATGCACTTTCCTGTACCTTCTTAATCAAATGTTATGATCCGTGATTTAAAAATATACAGTGCTTTAAATAGTTAATCATGTTGCCTTCCTTTTAGGGTTTTCAGATCAATAGCTTTTGAGTGCAGAATATTGTGTCTTCTAGATATAATTATACTAAACACTACAAAACAAGGAAGGTGCAGCCAAACTCCCAAAGTTCAAATCATGTTAACTGAGTGCCCATATTCACAAATAACTTTATTGACAATTAAAAGGAAAGTAAAATTGAGTTTTATTAAAAGGGAAAATCTAACTATAAAAGAGTGTATACAATGGGATAGATAGCAAAAGTACAGGCAATATATACAGGCTTATTATTTATTGACACACATATTTATGTATGAGAAATACAATTTTTCCTTTCCTTTCCCTCATTAAAAAAAAGTGAAAATCTCTTAATGTAATACAATTGAGAAACAGCTCTGTTCTGCCCAAAATCCCTAATCCTTCAGAATATACAACAAACACTTTCAGTTCAGAAATCACACTGCTCCCTCAGGCAGAGATGTGGGTACAGTTTCACTTTCTGGGCTACATTGAGCATCCTACCATGTAGCTATATTTTGAAAAGCTTACCAGACCTTAAAATGAACCAACTACAAATAGATGCTAATACTTTGTAAACATAGCCCCAGAACAAAAGGTCAACAAATGATACTCCTTGGGACAAATCCAGATGGAGCTGTTTGTACGTAAAATGTCCTGTAACATAACCATGCTTGTGCATTTAAATATTGTCAGTGATTGTTTTTATGCTGCAATGATTTCAGCAATAAGAACTCTTTTATGATCAACAATGTGTAAAATGTTTACTCCCTATCCTTTTACTTAAGAAGAGGAAAAGTCTGCCAAGCCATGGGACAAAGTTCTAAATAGGCAAGTCCTTTGCTGGCTATCTCAGCTACCAAAGGCTCTCTCCTTACCTGCTGTTTCTGGTGTCTGCTCTTCTGACATTGATGAAATCTCCAGTCTCATGTCCTGGGGAAATAACCAAATGAAAGACTCCTACGTTGAGATGTGGAAAGAATCAATGAGATAAAATTTTTAAAAGAGTGAGAAGAAGAAGGGCGGAGACAGAAAGGATGGGGAAACAGGGTAAAGACACAGAATATATATATCCATGAGCCGAAACTCTCAATTTTGAAAATAACCCATCCCTTCCAGATTGATTTATAAATGTAATAGAGTAATGATGAAAACCCCTCAAGATATCTCGGTAGAAATTAACAAGTTGGTTCTAGGGAGACATAAAAAAATGTTAAGGCAAATTTAAAGAGCCAATTTGGAAGGTTTGCATTCTCTGATAGCAAGATATATTCCAGCTGCAGGTGACGAGGAAAGGGGTTTCAGCACAAAGAGATAAATACACCAGTGAGCAGATGCCAGAGAAAGAAGCAGATCTACCTCATGTATGACCTACAAGCAGCAGTGTGTTTTTATCCATATAAAATAAAAATGAATCTTTTAGAGAGTTATTTATTTATTTTTATGCCATAAGTATGTATTTTACCTGAGTGTATGTGCCATGTGTACAGGCATGTGTGGGCGCACATACACATACACACATACACACACATACACACACACCACACATACACAGACACACACACCACACATACACACACATACACACAGACACCCCCACACACACACATACACACACATACACACACACACATACACACACATACACACACACACCACACATACACACACACATACACACACATACACATACACACACATACACACACATACACACACACCACACATACACACACATACACACACACATACACACACAAATAAATAACAATAGAAACCAATGGCCAGAGTGTTGTACAAAAGAACTCTCACACCTTGCTGGTGGTTGCATACAATAGCACCTCCCGAAATAGTGCTGAAGCACCTATCAACATAAATGCATATACATGTTCTCTGATCCTTTGACTCAACTTCAGGGTATCTGACAAACAAAAATGCATACACACATCATGCCAATATACATTCCTTAATATTCATATTTGGCTATGCTTGACAGTCATTCTCCATGAGCAATCCACATATTCATAATTACTCCATGGATAAATGAATTGTGTTCATATACTATTAAGGTATCCTCAAAAACAAGCAAATAGTTGTTACACGTGAAACATAGATCTTTGAATAGAAGAACCCAAATGCAACAAGATTCAGTCATATTACCTATTTACATAGAGTTCAAAACAGTCAAAACTAGTGTGGAGTTGAAGGCTCAGAAACCTGGTGAATTTGGGATCCTTCAAAAGGAACTTTTCTGGATGTTTTGAACTGCTCCAGTGTGTGGTCTTGCAGCTCTCCGAGAGTCTCGTTTTGAAAATTTATAGAGGATTACACTTAAGACGTTTATGCTTCCCTGGATACAGGCTAAGCTTTAATAATGCTTCATAAAGTAATGAAATAAATAGATCCATCAGGAAGTTACATGTGAAGGAGTGAGATTGGTTCAGTATGTCTCAGGCACCAACACAGACAAATGGATGGAGGGAACAGAAGCTCGCTTACAGGGTCGCTTGACTTATGCTAATAGACTCTGACTTGGAGCCTGTCAGAGACCAACGTAACAGGAGAAATTAGATAGCAGAGTTATTATGTGAAATAAGTAATAGTCAAAGGACCCAGAGAGCAGAGCAGGTGGATTCAAAGCAGAACTGATGGTTGCTCACTGAAGAAAGAGCTCTAAAGAAAGTTTCTTGAGAATATCTTTTTGGAAAGTCTGCCAGTGGAAACTCTCAGTGGCAGAAGAGATGCATAGGTACAGGACCACGAAGCCCACTATATTCTCCAAGGGAAAGGTCACCTTAATGACAAGGAGTCACCCTGCTCAAAGAATATATGAACCCAATGGGATCAACTTGATTGCCTTGTGCAAGTAGCATGGTTCAGCTCTCAGTGTGACTTTCAGTCTTGTCCCTACTCCTGTTCTGGCTCTTTGCTGAAGGATGAGTTGTTTCAAATTCTATTGCTTAAAATGAGAGTGACTTTATTATTCCAGGTAGTGCTGTGAGTAGGGAATGGATGCTAAGCATTTTCTTTTCTAGGAGGTATCAGGAAGTGTAACAATGCTAGTCGATTTATGGATGGATTCGCATAGAGAAACTATCACACACACACACACACACACACACACACACACTTATTTGTTAATACCTTGTGCCTAGTATCTGTGATGACCAAATCTGAGCAAGTGGATTCAGATTATATTCTAGTTGGGTTTTTATTGTTTGTTTGCTTTTTGTTGTTTTGGGGAGTTTTGTCAACTTGACACAAACTAGTCATCTAGGAAAAGGGAATCTCAGTTGAGGGGCCCCAGCAGATTAGCCAATGGGCAAGTAAGTTCCATGGGATATTTATTTGATTAATTAATGACGTGTGAGGTCCCAGCCTACCATGAGTAGTGCTTCCCTCAGCAGGTGGTCGTGAGATATATAAGAAGTCTTGGGGATCAAGTCAGGAAGCAGGGCTCCTCCATAGTTTCTGCTTCAGTTCCTGCCCTCAGGTTCTCAATCCAAGCTTTTCCCCTGACTTCTTTGGATGGTAGACTGTAATCTGTAACCAAATAAACTTTTCCCTTCCAAAATTGGTTTTGCCTGTGTTTTATCACCACAATAGAAAGCAAACCAGAACACACTGTTAATCAGAGTATCTACCTAGGGATTCTCTGGAGAGGTAGTTTTAGAGCTGCTGGACTCTTTCAGAACAGACCACCATCTCCAGTGTGGACTTCAAAAAGTATTTCAAGAGGTTCAGACAAAAAAAAAATTGCAATACTCCCTATGAGCCAGCCTTGGAAACCCCAGAACATCACCATTATCAATTCTGATGGTCAAACAAGCCAAATGGGCAAGTCTAGAATCAAGGAAAGAAGGGTGAATCAGGTTATGGCTCACAGAGACTAGCAGGGGAGGACAAAAGTGATGGACCCACCTTAGAGACGTTATCACTACTGACTTGTCACCACAAGGTATCCTTCATGTGCCATCATCAGCACACATTGCACAGGGAGATTTATACAACATACAAAGAACAAATATGTCGTTATAACTTTCATATGGATGAATATCAATAACTGGGACAAATGCCAGGGATGGTTGATAACTGAGGAGGAGATGCCCCGCCCCTCTCCTTCTGAGCACAGAAGGATGGCTTCAACAAAACCTATACACACATACGCATGTATACATACCAACACACACACACATGTACACACAAAATGAAGGCGATAGAGAAAATCCTGAATGGTTTGATGAATTTTTGAGTTAATTAAGTTTATCTTAAAATAACAATACTTTCATTTGTTCCCCTAGACAGAGTGAACTGGAACAAAAACTAATTTCAGTTGTAGAAAAATAAAATCATGTTTTAACTCCTAAATCTGTGGGAAATTAAATTAATTCCTCTACAGTTGCTTTAAGATGTTGTTCTTATTGGTTCGAGTATCTTGATTATTTATATGCTATCATTCAAGAACGGCCCTTCCCGCAGTCTTCATACGCTTACCCTCACGCGGCAGTGAATGAGCTTTGCTATTATTTGCTTCAGTTCCATTGTCTTAATGACATTTAAAATTCAAGTTGACTTAGACATAAAATATTTACTATGTTAAACACTTAGTTAATTCCTCTTGACTCGATCTCTTCTTCCTGCTCTCCTGAGGCTGTCTAGCTGGTTACTCCTGAAGGGGCCCTTCCTATTACACCTTCCCAGATTCGTTATCTGTTTCTTGGGAAGCTTTTGTCCTTGAGAAAAGTTCTAATATTTCTTCAGAGACAGGCAGGCAAATGTTCACTGATATAAACCACTAGATATAACTAAAGCAAGAAAAGGCATTTTAAGGTACAGATAAAAATACAGAGAATAGAATTTCTAGGAACAAACATGAGTTCACAATTGAAGATTCATTCACAACTGCTCTGAATTAAATCTAAATGACTCAGCAAACACCCCTTGCTCTCAGATTGCTAACACACTGCAATCAATCTACCAAGAAATTCTGGCTTGTTCTTTAATTGTAGCAGTCCTTTGGTTCATTCCTTCTATACAATACCCAAAAGTTTTATGTATCCCACACGTGTGAAAGGTTTTAATTATGCTCACATTTAAACCTAATGTGTAATCTAGTCTAGCTGTTCTTTACCATGAAATAGGAGGTCACAGATATATATACATACATGTAGCGATTCAACAAAAGTTTTCTTCTAAATTTTTTATCTCTTCAATCATTCAACATAAAAGAACATCGTTGTAAGAAATTATTTAATTTTGAATTGTTTTACAGCAACCTCAGCCCCCATTGGCGCCATAGCTACTAATAATGTGAGATCGTACCTCATGCCTAACATGGGCGAGGCGCTATGAAAAGCAATTTCCTTTCATTCTGTGGGTATATATGACTCCCATGCAATAGTCCCACAGCACATTGAGGTGGATACTATTTCATACCTGGGAAATCAAGGGGTAGAGAACTTAAATAAGTTTTCTGAACTGCACCCATCTGTGGCTCACTACTGAAAACGTGTCCCCTTACATTCTTGCTCCCCTCCAGCAAATTTTCTATCAAGATCTAGAAGGATCTATGATGGAGGAGAGTCATCTGTCTTATCTGTTGCTTTCATTGGTTAATTAATAAAGAAACTGCGTGGCCTTTGATAGGCCAGCCCTTAGGTGGGTGGAGTAGACCGAACAGAATTCTGGGAGAAAGAAGCCGAGTCAGGCAGTCACCATGATTCTCCCACTCCAGACAGACGCAGGTTAAGATCTTTCCTGGTAAGCCACCTTGTGGTGTTACACAGATTATTAGAAATAGGTTAATCAAGATGTGAGAATTAGCCAATAAGAGGCTGGAACTAATGGGTCAGGCAGTGTTTAAATGAATACAGTAATTATTTCGGGTAAAGCTAGCTGTGAGGGAGCTGGGCAGCAGGAAGCGGCCCACAGCTCCATCTACAGATCTATTTAAAGATTGCCCAAATGATTCTCTTCCAATTTCTTAACTAAACAATTAGCTCACTCAGAATAAATTCTAAGTCTCTTAAACAGCACAGAAGACACTGGAGATCCAGATTGCTCATCCACTGCTGGGTGCTGCTTGCAATCATTTCCCCTTACCTGTCAGCTCTCGAGCCTGTGTTGTCTGTGTGCCACTCGGCACCTACCCTTCCAGGACACCCTCACCACACATTTCCTCTTGGTTTATTCCCTCCTGTTTTCAAATACCTGCTCAGAGGCTCTATTCTTTATCTTACTCGTTCGTCTTTTGAGACAAGGTCTCACTTGGTGCCTCAGCCTGCCCTGTAACTCATTATCTTTCCCAGCGAGGCTTCAAGCCATCATGATCCTTTTTCCTCAGCCTCCTGAGGGCTAGGATTGCAAGCATTTATGCCTTCTAGTGTCCTCTTAATGATATCTTCCATCCTTAAAATTTCACACTTAAAATGGATCGTTTTTCTCTATCGCGTACTGCCCCATAACTTTTTAAATGATTACTGACTTGTTTTCCTTATTGTCAGCTTTCCCCATCAAAACGAAAGTCCTCTGAGAAATTATTTTAAATATTTTATCCTCTCGTGTATCATTTATCCCTAGAAAACTACTGGAAACACATTAAGCCACCAAAGTATCTCTGTTGATAATTGATGTCGTGGATTATAGGTATTCATTAAAAAAGAGGGGTAGTTATTTAGGTTTATTGTATTTTTTTAATAGGCTTCATTTTAGTTAGCAAAACTCCAGGTCTCTATGAACAGTCTTGCAAAGTTAAAAGATAATATCCTATGTCCAGTCCTGGGATTTTTTCCCTTACCCTTTGCAGTGCACCATAGAACCCACTAAATATCCCTGCAGACCTAGCCTTAAGTTCTAAAGTGTACCCCAGCTGGATGCGGCAAAGTGCAGTTCCCCTGCATGTTTAAGTTAAAAGACTTGCTCCTAAATCTTTTTTGTTTTCTGAGACAGGGTTTCTCTGTGTAACAGCTTTAGCAGTCCTGAAATTATTTCTGTAGACCAGGCTGGCCTCGAACTCACATAGCGTGCCTCTGCCTCCGAGTGCTGGATTAATGTAGCGGCGTAAATGAATGCAGGCAGATTATAAAGAATATATACAGCTTTAATGAAGAAATAAACTTACAGGACAAAGGGTCCTGCACGTCCATCTGATTTATAAGTAAACATTCGCCCGAGGCAAGCCCGCCCCCTAAGGGGCTGGCTTAACCCTACAGAATAAAGGTGTGAACCACCACCACACAGCCTCAATCCACAATCTTTAATAGAAAGCTTCCTCATGAGTGAAGTGCTTGCGGCACAAGCATGAAGATTTGATTTCAAGACCAGCACCCACATGAAATCCAGGCATGGTACTGCTCACTTCTAATCCTAGTACTGGAGAGGGTGAGGCAGATTCAGAGTTCCCTGGTCAGTTGCCTAGCCAATGAGCTTCAGGTTCATTGAGAGATCTTGTCTGAAAAAAAAGGCAATCAGGGGTGCTGACCAGCTAAGAAAGAGACCTGACATCAACAACTAGCCTAACCACACACACACACACTGGAAAACTCCAGGGAGCTTGGTATGAGAAGTCCTTTTATATATGTGTTGTTTTTATTGGTTTGGCTTGGCCTGTGATAGGGCAGAATAGAGCTAGGTGGGAAAAACTGAACTGAATGCTGGGAGAAAAAAGGCAGAGTCTCAAGAAGCCATGGAGCCAGAGGAAAAAGACATGAGCTGCCAGTTTGAACTGTGCTAGTAGGCCACAAGCCTTATGGTAAAATATAAAATAATGGAAATGGGTTAGTTCTAGTTGTAAGAGCTAGCTAGCAATATGATTAAACTATTAGCCAAACAGTATTGCAAATAATATAGTTTCTGTGTGATTATTTTGAGAATTTGGGTGGCTTGGAAATGAACAAGCGGCCTCTGACTACAGATTGGCGCCAATGTGGCCAACCAAATCCATTTAAAACCTGAGAGAGTTTGGGAAGAAATTCTAGACACACACACACACACACACACACACACACACACACACACACAAAACAGCTTATCACAGCTTCTTGTTCTGTTTGCTAGTGGTATGCCACAGCTCCTTTAAGAGAGGTCTTCCTGATTCAGTGGAAGTAGCAAAATAAAAATTTACCACTCAGTTTCAAAATGGCAGCTTCCTGTGCCATGCTACCAGCACAAATCTGGCTCTTTCAGGAGACTAAGCATTTGAATCGCGTTTGTGAGCTGCGTGTTACAATCTGCTGAATGGTGTGAAATAAACCTGCTGCATGTCTGGAACCGGGACAGTGTGTTCAACAGAGGCTTGTAGAGGTGATGAACAAGCCTCTGCCATCTTGGATTGGGAGCCAATAGGCAAAGCAGTCTTCATCCTAGTAAGGCTGTTTGGCATTTTAAGAAGTGCTCCTGGACAGAAAAGGATGCTACACAGCAGAAAAAAAAATAATGACATCTTGAATTTTGCAAGCAAATGGATGGAGCTAGAAAACATCATTTTGAGTGAGGTAACCCAGATACAGAAAGACAATTATTACATGTACTCACTCATAGGTAGTTTTTAAACATAAAGCAAAGAAAACCAGCCTACAAACCACAATCCCAGAGAACTTAGACAACAATGAGGACACTAAGAGAGACTTACATAGATCTAATCTACATGGGAAGTAGAAAGTAGAAAAAGGTAAGATCTCCTTAGTAAATTGGGAGCATGGGGACTTTGGAGGAGGGTTGAAGGGGGGAGGAGAGAGGCAGGAAGGGGAACAGAGAAAAATGTATAGCTCAATAAAATCAATTTAAAAAATAAAAATAAATGTGTGTTTACATTTAAAGGGGGGATATGCTATAGAGATTTGCATTGGTATGGATCTTGGTTTATTGATACAAATTTAAGGTCCATTTTGTTTATGTGTGTGTGTGTGTGCTCTTGATAAAGGTATTGTGTTTGTATAGCTCATTTAAAATGCAATGTATAATTAAGAAATATTGGATAATAGAGAGTCATCTATAATAGTCAAGCTTGTAGTGAAGTTATTTAGGTTTTCTAGACATATATAGATATATTTCAGTTAGATAGGTATTCTTCAAATCTTTCAAAGACTACAGATTATAGTATTTAAAATGTTTTAAGAACTTAGACTTTTCATGACAATGAGATACATCTGCCCCTGGCAGCACCAATAACTTCAAGAGGAAGGTGGGCTTCAAAGAGACTTTTTATGGAGTTTGTTAGCCATTTGGGCAAGAAACTGCTCTTGCATGGATTGATTGATGTTATGCTGTGTGAGCTGGACATGCAAGACCCACAAAAGAATGACTGCTGACCTTGCCTAAAGGTGAGATGATCCTTCAGGGTTCATGCTTCATGAAGAGTCTGCAAGACATTCTGCAGAACACAGAAGAAAGTGACTAAAAACTGCCAATATAAGAGGAACTGTCTTTGAAATTTCCTGCTTCATGAAAAAGTCTGCCGGATACAATGGGCCAGTAGGCTAAATTAGATGGGTGTCCGCAATCTTACAGAAGAACTGTGGGTGACTGTCCAGACAGCAAGATATCTCTGTCAATTCTAGAGCTTTGAAAGTTGCTTACAATGCACTCATTCTTTATTTAGGTGATATATCCTTCTGGGGACTTTGATGGAGTTGAAGAATAGATAGTTATAGTTTTCCTTAGTTATGAGAAAAGATAAAATAAATATAAGTATTATAACTATAATTCTTGTTTGATACCTGTTTTGTTATATATAATTTTACTATGTTAAAGTAAAAACCTTCCTTTTCATTTAAACAGAAAAGGGGAAATGGTATGGGAAATCCTTTCGTATATGTGTTGTTTTCATTGGTTAATGAATAAAGAAGCTGGCTTGGCCTGTGATAGGGCAGAGTAGAGCTAGACAGGGAAAACTAAACTGAATGCTGGAAGAAAAAAGGTGGAGTTGCAAGAAGTCATGGAGCTGCAAGAGGGGAAAGATGCGAGCTGCCAGCTGGAACATTGCTGGTTCACCCTAGACTCCCGGGCATAGCACTGGTTCACCATAGACTCCCAATGAACACTACTGATGCACATCATGGCATGGATTTGCTTACAAGTGTTGGCTTAGTAAAAAATCTAGGGGTTGGTTAGTAAGATTTGTGTAATGTGTTATGTATTATATGTTCTATGTTAGATAAAGTTCATTTAAAAGAATAATAGTAATTCAATGATGAATTTCAATTAATGATATGTATATATGTACAGTGAAATCCTTAAGGGGAATTGGGTGGCCATATAAAATTTATATCAACTGCAGAAAGGAGTGAATGGATGTAAGGGACTTAAGGAGGCATCTGTGGTACTCTAAAAGACAGACATGCTGAGGGCAGGCCATTTTCACTGGGAAATTCTCACAACTTTTGCCTATATTTAAAAATACTATAAGAAGGAATTTTTTGGTTTTGGTTTTGAGGGACTTTTCTGGTTTTGTTGTTGTTTTGTTTTGTTTTATTTTTTTGTTTGGTTTTGGTTTTGGTTGGTTTTTCCAGGCAGTATTTCTCTGCGAAGCCCAGGCTGTCCTGGCACTCATTCTATAGACCAGGGTAGCCTCAAACTCATAGAGATCTGCCTGCCTCTGCTTCTCAAGTGCTGGGAATAAAGACATGTTTCACCACAACCTAGTAAGAAGGTCTTTTAAATGCAGCATCTTATACCCACCCTCTCTGATGAGCTCTTCTGGACCCTCACTGTAGTTGTGTCTGCTTGGATAAGTGAGTGTGAAAGGAAACCTCAAAGTCATGGAGGGTTTGAATGTCATGTAGTTTTGTGGCATGCATAATGGGTGGCCTGGCACTGAGTCATAGAAAGCCTGGCACCCCAGTTTGGAAGAGTAGAAACGCAGTTCCTCTCCCCACGGTACGGATGTGAGCACATGAACTTGGTTTCAAGAGTTAAGCCCTCTATGCACCAAGTTCTACATGAACTTGTGCACATGCATACAGAGGTAGGAAAAGGTTAGTTCAGCCCCACTGCAACTTGATCTTTCTGTTCTCCTTGTAAATGAAAAAAATCACTGAAATTTATTGCAAGGATCCTTATAAAAGCAATGAAATAATGCAAAATGATCATAAAACCAATCACATATTTTATAGAAAAACAGAAGAATAAAACTACCTTTTGTGAGATGTCAAATGCAAAGAAATTTATCACTTAAGCAAAACCAGCTCTGCTGCCTAAAAGCATTTAATATCCTCAACTTCCTGTGCCTTTGTAAGGTGAGAAAGCCCCTTTTTATCACCCATTCACAGTGACTACAGTGCACTCTCCGTCTTACAGAAGTCTTCAGCCTGAACTGTCTTAACCAAAAAAATTCTTAATAATTGTCTTTATCTTATTACTTCTATTTACTCAGCTCCATCACACATATACATACTCACACAGAGGCAAGTACACACACACACACAGGCACACTGGTGCACACAGGCACATCAACACACAAGAAGAGACTGGACTTCTAGGCTTACCAAGTCCTGGACTGCCTTGCAAAGGGAGTTTCTTTCTGTGTGTCTGCTGCATGTGTGTTGCTTACTGCATGCATGTTGTCTGCTGCATGTGTCCCATGTGCTGCATGGGTCTCATGTGCTACATGTGTGTCTGCCTGACTTTCCTTGCCCCCCCCCCCAGTGAATGCCTTTCCTCAGCTGCTGATTCTGTCCAGTTCTGTCTGCTGTGTGTGAGTTCTCCACTGCTACCTGACATACTCACGACTTTCCTGCATTTTAATTCTTTAATTGGCGAAGAAAATGAACCCAATCAATACCCCTAGGTGGTCACGTAAGGACTTGTTATATTGTTATTTCATCCTGTATGTGTGACGAGGAGACATTGAGAGCATTATCACTGTACAAGGGAAAAGGAAAGGAGAAAGGGGGGCAGACAAGATAGCTCAGCAGGTGAAAATGCCTGCCACCAAGCCTGGCAGTCTGAATTCTCTCCTAGGACTTTAATGACTGAAGGAGAGAACAGACTCTGAAAGCTGTTCTCTCACCTCCACGTGTACATGTGGTCCTTGGTCTACACCTTCCCCTCCCACACACACATATACATATGCACACACACATAAGCATGCATTCACATACGTACACACACACACACATATATACACATGGCAGGGAGTACATACATAAAATATCATAAGAACATAAAGAGGAAATAAGAAAGAAAAGAAATGATACAATGAAAAGAAGGTGAAATGGAAGCAGTGTCATAAAGAGATAAATAACTGCAAAGTTATATCCTGTCTTTATTCCCACAGGAGGCTGAAAAAACCTACCCTATTGTTGATCAGCAGTTGTAACAGATGACCCTGTGTTTCTTCTGAGAAGAAAGCTATCTTAGATATAAAAACACAAGAAGGTTTTATAGTAACTCTAATGCTCACCAAGGCCTAGATCAACTGATGAAAGCTGAAGGAAGACGGGGACAGTCTACATGGCATAATGACACGGTCTGAATAGTTCCAAGGTAAGATAAGAAAATAAGAATGGGGCACAAAGTAATAATCAGTACAGAAAGATCAGCACTTCGTGCTCTTTCTCATACAGGGCAGCTAGAAAAGGATGGCCTGAATGTAGACTATTAATAGATTAGAAATTAGAAGGGGAGGGAGGGGAGAGAGTTGAGGGGAGGAAGAGGAGGGAGACGACAGAAGGCTAAACTTAACCATGCACGCTGAACGCACATGGAAAGTTTCACCCTGGACCTCATACCATACATGGTAATCAAAAGCAAATTAAAATGTTTGAGGGAGAGAAAGAAGGGGCAAGAGAGAAATGCAAAAAGACCACCAGCCTCCAAACAGTCCACCATGTAGATGTCTGACAGCTCCGTCCATAGAGATCTTATTGTTCTTAGAATCCCACAAAATGACTGAGTCCAAATTTTTCTTAGAATCAAAAAGGGAGAGAGAAAATTCACAGACACAAAAGCCAAGAATAGGATGACAGCTGGCATCTGAATCTCTATTCAGCATCACTGGTGACAGGGGAGGTAGCAGCTCTCTGGTGGCAGGGACATGGCAACTAACACAGTACACCATCCTTGGCTTGGCAACCTGGTACAAGAGATAGAGTCAGAAAGTGAAGAACCTGTCAGAAAGGTAAGTCCACCTTACAAAGCCAATGCAGGAGAGTCTCTAGTCATGGCTTTAGTCCAAATGGAAAGGGACGATGCTAATCAAATTTTAAATTCTTCCAGGAACCCAAGTGATTCAGATTTGATCTTGGCCAATCTCTTCCTACACTCATTTCGACTGGTGACATTACTGCCGATATCTAAATACTCCAAATCAAGGCTAGTCTGAAGATGGACACTAGCTATTTTGCTTATATTTAAGAAAATCTGTACCAGTTAAGGGATTCTTTGTGTGCCAGTAATTCACTTCGATATATACCCCCACCCCAGCCAAGGGACAACAGCATTTGTACTCTCATAGCTGGGTCAGTTGAGAAGCAGTTGGAAGTGTTTGCAGCTGCTAAGTGTCTATGAAGGAAGATGACATCTGCCTCTATTTGGTTCATGAACTAGAGCACTTCCTACCACCAGGCCACCAGATCCTGGGCCCTTCAACTCATTTTGATGGTGTGCAGCCTCAGTCATTGCCTTTTGTAGTTTGCAATCATGTGTGCTATTATATAAAACTCGAATAGAACTACTTTCTTTGACAGGCTGATGACATCCGAAGGTAAAGATGCCAGTGGTCTGTGTTTCTGTGAAACCGCTTGTGCTGTGGCAGGCTAACTGTGACCCTCTGAAACACGCTGGTGTCTTCTGAAACACGCTGGTGTCTTCTGAAACACGCTGGTGTCCTCTGAAACACGCTGGTGTCTTCTGAAACACGCTGGTGTCCTCTGAAACACGCTGGTGTCTTCTGCTGAGACCATGAGCATCACAGTAGGAGGCAAGTGAAGAGAGTGATTTCTTCTCAGCACTCTTCATCTCTGCTGTCAAGATGATGTTCTTGATTGCTTTTGAGACAGAAAAACAAGCAAACACCCAAGAAACACTCCAAAAACTGACAGCCATCGAAATAAACCACAAAGCCTCAATGCTATTTGAAAACCACCCATCCTGCAGAGGTTATGACAATATTAGTGCATGCTCCATCATTGTGTTCAGAAAACATTTGTATGTGTGTATGTGTCTGTGTGTGCATATATGTCTGTGTATATGTGTGTGTTTGACTCTGTGTGTGTCTATGTGTATGTGTGTGTGCCTGTGTGTGCATATGTGTGTCTGTGTATATGTGTGTGCTTGATTGTGTGTGTCTGCATGTTTTTCTGTGTGTATGTGTGTGCCTGTGTGTATGTGTCTGTGAATGTGTGTATGTGTCTCTGTGTGTGTCTGTGTGTGTCTATGTGTGTCTGTGTATGTATTTGACTCTGTGTGTGTCTGTGTGTGCATAAGTGTGTCTGTGTATGTGTCTGTGTATGTTTGAATCTGTGTGCCTCTGTGTATATATCTGTGTTTATGTGTGTGCCAGTGTGCATGTGTCTGTGAATGTGTGTGTGTATGTGTGTATGTGTCTCTGTGTATGTGTGTCTGTGTGTGTATGTGTCTGGGTGTACATATGTGTGTCTGTGTCTCTGTGTGTGTGTACTTGACTCTGTGTGTGTGCCTGTGTGTGTATATGTCTGTGAATGTGTGTATGTGTGTCGGTGTATGTATGTGTCTCTATGTGTATGTGTCTGTGTGTGTGTCTATGTGTGTATGTGTCTGTGTGTGTGCGCACATGCACACGCACGTGAATGCTTTACTAATTTTCTGGGTTCTTGGCATGGTTCCTATAAAGTACCTCCTCATCTGAGTTAGAAACTTTCTCTGGATGTTTTACATTAACGTTCTTTGGTTATATGCTGTCTGTAGAGGCCCAACTCTCTGTATAAGCTAGACACCTTTTTCCTTGACAGAGGCAATCTCTTGCCACCTCCACCTTCTCTAAACCATGCTTAGGAGTTAGCCTCACTATTATGTCAGTAAAGAAAAGCACTGGCGTTTGAATCTCTTTTTGTTTCTTCTTTGGAAGCTTTCCCTCCCACACCGGTGAACCAGCCTATGTGAAGCACCAGTTCCTGTGTGTTCCAAATCAGGAGCCACTGAGCAAGCTATTAAGCCAGTTAAGAGCTAGAAGAGAAAGATGGAGCAACTTCCAACATCAACAATACAAAGACTTACAATGTTTTATTCTACCTCGCAGCCCCTGTTTGGGACCTAGCCTGCTTCCCTTAGCTTAACTAGTCAGGTTCATGGAGATTTTCTAATGGGACACTTGTCTCTCAGTCTGACTATCAGACCATGGAAAAATAAACTACAAAGAGATGAGAATTTCCCCAGGAATCTCACTCTGGGAAAGGGAAAAGGCATCATCCAAAGGGAAAACTTATCCCCTAAAGATTTCAGACAATTTTAACAACTCATCAGACCTCCTGACAGGATGATGGGGAACCCGGTCAATGGCGGGAGAGACCACACCTCTCCTGGGACTGCTCAGATGTATGCATCCTTGACCTCTGTTTGAACTCTGACCTCCCATCAGGACCCTAAAGACAGATTGTGGGTTTCCCCTGGACCCCCTTCTCCTTCTTCCCAATGTGGTCACATTGAATAAGTCTCCTTCTTCTGCTTTACTACTCATTTAAATTTGGCTTTTTTGATTGGCTCATTGAGGACAGGGGACCAGACACGACCTGAGACAAGAACGTGACCCCCACCACATCAGACAACACGAGCACAGATCAAGTTCTCTCACCGATCCCCCACATAACTGCCACAGTCTCCCAAACCTTACCTCTGGGGAGGTTGCCTGTCTTGCAATCCAGTCGATAGGTAATCGAGCAAGCAGAAGGACATGCTGAAGACCAGAAACGCTGCTTATATCTGAGTGCTTCTCACGTTCAGAGATACTTATTCTTAGCTTGAGGATTTGAAGCCTAAGAGTAGCGCAGTGTGATTACTGAGGGCACCGGCACTGGTAAAGATGGCATCCAATCTTAACTCTGACGTTTACCAGCTCTGTGACCTTGGACAAGTGACTGAAGCTCGGTTCGGCCGGATGAGGGAAGCAGTAATATCTTTACGGGGTTGTTACAAGGATGAAATGAGTTACAATATGGCGACACCTAGAACTGTGCCAGGCGCGTAGTTTCTGTTTCATTTCTAGGCTCCTAAAAAGAATAGAAACAGCAGGAAAGACACGGGAGCAGGGTGTCTCTCAGCGACTGCCTGGACAGCAGCCAGCAGTCAGCAGGAAGCATCTCATAGGGGGACTTTTCAAATTAGATCCAAAGGACCCAAGGGCACCACTGCATTATGTCATGATGGGTAGGGAAGATGTATAAAAAGGAACCTGTACCATCCAAGGACACTACTCTATTCCAGCTCAGAATACAAGTGGCTGTAGTTATAAAGAACCTGATAGTCAGATATGATTTTAAAGATTCAATAATTTAATGGAAAAGGCAGTACAAAAAAATCTATTCAAAGAGGCTAATTTTTTTAAAAAGTAACATCACGGGAATCTACTTGACTATCACAAAGGCCTCAGTGGCTAAGGTAAGGGGTCATCATGCTAAGAAAGCACTAACAGCTGAGGAAAGCGGCCTGTGCCTGTCACCTGAGTTCTTCTGAGGTAGAGACAGGGAGACTGCTGCAAGTTGAAGGACAGCGATGACCACGTCCACATAAAGAGCTCAGAAAAGACTGTGATGGCTAACGTTAGTCTAAATTACTATGCTCAAGGGAGCTATAAAACAAAAATGCCTCTGACCTGTAAGCCCCACTTGCCCAAGGACAGACAACTTTCTGGAAAGCTGGGACCTGTTCGTGTAAGATAACAAGCCACGTGTCTTTGCTTCTGTAAGCAAGGTTGGCTGCCCCAACTGCACAGAAAGTGCTCAACCACATATAGGCAAGAAAAACTTCAGGAAGTGTGCTTGCAAAGACAGGAAGTACGTAGCCTTTGAGTTTTATAAGCCTCTGACTAATGTAATTTGATACCATGCTTTGAGCATGTCAGTATCATTTAATAAGGTCTCTTATTTGTTAAAATGTATTAATTGTCAGACTAGTGAATATCTGAGCAAACCCAGACCTAAACCAAAACAAAATAAAAATTCAGGAAATCATTTTTTGAGTAAGTGTGGTGACTGCTAATTCTCTCCTACCTTTCGCTCCATAAATATTCTTTTGAGAAGTAAAAAAATGTTCTGCACTTATCAGGATTTGTACACATTGCACATATGAAAACTACATTTCCCAAACTCCCTTGCAGCTCAAGATGACTACATTCTCATCACTGAATGTAAGTGAAAATCGGTTGAGTCAAATCTGATGTGCCTCTTCACATGACAGCTGCTCCTCTTACACTTCCTCCTCTCATTACAATCTATATTCAGAACACTAAACAAGTAAACCAATTTTTTCCATGCAGATGAGGCAAAGTCAAGAAACTCACTGAACAAAAGAATCTGAGTTCCCTGATCAGCTTGACAGCAGAACAGAGTAGCCCAACCTTCCCTAGACCCAATGCCTCTACCAAGATTATCAATTTCTAATTTTTGCCAGAGTAATGGGGGGAGGTGATGTAGCCTACTCTTACCGTAATAATCTTAGAGAAGAAAGTGGAAATTAAATTCAAATAGCACAGTCAACAGCACCTTCCTGTATGTTACTCTCGGAAGACAGAGTACTAGCACCCAAGTTCAAGTTCTGCCTCCAAAAAAGCCTTCAAAAACTTTATAATCCAGAGAAATAAGTCAACTACACAATAATTGCATAACTGTACAGTCTACACTGATTGTCACCAAAGAGTTAAAAGATGGCAATATGGTCTTCTAAGATTAGACAGTTCTCTCAAGTCAGACCAAGAAGCTTCTAATCAGGAAAGTCGTCATGGCATCCTCAGTGAGAAGGATCTGGAATTAACAGACTTCAAAAGGAAAAGAGGGAAACACTCTATGAAAGGAACGTGCGTGAATAAAGCAAGCAGTAAAAGTACAGTAGAAAAGACACTTTGAGCCCAGCACTCAGGAGACAGAAGCAGGCAATTCTCTGAGTTCAAGTCCAGCCTGGTCTAAGAGCAAGTTCCAGGACAACCAAGCTTAGGCACTGAAGAAAATCGCTTCTATTCCTAAAATGTCCGCGGAGCAGCTGCCAGCCCGGTGCAGATTCCCAGCGACAAGCGGCGGCGGGGCGAGCTGGTCACCCAAGCGACTGGCGGCCAGGCGTGGTTGCTGGGAGTGGGCGTGGAAAGGGGCGGGGACCAAAAGAATAACAATCACCAAAAATGGAAAGGCGGTAGAAATGTATTTGAATGAGGGGGTCCATGTTTCAGCACCAGCAAGCAGCAGAACTTGGCAACTTAAGCCACATGGTTCTGGATTTAGTATCAAGAATAGAAGAAAGTGGTTATGGAATCTCCCTCCATGCCTAAGGAAAGCCACTGAAGCCAAGCATGTGTCCAGAGGTGTCCCTGAATAGAGGTCTAGAGAGGCCATTGCGTGAAACTGGGAAGGAGAAGCCTGGATTGCCGTGGAGACCCTAAGATGTTAGAGATGCCAGAGCTGTGGGATAGCTGCCAAGGAAACTGCTAACAGGGAGTGGAACCAGATCAAGAGGAAGAAGTGTGTTGCTATCAATGGGGCTGAAAAGGAGATGGACATCTGAAAGTCATTTTGACAGAAAACACGGAGCTGCAGATTTTGGAGTTTGCCCAGCTGGATTTTGGTCTTGTTTCTGCCCAGTATTTCCTCACTATGCTCCTTTTCCTCTCTTTTGCTATGGTAATGTATATCTTGTATCATTGTATGTTGGAAGTGTGTGGTCTGCTGTTCCATTTTCATTTACAGGGGATCACAGTGAAGAGATTGCATGAATCTCAGAAGAGACTTTGTACTTTGGTCTTTTAAACAGTGTTGAGACTGTTAGAGACTATGGGGACTTTGAAGTTGGAATGAATACATTTCAACATTACAATATGGCTACAAGCCAATGGGGGGCAGGAATGGAGTGTGGGGGGTTTGAATAGGAACAGACCCCATACACTCATAGATTTGAGTACTTGGTCACCAGGGAGTGGCACTATTTGGAGATGTGGCCTTGTTGGAAGAAGTAAGTCACTGGGGGGGAGGGGGGTTGGCCTTTGAGGTTTCAAAAGCTAAAGCCAGACCCAGGGTCTTGCTTTTTCTGCTGCCTGCAATGCAGATGTAGAACTCTCAGCTCCTTCTCCAGCACCACATCAGCCTGCCTACAGCCATGTTTCCCACCATGTTGATAATGGACTAAACCTCTAAATGTAAGCCAACCCCATTAAATGTTTTCCTTTATAAGAGTTGTCATGGTTATGGTGTCCCCTCACAGCAATAGAAACCTTAATTAGGACAACTCCTCAAAAGGAAACAAGATTGCTAAGTCATGTGACTGATAGATGTTCCTATACTGGGTGCCTCAGAGAGCATTCAGACATCAGAGACACCATTTTTACCAGAAAGTGTCTGTGTTTTGTCTGTCTGTATTGTGTCCTAAAAACATTGTTAAAAAAAAAAAAAACATTTTCTGAACCATCATTTGTAGCAGAGTTTCCTGCTGGCCTGGCACTGGAGAGTTAGCAGCTAGCCATAACCCTACTGGGCCACACCTGGCCTCTCTCGGGAGTCAAAACCCAGCCCTAATCCAGCCTTTGTGTTACAGATACCTTTTGTCACCCTATGTGAATCTCATTTGAGAGTTCCTCATGGATACAAAGCCAATGCGAAACTTGGTGAGGGAAAACCCAGAAAAACATGGCAACTTCTGAATCAGGCATTTGCACTTGGCATTGTATTTTATGAAGCTTCATTCAGGTTGTTTTGAGCATATGGAAATAAACCTGCTAAAGTGTAAATATGGGAAAAAATAAAAATGCCCTGGGCAAAGGATAAGACTTCAGTCCATCAAGGCTGGGGAATCCCTGTGGCTGCAAAGGTTATGTTCATTCTCAAGTGTCTTCTGAGTCTTCCTTTCACCGACCCTCAGGAACCCACACACCTGCACCATGTTACCCGTGACAATCATTGTAAGTAGAGCAATGACTTAAAGACTTGTGGGGAAAAAATGATGCAGCAGGCATGAGGAAAGTATAAAAGACATCCTGTTGAACCATTTTATATGAAAAAAAAAATGAGCCAAGCTCCATTAGCCCTGACAGTCTGCGGAAGAGGGAGGTCAAATAAAAATGAGAACTTATCACTTGACATAACTAAAGGGTTGATGTGGGGGAGAAAGAAGAGCGCTGAGCCCCAAGATGTGACCCCTTCAAAGGAAGGATGCCAAGCAGGGTCTGGAACCTGGAGCCTGGAGCAAGGTGCAGTGATGCAAGCTCACAAAGTGACTCCCTGAGAACACATCAGAGGGGACCAATGGCAGGAGAAAAGGCAAAGACAAAGCCCACTCTGCAAATGAGACACCTGCCGAACTTTGCCACATATTTGGATATAAATGCAACGTGAACTCTATGCTTTCAGTCAGTATCAAGGGAGATGTAGAGTAAGACCTGCTGTTGGGTGGTGATCACTCTGGAGAGAGAGTGGGAAGGCACTAAAGAGAGCCAAGATATGTTTAAAGTGAAACCTTAAGAATATGCTCTTCACTTTCTGATCGATGAGTTGATAGGGGGCAGAGAAAGCAATTCCCTTTCTACAGAACTCCTGGGAAATATGTGGTACACAGATGCATGAAACAGACAAAGTTTAAAACAGGGGCAGTAGATAAAATAAAAGGAAATCATAGGGGACATTACTTGCAAACAATGTCCTATTGTATATCTGTAATCCTTTTCAGACCAGGAGCTAAGCAGGTATGGTTAGGACTAACACTGCAGCTTTGCCTGTTGACTCTGCCCCATCTAACATGGCAGAGGTATATTTGCCTTCTCTGCTAGCCACGCTCACCACTCCAGCTCCAGGGGTGGAGTGGGTCTATGTCAACATTAAGCAACCAGTAGCATGCTGCTCATAAACCCCATTTAAGTCCAGGACCTCCCAAAAGATCCAGAGCCATTTGTGCCACCAGCACGAACCTGGAAGCTGTTTCTTAAAGGAGCCACATCTCTGTTTGCCACCAGCAAACAGAACCTATCTAAAATAATAATAATAATGCAGCTACCAAGAAGATCCAATTGACTCCCATTTTTGTGTGTCTAGAAACCCTTTTTTAAGTTTTCTAAGGTTTTCTGTAGATGTATGTTGCTGAGTGTTTGAATGCCATTTTGTAGAATGAGACTGCTCATTTGTTTCCTGACGGCCCAGACCCAAATAATCATATAGAAACTATATCAATTACAACACTGTTTAGCCAATAGCTTAAGCATATTTCTAGCTAGCTCTTACACCTTAAATTAACCAATTTCTATTAATCTGTGTATCAATCACCACAAGGCTATAGCCTACTAGTAAGGTTCTGGTGTCTTTCTCCTTCAGCAGTTACATGGTGTTTTCTTTGGCTCTGCATACTCTCTCTCTGTATAGCTCTGCTCGAATTTCCCACCTGGCTTTATTCTGCCCTGTCATAGGCCAAAGCAGCTTCTTTATCAACCAATGGTAATAAAACATATTCATAGCATACAGAGTGGAAACCCACATCATAAATATGTGAGTTTATGTCTGGGTCTTCAGTTAAATTCCGTTGATTAAATTGTGTGTTTTTATGCCAATGCTATGTGGTTTTTATTACTATAGCTCTAGTACAACTTGAAATCAGGGATGGTGATACCTATATAAATTCTTTTATTGTATAGGATTGCTGTGACTATTCTGGGCTTTTTATTCTTCCATATGAAGTTGAGAAGTATCATTTCAAAGTCTGTAAAAAATTATGTTGGCATTTTCATGGAGATTTCATTGAATTTGTAGATTGTTTTTGGTAAGATGGACAATTTTTCTACATTAATTCTGCTGATCCATGAGCATTGGAAATCGTTCCAACTTCTGATATCTTCAATTTCTTTTTTCAAAGACTTGAACTTTATGTCATACAAGTCTTTCACTTGCTTGATTAGAGTGAGACAGAGATGTTTTATATTATTTGAGTTATTGTGATGGATGGATGGATGGATGGATGGATGATGGAGATACATGAGTACAAACACCAATATATATATATATATATGATAGGTAGACACCCCTTTGAACATCAAGCTGTTGCAATAGACCATATTAATAACCTAAGAACTATGCCTATAGTCTTCTTCAGGAACTCTGAGAAAAGGCAAACAAATCTCACACAAAGCAGAACCCAAGAAACAGTAGGCCTCTTGGAGCCCTGAACTAGGAAGCTGTCATTTAGAATTTTTTTTTTTTAATTTTTTTATTGATAAAAGGAGGATAAAGAAAAGAAAAAAAAAACAAATTTCCACCTCCTCCCACCAGCCTCCCATTTCCCTCCCCCTCCTCCCACTCTTCTCCCCCTCCTCCCACCCCTCTCCCCTTCCCCCCACTCCTCTCCCCCTCCCTTTCCAGTCCAAAGAGCTGTCAGGGTTCCCTGCCCTGTGGTACGTCCTAGGTCCTCCCCCCTCCATCCATATCTAGGAAGGTGAACATCCAGACTGGCTAGGCTCCCACCAAGCCAGCACATTGCATAGGATCAAAACCGCGTGCCATTGTCCTTGGCGTCTCATCAGCCCTCATTGTTCGCCATGTTCCGAGAGTCCAGTTTTATCCCATGCTTTTTCTGGTAACAGTCCAGCTGGCCTTGGTGAGCTCGCAGTAGATCATCTCCACTGTCTCAGTGGGTGGGTGCACTCCTCGTGGTCCCGACATCTTTGCTCATGTTCTCACTCCTTCTGCTCCTCATTGGGACCTTGGGAGCTCAGTCCAGTGCTCCAGTGTGGGTCTCTGTCTCTATCTCCATCCATCGCCAGATGCAAGTTCTAGGATGGTATGCAATATATTCGTCAGTATTGCTCTAGGGTAGGGTCATTTCAGGTTCCCTATCCTCAGCTGCCCAGGGAACTAACTGGGGACCTCAGCTTGGGCACCTGGGAGCCCCTCTAGGGTCAAGTCTCCTGCCCACCCTAAAGTGGGTCCCTTAACTAAGAATTGTGGTTCCGTGCTCCCCTATCCAACCTTCCTTTATCCCGATCCTCCTGTTTCCCCAAGTCCACCCTCCTTCCCTTCTACCTTTTCTCTCCCCATCTCCCCTAACCCCCATCCCACCCCACCCCCAAGATCCCATTTTTCCCCCCGGCAATTTTGTCTACTTCCCTTATCCAAGAGGATAACTATATGTTTTTCCTTGGGATCACCTTCTTACTTAGCTTCTTTAGATTCGCCTATTGTAGACTCCGTGAACCCTATTTATGGCTAGAAACCAATTATGAGTGAGTACATCCCATGATCGTCTTTTTGGGCCTGGGATACCTCACTCAGGATAGTGTTTTCTATTTCCATCCATTTGCATGCAAAATTCGAGAAGTCATTGTTTTTTACCGCAACGTAGTACTCTAGTGTGTATATATTCCATACTTTCTTCATCCATTCTTCCATTGAAGGGCATCTAGGTTGTTTCCAGGTTCTGGCTATTACAAATAATACTGCTATGAACATAGTTGAACAAATGCTTTTGACATGTGATAGAGCATCTCTTGGGTAAATTCCCAAGAGTGGTATTGCTGGGTCCAGGGGTAGGTTGATCCCGAATTTCCGGAGAAACCGAAACACTGACTTCCACAGTGGTTGCACAAGATTGCATTCCCACCAGCAATGGATGAGGGTACCCCTTCCTCCACAGCCTCTCCAGCAAAGGCTATCCTTGGTGTTTTTGACTTTAGCCAATCTTACAGGTGTAAGATGATATCTCAAAGTTGTTTTGATTTGCATTTCCCTGATCGCTAAGGAGGTTGAGCATGACCTTAAGTGTCTTTTGGTCATTTGAACTTCTTCTGTTGAGAATTCTCTGTTCAGTTCAGCGCCCCATTTTTTAATTGGGTTAATTAGCATTTTAAAGTCTAGTTTCTTGAGTTCTCTATATATTTTGGAGATCAGACCTTTGTCTGTTGCGGGGTTGGTGAAGATCTTCTCCCAGTCAGTAGGTTGCCTTTGTGTCTTAGTGACAGTGTCCTTTGCTTTACAGAAGCTTCTCAGTTTTAGTAGGTCCCATTTATTCAATGTTGCCCTTAATGCCTGTGCTTCTGGGGTTATACCTAAGAAGCGATCGCCTGTGCCCATCTGTTGTAGGGTATTGCCCACTTTCTCTTCTATCAGGTTCAATGTTTTCGGGCTGATATTGAGGTCTTTAATCCATTTGGACTTGAGTTTTGTGCACGGTGATAGATATGGGTCTATTTTCATTCTTCTACAGGTTGACATCCAGTTGTGCCAGCACCATTTGTTGAAGATGCTTTCTTTCTTCCAATGTAAACTTTTAGCTCCTTTATCGAAAATGAGGTGTTCATAGGTTTGTGGGATAAAGTCCGGGTCTTCTATACGATTCCATTGGTCGACTTCTCTGTTTTTATGCCAGTACCACCCTGTTTTCATTACTGTAGCTCTGTAATAGAGTTTGAAGTCAGGGATGGTAATGCCTCCAGAAGATCCTTTATTGTATAGGATTGTTTTGGCTATCCTGGGTTTTTTGTTTTTCCATATAAAGTTGATTATTGTCCTCTCCAGATCTGTGAAGAATTTTGATGGGATCTTGATGGGGATTGCATTGAATCTATAAATTGCCTTAGGTAGAATTGCCATTTTTACTATGTTGATCCTCCCAATCCAAGAGCAAGGGATGTCCATCCATTTTTTGGTATCCTCTTCAATTTCTTTCTTCAATGCCTTAAAGTTCTTGTCAAATAGATCTTTCACTTCCTTGGTTAGATTTACCCCAAGATATTTTATGCTGTTTGTGGCTATCGTGAATGGAGAAGCTTCTCTGATTTCCCTCTCTGCTTCCATATCCTTTGAGTATAGGAGGGCGACTGATTTTTTGGACTTGATCTTGTATCCTGCCACATTACTAAAGCTGTTTATCAGCTGTAAAAGTTCTTTGGCGGAATTTTGGGGGTCGCTTATGTACACTATCATATCATCTGCGAATAACGAAAGTTTAACTTCTTCATTTCCAATTCGAATCCCCTTGATCCCATTATGCTGTCTTATTGCTATTGCTAGAACTTCCAGCACTATATTGAAGAGGTATGGCGAAAGTGGGCAGCCTTGTCGCGTTCCTGAGTTAAGCGGGATGGCTTTGAGTTTCTCTCCATTTAATTTGATGTTAGCTGTCGGCTTGCTGTATATAGCTTTTATTATATTTAGGTATGACCCTTGTATCCCTAATCTCTCCAAGACTTTTAACATAAATGGATGTTGAATTTTGTCAAATGCTTTTTCAGCATCTAATGAAATGATCATATGGTTTTTTTCTTTCAGTTTATTTATATGATGGATTACATTGATAGATTTTCGTATGTTGAACCAGCCCTGCATCTCAGGAATGAAGCCTACTTGATCATAATGGATAATTTTTCGGATGTGTTCTTGGATTCGGTTTGCCAGTATTTTGTTGAGGATTTTTGCGTCGATATTCATGAGTGAGATCGGCCTGTAATTCTCTTTCCTGGTTGAGTCTTTGTGTGGTTTTGGTATCAGAGTAACTGTAGCTTCATAAAAGGAATTTGGTAATGACCCTTCTGTTTCTATATTGTGGAATACATTGAGGAGTATAGGTATTAGGTCTTCTTGGAAGTTCTGGTAGAATTCCGCATTGAAACCATCTGGCCCTGGGCTTTTTTTGGTAGGGAGGTTTTTTGATAACAGCTTCTAGTTCTTCGCGACTGACAGGTCTGTTTAGCTTGTTCACCTGGTCCTGATTTAACTTTGGTAAATGATATTTATCTAAGAAAGTATCCATTTCCTTTACATTTTCCAGTTTTGTGGCATATAGGCTTTTGTAGTAAGATCTAATGATTCTCTGAATTTCCTCTATGTCTGTGGTTATGTCCCCCTTTTCATTTCTGATCTTATTAATTTGCAAATTTTCTCTCTGCCGTTTGATTAGTTTGGATAGGGGTTTGTCAATCTTGTTGATTTTTTCCAGGAACCAGCTTCTTGATTCATTGATTCTTTGGATTGTTTTTTGTGTTTCTATTTTGTTGATTTCAGCCCTCAGTTTGATTATTTCCAGTCTTCTACTCCTCCTAGGTGAGTCTGCTTCTTTTTTTTCTAGAGCTTTCAGGTGGGCTGTTAAGTCTCCAATATGTGCTTTCTCTGTTTTCTTTAAGTGGGCACTTAGTGCTATGAACTTTCCTCTCAGGACTGCTTTCATAGTGTCCCATAAGTTCGAGTATGTTGTTTCTTTATTTTCATTGAATTCAAGGAAGACTTTAATTTCTTTCTTTATTTCCTCCTTAATCCAGGTATGGTTCAGTAGTTGACTGTTCAGTTTCCATGAGTTTGTAGGCTTTCTGGGGGTAGCATTGTTGTTGAATTCTAACTTTAATCCATGGTGGTCTGAAAAGACACAGGTGGTTAGTAATATTTTTTTGTAGCTGTGTAAGTTAGCTTTGTTACCAAGTATGTGGTCAATTTTCGAGAAGGTTCCATGAGCTGCAGAGAAAAAGGTATATTCTTTCCTATTTGGGTGGAATATTCTATAGATGTCTGTTAAGTCCATTTGCTTCATTACCTCCATTAATTCTCTAATTTCTCTGTTAGGTTTCTGTCTGATTGACCTGTCCATTGGTGAAAGAGGAGTGTTGAAGTCTCCTACTATTAATGTGTGCGGTTGATGGCTGCCTTGAATTTTAGCAATGTTTCTTTTACATACGTGGGTGCTTTTATATTAGGGGCATAGATATTCAGGATTGAGATTTCTTCCTGATGAATTTTTCCTGTTATGAGTATAAAATGTCCCTCTCCATCTCTTTTGATTGATTTAAGTTTGAAGTCAACTTTGTTAGAAATTAGTATGGCCACACCTGCTTGTTTCTTAGGTCCATTTGCTTGATAAGCCTTTTCCCAGCCCTTTACTCTGAGTAGGTGCCTGTCTTTGTGGTTGAGGTGTGTTTCTTGTAGACAGCAGAATGTTGGATCCTGTTTTCGTATCCAGTCTCTTAGCCTGTGCCTTTTTATAGGTGAGTTGAGTCCATTGACATTAAGTGATATTAATGACCAGTGGTTGTTAACTCCGGTCACTTTTTAAGTAGTAGGGTTTGTGTGTTTCCCTTCTTTGAGTTGCGCTGGTGAAGGGTCTCTAGATGTCTGAGTTATTGAGGTCTTTGTTGGACTCCTTGGTTAGTGATTTTCCTTCTATTATTTTCTGTAAGGCTGGATTTGTGGCTACGTATTGCTTAAATTTGTTTTTATCCTGGAAAATTTTGTTTTCTCCATTTATGGTGAACGAAAGCTTGGCTGGATATAGTAGTCTGGGCTTGCATCCATGGTCTCTTAGTTTTTGCAGTACATCTATCCAGGACCTTCTGGCTTTCATGGTTTCCATAGAGAAGTCAGGTGTAAGTCTGATAGGTTTACCTTTATAAGTAAGTTGGCCTTTTTCCTTTGCGGCTCTTAATATTCTTTCTTTATTCTGTATATTTTGTGTTTTGATTATTATATGGCGAGGGGATGTTTTTTTTTGATCCAGCCTATTTGGGGTTCTGTATGCCTCTTGAACCTTCATAGGTACATCCTTCTTCAGGTTGGGAAAGTTTTCTTCTATAATTTTGTTAAGTATATTTTCTGGACCGTTGAGCTGCACTTCTTCTCCTTCTTCTACTCCAATTATTCTTAGGTTTGGTCTTTTTATTGTGTCCCATATTTCCTGAATGTTTTGTGATGAGAGTTTGTTGGACTTGCTGTTTTCTTTGATCAGTGCGTTTATTTTCTCTATGTTATCCTCAGACTCTGAGATTCTTTCTTCTATCTCTTGTATTCTGCTGGTTATGCTTGTTTCTGTAGTCTCTATTCGTTTACCTAGATTTTCCATGTCCAGCCGGCCCTCTGTTTGTGTTTTCTTCTTTGCCTCCATTTCATTTTTCAAATCATGAACTGTTTCCATTATCTGCTTGATTGTTTTTCCTTGCTTTCCTAGGGTATCATTCACTGATTTACTCAATTCCTCGAACTTTCTGTTATACTTCTCATCCATTTCTATAAGGGCGTTTTTTATATGCTGTTTAAGGGTGTCAATCACTGTCATGAAGTCAGTTTTTTCTCCTTCTTCATGATTAAGGTGTTCATGTCCTCCTGTTGTGAGGTCGCTGGCTTCTGGTGGATTCGTGTTGTTCTTCAGATTGTTGGGTGAATTCTTGCATTGGCGTCTCCCCATCTCTTCCTTCCAATATTCTCCTATGGATCTTCTTTTACAGGATCAGGTCTTCTTGCCAACTGATGTACCTTCCAAGTGATGTCACTCCCCCGTGATGTTTCTCCTGGAGTCCAGTTCCGATCTCCTTGCTGCTTGGTTAGCTTCCAAACAAAGGCCCACCCTGCTTGCTGCAGGCAGGTTATGGAGACAAAGGAGCTACCACCTTCCCCTTTGCACTCACCTTCGGGTTCAGTCCCAGCGCCCAGGCAGGCTGAACAGGGAGGCACTCTGCTCCAAGAAGGGAGGGATGGAGGGAGACAGGGGGTAGGGGGATCTGGATGTAAGCTGGATGGGATAGGAAGAGAGAGGAGGTACCGGGCAGTGTAGCCCTGTAGGTTGATCAGGAAGTGTAGGCGGGCTGTTCCCGGGTGCCGCAGCCCTCACTCACCACAATGATGTCTCACTAGGTGCCCTGATCGAAACTCCGTGCTGCTTGGTTCGCTCGCAGACAAAGGGCCCACCCTGCTTGCTGCAGGCGGGCTATGGGGACACAGAAGCCCCCGAGCTCCCCTTTACCCTACGCTTGGGGTTAGGACCCAGCGCCCAAGCAGGCAGAGCAGGGAGGCTCTCTGCCACCAGGGAAGGGAGGGGGGAGAGAAACAGAGGGTGGGGGGATCTGGATGTAAGCTGGATGGGATAGGAAGAGAGAGGAGGTACCGGGCAGTGTAGCCCTGTAGGTTGATCAGGAAGTGTAGGCGGGCTGTTCCCGGGTGCCGCAGCCCTCACTCACCACAATGATGTCTCACTAGGTGCCCTGATGAAACTCCGTGCTGCTTGGTTCGCTCGCAGACAAAGGGCCCACCCTGCTTGCTGCAGGCGGGCTATGGGGACAAAGAAGCCCCCGAGCTCCCCTTTACCCTACGCTTGGGGTTAGGACCCAGCGCCCAAGCAGGCAGAGCAGGGAGGCTCTCTGCCACCAGGGAAGGGAGGGGGAAGAGAAACAGAGGGTGGGGGGATCTGGATGTAAGCTGGATGGGATAGGAAGAGAGAGGAGGTACCGGGCAGTGTAGCCCTGTAGGTTGATCAGGAAGTGTAGGCGGGCTGTTCCCGGGTGCCGCAGCCCTCACTCACCACAATGATGTCTCACTAGGTGCCCTGATAGAAACTCCGTGCTGCTTGGTTCGCTCGCAGACAAAGGGCCCACCCTGCTTGCTGCAGGCGGGCTATGGGGACAAAGAAGCCCCCGAGCTCCCCTTTACCCTACGCTTGGGGTTAGGACCCAGCGCCCAAGCAGGCAGAGCAGGGAGGCTCTCTGCCACCAGGGAAGGGAGGGGGAAGAGAAACAGAGGGTGGGGGGATCTGGATGTAAGCTGGATGGGATAGGAAGAGAGAGGAGGTACCGGGCAGTGTAGCCCTGTAGGTTGATCAGGAAGTATAGGCGGGCTGTTCCCGGGTGCCGCAGCCCTCACTCACCACAATGATGTCTCACTAGGTGCCCTGATGAAACTCCGTGCTGCTTGGTTCGCTCGCAGACAAAGGGCCCACCCTGCTTGCTGCAGGCGGGCTATGGGGACACAGAAGCCCCCGAGCTCCCCTTTACCCTACGCTTGGGGTTAGGACCCAGCGCCCAAGCAGGCAGAGCAGGGAGGCTCTCTGCCACCAGGGAAGGGAGGGGGAAGAGAAACAGAGGGTGGGGGGATCTGGATGTAAGCTGGATGGGATAGGAAGAGAGACTGTCATTTAGAATTTAAGAAAGTAATGAATTCAAAATATTGTCCCTAAATTTATAAGAATTAAAGATTCTGCATTTTTCTTTTTGCTTCTGGAACCACTTAGCATGCTCAGCCCTTTACTGCATGTATGACAGCGTTATGACTAAATCAGTGTTTAATTATGCTCCCCAAACACCTTTGTTGTACTAACAGCCCCTAATGAGACTATGAGTTGAATATATTAAATTTAAAACCATTATGTTGAAAATGGAACAAGAAGATCATCAGTTGTTATGCTAATGTGGTGATCTTCCAGACAGGGGCTAATTGCAGGACCAGCCTTCATTATAGAACAAGCATTAGGTTATGACTTAATGGCCACCTCTTCCCATGCCCCGAGGTTACAGAGCAAACTCTACATCATTCCCGGGCAAAGGTAATGAGGGAAAATCAGGAAGGTTCACACAGGAGAAAGATTTTCCATTTGTGGATTGAAATGACCAGGATTTCAGCTGCATACGGAAGGTGAAGAGCTCGGCTGAATTGCCTGGCAACCGCCGGGCTGCTTGATAACTCAGCGGGTTCATTTTGTGACTTTATTTGAACTCTCAGGAGAATCTTGAGACACAGCCTTCTGTAGACACCTTAATTTGTTTCTGAAATAAAATGTGGGCTATTTTTTTTTCCAAATTATAGAGAGTAATTCAAGTTTAGGTCAATCCTGTTTTGTGTGACTAGAGTGTATGCAGAAGAGCATCTAAATCATTAAGGAAACTGTATGTGAGCAAAAAGGGAAAATTTGAAGTCTGTGTGTTCTACCTTGTGTTAAGATTCATAATCCCTATCGATTTACTTTGCTCTGGAAAACATTTTACTGTCCACAGAAGCAAGCTTGGAAGCCTCCTACAAATCGAAGACTGTGCTTCCCTTACAAGCTGCCCCTGGAGGTTTGAGCAGTAACGACTTTTCCTTTGACCACCCTATTAACTGGAAAGGAAATATATGAGTTTATAAACATTTATTCCTGCAAGAATCATGGCACACTAATCTAAAACTTTAGAAAGATGAGAAGCTACATCACTTCTCTATAATAAGTAAATATTACCCTCAATGTTCTTATTACCATGGCCTGAGGCGGGCACACTGTGATCCCATCACACACGCTCTAGGTCACAAAAGCCTCTGCCATCCTTCATTAATAAGCGTCTAAGCCCTCCAGGCATGCTGGGTGCTATGGAAACATGAGGTAGAAAGTTCTACCACAAGCAACGATCCATCTTATTTGTGTTTAACAACCGTACAGTCCACAAGGTGCATCTTTAGACCTACACTCATAATAAATGATGACTTCAAAAAGCAGCTGAGAGATCAATTGTGAATTAATTTAAAAGAATAAAACCATACCAAGAAACAACAAAAGATAACAAGATTAAAGCTTAGTATTGAGGAAACGAAAGGGAACACTGAGCAAAAAATGAAAAAAAAAAAGTAAAGCGAAAATAACACAAATAGCTAAAAGTCGATGAAATAGACAACAGGTACCCCACCAAAACAAAACACCAAGAATTCACAAGGAAGGCCAGGGATGATGTTATTTCTGAAAATTTTCAAGTTTGCAATTTAAATATACACAAAAAAATAAAATTTTGAATTTCATTTAAAGTAAAAATATAAAAGTTTTTTGTTAGAACATAAGTCTGTGCCTTGAGTCCAGATTCCATGCCTGAGGAGATCGGGCCTCACTCCCCTACAGCTGTCCATGCTTCGGCCTAAGAGCAAGCAGTCCCTGGTCTCCGTCCTCATTAGCACCTGGACCCTCCACACTCTGCTAGCTCCCTTGTGTGGAACTCAGGCACGTGAGGGGAACCTTCCCACCACTCCCGAAAAGATGGACAAAGTCAGACCTGCCCTCTGCTCCGGGGGTTGGTCTGAGACTTAGAGACTATCCTGAAGACTCTTCTTGGGAGATGCTTCTCTGGCCTGCCCCACACCCCCACTATCCCCATTCTCTCATGTCTGTCTCCCTCCCCCTTCTCTGTCACCCTTCCTCTCAAAGAAGCACCTCCACAAGCTTTAAAAAGAAGCCCCCCTCTCTCTCCCTTTAAAGCGTGGAAACTTCTCTAGCTATTATTTTGTTTCTGTCTGCTGTTGTCACGCCTCCCTAGAGGCCCAATCACGGCCCTGAGGACCTTCGTTCTAATAACCCTCCCTCATTAAAGGGGATCACATCGTGTGTCAACTCCCTTTCTCGACCTACCAGTGCTGCTGGTCTCTTCTATTAGATAATAGTTTTGAATTACTTTACAAATGTATTTAGATGCAGTAAATTAAAATCCCCTTCTTACCCGCCACTAACTGTTCCCCTCACCTGTGTTGCGATCTTCCAGCAGCTAAACATGATGATGTGCAGTTACTGTCCCAGCTCCTGAGAAGGCAGGGTAGGAGGACCATGAGTTTGTGTCAACTTAAGCTTCAAAGTGAGTTCCAAGCCAACCTGGGATGCAGAGGGAGAGCCGATCTCAAAACAAAACAACGATAAATTCTCTGGTTTAGCTTTTCCCTTACAGTTTTATAATAAATGCTGCCAATGCAAATTGAAGGCCACCAGTTGTTAAATGCCCAATGTACCTCTGTGACTTGTCTGCTCTCTGGAATAGCACAGAAAGACAATAGATCTCATGAGGTCAGATTGGCTTCATGATTCTTCTGAGTAATACAAACATTACAAGGCTAAGAACTGTGAGCCATTTATCTCAAAAAGGCTTTGTCACTAGTACCCAGAGAACACCTGGACTTGGTTAATCTCCTTATTTTAAAGAATAAGTTTATCCTGATAAGAATATAATTTATTTAAGGCATCGGTTTCCTAAGACTAAATCTGACACTTGCCAATCCTCTCCTTTCCTGCCCTTCTCATTCTCTGAGTAGGGTGTATTCCCGTTGGTTTTTTTATTATTTCTCCGGAAGCATATATGAAGAGAAAAAGATAGTACAATAATGACCCTTGAAGTTGTGTAACCATGTGATTGTTGAACCCCACAGCAAACCAAGCAGTACAAATGAACAGTCTTCTGGTTCCTGTAGTCCTGATGTCTCTGAAGAATTTATTATTCAGAGTATAGAGGATAGAAAAAATATTCCCATTGGTTTATTGGTGTTATTTATAAATTTAGATAACTTTGTTTGGGGTGGGTTTTTTTTAGGAGTGACAGTTTAAAGGTTTGATAATATGTACATTTTGTAAAATTGTGGTATAGTCTAAGAGTAGTGTGAATGTCTGTACTTGCAGGATTTGGGAGGCTTGATGTAGGGAGAGCCTGCTTTGGAGCCCATGCTGGGCTACATAGTGAGACCCTTTCTCAGAACTTAGGATACAGTCACTTTTACACACATGTACATTGAAGGTGGATTTGCTAGACTTTTCATTTCATATGTCATGAAAGACTTTCAGTGTTGGGATTGGGTAGTCACTGAATTAAGAGAAGAACCAAAATCAGTCAGCCAAAGTATGGGGATGAAGTCAGATGGGAGGTACTGTTAAAAAAAAAAAAAGTAAATGGGCAATCAAGTTGGTATGGGAGCTCAAGAGCCAAAGGACACCAGAGGCTTATTGGAGGAGGGGCCACTTGTTGCTTCCCAGCTATTTAGCCCTGAAATAACCACACAGAAACTGTATTAATTAAATCACTGCTTGGCCCATTAGCTCTGGCTTCTTATTGGCTGACTCTTACATCTTAATTTAACCCAACTCCATAATCTGTGTATTTCTATGTGTCAGTGGATTCCCGGCAAAGTTTCAGCATGTCTGACTCTGGTGGCAGCTCCGTGGCATCTCTCTCCGCTTACCTTCTTCCAGCATTCAGTCCAGTTTTCCCTGCCTATCTAAATTCTGCCCTATCAACAGGCCAGGGCAGTTTCTTTATTTATTAACCAATAAAAGCAACACAGACAAAAGGACCTCCCACACCAGCTGAAGCCTGCAGCTGCCACAGACTGAGATCTCTCAGTGTGTGGAGAGACAGAAGAAAGGGAAATGAAATGCAGGCAGGAAGGAGCCCTGCACTGGCTTCTAGAATAAAAGCCATTTCCACAATGTGATGGCCAAGGACATACAGATTAACTCTCACATCTGAAAAATGCTAGATGGAATAGTGTAAGGTTAGATGTGAGGTCCAAAGCCTGTCTCCTGCTGATCTTTCTGCTCCTCTCACAGGACCTGCCCGAGAATCACAGAGACAGGGTTCAGCAACTGGAGGAGGTGACGAAAGCGCATTGAGCCACGTGAATGGTTGTTTCCGCAAGCTTCCACAGAGCTTCCCTTTGTGTGGACATTGTTGATCAAGGTTGTGAGTGGCCCCTTCCTCTCATTACTAACCTCCCACAGGCGTTTTCAGGCATAACTTCTTACAGTCTCCACGCCCAGAGCGAGGTACAAAACCAACTTCTATGAATTTTCATGAACACTCAGAGGATTTTCAAATAAACAAGTTTTTCCCACAGGCAATTAGACACCTTTGGGAATGGCAGTTCTGCATGGTTCTCAGCAGGAAGCTCACATCTATTATTTTTTTGAAAGTCAACAGCTAAAATGAATTTCTTACCCTCCCCAGAAAAGCTGCTGTATGCCAGAAATTTCCTGGAGGTTGTGCTCATGACATTGGCTGCCAGCTGAAGAATTGATAAGGGAATTTTAGCAATAAAGGTATAACTAATACATAAACTCAAAGAGAATAAAACCACCATATTAAATAACAAATAACAGGCCCAGAAAAGTAATCCTTTGTTCACCTTTAAGACATCAAATCCAAATGGACAAAGAGTTGCCTTTAAAATAAAGGTCCTCTGTGACATAGAGTAAACAACTTAGCTATTGCCCTAAAAAAAAAATAAGTAGAAATAAAAGTTTATATTCTTCCCATGGTTTTTTGTTAATCTCAATGAAATGTAAGTGATCATGGACTCAGTGGAATAAAAGATAAACCAAGATGAAAATTGAGGTAGCAGAAAAAAACAGAGAAATATTCAAGAAACATACTAATATCAAGAAAATTAAAATGTTCATTGTAAGTTGTAAATGACAGAGTTAAGACAGAAAGCAATGTTAGTAACAACCTAGTGAACTTCTCAAAAAATGACAGGGGTGGTAAAAAAAAAAACTCAACATGTAAAAGTTAACAAAAGAACAATAGCTAATGGAGACCCTCTAGAAAGAAAAAAAGGAGTAATGTCTGATGCAGCAAAAGCATGAACACATCGATGTCAACAGATTGCTCAGCTATATATAAACATGTTAAGTGATTAAATTCTAACATGATGAAATGATGATTCATCCAGACAATAGACTATGAGGAGCAGTCTTATCTCCGTGACCCAGAATGACACCCGCACCATTTTTAAAGTAGGGCAGCAAAGAGATGCGCTGGTCATTTCATTCTCACAAAAGACAATGTGACAATTGTTTAAAAATCTACTAGTCATGTGAAACTATCATAAACAAAAGTACTTCAGAGTTGTGAGAGAGAAAACAAAGTAAGACTTGGAATCTGATAGTGAACAACTTCAAATGGGCAGCTGATGTCTGCTAGGGAAGGGAGAGCCACTCTCCTTAGAAGTATGGGCCCCAGCAGGCCAAACATGATCCAACAGATAGCTCCGCACTGTCCATATGTGGGCAGTACAAGCTGGACTCAGTGGGATACAAAAAAAGGAAAGAAAAAGAGCTTGAAGTTGGGAGGGAATCAAGGAGTGAGGGTGGATCTGGGATGAGTTATACAGAGAAGTATAATTAAGTATAATCAAAATACAATGTATATATGTATGAAATTCTCAAAGAACTAATAAAATGCTATATTAAAATTGATAAAAATAATACTGACACGGGGCTGGAGAGATGGCTCAGAGGTTAAGAGCATTGCCTGCTCTTCCAAAGGTCCTGAGTTCAATTCCCAGCAACCACACTGTGGCTCACAGCCATCTGTAATGGGGTTTGGTGCCCTCTTCTGGCCTGCAGGCATACACAAAGACAGAATATTGTATTCATAATAAATAAATATTTAAAAAAAATAATACTGACACAATGGTGCATCAGAGATTAAGGCTAAATAATGAGCCAGGACCAAATGAAACAACTGACGTAGGACTATACCTTACTCCTCTCCCTTCCTAGAAGTGGGAAGGCAGATTCCACTTGAGGCTCCATTCCTAGCTGAGGGCACTGTCATCTCTAAAAGTGCCATTTCCACGCGTATGGCACTGACCAGCGGTGGCTGAGCAATCACATCAGTATTCTAGGCCATGGCCACGGGGCAACAGAGAGTGGGCAAAGTCTGCAGCTTCCTTGTAGAAAATTGATAAGGAGATTGTCAACTTAGCTCTGCTCACATTTGAATGAGCAAAATTAGTGAGATGGTTTCACATACTGTGGTGGTTTGAATAAGAATGGCTTGGTCATCAGGGAGTAGCACTACTTAGGATTAGGACGTGGCCTTGTTGGAGGAATGTGACGCGAGCAGTGGGCTTTGAGGTTTCAGAAGCCCAAGCTAGGCCCAGTGGCTCCCACTTCTCCCAGTCGCCTGTGGATCCTGATGAAGAACTCTCACCTCCTCCAGCACCATGTCTGCCTAGGTGCCACCATTTTTCCCACCATGCTGATAACAGACCAAACCTATGAAACTGTAAGCAAGTTCCCATTAAATGCTTTCCTTTATAAGAGTTGCCATGGTCACGGTGTCTCTTCACAGCAACAGAACACTGATTAAGACACATAAGTACAGTAAAATTGGAGTGGACATGTAACCAACTAAAACTCGAGTTGCATTTGTATGTATGGACCAAAGCCTATTTCAAAGATGATAGACACTGGGTGGGTTCACTGCCACATATAATTCCAAAGTTAAAAGAACAGTCAGGTGCTAGGGTTAACAAGTAAGAGTGCTTGCTGTGCAAGAATGAGGACCCAAGTTCAAATCCCAGCAACCACATAAAAAAGCTAGGCATTTACAGGGATGCATCTGTGACTCCAGCACTGGGGGGGTAGGGGGGACGAAGTTAGGAGAGTTGCTGAGGCTTATGGTCATCAGCTTAGCTCCAGGTTCATTGAGAGATTCTGTCTCAAGGGGATAAGGGGAGAATGAGAGAGCAGAAGACTCAACATTATCTTCTAGTGTCTGGTGTGTGCATGTGCACATCACTTGTCCATACATGTATACACACCACACACATTCACACATCCAAAAACATCAAAGCTGACACTTGAAAGAGAAATATAAAGCTGAAGTTTATAATTGAATAAAAATATCAACCCCAATGTATAACCCTAAATTACATTAAGGGAGCAGTATAAAAGGAGCATAGGAAAATGTGCTAAATCATTTTATGTAGCATTCGAAAATCTGTATCTAGTTAGATGCAGTTTAGTTTCAAACATTTTTAATTAAATTAACTATTACTGAAGTTGAAACAATCTACAACCGTCTTGAATACTCCCTAACTGAAGTTAAGATTTTCAGTTTTAAATCAGTAAGGAGAAAAGGAAAACTAGAGAATAGTGGGAGATTCCAGTAACAAATGTTTAAAATAAGGAGGCAAGGTGACAAAAATAAAAATCATACACAGAATCTAAGCAAAATAATTTAACTCACCTAAAACTAAGAGTATTCAACTTCAAACTAACTCAGCATAAAGACATCAAAATGCTGGAAATCAAATGGACTAGGAGATCAAAGCAAAGAAAATAGTGGAGTAATTTCACACGGACTAAGAGAGCCATTTGTAGTGCTGAGTGGTCTGCTCCACAAGGAAAACAAAACAGTCATGAACTTCTCTCCCAGAAGGCAAGACTGAGAGAAAAATTAGTTTTGTTAATGAGAATTTGAAACAACTCTATTTTACAGAACAAAGCCCCATAAAGATATGACTAGTATAACTAATAAGCTTGTTTATCATATGAAATAAACTTCGTTCCATGGATATTACTTACAAAAATAATTACCATGCCATAGTTCATGGTGACAACCTCAATAAAGGCTAAAAAGACACAATGTGTTTTACATTCACAGACTGCAAACTTAGCCAGAAAATTAACTGAAAGAGAAAAAAAAAAGAAGTCGCCCAAATCTCTTGGAAATTAAAGGGGAAAGGGGCTTTGCTAAATAACCGCAGCATGAACAGAAAAGAAATTGAAGTCATTATTTTTTTAATTACACACTGGTTATTAAATAAGAACGGAAGCAAATAAACTTGCAACTTAAATCAAAACAGCAGCAACCCCAGGAAATGTCAGGGACTACAGGCATTCACTCAATTCAATCATTCGCTCAGCAAATGTTTTGGCTATGGCTTATTAAACTGAGGGTGCTGGGGTACAGAGAAGTTACATTTTAGACAGCATATAAATACATAAATAAGGAAGCATATTAGCAATAATTACATAACAATGTTTAAAACAAAAATCAACCTTGTAAAGAAAAACGGTGGGACATGAGGGATTCGGGTCCGGGGTAGCAAGCAGCTGTTCTCTTGTATTGGAAGACAGTTACAGGTTTATATGAACAGGTGATATTTGAAAAAACAAAATTGAGCTGGGGAGATGAAGATGAGCAAGTGTCTGGAAGAAGACACTGATGGCAACACACACACACACATCGGTAAATAATACAAACTGAGAGATGAATCTTAGAAAAAGTTGTAAATATGCCTTTCCACATTATCAACAAGTAAAGAAAGGAAAAGGGGGGAGGGAAAGAGGCAGGAGAAGGAAAGAGAGGAGGAAGGGGAGACAGGAGAGAGATGGGGCCAGCAGAAAAGCTAAAACACAGAAAAGATTTTTAAAGGTTTTTTTTTAAAAAAAAATCTTTAATTATAGCCGGGTGGTGCTGGTGCATGCCTTTAATCCCAGCACTCAGGAGGCAGAGGCAAGAGGATCTCTGTGAGTTCAAGGTCAGCCTGGTCTACGGGAGCTAGTTCCAGAACAGGTTCCAAAGCTCCAGAGAAACCCTGTCTGAAAAACAAAAACAAACAAAAAGCCCTCTAATTATGCATATGGGGGACAAATACTGCACATGAATGCAGGTGCCTGCAGACGCTAGAAAAAGATGTCCAGTGCCCTAGAGCTGGGGTTGCAGGAAGTTGTGAACTACCTGATGTGGGTGCTGGGAACTAAATGCAAGTCCTTTGAAAGAACAGCAAGCACACTTAACAATGAATCCATCTCTCCAGCTCTCATACAAGAGATGTATACTTTTTAATGAGTCTGTGATATAACAGAACTCTGGCTTTGGTTCTGCTTATAGAATTGTTAATAAACATCCAAAATGAAATATTACAATATTTTAACTCAGCTTCCCTAGTTCACACCTCCATAAGACATCCTCTGATTCCCTACCCATCTAGGCCCAGAGTTTAGAACTACCTTTTCAACTTGTACATGTTCCCCCTTACTTAAAACTCATTTTTCTCAACCCCACTTCATCGCCTACAGTCCCTGTTGACAAATAGAGAAAGAATCACTCAGGATGAGATACACACTCTGGACTCGCACTCAGGCTGGCTCAGTTCACATCAGCCAGATTTCAAATCCCCTGGGCCATGGCCGTTCGGCTAATTGTGAAGAGTCACAATCAAAAGATTAAATCCACCAAATAATTATATAGCATGACCATGAATGAAAGGTGTTGATGGCATGTACCTTTTAAAGAGTCAAATCAAGTAGAAATTTTAGTAATGAGTTTTGCATTGCATTTTTTCTGGGAGCTGAGAAATCTGGGTAAATGTTCAAAGGAACACCACTTTGATGAAAATAAACAAGGAACTACCAACATCCACTCTAGGGTTTAGAAAAAGAGCAAAAGTCAGACCTGATCTCTTTACCCCTCACCTGCCTCCTGCTGTTTGATGTCAAATCAACAAGGAAGCTAACGGAGTACGGAATTGACCTGAGATGTGAGCTGTCAGCTGCAGAGGAACGCACTGGGATACACACACACACACACCCCTTCATTGCCACTGGAGAGTGTGTCCAGGGCACAGATCATGCAGTAGGTCACATGCACAGAGCACACAGAGCATGGTGTCTGCTCCTCTGTCTGGACGATTTATGTGGACTAGAGGGGCCTTTGTTCTCCGAAGAGGGCTGCCATGCTAGGCACTTCCAGCAATGCTGCGTTCACCCAGGAGGCGAGACTGTGGCAAGAGAGGACTACAAGGTTTCCTCCTGGATCTCATGCCCCTGGGTTATCGGTTTCTGGGTTTGCCACTCATGGGTGCATGCATTGCTGCTGAGTTGGGGAGTGAGTCTCAGAATGAGGCTGGGGCTTCCTCACCCACATGTCAGTGATGTGCCACAAGCTTCCTCTGAAACCCAAGTCCAGGAGAACACCTCTGGAATAGCACTACGTAGTCACTTCAGGACGCTGGTCAATAAAACTTGAACAGTTAGCATGGCTGTTTGCCCCATAAAGAAAACCAGAATAGGTGTTCAATTTTTAGTTTACATGCACTTCTAAACATGGATTAAGACTTTATTTGATAACTATCTTTGGAAGGTGAATGTGAAAATTATAATAAGTATAACAAAGGCCATTTTTTTTAAAAAAAAGGTTTGTTTATGTATGTATATGGGTGTTTTGTCTGCATACCAGAAGAGAACATTGGATCCCTGGGACTACAGTTAAAGACAGTTGTGAGCCACCATATGGGTGTTGAGAATTGAACTCAGGACTTCCTTAAAGAGTGACTACTGCTCACAACCACTGAGCCATCCCTCCATCCCACAAAGGTCAATTTTTATATCACAAAACTTCATTGTATAGCTATATATGCTATATGCTTACATGTTTACATATGTACATGCATATAAATTTGTATAAATGTATGGAATATTCCTTTATACTGTATGAATATGTCACTCTGATTGGTTTAATAAAGAAGCTGACAGGCTAATAGATGGACAGGTAGAGGTCAAACAGGACTTGCAGACAACAACAGAGTATGAAGAAGAAATGGAGGAATCTTGAGGTCACGAGAAGATGCAGAGAGAAGCAAGATGAACTTGCTATCTTAAAAAAAAGATATGTCTATGTGGTAGAACATAGATAAGAAATATGGGTTAATTTAAAATGTAAGAGTTAACTAATAATAAGCCTGAGCTATTTATAATAGTTTTATTTTAAATGAAATCTGAGTCTTTATAATTAATAATAAGTCTCTGTGTAGTTATTTGGGAACTGTCTGGTGGTACAGAAAAGATTGCTTATATAAATGTAAGCATGCTGAACCATAGAGCAGCTCTTTCCCTTGGAAATAAGCAAAATACTATTAATAAAGCCAAAAAAATTAGCTCTGTTCTTTAAGCTGGTCAGGAGACCTACACCTGAAGTTCTATTGAAGGGAAGTAGAGGCAGGAAGAACAGGACATCCTGGGGTACGTGACAGTACTTTATCTTTTAAAAAATAGGTGACTATTGTCTTTCTATATAAAATTTAAATCTTTCTATGTGATAAAAAGGGTTCTCTTTGACATGTCAGGATAACACTGGTGCATTATCACAGATGTCACAGAATTGGCAGATTTCAAGAGTTTGAGAATACTGTTTGGTGTCATCTAAGGACTGAATCCCAGAAACTCTTTATCTATTGAATGACAGAAAAGAAGTATCAGGTTTTATGTTTCATCTTGCTTTGAAATGATAGGTATGTGGAAATGCTGTTGCAAAATATCTTCAGTCTTAAGAAACATATTTGTCACAACTCTGGTTAATAAGTGACAAAGCTCAGCTGGCGTAGCACAGATTGTTTGAAGGCATACATCCTAGGTGGGCCTTGGGAAACCAGGAGTCCAAATAACTTCGCATGTTCCATCAATTCCTACTAGAATAAGTCAATAAGAATTAGTACAGGGCTCAGCAGCCTTAAACCCTAAAGTCAGGAAATTTCTGCATTTATAATCCACAAGGCAAAAAACATAGTCAACAAATGTTCGGGAATTCTGATTTTGAAAGACATGCTAGAAGGCAACTGAACTTGACAGTGTTTATCAAATCCCTGGTCCTGTTGTGTTGACATAACTGTTCTCATTATAGCGATGTCCACAGAATCAGCGGGGCTTAGGAGTCTCCGAGATCAACAAGTGGGAAAAGAAGAGCCTGAGAGTTTGTACTACAGAGGAAACAGCTAATGCATACCCTGAAATACTCCAGTTATAGAAATGTATTGATTTGACAACTTCTTTAGATTGCTATTATTTAAGTAAATGTGTTTGCGTTCAAGAAAAGAGAAGATAATAGATCCTATAGTAAACATCCATCTTACTTACCCATCTTTGCTGTTTGCCAGTGTGCCTTGTAAGGTAATTATTCCAAAAACAGGAATCCAAGCTAGCAAATTCATGCAAATTAGGACAATCATCTAGCACAGTGAACAGGGAAAAGATGTGGCTGTTGTGGGAAGGAAAGATACCAACCCACACAACAGCAACAGAGAAAAGAAAATGTGATCCTTGGATTTTCTGAGCTAAGAAACAAATACGGAAACATAATGAGGCATCGCGTTTCTGACAGGGTTTCTGTTGGTTCCCATGTGGAGAATCAGGTGAACATCTGACCAGAACACAGAGAGCCAGAAACCCAGCATGGGGAATATGCTTTCCACCCCAAGCATAAAAGCACTGAAAACACTCTCATTAGTTGTGTTAAAAGTAATTCAATGCTCCTAACTAATATAATATACCTTTATTTTATGTGTCCTGCAATTACTAGTTTTAGCATGCAAGATAATGGCTTGGCTATGGCATTTTCATTCATGTGAATCCTTCTACTTTGATCTTTTCCACCACTCCACCTCCCTCCCATGTCTGCCTCACTGTCTTTTTTAATATAATATTTTTAATGATTCCTGGAGAATTTCAGACAATGTGTTTTGATCATATCCATCCTCACTGCTTCCCATAACTCATCAAAAGCACGCCCACTACCACCTCATCCTCCTCTATCTTTCCTGTTTCTAATAGCCCACTGAGTCCAGTTTATGTCACCAAGATATTCACAGGAGTTGGGCCATCTGTTGGAGCATGCCAACACTCCTAACTTCGACTGACTGACTCTTCCTTCAAGCTATCAGTTATCAATAGATCCTCAGCTCCGAGTGGGGCCCATGAGCTCCTCCCCACTTTGTGCTGGAATGCTGCTGACTGGCTGGATTCTGCACAGGCAACCTTGCCTGCTGTGATTTCAGGGGTGCAGAGATCCTACCTGGAGAGAAGACAGTTTGCCTGTGCTTCCCAGCCTCTGGCTCTTACAATCCTGTGCCCTTCTTGTTGGTCCCCCTCCTCTCTAGCAATATTTTTAACGTGGAAGATACTAATAGCTAAAAATCAAAAGGTTGAGGAATGGGGAAAGGGGGAAGAGGCGGTAAAGCAGGAATGAGAGAAGGAAAAGATATAGTTTAAAGGTCTGAGAATAGAGAAAAGACACAAAATATGTACAGGCACATGAGTGAAGGACTGTCATGAAAGTTTTTAACCCAAAACAAAGGCTAAAACAAAAATGACCAATTAAAATATAAAACCAGAACAAAAAAAATGAAGTATGAAATAAAAAAAGAATGAAAATATATTGCCAGTTGTTTAACCAGGGGGTTTCACCCCAGCCCCCTGGCATCAATTTTGAAATGTTGGCTGGAAAATTCTATTTCAAAACTCCCCTGGGTGTGGCCCCAGTCCAGACTCCACCTCCCAGAAAGCCCGCCAAATGGTGGCCCCTCCCAAGGAGGGTCAAGACCACTCCCACAGGCTACTTACACTGCCACCCAGAGAATGAACACGTGGTCTCCTTTTTTCCCTCTCCCAGTTCTCCTTTACCCCTCCCCGGAGTTCTCCCCGGGGCCCACCTGGGAGCACTGGCATTCATTAAACCTGGGCATCTTCTAATTTGGTCTGATTGGGATTATTGCATCGGCGGAGAGGTTTGTCGGTCAGAAAATACTTAACACCAGTCAATATTTCTTCCTTGTTTTAAACACGACTTCCCCCTCCCTAAGTTTCCTTTTGCAGACTCTGTGGGTGAAAAGGAAGGTGGGCACTCTCAAGATGAAGTCAGAGCAGAATGTGCTCCCTACTGATCGCACAAAGATCAACTCCCCACTGGAGCTTCCCAGTCCTGAGAACCCACTCCCTGTTGGGCTGCAACTGCAGCATAAGCTCTGCTGTTCTGGGTGATCTCATTTTCTGTGCCCCATTTTCAATTCTGAGGCTCTGAAGAAAAGAGCAAGGGCACAGGGCTCTTGAATTCAGCTTTGCTGTTCAATGCCCAAGTCCCACTAGGAAGCAGACTGCTTCACCACGCTGCAGTTTTTGCCCGAGTCTATGTGTGCCTATAAGGCTGTGCCATATTAGTTAGCTTCTCTTGTGTTTGTGGATTGTTGCTAATAGAAGGGGAGGATGCCAAGGGGTGAGAGAACCTGCTGGGGACAAGTTCCTGACACCTCTAACGGTTCTCTCCTTTGACCCAGCCAGGGAGAAAGGAAGCACCGCCAAAAGCAAATCCCTCCCAAGCATCTGCTGCATCTGCTCCATCGGCTCCATGGTCTCCATAGATCTCCCAGTGAAAGTTTGTCTGCTGTTGGCTTCTGAACACCTTCCTCCGTTCATCTTTGTTGACTCTGACAGAATGGGAGGAGGAAGAGTTCTCTTCTCTGCTCAGTAGATTCTCTATACGGGACTCCATTGCTTCCTTTGTAAACCTAGTGTTCCCTGTTGCTGTATCTTAGACCTCCTCACTGTGCTGTGGCTCTCTCCTGCCTTTGTCTGGTTCTCATCTCTCCGGTATGGATCAGGTGTTTCTTTCTGATTCATGGAAATTCAGGAGAGTAATCTTTACCTCTATTCCACTATTTTCCAATGTTTCTTATAATGAATAGATAGGTGAGATTTCACACCAGCATCACATTCATAAGTAAGAAAGCATCTAAATTGCATTAAATGTCATCAAAAGGGTGTCATCTGGCAATATCGTCTCTGTAAAGCAACACTACGATGCGTTACTAAGAAAAACTACATGAGAAAGAAATACTGTATTTCTCAGAGCAGTGTCATCTCTTTGAAAACCTGGTGGTACTTACCCCACAAAAGCAGAACTCGGTGGTGAAAGTTAAATCGTCATGGGTGACATTCATCTATAGAAAGGACTGTGTTCACTTGCCATTGATGACACCAAGCCACTTCCTACAAACAACAAATTCATACATTATTCCTTGGACTTTTCCAGATTCTGAGTCCACTTCAGGGAAGAGCCTCTGGGGCAAAAAGTACTGTCATTCACTTTTAATTTCGTCAGGATTCCTGAGTAAGTGGATGTAAATATCAAGAACTGCTTAATGTTCTCACTGGAATATACGTGTCCTTACAAGATTATTTTTACCTATATTATATTCACTGCATTTATTAAGTATTTATTAGGATTCAGAATTCTCTATGCCACTTATTCTATGAGTCCCATCTAGAATTGAAAAGATCACACCATTTCAAAACTAAGGGCAGAACATTTAGAGTTTTATTCTTAGACTACTTAAAGCAAGTGTCTGCTACTGTAAAGGTAAGCTGTCTTAACACCCAACATCTTCATCAGATTTCAGGTAAAATGGAAGGATCTTGAAGTTAAGTTTGTCACAAGCAAACTTTTGAGAACACTGTTCTCCAAAGAAAACTTAATAGGTTTCTCATTGCAGACTTTATTTGAGGTTCTTTGAAACAATCTTCACCTTACTATTAAAAGTAATATACTTTTCTGTTATAAGGAGGCCTCTTGTTGGTTCCCAGTAGTTCAGACCTGAAATAATCACACAGAAACTGTATTAATTAAATCACTGCTTGGCTCTAGCTTCTTATTGGCTAACGCTTACATATTAATTTAACCCATTTCTATTATTCTGTGTATCACCATGTGACTGTGGTTTACCAGTTAAAGTTCAGGTGTCTATCTCCAGTGGGACTATATGGCTTCTCCCTGACTCTGCCTCCTTTTCCCCAGCATTCAGTTTAGTTTTCCCTGCCTACCTAAGTTCTGCCCTATCAACAGGCCAAGACAGTTTCTTTATTTGCCAGTGGTATTCACAGCATCCTGAGGGGAATCCCACATCACTTTTCATTATTTTAATTTTGGCTTTAACATAAATAACTTACTGTGAGAGCACACAGAACTTTGGGATTTTATTGATTCTTTTTCATCTTTAATGATAATTGTCCTGGACCAAACAGAACACAGAATATTTCTTGGTGACCATTGCTAATGAGTGTTTTAGTCAGAAAAGATTTTAATGAAGATCAAAGTATAAACAGACAATGAAGTTGAAGTTATTCATTTTTCCTATATGATGGTAAATATAATAATTATTAAAAGTTCATTTGATAATCTAAAAAATATGTATACACCAAGTCACTTTTTCTAAACCCACATCTGTAAAGATATCTCATGTAGATATCATTGAGCCTCTTGGTAAATGCCAACACTAACAGCTAGATAGGATATGATGTACTCTTTCTTTTTTTTTTATTTCTAACACTATCATGAAATGCATGGTACCTTACTTGAATATGCACATATCTAAGAGTTATAAGAATGTTTATTATGGCTAATTTTTACCAATCCAGAAATATGAATAAAATTGGATTTTCCACTGGCTACACTGATAATAATTTTTTTAAAAAAGGTCTAATGACTTCACATTTCAGATGGAAAATCAAGTATCTCAAAGATTTAATCTTTCCAGTACTTTTTCTTAGGAAACTACAGAAAAACAGGCTAAAATAAAATTACTTTATAAAGTAAAGAGGAAAAGATATAGGGCCCACAAAGCAGGTGACAATGCATAGGAAAATATGAAAAGAATTTGTGTGAAGTTGTCAAAAAAGAAATCACAGCTTGATAGTAGAAGAGAAGATCTATCCTGAAAGCCACATGGGGCTCCAGAAAGGATGCTTTTATTAAAAGATAAGTAGAATGGAGCGGCGTGCTGGCTGCACGTCATCAGTCTGGCCTCTTATAAATGGTACTCAGAGATACAGAGCTGTCAGTACAGAACGCTGTCGTTCCTCACATGAAGAGTATCAGGTGATGGGCATGTTCCCAGAGGGATCTGTCAAAGTGCTGCAGAAATATCTGCATATCCATGTTTGTTCATTGACTTCATCTTTTATTTATCACAGTACAAGATAGAGAATCTGCCTTGATGCTCTTCAGCAATTGAATGGATAAAGAAAACAGGTCATGTATACTACACTTGCCCATTGTACTAGCTGGTTAGTACGTCAACTGACACAGGCTAGAGTCATCAGAGGAAGGAGCCTCAGTTGAAGAAATGCCTCCATGAGATGGAGCTGCAAGACATTTCCCCATTTAGTGATCAATGAGGGAGGGTTCAACCTATGGTGGGCTGTTGGTCCCGAGATCTATTAGAAGGTGGGCTGAGCAAGCCATGGGAAGCAAGCCAGTAAGCAGTACTTTTTTGGCCTCTACATCAGCTCCTGCCTTTGGGATCTTGCTCTGTTTGAGTTCCTGTCCTGACTTCCTTCAGTGAGGAAGGAAGTGTAAGCCTAATTAAATACTTCCCTCCCTAACTTGCCTTTTGATCATGGTGTTTCATCACAGCAATAGAAACCCTAACCAAGACAACCATAAAGAAAAATAAAATTGTGTCATTTGTGAAAAATAATGAAGGAACTAAAGGGAGATCATGATTCTAAAAATCTAGATTCAGAAAAACAAATATTATGTTTCTCCCCTATGCATAATATAGGCTTATATAATATGCAAACAAATATCATGTTTCTCCCCTAAGCATAATATAGGCGTATATACATATGAAAACATATTTATATCTCTATACATGCACGTATATATGGCATGCAGCCACAGAGGGTCTATTTGAGAGATGAAGGAGGGCCAGGAAAGGACAGAGAAGACAGGAAAAGTCAGATAGCAGGGTGAGTGTGAGCAAAGCATGCATGAAACATGTATGAAAACACAGCTTCATTATTGTATTGATAACTTTACAAAAGACTACTTGGTAAGTAGAGTAGGGGAGGAGGAAGGTAATTGATAACCTTAAAGGGAAAGGTCTTACTGGAACCTGTAATCATGCTGCAATACTTGAAGACAGCAGTGAAAATGCACATATACACATACACATGCACACATTCACAATACGCATATCAACACAGGCAGACATATACAATACATACACACAATATGCACAAATGCACAATGGACATATACACAGGCAGACATATACAATACATATACACACATGCACAAATATACAGTACACATATATACAGGCAGACATACTCAATACATATACACACATGCACAAATATACAATAACATATACACAGGCAGACATACTCAAAACATATACACATGCATGCACACATACACAATGCATATACACACACATAGATATAGACACACATACAATACATTTGCACACATACACAGTAATGTATAAACACAGACAGCCATAGACAATACATATACACACATAGGCACACATATAGACATACATATGCACACATATACAGTACACATATACATACAGGCAGATATACATGATACATACACACATGCCCACATATACACATACACATGTACACACATGTGAGCGCACATACCTACATATATACACAACACACGATCATAATAACGAAAACACTAAAATGGACTTAACCAAAATTTATGACGTTGACTGTGCTGGAAGTTAAGAAAGTCCTCATCAGCTGTGGAAGGACATCAGCAGGTAATGTCTGAAGGTTAAGAATGGCCGGTTTTCAGATAGTTCTGAGTAGAAAGCTGGATTGGGGATGCAGTTTAGTGATGGAGAACTTATCCAGCATCTGCAGGGCCTTGGGTCAAATCTCCTGTGCCAGTAGAAACAAATAAAACATAGAGGCAAGTTCCAAAGAATTGAAAATATAAAGTAAGCATCCACAAGGACAGGAAACTGGAGGATGAAGGTCAAGGATGCAAGGGGCGTTGGGGGCTTCTGGGGTGAGCAGAGCAGCACTAGGCTGCAGTTGATCCCAAACAGTGCTGGATTGTCTCTCAACCAAATTGCAGCATTTCGCTTTAAGGTACCTGCTCTTCTCTTCCACATTTTCTTGTTTCTCCATAAAACATGAAGAGATAACTGGAGTGTGTTGGCTCCATTAGCAGAAGGAAACATCACACTGAGCCCACAACATACTCTTCAAATCCAGGTCATGAAATGTTTCAAATTCAAAACACAGATACTAATAATTTATTAAATAAAAATGAATCCATCAGAAACTCATTCCCCTGATGGTGAGGCATCTGGCATGATCATAAGAATTTATTAGGCAAAAACATTTGCTTCTCCATCCTGTGGTGAAAACAATGTGCCCACTAAGTTAAAACCCTGCAACATGTAAGTGTATTTAAAGCTAATTGTGAGTCACGAGTACTTCGTAACTGTCTTCAAGTGCATCAGGGGTTCCCAGCAGCTAGAAAGGAAAAATTTAAATTTTCTAAATGCTTTACATACATATTCCAAAAAGCTGCGAATTTCACAGCAAACTACTGTAAAACTAAAACAGAGAGGATGAGCCTGGCAGTGGTGGCACACACCTTTAATCCCAGCACTCGAGAGGCAGAGGCAGACATAGGCAGATCTCTGTGAATTCAAGGCCAACCTGGTCTACAAGGACTAGTTCCAGGACAGGCTCCAAAGCTACACAGAGAAACCCTGTCTCAACCCCCCCCCCCAAAAAAAAAAAACAAAAACAAAAAAAGAAGGAGGGTGGAGAGACAGCGCCATGGTTATCAGCACTGGCTGCTCTTCCAGAGGACCCAGGTTCAGTTCCCAGCACCACTATCTGCAAGTCCTGTTCCAGGGGACCTAACACCCTCACAAAAACATTCAGCTAAATAAAGAAAATGTGGTACATTTATACAAAGGAACATTACTCAGTCATTTAAAAAAAAGGAAATCATGGAATTCATAGGTAAATAGATGGAACTATAAAAAAAAGATCATCCTGAGTGAGGTAACCTAGATCCAGAAAGACAAATATGGTATGTGCTTGCTTACCTGTGGGTATTAACTGTTAAGTCAATGATAACCAAGCTACAATCTATAGAACCACAGAGGGCATATATAGAGTAAAGGACTAGAGGGGACAGCTAGGGTCCCTTGGAAAAGTAAATAGAATACAATAGACAGCTATGGATGGACTGGGACATTAAGTGGAGGAACAGGAGGATCAAGTGGAGAGAGCCAGGGATGTGAGCTCACAACAAGTGAGGCAGAACGCACAGGGCCTGCACAGGTCTGTACCAGTCAGGGCCTGGAGATGAAAAGAGATGTGGACACATGTTCCAACCCCTAATCAGAAGTTATCTCAAATTGACAACTTCTTGCAAATGAAAATTTAGTTTTCTCCAAAGAAGTCTCACTGGGCAAGCAAACTACTAGTTAGGTTCCATAAGGGTACACTGCTGCCCAGAATTAAATAACCAACAGAAAACCTGCTCAAGGGCACCGTTGGAGGCTCCTTGTCTCATAATGTCATAGATGGGTTTTTTTATCCTAATTTTTATTTTTAATTTTAATTTATTTGCATTTTTTTCCTTTTACCTTATAAGTCCTCTGAGTATATATTATGGCTTTTGATTAGTGTTTTTATGGGATTCTGAGTGTGCATACGAATGCATCTCTGGTTCTTGTGCCCTCTCTTGGGCTCTTTTCCTTCTGTTGGTTTCTCTCTTGCCAGGAATGATTATAGAATAGATAATCCGGGTTCCATGGATATCCAGCACAGTCACTTTTAGCTGACTCACAACCCTTCAGAGGCCAGTGTTAGCCATCAGTTTGGCCCACTCCAGATAGCCATATCAACACCGTGTTGACAAAACCTTAATGGGTCCTTACAGCTTTTTCTGTTCTTGTCAGGGTTCCCATCCCTAGAGCCTTGGCCACAGAAGCTCCCATGAACAGAAATACTAAAAGCTAAATTGCACTTGGCAGGCCTGCAGACAGGACAGCTCAGAGTGGAGAATTCTGACGGAGAGTAGAGGAGGCCCTACAGAGTAACTCCTCTCAGCAGAAAAGACATGTCTGCTTAATTTGTTTACATTCCTGGAGCTAGCAGGCAGCCCTGCTCTTGGCAGTCTTCTCCATGTACAGATGTTAGGTATCAAGACAGGGATTAGCAGCCTTGTGAGCCATTGAAGTCTGAACCCTTCCTTGTGGTTAACTTCAGACCTCGCCTCCCACTTCCCTAGTAACAGTAGGAAGGTAAACATCGCCTTTGACACTTCTCAGGATTTAAATTGCCGTATGAAAAGGTGGATGGATAAGAGCTTTGTTGAGGACCCTTAAGGCACAGACATTTCCTCCTGGCAAGAAAAATAGAGTCTATCTCAAGGTCTAAGTGGAGACTTGATATTCTTCTGTCAAAGGCTAGACTTCTAGCACCCTTTTCTCCTCCCTTAAGAGTTAATTCAGCTGGGCCTGTCAATCACCTGGCCAGGAGACCACTCTTAGCAAAGCTGATTCCCTTGAAGAACTGCTAAAGAGGTAGGATGAAAACTCATCCCATTAATAAGTTAAAGCATTTATTCTATTCAGGAAGCCCTTCCCCTCAGTGCAGCTGTTGACAGAGCCTCTGTCTGCAGCCTGCCTGTTTCTTTGCGCTGTTGATGGAGCCTCTGTCTGTAGCCTGACCACTTTTCTGGGCTAGAAAGGCTCCTTTTCCTTTCAGGAACCCTGATACCTGGGCTTCCTCAATTTCTCTGGAGCCTTCTCTCCTTCTGCGTGCAGGGCCTTGCTCCATCTACTCCCATCATATTTTCTGTTATTTCTCATACCTTTTACCCCAGGATTTCCCTCTCATTCATACTTCAATCCGTCCTTTCCGTTTTCCCATTTTACTTCTGAAGCTTGGATACCTGCAGTTCTAAAAATGCAAAAATGTTTTTCCTCAATCTGTACCCTAGAACTGTCTCCAGACCTTTTCTGTGAGATGAAATACGGGCTCAAGTGTCCTCTACAGAAGCTACATGAGGACATCTGTCAAGTCAGTGGGTCTTTCACTAAAACGGGACACCCACCAGGTGTGGAGAACACAAATCTAAGTGCCCCAGAAAGACTTAATATACAAATAGTTAGGGCAGGGAAAGACAAAAACTGAAGGACACACCTCTCCCAACAGATGTATGAAAAAACAAACTTGAAAGAACAGGCCACTTAGAGGTCTGACCATAAGCTAATAGGTCCTCTCCACCAGAAACCGAAGATAATAAAATAGCTGGAGAGTCGAAAAGGAAGAAGCCCCAATTTTAAAGGGTCAGTAACAACACTGATGATTCAAATAAACTGTGACATAAGCTGAAATAAATCCTTTCCTCCCCAAGTTGCTTTTGGTCAGTGTTTTAACACAGTAATAAGAACCCTATCACATACCCTATAGACAGATATAACCCTACAAACCCTAGTTAGGACATAAACCTACAGGCAACATTCCATTAAATGTGAACAGACAATATTTCCAATAAAATCTGGAACAAGACAAAGGATTATATGTGTTATGAAATTTTGCTGCGGGTCCCAAGCAGCTTGCGGCGGGTCCACAAACTAAGGTGGCTGGCCCTAGCCACGCGGTGGCAGGCGGATCCTGCAGACAGTGAGTCCCCGGAAAGTGCAAGTTCCCAGGGAAGGTGCAAGTTCCCATCGGGAATGGTGTGGGGCAGGTGGTGTGTGGGAGGCACATGAACAGACACATCACACAGAATAGAATTGGGTATTTATTAGTTGAATTATGGAGGGGAAGGCAAAAGGGGAGAAGGGGTGAGGGGGAGAAAAAGGATAGAAAGAGAAAGAAGGGGGTAGCAGAAAAGGGAACAGAGATAAGCCAAGATGGCGAGGGAGGGAGGGGATGCAGGGAGTAGGTAGGCATGGCTTGTCTCTTAAAGTGACAAACAATCATAGCAATATGACAATGATTTCCAGTAACATACAAGGATACAAAATCAACACCCAAAAAATCAGTAACATTTCTAAATAGCAATAACATACTTGCCAAGGAATAAATTAGCATATCCCATTCACAATAGCTTTTTAAAACTGCCCAGGGAGTAGAAGACTTCTACAACAAAACCTTTAAGATACTGAGGCAAAATGTTAAAGGAAATAGAGATAGACAGGAGAAGACAGAGGTAGACAGGAGACAGAGATAGACAGGAGACAGAGATAGACAGGAGAAGACAGAGATAGACAGGAGAAGACAGAGATAGACAGGAGAAGACAGAGATAGACAGGAGACAGAGATAGACAGGAGACAGAGATAGACAGGAGAAGACAGAGATAGACAGGAGACAGAGATAGACAGGAGACAGAGATAGACAGGAGACAGAGATAGGAGAAGACAGATAGACAAGAGACAGAGATAGACAGGAGACAGAGATAGACAGGAGAAGACAGAGATAGACAGGAGAAGACAGAGATAGACAGGAGAAGACAGAGATAGACAGGAGAAGACAGAGATAGACAGGAGAAGACAGAGGTAGACAGGAGAAGACAGAGATAGACAGGAGAAGACAGAGATAGACAGGAGAAGACAGAGGTAGACAGGAGAAGACAGAGATAGACAGGAGACAGAGATAGACAGGAAAAGACAGAGGTAGACAGGAGAAGACAGAGATAGACAGGAGAAGACAGAGGTAGACAGGAGAAGACAGAGATAGACAGGAGACAGAGATAGACAGGAGAAGACAGAGGTAGACAGGAGAAGACAGAGATAGACAGGAGACAGAGATAGACAGGAGACAGAGATAGACAGGAGAAGACAGAGGTAGACAGGAGAAGACAGAGATAGACAGGAAAAGACAGAGATAGACAGGAGAAGACAGAGATAGACAGGAGAAGACAGAGATAGCTTTCAAGGCTATGGGTTATCACAACTAATATTATGACAAAAAAAATGGTTTACGGGGCTGGAGAGATGGCTCAGAGGTTAAGAGCATTGCCTGCTCTTCCAAAGGTCCTGAGTTCAATTCCCAGCAACAACATGGTGGCTCACAACCATCTGTAATGGGGTCTGGTGGCCTCTTCTGGCCTGCAGGCATACACACAGACAGAATGTTGTATACATAATAAATAAATAAATTTTAAAGAAATGGTTTACAAATTCAATCCAGTTCCTGTTAAAATTCCAATTGTGGCTGGGTGGGTGGAGGCAGAGGCAGGCAGAGTTCAAGGTTAGCCTGGTCTGCAAGAGCTAGTTCCAGGACAGGAACCAAAGGTACAGTGAAACCCTGCCTCAAAAGCGGCGGGGGCGGGGGGGGGGGAAGGAAAAAGAAAAAAAATTCAGTTGTATTTTTCACAGAAAAAAAAAATCCCTTAAAAAATCCTAAAATTCATATAGAAACACAAAAGACCCGAAACAATCCTAATTCTGGAGATATCACAATATCTGTGAAATTACCAGATACAAGAAAAGATCACAAGATACACAGCAGAATCCATTTTTGAGAGTTTAATTGAAAGAGAAAAACATGTATGCAGGCCTGGGGAGAGCTGGTGCGGAGAAGAGAGCGTGGAGCAGGCGTGTCCAGCTTTTAGAGGCTGCCTAGCACATGCGCACCGGGGCTTACGAAGCTGTGTCATGTGTAGATCACATGACCACACTGCACATAGATCACATTAGGCTTGAGGATCCTGGGTGGCTGAGTAAGTTGCCTGAATGCACTGGATGGTGCCTGCACGGCCATGGAACCCATAAGTGCCAGCGCTTCAAGTGCTAGGCATTTGGTGATAGAAATGATAACGGCTCTGTGTCTAATGATGGCAGCTGTGGGTGGCAGCTGTGGGAGTTACAAGAATTGCCTTAAAGGGGCCCTGCCATTTAGGGGAAATGGGTGAGGGACATTGGTCTGGAAGAGAGAAAAGGACCTGGTCCCCAATGTTAATTGGAGATGGACAGGGTGGGTGCATGGTTGGGGTAGTGAGTAGTCAGTAAAGTCCCATAAAAGGGAGCAGAGGTGATGGAACAATGGAGTGAGCAGGTGATCAGGGAGGGGTAAGGGATTAGGTTGAGAGGCAGGGACTTAAAACCGGCCGCCCAAACATGAGTTCAAAGGGCGAGATGGAAGGAGGTCTTTTGGGGAGTGCCCAGAATCTCAAAAGAGTCAGGAGCAAAAGCTTACCTAGTTAAGGTGAAGCTCCTGTGACATCTTAACAAGAACATTTTTTAAGGAATGGTTAGTTTGTTCTACCTTCCCTGAGGACCTAGGATAGTATGGGATATGAAAATGTCAGGGAATGTTAAGAGCCTTAGATAAAGTTTGAGAGATCTGGGAGGTAAATTCTGAGCTGTTATCCGGCTAAAGAGATGTTGAGATTCCAAAATGGGGAGTAATTTCCTGAAGAAGAACACTGAAAACCATCTGGGCTCTGTTGTTAGTGGTGGAAAACACTTCAATACACCCATACATGGTGTCTACCAAATAGGAGCTATTTAACTCATCTGCCTGTGGGCATATGAATAAAATCAAGCTGCCAGTCAATCCCCAGAAGGGAGCTCCTGGCCTGGGGGGTGGGAAAAGGAAAGCTATGATATTTGGACTGGGGATCTGACTTTTGACCGATTTTACAAGAGGCAGTGACAGTTTTTAAGAACTCTAAGTCCTATCCAGGGGGTTGTGGCGCACGCCTTTAATCCCAGCACTCAGGAGGCAGAGGCGGGCAGATCTCTGTGAGTTCAAAGCCAGCCTGATAAAAAAGAACTCCAAGTCCTCAGGGGTAGGTTGGAGGTGAGCCTTGACAAATTGAGACAGAGCCTGACTATTAGGAAGGGCTTATGTAGGCAGGATACAGAATTTGCCAAGTATCAGAGGGTGTCTGCAAGAGCGTGGGTTGTACTGTATGAACTCCCTGAGGTGACTGAGGTGAGTCTGCGCCCTAGAGGGCTTATGCCCTGGCTGCTTGGTCACCTCAGTTATTTCTCTTAGAAATGATGGAGTTGTCGGTCTTATGAGACTAGCAGTGAATAATTCCTATAACTTTGGGGAGGTGGGAGGCTTTTAACATGTCCATAATGTGGCCTGAGTTAGTTATGCATCCTCCTTTTGTCATAAGAAGCCCACACTCTTTCCAGATAGCTGTGGGGGACGGGAGGATATGAAAAGCATATTTGAAGTCTGTGTAAACATTTGTGGATTGTCCCTGTGCCAATTGGAGGGCATGGGTGAGGGCTATTAATTCAGCCTGCTGGTTAGTGGTATGGGCGGGCAGTGCCTGTGCCTCCACCACCCCAGTATCTCACACTAGGGCATAGCCTGTCCTACGGGTCCCCTCATATATACCAGGTATAAATGGCCTGAGGCAATGTGCCCTCCTGTACGTGTGAGGGGTGGGACAGTAGTTCCTCTAAGGTTTCTATGTAGGAATGAGATGGAGAATAGTTAGAAGGTCAGAGATGAGACGATTAAGTTCCCTAAGGCTCTAGAGTACTGAGTTTGGGTAATGTTCCTGGTAGGATCCTGTAATTGGTTGACAATGGGAAATGGTGTTTAGTAACAGTGGGGTTTTAGGTGTCCCAGACTTGGGGGTCCACCTGAGAGGCTTGCAAAGGAAATGACACATTGGAATTGGTAGGGTGGGAGGCTTAGAAGGAGGAGGAGAGGAGCTGTCAGCGAGCCAGAGGTCAAGGGAATGAAAGGAGCACATAAAATAGAAGCTCCCACTTTAGATTAAAAAAAAAAACTCTTCCCATTAGAGGTACAGGCAGGTTGGCATGACCAAAAATGAATGAGTGAGAGGAATAACCCTAAAATTATATTGAGTGGTGGGGTCTGCTGAGGTAGATAAGGCTGTCCCCCTACCCTGACAATAGGGAAACTAGAAGCAGAGGAAGGCCCCCAAAACTCCCTCAGTACTGAGTCTTTGACTCTGGTGTTCAAGAGAAAGGAGAGGAACCGTCCTGATACCATGATATTCACCCATGGCTCCCTATTACAGGTGATGGTTGTGGTTGGGTCAAGGGAGCCCAGGCAGCCTCAATCGTCCGTGACCAGCCCTAAAAGGTCAATTTAGGAGTTGTCTGGATCTGATGTCTCCATGCCACAAGGTGCATGAGGACAATCAGTCACCCAGTGCCCCTCCCTATGTCACTTTGGACTTGATCTGGGGGTGGGGGGGGACCATACAAAGATTAGGACATATCCGAGCTAAATGCCCATTTTCTCCACATTTAAAATGTGGGCCTGGCAGCCCTCCAGCCCCAGGGGACAAGGGAACGACACAGGCCTGACAGTTAGTTGCCTTAGCTGGTTCGATGACCTTGACCAGCATTTGAGATTTCTGTCTACTTCTTTGTTAGTTTTTCGAGACAGGGTTTCTCTGAAGCTTTGGGGCCTGTCCCAGAACTAGCTCTTGTAGACCAGGGTGGCCTTGAACTCGCAGTGACTTACCTGCCTCTGCCTCTCACTTGCCGGGATTTAAGGCATGCAATACCACTACCCAGCCTGTCTATGGTTTTTATCCTACCTTTCATGGTACAACTTAAAAGCCTCTGAGACTTCTGTCTGTGGGGTCAAGGGGCTTTTCTCCAAATACTTGAGTTTAAACCTAGTGTTGGGAAGCTCTGGGAAAAGAAATGGGTCAAGTGGAGCTATTTGCCCTCTGGGGTCTCTGGATCTAAATTAGTGTCCTACAAGAGAGCCTTTGTGAGGCATTCCAAGAATTGAGAGAGATTCTCATTCTTATCCTGAAAGATATTTAGGAGTTCATCATAGTTTACTGGCTCAAGGCAGCCTTATGGAGACCTGCTAGGAGGCAAGTCATAAACTGGTCTCTAGTTAAAATACCCACTGTGGTGTTATAATCCCAGTGTGGATCCTGCTCAGGGATCACCTCTGCCCCAGGGGGGTGTGCTTCAATAGTCTGGTGAATCTCATGTATCCTGGCTGGCTCCCAAACTCTCCTGTGCTCCTCAGGAAGCAGGTTATTAGTTAGGATCATAAAAATATCACGAAAGGTGAGACTATAAGATTGGGTAAAGTATTGGAATTGTTTATGAATGAGGTAGAATTAGACATGTAAGAACCCAGATTTTGTTCCATGTGAGAGAGTTCTGAGAGCGAGAAAGGGATGTGTACCTTGACTAGCCCATCCACACCAGCTACCTCTCACAAAGGGAGAACTGCAGCTGACTTGGTTTGGTCAGGATGGGTTCCTTAGCAGCACGAGAGCACATGAGAGGAGGGGAGGAAGTGGGAACTAGTGTGGGCGGCCTCAGTGGCATGGCACCCGAGAGGAGGAAGGAGCAATAGGAACTGACAGAACAGTTGGTGGGGGTCGGGGTGCTGGAGAGGTAAAAGTAGCTGTCTGCTGAGGCTGGAAAGGTGGGGGTTCGTTACCAGGGTCCAGAGCAGAAGTGGGGTGTTCCTCCGGCTTAGATGGCTTAGCCAAGAACATGTGAGGGGGTGAACAGGTTGCAAGGACAGAGGGCTTAGAACTTAGAAAAAGGTTTAGATATAGGGGAACTCCTTCCCTCTGCCTGTTCACTGAGAAAAGTTAGAAAGTTCCCACAGAATAAGGTGCCATTAGGCAGCCATTTTAGGTTATTGTCTAAAAGGTACTTAGGCCATTTCTTAGTGCAAAGGCAGAAAAGCTCAGAAATCTGTAAGGCATTAAGCTTAGAGGTTTTAGGGTCTCTAAAAGATATCCCAGGGGTGGAGGTTGGACTGATAGTCTTGGAAGGTTTATTCACCATGACTGAGGAGAGAGAGAAAGGACCCAAAGGCTATAACGTCTTTGAGACAGGGTCAGGCCAGTCAGGGATTGGGGACCATGCAGGACCATTTCGAGTGGTCCAAGATGAGAACAACAGTCCAAAAAGGACAATGGTCCAAGACAAGAAACAAGATCCCAGCAGTGGGGAATTACCAGAGACGAATGCCAATGAAGGGCCTTAACCATAGCCTCGAAAGCCGTGGTTGTGAGTGGTTCCTACCAATACTAGGAACACCAGAGTTTCTGGGAGCTCAATGGTTCGGAAAAACAGTTAACGTGACCAGAAGAGAAAAAAAATCACCAATTAAAGCCAGTGGTGTGTGTAGAGGTTGGTGGCCTGGCAGATGGAATGTGGGTGGCTGTGGAGAAACCTGGTCCAGGGTCCTGAACCCAGGAAAGGGGAGTTGGGAGAGCCTGTGGAGGATCGGCACCATTGAAATTACCAGGCGTGAGAACTGTGAGACACAGAAAAGAACCCACTTTAAGAGGTTATTACACAGAGAAAGACACATGTGCAGGCCTGGGGAGAGCTGGTGAGGGAGAAGAGAGTGCAGAGAGGGTGTGTCCAGCTTTTAAAGGCTGCTTGGCGCATGAGCAAAGGGGTTTACATAGCTGTGTTGTGTGTAGATTACTTGACCATGCTGCACGTAGATCACGTGGGGCTTGAGGGCCCCGGGTGTCTGTGTAAGTTGCCTGAACGCTTGATGGCACATGTGCAACTGTGGAACCCAGAAGCGCCAGCGCTTAAAGTGTTAGGCATTTTGTTGGAGCGCTGGGCAATGGAAATGATAACAGTCGGTCCTCAAGTTACAACAGAGGTATAACGGCAAAAACAGATCCAGGCATCTAGGCTAATAGAGTAAAATAATACCCTGGTTAGTTTATTGTCAAATTGACACAGGTTAGAGTTGCTGGGGAAGAGAAATGTTAATTGAGAAAAAGCTCCTTCATCTTGTCTGTCGGCAAGTCCATAGGCCATTCTCTAGATGGATGTGGGAGGGCCAAGTCCATCATGAACAGCGCCACTCCTTGGCAGGTGGTTCTGGGTTTTACACGAAAGGAAAGTGAATAAACCAAGGGGAATAAGCCAGTAACCAGAATCCTCCATGGCCTCTGCTTGAGTTCCTCCCCTGGTTCCTTTCAGGATAGAATATAAGCTATAAGTTGAAATAAAGCCTTTGCTGCCGAGTTTCTTTCACTCAAGTTGTGTATCACAACAATAGAAAGAGTTGTGTATCACAACAACAGAAAGAGTTGTGTATCACAACAACAGGAAGAGTTGTGTATCACAACAACAGGAAGAGTTGTGTATCACAACAATAGAAAGAGAGTTGTGTCTCACAACAACAGGAAGAGTTGTGTATCATAACAACAGGAAGAGTTGTGTATCACAACAACAGGAAGAGTTGTGTATCACAACAACAGGAAGAGTTGTGTATCACAACAATAGAAAGAGAGTTGTGTCTCACAACAACAGGAAGAGTTGTGTATCACAACAATAGAAAGAGTTGTGTATCACAACAATAGAAAGAGAGTTGTGTATCACAACAATAGAAAGTTGTGCATCACAACAACAGGAAGAGTTGTGTATCACAACAACAGAAAGAGTTGTGTATCACAACAACAGGAAGAGTTGTGTATCACAACAACAGAAAGAGTTGTGTATCACAACAACAGGAAGAGTTGTGTATCACAACAACAGAAAGAGCTGTGTATCACAACAATAGAAAGCGAACTAGGATGAACAGCAAACCTGGAATTAAGCCCAGACAACTACAACCGCATAAATTTCAACAAAGAAGTCAAAAACATGTCCTGGAGGAAAATAGTGTCTAACAAATGGGGATAAAGACACTGGGCATCTCTAAGAATGTAATTACATACTTATTTCTAGAATTGACCAATGAGATTACACAAAATTTCAAGGCCATGCACAGCAAAAGAAACATAAGCATGAGAATGAAGAGAAAAGTCTTTGCCAACCACATGTCAGGAAGATGTTAATATCTACGACATATAAAAAACTGCAAAAAAATAAACATCAAAGAATCAATTGTCAATCAATAAATAGACTAATGAACCAAATAGACCAGAAATCTTCCCAACTTTCTTGACCTGCTACCTAGAAAGCAATAATATAGGCAAAATCCAATGGTTATTCTGCTATGCGTTTAGTAGATTATATATTAATTAAGATAATCTAAGAGCATAACAAAAAGTACTGACATTTTTGTAATCCAGCCCCATAAAGTTTAGGCTAAACTCAAGATTCAGTCTGATGGGTCAGTAGCAGATCTCTCTCTCTCTCTCTCTCTCTCTCTCTCTCTCTCTCTCTCTCTCTCATTTAGGGTGTATGTTTCTTCCTTCTTTAAGGTACGTAGCAGGGAGGAAGATGTGAAAGAAAAACAAAGCATATTAGATTTTCCATGCCAGGAACTAGAAATTCTCTCCAGGTCATAATATGTTGACTAGAAATAGTGAGGATGTCTACAATGAGGCTCATGTTTAATTTCCCTCACAACATAGAAACAAGTATGATGAGCACATATAGACAGTCTCAGCCTCATAAGTTAATTCGCTCCCTCCACCAATTAGAAGCAGCAAAGTTATAATAAACAAACCTTCCTTTAGCTACATCTTTGTGCAATTTCTCCTGACAGATATCTAGACCAGAACCCTCTAGGCAAAAAGGGCATGTGGAAGTGTTTTCCAATTTATGTTTAAAATAAGAACACTTGAGTAAACATCTGTGGTGGTCTTAATAAAAATGGTCCCCATAGGCCCATAGGGAGTGGCATCATTGGAGGTGTGGCCCTGGAGTAGGTGTGGTCTTCTTGAAGGAAGTGTGTTATAAAGGGAGGGCTTAGAGGTTTCAGAAGCTTAAACCAGGCCCAGTGTCACTTTCTCTTCCTGCTGCTTGCCCATCCAGACGTACAAATCACAGTTACTTCTCCAGCACCATGTCAACCATCATGCCACCATGCTTCCTGCCATGACAATAACGGACTAAACCTCTGAACTGTCAGTCCCAATTCAATGTTTTCCTTCATAAGAGTTTCCTTTGTAAGGTCATGGGGGTTCATCACAGCAATGGAAACTCTAAGACAATGCCTTATTTTTCTCATGGAACTCTATCAGCTTCTAGTATATCCTTAGCACATCCTAAGAAGCTGACATTCGGAGCATTGCACAATCTGACGTTATCATCAAAACTATTCTCTCTACTATGCTTCAAACAGACCTTCTACTTCTCTTGAATTGGTCAGCTCCTAAATACATCATGTCTATGTATTTCAAACACTGGACTTGAAATTTATCAATGCTGCATTACTGACAGTATCATTTTAATCCCTCTTGAATCTTCTGTTTATAAGACTAAGAAAATCATAACAGTTTGTTTAAATAATGGGAAATAGCGCATGACAAGTACCTAAGCCTCAATGAACATTCACTTTGGTCCTTCCTTCACAGACTGTTGGAAGCCATAGTAAGAGTTTCTTCTTGGTCTGTTTCTGACACAGACTGTGAAAGACCTGGATAAATACAGACCCACCCCCACCCCCTAGCAGGAAAAAATAGAGCCAAAAATCTAAGCAGGGAAAGAAGAATCAGAAATCTAGTATTAGCCGGTTCAGTTTCAGGAACTAGTTAAAGATAAAGTTAGATTGTAATCTTGAGTATAATCTTGAGAAACAGGAAGTTGCCCCCTTGTGATTATCACTGGTATTTTCGGAATTTTCTATGACACCCTCCCTACCCCTTTCAGATTACTGGGCTGTGGTTTCTTCCTTTAAAAACTCCTTCTCCTTTCATCGCTTGCTGAAGGTTAATATTCAGGAGGATGCCTATATGTTTTTCTTTGGGTTCTCCTTATTTAGCTTCTCTAGGATCACTAATTATAAGCTCAATGTCCTTGGTTTATGGCTAGAAACCAAATATGAGTGAGTACATCCCATGTTCCTCTTTTTGGGTCTGGCTTACCTCACTCAGGATAGTGTTTTCTATTTCCATCCATTTGTATGCAAAATTCATGAAGTCCTTGTTTTTTATTGCTGAGTAGTACTCTAATATGTATAAATTCCATACTTTCTTCATCCATTCTTCCATTGAAGGGCATCTAGGTTGTTTCCAGGTTCTGGCTATCACAAACAATGCTGCTATGAACATTGTAGAGCATATACTTTTGTTGTATGATAAGGCCTCTCTTGGGTATATTCCCAAGAGTGGTATTGCTGGGTCCAAGGGTAAGTTGATCCCGAGACAGAGACCCAAATTGGAGCACAGGACTGAAATCTCAAGGTCCAAATCAGGAGCAGAAGGAGAGAGAGCACGAGCATGGAACTCAGGACCGCGAGGGGTGCACCCACACACTGAAACAATGGGGATGTTCTATTGGGAACTCACCAAGGCCAGCTGGCCTGGGTCTGGAAAAGCCTGGGATAAAACCGGACTCTCTGAACATAGCGGACAATGAGGACTACTGAGAACTCAAGAACAATGGCAATGGGTTTCTGATCCTACTGCACGCACTGGCTTTGTGGGAGCCTAGGCAGGTTGGATGCTCAACTTACTAGACCTGGATGGAGGTGGGGGTTCCTTGGACTTCCCACAGGACAGGGAACCCTGATTGCTTTTCGGGCTGGGGGGAGACTTAAGTGGGGGAGGGGGAGGGAAATGGGAGGCGGCGGCGGGGAAGAGACAGAAATCTTTAATAAATAAATAAATAAATAAAAAAGAAAAGTAATAAAAAAAATCTACATCAAAAAAATAAATAAAAATAAAAACTCCTTCTCCCAGTTACTCGGGGTCGAACTCCTCCCCTGCGTGAGTTATGAGTCTCGGCCCCAGTGCTGCTTCCTGTCTTGTCGATTAAACCTCGTGTGATTGCAGCAAGGATGGTCTCTCATGAGTTACTGGGGGGGGGGGTCGTGTTATCCCAAGACTTGAGTGAGAGTCTCCTCACACTGGGGGGTCTTTCAACTGAGTACCATAAAGAAGGGAGGTTTATCCAGCACTTGAGTTTTTCTGCATCTTAGCATATTTGACATTTAATATCATTTACCTGTGATTTATATTTCATAACCCCATCTTTTCATATGAAAAGTCCAAGTAAATTGTACTGGAATCTGGTGAGGGGTTTTTGATGTGTCAGATATGGTGGAGGATATCTCTTAGTGATACAAGGCAGCCATGTTAGCCCTGGTATCTTCTCTTCATAAGAAAGCACTAAAGCCATTCTGGGTACCACACTCTTATGACCACATCTCAAAAAGACAGCACCTTCAGTCAGTGAGACTGTTGAGTGGATAGGCATATGCCACCACACTTTAGGACCTGCGTTCAGTCCTCAGAATCCACATTTTAGAAGGAGATAACTAATAACTAACCCCATAAATTGGCCTCTGTCTCCACACACTGCTTTAGTGTTGGTTAATCTCTTTCTTCCTGTCTCTCTCTCTCTCTCTTTCTCTCTCTCTTTCTGTCTGTCTCTCTTTCTGTCTTTTTCTGTCTGTCTGTCTCTCTGTCTCTCTCTCTATCTCTTTTACACACACACACACACACACACACACACACACACACACACAGAGAGAGAGAGACTAAAAAACTTTTTAAGGTTCTACCTTCAAAACACTGTTAACATATGAACTTAAGAGTCAAGTTTCCCCAAGTGATGGAGGAAGGTCATTGGTTAATAAAGAAACTGCCTTGGCCCATTTGATAGGCCCACCCTTGGGTGGGTGGAGTAGACAGAATAGAATGCTGGGAAGAAGGGAAGTGAGCCAGATGCCATGCCTCTCCTCTCTGGTCACAGACACGATGAAACTCTGACCCAAGATAGACGTAGGCTAGAATCTTCCTGGCGGGTCACCACCTCGTGGTGCTATACACATTAATGGAGGTGGGTTGATAAGGATGTGAGAGTTGGCCAGTAGGAGGCTGGAGCTAATGGGCCAAGCAGTGTTTAAATTAATGCAATTTGTGTGGTGTTATTTCGGGGCATAAGCTAGCCAGGCAGCCAGGAGCTGGGTGGCAGGAAGCGGCCCGCAGCTATTACTACACCCAATTTTGGGAAACCATGTTCAAACCTTAGCACATTCCTGTCACTCATGTTTTGCGGTGGTCATTAACATTTCTGTAATTTAGCATTTTCACATTTCCTATCATTTATCTTTCATCAGCATCTCATCTCCACATCTTAGTTACAAGCAATTTGGGAAGTTCTACACCATATGTTTCCTTAGGTCCCTATTTCCTTGCATGACAGTAGAGTATTAAATAAATATCTGTCATGACACAATTAAATTAAGCATACCAGCAGTAGACAAAAAGAAAGATTCATCCCAACTATTCCACTCTAGCAAAAGAACCTTAAAAATCTATAAAGATTAGTAAGGAAAACAAAATGAAAGATAGTGGTTAAAACTTCAATTAAACGGGAAGTTGAAAACACTTGCAAACACTTCATTGAAAACCCAAGATAAATATATGACAAATTAAAAACGCCATATCTGTGTGTGGTGTGTATGTGAGTGAATATGTATGCCCAGTCAAGGTAAAAGCAAAAGTGAAAGCCACTGAAGAGAGCAGGAGGGAAGGGAAGGAAGGGGGAGGGAAAAGAAGAGGGAGAGAAGTAAGGAAGGGGAGGTAAAGGAGGAGGGAGAGCAAGAAGAAAGGGAAGAAATCTTTCACAGTGAAGAAAGCTATCTTGACTAAACAAAGCAAGGGACACAAGATCCTCAGCACAGTAGGTACAAACCAGAAATTGTTACATAGAACTTCTAAAAGAACTTATAGCCATCCTCAGCATTTGTGGAAGTTGTGAAGCCACATAAGGCCATGGTGCCCATTTTCACCCAAGGTCATAGCAAAGAAGAGCTCTGAAGAGCAAGTACCAGAGCTGATGTGAGAGGCAGAGGCTCTGAAGATGACTTCTCCTACCTTAGCCTTGCTGAGTCAGAGCCTAGCTGGGTAGGCAAGGGGGCAAGGCACTGACTTCCCACTGTATGAGCCCTGACTCCTTCTCACTTCCAGTTCCTCTTGCCTGTCTCACCTCCGAATCCCTACTCTTTTGCCTTTCTTCCTTTGCCTCAAAGAACTCAGGCCTTAAAATCATATTTTAACTGGGAATGCACTTTGCTTTATACATCTCAAATAGAAGCTTAGAAATAAGATTTACTATAACTCATATCAGTTGCCTATTGACCTGGCATCATCAGGTTCTGTCCCTCCAAGCACTGGAGCATCCTGTGGTCTGCTTCCAGTCAGAGCCACCTCAAGGCCACTCAGGTGGCAGCATCTCCCCTCTGGTTGGTTACTCTCGTTCCTCACCTCTCTCCTCACAAGGAGCAACTTCCACTCTTTTCCTTAGATATTCATTTTCTTTATTGATTCCCCTAAGCTGTAGCCATGATACATATGTTTCTTATTTCTGTCTATTCCTAATTCTTAGCTGAACAAATGGAAGCTTTGGTTTTCTCTTTATTTCATGCCACCCCCATACCAAATAATACACTTTTAAATTAGCCTCTGGCCAGGATAAAAATAGCCTTAGCATACATCCACAAGTAAATAAATGTAAGCACTTTGCTCTTTTTTTTATTGCTATTTCAGACTCAGCACCAGAGGTTCGTCAGTGTTGGAGCAGTGAGAATAGCGTAAATGTTTTAAAATATGTTTGTCTCTGACAACCATGAACATAGAGGTGTTGTTTGTTTGCTTTCTAAAATAGAGTTTGCTGACCTCTGCTTTCGCTGCGAGAACAAACGAGCCACACAGTGTGTTCTAAGCTACAGTGAGAACACAAGTGAGTGCTTCCTGAACATCCTCCAGTGACTTCGCTTCCTAAATACCACAATCACATCCTGATCCCTTGCATCTCAATGTTGTGTTGACAGCCACTTCCCTTCCCATCAAACCATGGCTTTACTTCTAATGGAGATCCTCATTTGCGTGTCGTTTGCATATTCAAATTATCTTCCTGTAATTTCGATAATTGTGCATCCTTCTAAGCACAGTACAACGAGCCTGCCATGCTTCTGAAGATGTGAGCTGAGACTTATTTATTTAACTAATGAATGCTTGATGCTGGGGTCTGTGCACCATTGTTCTTGGTGCTAAGGAGGCAAGATGGCGTAAGATGCAGCCAGCATACTCCAGATGAGTCTCAGGGCTGCACTTTTATTCACATACCAAGGGCATGTTTGTTCCTACTTTTATAAATAATGAGCCAAAACTAACTAGAGGTTTCATTTTTTAGCCTCCTACCTCACAGATCCAATGGAATAATACATCCATGCATCTGATGTTTACAAGTATCTTTCCCAAGACCTCAGTACCCATTTTGATTTCCCCCTCTGGCCATTTCTTTCTACTTTTCTTCAGCCACGTAGCTTTTTAAAATATCTTTCATTAAGTCCAGGGATGGTTTCCTGCTCAAACCAAAGCAAGGGCAGGATTGTCTTGCTGGTGTCTCAGACGTGGCTTCTGCCGCACAGAGCTCCAGCAAATGCTAACAATCCTGAAAATCCCTGCCACCCTGTTCTCCTGCGCCGGGGTTTCAAATGATTTTTTTCTGTATCTGTTTGCTTTTCCTTGCTTTATCTCTCTGCAAACTGTGGTAAAGACTTGCAATCAAAGAATTGCAGAACAGACTCCAGGAAACTCAGCGACAGTAACAACCGGCACGGCGGCGGTCCTGCTGGTCTAAATAGGTATTTTAAACAAACTTGGCACAGACCCATTTGCAATCGCTCCTATTTTCACAAAACAAAGAAGTGACCATAAAAGAGCTTTTATCTGTCATGTTTTTCTGCTACATGACTTAAAAAAAAACTCTTCAAATTCCCAATACTCACAGGCAGTTTCTTGTCACGTTTTATTTCTGCTCACAATTAATCCTTTGAATATTTTCAATATTTGAAAACTGAAGCTCATGGGCAGAGAGGAGGCCTGGGAGGTTCAAGAATGCTAGCCGCTCTTGCTAGCCCAGAGTTTTGTTCCTCTTGCCCACAGTGGGTGGCTCACAATTCCAGCCTCAGGGATCTGACACCCTTTTTGCACCCTTCTGGGTGCCACGTTCATGTTGACAAACCACATACTCATGGTCATAACCTAAAATGCGCTCCTTCCAATTTTCAGTATTTTGCAGTATTAGTAATTATCTTGGTCACTTTCAGTAAGTAAATAATTTTGACTAGTGATATTTTGTTTTCATTTGCTAATTCATTTCTCCCCCATTCTGACTCCACCTCTGTTTTGATTGCCTCTACGTAAGCCACACTCCAAACAACAGTTCAGGTTTTCAGCTCTTCAATACTAAAAAGAAGGATGCCCAGGAGAGGCATGTGTCCAGACAAGCAACTGTGCACAGTTCTGCTCCATTTTCCATCAATAGGACAGTAGTCTGCATTATCAAGCTCACGGGAATTCATCAAGTCAACAATGAGTCAGCTTATTATCCCCGAGTCTGCTGAGAAATTCTCATTTCTACAGGTTCAAGGCAAAGTGATTATTTTAGGCAGCAGGAATATTGCTGAGGCACCTCGCTGGCAGCCAGCACTGTCTTCCCAAGCACCCACTGGTAGGAAAACATGCCAGGACTGTGTGTGGCAGGTACGACATTAAAGACCGTCGGGTGTACGACATGAAGCACTACCCAGAGCTTTTAGACAAGCTTCCATGCCTTCTTCCTCAACAAAGTGCAGAAGGTGACCTTCAAATATAATCTGCATAGGAGAAAAGAAATAGGCGCCAATATACAGAGCAATAAAGACCACCACTAAGAACAAATCTTCCTGGCAGGGTAACACAAGGTTTTATTAGAGTAGAGTGGGTTTTTTTTGGGGGGGGTTTGTTGTTGTTGTGTTGGTGGTGGTGGTTTGTTTGTTTGTCTGTTTTGTTTTTAACCATCAAGCAGAACTGAAAGCAATTTCCCTTCTTCCACACTCAACACTGAAAGCATATATAGAAAATATATAAATTTCTCAAAGAATAAAAATATTATATTTTTATAAAAAAAGAATTCAGGTGCAAAAGGGCCAAATAATCTGCCAAAAGAAAATCTCACTCTTAGAACCTGAACTGGGCTGTGAATGCCAGCTGCCTAGGACTGAGTTCACTAAGATCGTGGGTTGTTGAACCAATTGAAGGGGGGGGAAAGATGATCAAAGCGGGGGAAAAGCCAGCAACCCCAACCAAAGAAATGGGTAATCAAATTATTAACAACTATGCAAGATCAAAAAAAAATAGAAGAGAAGCTATGATAGCAGGTACCCAAGCAACCAGGAGCTTCCAGCCTAAGGTAAAGTGACTGTAGCTGAATCAGCCTGCAGTCCACTCCTGTTTCCTCACCCAAGGGCAAAAACCATCACCACTCCCGGCGGCTTGGACTCCGGAATCAATGAACAGGGAGTGTCTCACTGAAGGAAGACGGACGGCGGATCCAGGCCTTTCAGACGGACGGCAGATCCAGGCCTTTCAATACTAAACAGACATACAAAAATATTCTACATTTTTTTTTTTTGGTTTGTTTTGTTTCTTGAGACAGGGTATCTCCATGTAACAATCCTAGCTGTCCTGGAACTAGCTCTGTAGAGCAGCTTGGTCTGGAACTCACAGAGATATACCTGCCTCTGCTTCTCGAGTGCTGGGACTAAAGGTGTGTGCACCAAGACCCAGCAAAAATATTCTACTCTTAGGAGGCTACCAATCAAAAGCAGCAAGACCACTTTGTACTTTATAAATTTCCGGAAGACAGCTCTTCCACACCCCAAGTGGCTCTTCTGGGAGTGGGAAAACACATGTTCATAGACAGCTTTATGACCTTGTACTGATTTCACAAATATTAACCCGGAAGGTGGCTCAGTGAACTAATGACAGTGTAGGCACAAATATTTCTGCTACTTGTGATGGCATAAACGACGCCTGCAATTTCCACCACTTCTAAAAAGTCATATACTTTGGGGAAAGTTGTAATGAGACAAACTTTTTCTTTAATTTCTAGGAAACAAAAAGGAAAATGAAAATTGCTATATACTTGAGCTGGGACTGAACTCTGAGCTGTTATGCAATTACCTGCACCTTGTGGGAAATATCTCCTATTCACAGATGATTAAGCATTTTTCTGACAGCGCTGTGAGTCAAAGCCACTTAAGAAGTTAGACTAGTACTCCGTCTTGGCTAGCTTCCTCTTGGTGATAAAACACTAGCTGAAACCAGCCTGGGGAGGAAAGCGGTTTGGGGCTGACAGGTGACAGACCACCATGGAGAGAAGCTGAGGCAGAGACCAGAGGCAGGAGCTGAAGCAGAGGCCACGGAGGAATGCTGCTTCACGGCTTGCTCAGCCTGCTTGCTTGCACAGTCCAAGTCCACTGGTTAGGAGGTTGCATAGCCCACAATGGGCCAGCCCCCCCACACCAATCATAAATCAAGAAAATTCCCCATAGTCATGCCCAGAAGCCAATCTGATGCAGATTTCAACTGAGGTTCTCTCTAGTTTGTGTTAACTTGACACAAAAACTAGCCAACACAATCCTCAGCCTACAGCCATCTTTAGTAAGTTTTATGATCTTTAAGTAGACATCTTTAAAATAAAAAGCAGAAATCATCACCAATCATTTGTTTCTCCATAAACTCCTCTTCCATGACGAAATCTTTTAACTTTCTTAGGATACCCTTTCAGATGTTAAGTCTAAAGTGGCACATGGTCACAATCAAAGAAGCTGTAACAAATATTAAGTCACCAGTGAAAACCACCGGAGTGTTAGCTGGGGAGCTGGCTTGGTGGGGAAACTGCTAGCTGAGCAAGCAAGAGGACCTGAGTTAGCATCCCCAGCTCTCACAGAAATCCCAATGTAGCAGTGCACACCTGTACCGCAGCAACCAGAGAGACAAGAGGATGCTGGGGGTCTGCTATTCAACCAGTCCGGCTGAAACAGCAAGCTCTAGGTTCAGTGAAAGAGGCTGTCTCAAAAAGCAAGGTGCAGTGGCTGGAGAGATGGCTCACGAGTTAAGAACTCTGGCTGCTCTTTCAGAGAAATCCAGGTTCAATTCCCAGCACCTACATGGCAGCTCACAACCATCAGTATTCAGTTCTAGGGGATCTCATACTCTATTCTGACCTCCACAGGACTGCATGCATGCAGGTGCACAGACATCAGGCAAAACAACCATACACACAAAATTAAAATAAATTAATTTAAATTTGGAGAGCCATAGATGATGATATCGGAAGTTCGACTCTGGTATCCACATCCTCATACAGAGATGAGCGGAAACATACACTGTAAGAGGGGGGGCCAGGGAAAGAACACCTACCCCTGGCCTGTCTCCCAGTCAGGAGATTTGGAAAATCCCAACCTGTGACTCAGTCGTCGTCTTCTTTTCTTCCTCTTCTTCTTCTTCCTTCTCCTCCTCCTTCTTTCTCCCCCTCCACTTTCTTCTCCTCCTTGTCCTCCTCCTTCTCTTTTCTTAGCACCTCAGTGTTGACAACCAATGTTTCAAAATCATCTGCCAATACTTCTGGCCACAGTGTAGTTTTCTGCTACCTCACTGCATATGCTCCAAAGACCCTATAAAAGCCTGCTCCTCTGAGGCAGCCGCCATTCTGTTCTCCCCAGTAAATTTCGTGAGGTTGGTTATGAGATGTAACTTTGTGATGTGGCTTTGTTGTACTTAAAAGGGAAAGACTCTTAGATACCTCTGCATACACCATGGGTTCTGACTTAGCCGTAATAATTTGAGTGAAGACAATTGGGGGAGAAGGAAAAAAAGGGGGCAGAGTCACAGAGACAGAAAGAGAAACCAGAAGCGCGGGGAGGACAGATCCTCCTTCACCTGGAAGAGAAAGCAACTCCAATGGAGAGGCGTTCGCAGGAGGCCTGAGGTGGGCTCCATCAGTTGAAGCTCCTGCAATGGACATGGCAACTCTTACCAGGACTGGACCAGTTGAAAGAAATTCACTGTGCAACCCTGGCAAGTGTGAGACCGCAGAGGATAGGAGACACACCAGATAAACCATGCAGAGAAAACTTGGGTATAGTTTATTTAGTGGGTATTGGGAATGCTATGAGTAAGGAGTTATGGAAGGGAGGGGAGAAGGGGAGAGAAAGAAGCGGGGACAGAGAAAGAAGAAAGGGGGAGAAGAAAGAAGGGGAGAAGGAAGAGAGGCAGTAGTTACCTCTTCAGAAGAGGGACTGCCAGAGAGAGGGGGGAGGAGAGAAGGCAAGATCAACTTGCCTAAGGTGGGGGAGATTATCGGTGGGCAAAGCTTGTCTCTTAAAGGGACAGGGTGCCCAGGGGACAGAGAAGGTCAGCAAAATGATATCACTAGTGAGGATCCAGACAAAAATATTCATGCTGGTTTGGTTTTGATGGAACTTTTTAAACGAGTTATTAGAGGTTCTCTGAGTCTATCCTTTGGGTGACTTCATCACCTGAGAAGTCTTTTTGGTTGAGTTCTTAAGAGGTGTTTTCAAAATGTCACACTAAAAATTCAGTGTAGGAAAGGAGTAATGTAGGAGATCAGAGCAGGGCTGACTTTTCAAAGCCACTAACCATGAAACACCCAATTCTCGTGGTGGGAGAGGCACAGAGAGACTCCTGCTGTAAGGAGGCTCAGGTGTGTCTGATTTATTGAAATCTGTTTGGCCTCAGAGAAGCCAAAATTGTACATGGAGTGACTCAAAATTGGAGTCACGAAGTAACTTTAGATTTTCCTGTGGTGGTGGAGGTTGTGGAATAGTTTCAGCTGTTATGTTTGCCATGTAACAAAGGCTGATTACACAGGGGTCTTCTAAAAACACTGGGAAGCACGTTTAATAAAAACTCAGAGAGAGAAATTGAAGTTCAACCTGAAGATCTGAAAAGCAAAGCAGCCAGTCACTGGTTCTTACCTCAACCTCAGTCTGAAATGGCGATCCTGCCTCTAGGAATCTCAGAATGAGAGCTGTATCCTCCTGTTTTATAATCCTCTCTAGGACTAGGATTAAAGGCATGTGCTGCCCAGTTTCCATGGCAACTAGTGAGGCTACTGGGGTTAAAAGTGTGTGTTAACCACTGCCTAGTCTGTAAGGCTGATCACTGGGGCTGTTTTACTCTCTGATCTTCAGGCAAGCTTTATTTATTAAAATACAGATGAAATACTACTACAACAGTATATTAGGAAAGAGAAGAGAATTCAAATGAAAGTGTAGCAAACTTTTTAAGGCTGCTTGAATAGATCAATAGCCTCCATCTAATTCAGCAAATTCTTCATCCCTAAAGCAACTGAGGAACAGAGGTCAACTGTAAAAGAGAAAACAGTGCTCATATCGACCCCAACTCCCTCATCCATTTTTTTTGCAGAAATGTTCATAGCAACTTCATTTAAAACAAAAAGACCAAAACAAAAAAACAAACAGACGAACAAAAACCTAACCAAACAAAACAACAACAATAATGAAAACAGTATAAACAACCCCAGTGTCCCTTAAGCACCAACAAATGTTCACCAAAGTGCCCAATAGTGGAACAGAAACAGTAAAAAGAAGCAAAATACATATAGCTGCAAACACCTGAAAATGCCTCAAAACCTTATACTAAGCAAAGTGAAGGCATAAGTCACAAACAATCCCACACCAGTTTGGAATTATGATTAATAGAATGATTATTTATGTAAAGGGGAAAACTTACAGATCACCATCCCAGACAACAGCCCTCTGCACAATTAGGAAGCAGAGCCGGAAGCCAAAGTCAGAGAGAGAGCGGAGGAAAGTGGCCACTTTTCTAAAGGAAGAGAGACCACGCCCCAATGGGTTGGTATCTCAGCGGCTATAGGCTGAAGGAGTGGAAGGAGCTCCCACAGCAGCAAAGGGAGCCAATACACCATGTGATCTCACTTTAGGCAAGTCTATAGAGATAGACAGATGGAATTCCTGGGGAGGCTTCATGCAAGGGGGCTTAATAGGTGATGGAACTGTCCTCTCTGTGGCTGTGGTGACCTTTCCATGGGAAATGCATGTCAATGGGCATGGAATTTCTTACGATGGGAGCATTTTCTCAGCCAATGTTCTATTGCTGTGAAGAGCTGCTCTCAGCGTGGGAACTCTTACTCGGGCTGGCTTACATCTCAAAGGTTTGGTCCGCTGTCGTCATGGTGGGAATCCTGACAGGAAGGCAGACACGGAGTTGGAGAAGTAGCTTGAGAGTTCTACATCTGGATGCAAAGGCAACAGGAAGAGAAAGACACTGGCCTGGCTTGAGCATCTGAAACCTCAAAGCCCACCTCCAGTGGCACACTTTCTCCAACATGGCCATACCTTCCAACAGTGCCACCTCTTGGTGACCAAGAATTGAAATCTATGAGCTTATGGGGGCCATGCCTATTCAAACCACCACAAGCACGTTAGTCCATGTTGATTGAGACAACAATATTGAAAATTTAAAACTCTAGCATCCATACAGAGGCACACAGCTTTGAGAATCTGGCAGTAACATTTGGGGCATTTGATTTCCACAAGGTTACTTGAGTTCAGACCTTCAAAAAGTTTAGCAGAATCCTATTAGCAGGAACCATTGCTTGTTTGTTTCTGAGAGAATCTCACTATGTTGCCCAGAAGGGTCTTGAAGTCCTTTGCTAGCTAGATCCTTCTGCCTCGGTCTCCTGGAAGTCTGTTTTTGGGCCACTGGACTAACTGGGATGGGGCTTACCCTTCATCCATTTCTGTGGTTCATTCAATATGTGTTTGTTGAGAGCATATCACAAACTAGACATTTCCTACAAAGTAGTAGACAAGACCCTGTATTCAAGAAAATTAATAATTTTTTTCTAAATAGATAGCATTCAGAGAAAAATAAAAAATTATAAATTTAATTAACAATAACATAAATCAAAATTTCAGTCTGACAAGATTTGTATGCAGAAGTCACTCTGAGAAAATGAACTACTAAATTCTTTTTTCAAAAAGATTATGTGACATTGCTATGTCCAGGTCGCTGTGTCCCCCCAAAACCACCACAAAGTCCGCACTTGTATGTAAACGCAAAGAACCTTTATTCAAGTTTGAGTTTGGACCTTTTGTATGTCCAACGATTAGAGAGTTGCAAGCCCAGTTAGGGTGAGGTTTTTAACATAGCAGAGGTTGGGGTAAGGGGATTTCTAAGGTTCAGGACCCCTGATTAACTGACAGTTCTCTAGACCTACTCTTTAACTGGCTGTCATGGCTGGGTCTTATATTCCTCCCTTCACAAGTACCAATGATAGGACCCAGGAGAGAGAAAAGTATTATCCTTAGGAATAGACAGGTAGGGAAAATTTAGGCTATACTTACCTGGAATCCTTTTGTCCTATGTGAAGAGGAGCCAACTTTTATTACTTTTTAGATTCTCTGAAGTTTATCTGAATTTTTTAGTTTACAAAAAGAGACACAAAAGTTTTAGACACATTAGCATTGCTAATCTGTATTGAAATCCATGTCATAGGAAAAGCAGGTAACAGTTATCTGTAAAACAGCAGGACTGGTCTAGCAAACACTACAGATTTGGGTTAGATACACATGTACATGTTCCCCTGTCCAGAGAGCTGGATATGGATTCTTTGAGATGTCTTTAGCCCAATGAGAAGTACCTTAAAGTCTATTAGCTTATCAGAACTTTATTATGTTAAGCTCTGAACTTTATACCTTCTAGGGAAGAAAATTTGAAACTTTTTTTATATCTTAAAACATTTTTAGACCCTCAAAACTTGCATAGCCTTTAATCTTTTTTATTTAATTATTTACCAGAGACCAAGCAGTTACTACTGAGAACAGTCATTTCAAATCATGTTCCAATCATGTTTCTTTAGTGGAAAGTTACACCTGAAACTTGTTCATCTTTTAAGATGAAGCCTGTTAGGAAGACAAACCTGTCTACCTTTTCTCAACAGGAGACCTAGTAACTATTAGAAAAAGCAATCCTTGACTTTTACGTATGAAATTAGCTAACTAGCTGGCTGCAGCCTAGGGGAAGAACCTGGTTGCCTTCTGCTAACCTGACAAAGTTAAAAGTAGCTCAGTTGTCAATACTTTTCAGAGATCTGAGAAGGACAAATTAAATCTGAGTGCAGACAAAGCAGTTTCTGAAGCTATTAAAAATGACAGAGAGCTGTCCATACCCAATTAGCCATACCCAAGTCTCCATAGCATTGGAGGCAGAACATCATCAATCTTCGCCAAGCCCATAAGGTGAGAGTCTTTTCTGTGGAGGAACAGGGGTAAGAGCAACCTTATTTTGCCTAAGCAAAAGGGGTGTGATCAATTCTCCAGTGTCCTGTTGTTGTCCATGGACTGAGTCCTGGTGGCAGGTGTTGCATCGGGGCATCTTGCCCAGTGGTCAGTGTCGCCAAATCCAGGTGGAGACATCATGGTGGCCTGTACTCTTCTTTGGAGATGTTGGGTCACTTCTAGGATCTGGAAGTCTTTGTCTGAGATAATAAATTTTTTAATCAACATTTTAAATGTCATATTCTACAGATCTCTGCAGTATTTGAGGACTGCCCAGGTATATCTAAATAGATAAACTTGTTTCTAGTTACTTGTTTCAAGCTTAACTAAGTAAGGCTTATCCCTGTAATTAATTATATCAGTACTTACCATGATTATAATTAAAGAACTTGATCATTTATAAGAATGAATAACTGTTTATCTGTGTTCCCTTGTTATGCCTGTGTCATGAGACCCCCAAACAAGACCACCACAGAATTGGTATCTGATGTAAACACACTGGGGTTTATTGATTACAAGTTAGCTAACTTGGACCATAATCCAACACACCTCCACAGCAGGTAGCGGAGAATGGCCCAGAGGTTTCAAGGTAAGGGGATTTTAAAGGGAAAAACCACAAGGCAGGTAGCACAAGCCTTGGAGTTTCAGGACTGGGTAAAAGTATACAACTTTTGAATACATTGATTGGGGTATAGGGGAACTTCAAAACAGTGACTATCAGCAGACAAGAATTTTAAAACAGCAGTTAATCAGATACCTACAAAGACATTTGAAACAAGCAGGTGTTGTTTGGACACCCTGGTGGGTCACATTGACGAAGGCAGGCACAGTTTCTTGGAAATGTTTATGATTTTGCTGGACTGCATTCACACACACACACACACACACACACAACACACACACACACAGAGTTATGTCCTGTCTAAAGTGGAGTTCTTTTTTTTTTTCCCTTGGCTGTTCTGCTTTGTTTTCTTCTCCTTGTCACTGTGTCAGAGGCTCAGGATGACAGAGCAACATAGAGAAAACTTTTAAATAAGCATGCCTGGGTCTAGTGAAGGAAGAGCCATAATCCAAATCTAAATCCAGCTTTCAAATAAAGAACACTATAAAACAATTTTAACGTTATCTACATCAAAAAGACATCAGTGACCAGAGCTCAGAGATAAATTCTGAGCCCTGACCATAAATGCAGCCGCAGCAGTGGTGGGGGATGACTGGCTGCCGTCAGCAGCAGAGACAGCAAAAATACCCAAACCATTCTTTCAGCTCCATGCTTGTAGAAAAGCTTACAAATACACCAGAAAACACAGACAAAACTTTCCAACAAAACAAGCATACACAATTTTCTTGAGAAGCAGACAAAACTTTTTAACAAAACAATACTTTACAACCAGAATTAACCAAATATAGTCAAATAAGTCTAATTTGCATCAACACATAAAAACTTATACCAGCATGAAGCATCTGAGATTAGCAGTAGCTTTTTCCTTATTCTAACCAATAATAAGAGTACGCCCTTTAAATGGTGGCAGATATTTATAACCCATGGAATCTGGATGATCAAAGCAGCCATAGTGAAGGGGAGTGTCTGAGCCTTAGCGAGCTGCTCTGCTGCTGCCCTGGCTACAATGTCACAACATGGCCACTGTAGCTTAGCAACCACAGGCAATGTCTCCCCATCCTTGGCTGGCAGAGCCAAACTTCAGCCAGGTTTGGACAGAAGTCAAGGCAGGCAGCCCCCCAGGACAGGCTGCAGGAGTGTTCTGCCCTGCAGTCCCACCCATGCTTGTATGGCATGCCTGGGAAAGCCCATTGCCTGCATGCTTCAGGCCAAGAGCAGAGAGAGAGGCTACCTCTTTTCAATGAAATGTTCAAGGAAGGTAGGGGTTGTTTGTCTCATGCATTCCAAGAAAATATTTTTTTTTTATTTTCAGTCTCAAACCCTGCACGTATGGCCCTATCTCTAAAATCCTAAAAGTCAAGTGGGTAGTGCTTTGAGTCTGTCCAATTATACCAGTCTTGTAAGTCAGAAAGAGGGTTAACAAAAGACAAAAACATAAAGCAGTACACAGAACAACACAGTCCTCTTGGCATCTGAAGGCCAAACTGAAGCAAAGACACTGGCCTCAAGTTGTTCTGTGGGTGTGACCCACTCGATCTTTCTACAGAAACCAGAGGAATCTGATCCTGTACAGAAGGACCCAAATTAACCAGAGGGATCCATTCCCATAAAGATGAGCCCTGAAGCGTCTCCTCAGGTACCCTGCCTATGGTCCATTCGCATATCCACTTAGACCGTATACAGACCCAAGACAGCTGGAAGTAATTCTAGAAGACAATGTCCCCTCTCCCAACAAAGTTTGTCCTTAGGGTTAAGGACATCAATCAGGTTGAATATAATTGGTATAGAGTTGGGGTGGAAATTATGTATCTCTTTCAAAAAAAGAGGGAAATTAGATGGGATAATAGATTAGTGTAAGCTTACTCACACTAATAATAATAGTGAGTAATAGTGAATACTTATGAACTATTATTTATAGGCAATTTGCATGGGTATAGATTCTTGTATACTGATACATAGAGATTGTATTCTACATAGATAGGTAATCTTCAACAACTTCAAAGACCTGTAGAATATGGCATTTAAATAACTTAGGGTTCTGTTGACATAAGACATGATCTATTTCTGAGAGAATTTTGAGCACCAAAGATACTCCACTTGGAGCTTGTTTTCTTCTTGGCAAAACTGGCCTTTGGGCAGGGAACTATCCATGCATCAACCACTGACAAAATGCACAATTTCTGGACAGGACAATCAGGATACAAGAAAAAAGACTGTAAAATTTTGCCAAGGCAGGGTAAGACTTTTCCTGCCTCTAAAAATGGTCTGTCAGTTACTCTAGACCTTAACCAAAGTTGGTTGTTTCAACATTGCAAATGAGACTTTGAGTGATTGCCCAGGTAGCCCATTGTCTCTGTCATTTGTTGCACATTTTGGAAGTTGCTTGATTGCACTTCCTGCTTACTCAAGTAATATTATTTCCCTTTTGGGGTCTTCATTGGAGTTGAAGAATAGATAGATAGTCATAGTTACTTTGCTTTCATGACTTGGCCAAGTTATTTATAATACAAGTCTTAGACTCCTTAGAATAAGATAATTATTGAAACATTTATCACGTTTCTTGCTTGATATTGTTTATACTGGTTGTAATTCTAATTTTTATACTTGATAATTGTTCTTACTGTATATAATTTGGTCTTAGGTTTAGAACTCTCTTTGTTAAACAAAAGGGGTAGGTGCTGTTGGAAATCCTTCAACCAGTAGCCTTTAAGTCATCTACCCACTTGTGCATGGCCTCTTATGCCTAAATGCTGATATGAAGCCTGCACTCCCTCTCTCTTACAGCTGCTTGATTTGGTTGCTGTTTCCCATTTGAGAAGAGGACTGTGAGTCTACCCCTAAATAAATAACCCTTTATTATACTCAATTCTGAGTTTGTGTGAGATTTCTTCTTGGTGTCTGTCTTCAATCTACTATGATCAAGTAGGCACCATGACAAAGATGTCAATGTAATCCACCACATAAACAAACTAAATGAAAATATAATCATCTCATTAGATCCTGAAAACACCTTTGACAGAATCAACACATCTTCATGATAAAAGTCTTATAGAGATCAGGGATACAAAGGACATACATAAACATAATAAAGGCAGTATAAAGCAAGCCAATAGCCAACATCAAATTAAATGGAGAGAAACTGAAACTGATTCCATTAAAATCAGGAAAAAGACGTGGCTGTCCACTCTCTTCACATCCATTCAATACAGTCTTGAAAGTTCTAGATAGACTAGTAAAACAACAAAGGAAGATGAAGGGGATACAAATTGGAAAAGAAGAAGTCATTATTTATAGATTATTTATAGAAAAGAAGAGTCATTATTTATAGATGATGATAGTATATTTAAGCAACCTCAAAAATTCTACCAGGGAACTTCTACAGCTGATAAGCTCTTTTAGTAAAATAGCTGAATACAAGCTTAACCCCAAAATATCAGTAGCCATCCTATATACTAATGACACATGGGCTGAGAAAGAAATAAGAGACACAACACCGTTCAAAATAACCATAAATAATATAAAAATATCTTGGTGTATTCTAACCAAGCAAGTGAAAGATCTGTATGACAAGAGCTTCAAATATTTGAAGAAGGAAATTGGAGAATATATAAGAAGATAGATTGATCTCCCGTGTTCATGGATCAGCAGGATTAACATAGTAAAAATAGCCATTTTACCAAAACAATCTACAGATTCCATGAACTCCCCACTTAAATTCCAGCATAATTATTCCAACCCTTGAAAGAACAATACTCAACTTCATTTGGAAAAATAAAAATCCCAGAATAGCCAAAACAATCCTGTACAATAAAGAAACTTCCAGAGGTACCAGCAACCTGATTTTAAGCTCTACTACAGAGCCATAGTGATAAAAATTGTATGATATTGGCATAAAAACAGAGCGGTAGATAATTGGAATAAAATAAAAAATTGAGATATAAGTCTACACAACTGACTTTTGACAAAAGAACCAAAATTATACAATTAAAAAACGAAAGCATTTTCAACAAATGGTGCTGGCATAACAGAAGGTCCACATATAAAAGAATTCAAATAGATACATATCTATTACCATGCACAAAACTAAAGTCTAAGTGGATCAAAGACCTCAACATAAATCCAATTACACTGACCCTCACAGAGAAAAAGAGGGAAGTAGCCTTTGAATGCATTGGCACATAAGATAACTTCCTGAACAGAAAAACAATCATGCAGTCTCTTAAAATTAACAATAAATAAATGAGCCCTCACAAAACTAAAAATCTTCTGTAAGGCAAAGGACACTATCATCAAGACAAAATGGCAGTCTGCAAGATGGGAAAAGATCTTCATCAACACCACATCTGACAGAGGGCTGATATACAAAATTGATATGGGATTCCTCTCTGTATGCTGTGAATACCATTGGTTAATAAAGGAAATGGTTTGGCCTGATAGGGTAGATAGGCAGGGAAAACTAAACTGAATACTGAGAAAGGAGGCAGGGTCAGAGAGAAGCCATGTAGCCCCACCAGAGACAGATGCTGGAACTTTACCTGGTAAGCCACAGCCTCATGGCAATATACAGATTGCTAGAAATGAATTAAATTAAGATGTAAGAGTTAGCTAATAAGAAACTAGAGCTAATGGGCTGAGTGGTGATTTAAATAATATAGTTTCTGTGTGATTATTTTGGGTCTGAGCTGTTGGTGCAAGGGAAACTCACAGGAATCTACAAGGATGACCCACAGGCTAGATAGCCCAGAAACCCAGGGTAGAACAAACATAATTGGAGAAGGGAAAAATGTCAACATAATGATGTGTAGTGGTAATTCTGCTCTACTCACAGATTGGTGCCTAGCCCAGTTGTCTGGAAACAGATGCAAAGACCCACAGCCAAACATTAGAAAGAGCTCAGGGAATCCTGGTGAAGAGGGGGGAGAAGGCTTGTAGGAGCGAGATGAGTCAAGGACATTACAAGAAACCCCACAGAAACAACTAACCTGGGCTCATAGGGGCTCTCATACACTAAACCAACAAACAACCAAGGAGCCTGCATGGGACTGACCTAAGCCCTTTGTAGATATGTGACAGTTGTATAGTCTGGTCTTCTTTTTGGACTCCTAATAGTAAAAACAGGGACTATCTTTGACTCTTTTGCTGACTTTTGAGACCCTGTTCCTCATACTGGGTTGCCTTGCCCAACCTTAATACAAGGGAGGTGCTTTGTCTTACTACAGCTTAATATGCCATGTTTTGTTGATATCCATGAGAGGCCTGTCCTTTTCTGGATAGAAATGAAAGAGGAGAGGGTTGGGAAGGGGCAAAGGTGAAGAGGGGAGAGGGATTAAGAGGAGAGGAGGACGGAGGGAAAACTGTGATCTGGATGTAAAATAAACTTAAATTTTTAAAAAGTAGGAGAAAATATATGAACCAACAAAAAATTACAGAAACACAGTTAATACATTATTCTTCCACTTATTTAACAATTATTAAAACCTCTATCAGTAAATCCCTGTCCTAGCAGTGAGCATACAGCAGGAAACAGGAATTACAAAATAAAAATAGAGAATTAAAGTAACAAATATAACTTTCTCATCAAATTAGCAAAAGTTTGTAGGGATTGGTAATATCAGCTGCTAGTGGGCTATGGAAAATGTGTGTGTGTGTATGATGTTCAGAAGTGTAAATTACCATAGGTTTTTGAAATGTAGATCACTCTTATACCAGAGGTTTAATTATTCATGTGATTTTTAGGAGAGGCTCCATTTTCCTGATCTGTCCTACATAAATATTCATATGTTGCACAGAGTTATACAAGGATATACACTGGAGCATCATTTATGATTGAAAAGAAATTGGAAAATATCTATGTTGTATCTTAGATAGGAAACATCCCCTACAGACTGAAGCACTTGGTTTCTGATGGGGCTATTTGGAAAAGTGTTAGACACTGTGGTTGGCAGTGACCAGACAGGGGAACAGGTGACAGATGGTATGTCCTTGGAGGGTCTGTCTTGTGCTGACCCCTCTTGACTCTCTCTTTCTGAATGAACAACTCTGTTCCAATACATCCATGATGTGGGGCTTTACTAAAAGCCCAGAAACAATGGAGCCATGCCAAGGACAAAATTCTGGAATTGAAGCAGAATAAGCCAGATACCTGTCCCAGAGACATGATGATAATTCAAAAACTTGGCTACATACATACATACATGCATACTATAGAATATTTAGCTCCTTTTTAAAACTATAATAGCTAGAAGTAATGATATAAAAACCTTTCAAGTTATTGTGCAAAAAGGTTGTAAAACAATTTGTATTTATTAAAAGGCATATGTGCAGATAGAGCTATTCATTTAAATGCACACTACAGGAATAACAAAGACACTTCAAAGCTCACATGATAGTGAACATCTGTGGGGGTGAGAAGGAAGGGGGAGGGATGGAGATATTAAGGTTTCCCTCCACACATTAGCAAGCAGATTGGGGAGGCATTCAGAGTATTTGTGGGCTTTGGGATCACACACCTTCAAACTCCAGTTCTGCTGCTCTTCAGGCACACAAACCTTAAAAGAGTAAGTCACAAAACAATCCCACACCAGTTTGGAATTATGATTGATAAAAGGATTATTTATTTAAAGGAAAAACTTACAGATAACCGTCCTAGACAACAGCCCTCTGCATGACCAGGAAAAGAGTCTGGTTGTCAGAAGCCGAGTCCAAAGCAGAAGAGGGAGTGCTCGGCTACCGCTGCTTTTTCCAAGTCAAAGAGACCACACCCAAGTGGGCTGAGATCTTAAAGGCTTTTGAATGAAGGAGTGGAAGGAGCTCCCGCAGCACAAACTCAGGGTTTCCTGTAAAATAAATATGGTGCGAATGTCACAAAATTCCTAAAATTCTGAGAATTAATGTAGGTGATGCAGGAAAAATGTTCTTACTAGATATATAGAATATACAATAGTCAGTATTAAAATTTTTAGTTGTTTGAATATTTGCAATGAAATATATTCATATGCTATTTGTGCCTGGAAAATCACAATCAAAAATGATTTTCAGCCGGGCGGTGGTGGCGCATGCCTTTAATCCCAGCACTCGGGAGGCAGAGGCAGGCGGATCTCTGTGAGTTCGAGGCCAGCCTGGTCTCCAAGAGCTAGTTCCAGGACAGGAACCAAAAGCTACAGAGAAACCCTGTCTCGAAAAATCAAAAAAAAAATGATTTTCAACAAAGAGTAGAAGGTGAGACTGTGAGAATTTAGAAGAAATACAAATCTTTGCTATTATTCTACTACTCAGAGACATGTTCACCCCCTGACTATAATACATGCAAACATGTAAGTCACATATCGTGTTAGACAGACCCACAACTCAAAATTGATATTATATTTCCTTCTATTAAAAATGTATAGAAGCCTGGTGGTGGTGGTGCACACCTTTAATCCCAGCACTCAGGAGGCAGAGGCGGGTGGATCTCTGTGAGTTTGAGGCCAGCCTGGTCTACAAGAGCTAGTTCCAGGACAGGTTTCAAAGCTAAAGAGAAACCCTGTTTATATATATATATTAGAAGTATATCTGGACCAAGTAATAGAATTAAATATTAGCACTTCTTTCGATAAACATTTTAAGGTTGTGTGTGTTGGAGGGTCATTTGTGCAAGTGTGCCTGAGAGCATGTGTGTGGAGGTCAAAGATCAGTGTCAAATATATTTTTCATTTGCTCTCCACCTTATCTTTGACACCGGGCCACTCATTAGAGCTTGTCACTTCAGCTAGACTGGCTGGCCAGCAAGCAGCAGAGACCCTTCTGATTCTGCCTTCCCAGCACTGGGGTTTCAGACACACTGACTGTGTCCAGCTCTGTGTGTGTGTCCTGGGAGCCCAAACTCAGACTCTTGTTTCATGGCTAGCACCACTGAGCCATCTCCCAGCCCTTGAGTTCTAAAATTTGTCAAATTAAATACATCATCAGAATTTTCTTGAAGAGTTGTTTAGTAATTACGGCAGACTCTAAATCCTGATGGAAATAATTTCTATGGAAAAGTTTTCTAGCCGATCATTTTTATTTTATAGTTTGGTTTAATCCTTTACAAAATGGTTCCATTTGTCTTTTCCCCTTAATAATGTTATTACTTTAAGGAAGTGATGACTGGTCTACAACCTTATCAAATTTTAAGAGTCAAGTGAGCATCTTGTTGGAAATATGTATTCCCAGAGCCCCCTCTTGGAGAACCTGATTCTGCTGGTCTAGGACATGATAAAGGACTCTACAGAAAAGCAAGTTAGGGAACCCTCAGGGGGATTGTGTCTGCCACAGGAAGTAGCTATTTCATAAGGTGTTGGATGAGTTTCCTCTTCATCCTTAATGCTTCAACTCTATCTTGGCTACTTTGGAACTTTTACATTTCCATAGAACTTCTACCGGGCTTATCAGTATCTACCAAAGACAAGACAGGCAAATAAGAGCCACAAGAGGGGTAAGCGGTGAGTATGGAGGACAATAGAGCGCATGCAGTGAGGAAGAACACGTGGGAATACTATGGATGGGAGGGTTTAAACTCAAAATAGGGGACAGAGAGACTCGGGAAAGATGGAGGGTAGAGGGGAGCTAGTAGGTATAAAAATACTGAAAGTAAACAAAAAAAGGAGGCACCGCTTTAAATTATAAAA